>NW_025106652.1:2400000-3600000 GCF_013123115.1 Colletes gigas | reverse complement strand
GTAAAAGTAAAAAAATACAATTTTGCTTTTACAAGTATCAAGTATCAAGGATAAGCATTCAAATAATATTCCTTGAGCACTATTACTATAATCGAATATTGATGCAAGACAATGACAGACAAGGCAACGCAGTCTACATTGATTAACAAGTATTTCCCAAATTATAATGAAAATAAAAATTAGAGATAATAATAATCTGTCTTTATTGTACTAGTCTTATAAAAATTGAGAACGTTCTAATCGTACGAAAAGAAGAAATTATATTTACATACAGGGTGTTCGGTCACCTCTGGGAAAAATTTTAATGGGAGATTCTAGAGGCCAAAATAAGACGAATATGAAGAATATCAATTTCTTGACTGAGGCTTCGTTAAAAAGTTATTAAAAAATTAAATTAAAAGATTTCAAATCATTCTAAAAAAATTATTTTCGGTTGCAGGGGTCGATTACAATCATTTTTGGTCATTACACATATCCCGAAATCTTACGTACTTTCGAGAAAAAAAATTCCTTACCGACAATACAATGTCTGATCCTGACATTCCGATTCCCCTGAAATTTCAAAAAGTTTCAAATCATTCTGGAAAAATTACTTTCGGTTGCGGGGGTCAATTACAATCACTTGTGGTGAATAAACATACCCCCGAAGTCCTACGCATTTTCGAGAAAAAAATTCAGTACGGGCGGAACTTTAAACATTAATAACTTTTGAACGAAGCCTCTGTGGCGTCGCCTCCCATGCTCGCCACCAGAGGGGTCGCGCTCTCACAAGCGCTCGACCGACCCCTCCGTTGCTATATATACACTCCTCGAACGACTTCCCAATATCCCAGTCGTCTAAGGCAGGGCCTGCTAGAAAGCCTTACTGATGAGTCCACTGGCAGGCCCGGATGAAACGCGCCCCCTCCTTTCCTTTTCTGCCCTCCTACGAATTCTCACGAGATCCTCTACCCGCAGCGAAGCAGCGCCACACCTCCATCAACAAATCGGTATTCCTGATTTTCGTCTTATTTTGGCCTCTAGAATCTCCCATTACAATTTTTCCCAGGGGTGGCCTAACACCCTGTATATGCTGTTGTTAACGCTAGAACTACCGACAATTATAGTATATTTATTTGATAAGTGAAGAAATGTATAATGCAATAGAAACAAGTGTTTATTCATTCTCCTACAGAAACTTACGACAAATTTTCAAAAAATTCTGTCGAGTTTTACAAGTTTTATTCGAAATTACGAATGGATCATTTTGACTGCTTCGGTAGTTCCAGCGTCGACCCTTTTATTTTGGTTGGAATAGGGTAGACGCAAAGCAAATTTCAAGTTGTAGAAAAGAAGGTTCGAATGTATTTCATCTCTTTGTAGAGAAGATTCTGGATCCTCCATGTTTCAAAATAGATCTCTGGAGCTCCTAGCTGTGTTCGAAAGTATAGACGTCGTGTTCCTAACGCCAGGCGAATGCTACGTTCGTTGGAAACGGTAAGGTCGTTTCTGATCCCGACTGGGTCCCGGCAATCCCGCTCGTGAAATCAGGATTACGCGAAACATTCTGTCACACGGAACGATCGTGCAGTCGATCGAACGCGCGTCGTCGATCCCCAGCGGACGCAAGAGGGAAAACTTAACGGTGTCCTCCGAAGCGCAATAACGTGTAATTAAGTGTGCATAAAGCATGCGACTGTTCACGATGCCGTGACAAAGACAGACTGAATAGACACATTCAACCGTCGCATGCAAATTTACGTACGTGTGCGGGAGTCTGCATTGCGAACCTGTTCGAATGCATCCATGACCGTGCCCATTCGTGTGCGCTGACACATATTCGCGTATGTCGCCCGCGATATGTGTCAAGGTCGATGATTTATTACGGGACTATAGCTGGCGAACTAGTGACCGTTCGAAAACCTTTTGCTTTAATTGCGAGGATGATTGAGAAATAATATCCCGTTCCCGCTTTTCCGCGGTATATACTCTCCGCGTGCATATAGAATTTAAGCGTTAATCGTCCGTGGCTTAAGCGATATTGCCGTTTTAATAGTCTGTTAATTTACTTTCGTATTATCTCGGAGGAAATGTCTGGCCCCGAACTATACTCGAACGATCGCGAAAAATAATTCCGTTTTCAGAATTTTCAGAGAACCATTTTTGTTTCGATTTTGAGGCAGAGAATCCGAATTTGGCAACTTTCTATACCGTATCAGGTTTTCGACGAAGAATTCGAGTTAATGAGAATTTATGTTTCTGAAGAAAAACCATAGAAGGGATACAGTACGAAACGCTAACGTCCACTTCGTGACGAGTAGCATTAAGACCCTTATGATGCCCAGAGGTTCTTTCTTTTCAGAGTATAATTGTACTTGCTTAATGGATTTACAGCAACTAATGTTCCTTCCGCTTCCCCAGCACTTATTTTGTATCAATGTGTTCTCAAAATGGTGGCACTCATAGTCGTGACTTTCGAACAAGTTCTTCGAGAAGAATGTTGATAGTTTCAAAGTTTTTGTTATTATTTAAAACTTATCATTCGAGAGCGGAAATATTCTTTTCTTTTAGGTGCCCTCAAGAAACAATAAGTGAGAGAGTGAGACATTGACCTATAAACGATAACCATGACTTTATGACAACCCGAGAAGGAATATTACATTCTGAATTACAATGAAATGATTACAAAGAATTTACTATTTTTAGATGCTTACTATTCCCTTAAATTCTAAGTGCCACATGCCATAAATATTTTAATTTGAAGCCTCTATTCTAACAGAGATATTGTATCCTGCATAATTTCAATGCATACTACGTGTCGTTGAAAATCTATTCTAAATATTGGATGTAAAATATTTTGTCAATATCCATCATTTTTCCTAGCGAGCAAGCTGTATAATCTTCAAAAGACTGACTCACGCATAAAACGGTTCGCGAATTTGTTTATCGCTCGATGTTACATTTTTAGTTTGCTCTATTTTTCCCTGTATCGATACAAATGGCCCTTTTTACACTTTCCTCGAAGTCAAGGTGAAATTTCCGTTCGATTGGACGTGAAAACTGTCGCAACTCATTTGTTCGACTTTTTCAGTTTGTTCGTCACAGAGGAAATAATGCAGTACGGAGGATCGTATTACTGAAAACTTCGTGGAATAAGATATCAGAGGTGATAGCGATGCTCTATATTTAATATACGCGTGGCAAGATTTATCGAACGAACGCCTGACAGATGAAACTGTTCAAATGTTTAAGCATCTTAGCTAGCACCCTAGTCATACTTGGATGACACGTTAATTACTGTGGCGTGGGCCTTCGTTAATTAAACATAAGTAGGAGAATCGATAGTTACTTAACACTAAAACTAACAAGAATTATGGTGTATTTATTTGGACCAAAGAAATTAAAACTATAGAAACTTGAAGAAAGTATAATGCAATGGAAATAAATATTTATCCGTTCTCGTTATAGAAAATTGTGATAAATTTGCAAAAACCCAGTCGAGTGAAGTTTTTACAATTTTTATTCTAAATTACGAATGGGTCATTTTGACCACTTCGGTAGTTCTAGTGTTAAAGCGAAACGTTAATTTATTTTTTAAACTTCTCGTTCGGAGTCGTAAAGCTCTCGTTTGTAATGAATCTTGTAAAAATAAAAAATAATACAACGATTCGATAAGAATCATTAAATTCAGATTTCCATTCAGTTACCAAGACGATCCGCCATTAGTTATTAAAATTGAAGGATTAAATGTTCAACAATTATTATCTCAAACTAAAACAATACTTTCAGTGACGTATTGGAAACTATTCGCTGCCAGATAAAAATCGTATAATACTCTGCAAGACTAACAATTTTGATTCAAGACCATTTGTAAACTAGATAACCCAAAATTTCTATCGATACTAATTTTTGTAACGATTCAAGAATTAATTTTTCTAGTAGCGACGTAGCCAAACGTAATCAAAGCGTTAATTCTGTGCAAAGTTACTGCAAGAATACCAGGCGTACACTTTTAGGGGTGGATTGTATATTGAACCATTCGAGCAATCGTCGATTCTACCGTGGGCAAGAAGGAGGAAGGGGTTGAAAAAGAGGCGTTAAACGGAAGAAATTTACTCGACCTCGAGCGACTGGCGAGCATTGTTGATAAACACTGGACGTTAACAGTTCAGACGTGGGTGTCAGGAGGAGTCTAGGCGGGGTCATCACGTTCGCCAGAGGGAAGGTTCGAAGCACGGCTGCCTGGTATAGTAGAACCGTGCCCCAGTTTCCAAAGGAGACTCTCAGAAGCGCTGCAGGTTGGAGGGTGCGGGACGCGGTCACCTCGGGGCATTCACCCCGTGCAGCCAGCGCACTCGATACACTCACCCTCTGTTGCGTGTGCGGGGGCGTACGTACACATTGAACTCGAACGGCGACCCGCTGCCTGCAACCTACGACCTACAGTCTACCGCCACCGCCTGCACCTATACAGTGTATCCTTGTCGCTCCTATCCGGCGTTACTCTTCTTTCCAACCGTTTTTCCCTTTGCAAACTCTTTCCCCACGAAACGATTCTAATTTCTCTATAATTATTTACCACTTTCAAACACTCGCAATATCAACCCTCCGCTTTCTAGTTTAGTTTCTCATCGAACACTGAATCTCTAATGCGACAAAATGAATACTCGATTTATTATAAATTTCGCTGAACTATTAAAAGACAAGGTCGAAGTAGTTAAAAAGCATTAAATATTAAAAGTATATTTAAAATTATTTTTCAATTTTAAAAATTTGTAACACCAACCCTCTGTTTTCTGATTTAGTTTCTCGACAATCACTGAATCTCCAACGCGTCGGAACGAACATCCAATCTATTATAAACTTCGTTAAACGACTAAAAATTGACAGTGTCAACTACTTTAACTACTTTAAAAAGCATAAAATATTAAACGATACTCACAAAATGCATATTTATAATTATTTCCCAATTTTAAAAATATGTAATATCAACCCCTAGCTTTCTGATTTAATTTCTCATCAAACACTGAATTTCTAACGCGTCAGAATGGATATCCAATCTATTATAAACTTCGTCAAACGACTAAAAGACAATGCGTTTAAAAAACAAAATAGTTAAAAAGCATCAAATATTAAACGATACTCACAGAATGCATATTTATAATTATTTCCCAAATTTTTAAAATATATAATATTAACCCCTTGCTTTCTGATTTAATTTTTCGACAAACACTGAATCTCTAACGCCTCAGAAAGAACATCCAATTCATCGTAAACTTCGTCAAACGACTAAAGGCTATATAAAAAGTGAAATACACAGAATTCGATTAATTCTATCACGATTACGAGTCGTTTTAGTCAGTTTTGGAGCACGGTTTGAGCACGTTTGGAAACGTTCGTACAGTGTGTGCTCAGTTTTACTCGTCGCTGTACACGGGACTAACGGTGCCACCAAGTTTTTAATATCGCACGAAATAAAAATTTTCTGAAAACCGGAAAAACGGCAACGTCGAAAATTATTTTAACCCGTCCGTATGACGAACTCTGTACTCTTTCTTATTTCTCGTTGATAGATGTCACTTGCAAGGAAAACGCTATTAACGCGAACGTCCTGCATGTTGGCCAACAACATCGAGGCGGCGCCTTTTCCTTGCATAATTGCTCGCTGTTCCACCCCCGCACCGTCCAGCTCGCGGCGTTTCGTCGACGGTTTATCGTAGATCCCGCAACCTAATTATCGGCGCATCGATCGCAACAATTAGTCAAACTCGGTCTTTCTTCTTCCTTTTTCCTTCTTTTTGTTCCCGGGAGCTCGAAAGAAGTCTGCTCGAAATGGAAAACGTCGATCGGCGAATAGTTCGAGAAAGTTCCCGGAGCTTACACGCTACACGAACAGATCGCTTTTGCGAACGACTACGTAGAATTAATGAAATATCACGGTCGCAATAAGCACGCTGGAGGTTGAAAGTTCGAGACCGGGTCAGAAGTGAGCTTGGCCCACGAAAACTCAATCAGAATAACAACGAAGCGGTTTTGTAGCTTTCGTTGACGAGAATGAAATAAAAACAATCGTTGCAAATTGCAGAGTTATTAGTGAGAATATAGAAACTCCTTGGTCGATTATATGTTTTAAAAAAAAAGATCTGCAAATGATTTCTGAGAGAAGAATTTTCAAAGAGGGCTCGTGCTACTTTACTTAGATAAAAGAACGTTTGGATAGTAACATACGCAGATAACTTGGATACGCAAAAGTCTCTATCGTAATTTAATTTTGTAAATTTAAATCATATTTTTTTTGTTTAAATATTAGACGCTCTCAATATCCATCGAAACGTTCTGTCGTGCAGGTGTTTAAAGACATTCCCGATTTTATCATCAGGTCCTTGACACGTAACCATATCTTTGCCTAACCCGGTGTTCTCTCGATTTCTGCTGCCAAGGACTTTGCCGAGCCATCCGCAAAGAATATTATATCGACTTCGTTCAACGGCTGAATAAATTCTGTTGGTCGACGCTGTTTCGTGCCCATCCACTTCTGCCCGCTGTGAAACGAAAGCTTATCGGACAGGTTATCAGAAGATGGATAAAGATACGTCGCTTGAGCTTTGCCTTGGGTCTTAAGTACCGCGAAAACGAGATTAAGAGACCCTAGTTGATTTCCTTGCACGCGCGACCTTGAGACACGGGATTAAAGTGTTGCAAAAATGCATTCCCTTGATGCTTGTTTATCCAACGACAGGACAAACCGAATACGAGCAATTTTTCAATTGACTTTCGCTATTAATCTTATGGAGGCGAATTGGTTAAATTCTGGGCAAACTTCAACTGTTCTTAACGCTTAGGTACAAAATAAAATCAAGAAATAAAATTAAAGTAAAGAAGTTCTCAAGAACTGTAAGGAGACTTTCAAGACTTCTAAGATTAAAAGTAACTCCTGGTTCGAAGCGACCATCGAAAGGTTTGAGAATTATTATGTTACTTGTAAGGGCTATTTTCTCGAATAGATAATAAAAACTAAATTAGGGCTTATAAATGTACCACGTAGTCGCTAAAATAAACAAAAACTGTAACAACGCGAAGCACAGTGTTTGCACGCTGAGCACATACTAAATAAAATTGTAGAGCAAGGAAAATTTGAATAAATTGTACAGCTCGATTTGATCTCGGTTTCATAATAACGCCGAAGTGTATTTAAATGCAGAGACGTACCTAGAAGAGCGCAGTTGTAAATTCCGTGTGGTAGGAGGCCGTGCGAAATTTACACCGGACAGATTTTCGGTTTCCGTGATTTACCGGCGATCCTTAAATCTAACCGGAATTCGAGGCAAATAAAAGACTGTTTAGGGGCCAGCAATGAAGCTACAAAAACGCCCGTTGATTAATGAAGGCAAAGTTTTACGAAGGTGGGTGGATTTTATTGAAACAATTTGTAACCCCGGAAGTAGCTACAGCGAAGAAACACGTCGAGGAGAACTCGCAGATGCCGCTAATACACGAATCGTGAAACGTTTCTATCGTGGCTTTCATTAGAAATAATTCTATAATATAATTTAAACCAGTGTTTCGCGTTCAAAAGTTTTCATATTCGAAGGAAAATTATTACATTCTCCATCTCGCGTGAGAAGCTTTAGAAAACAAATATAGAACCAGTCTCGCTTCGAAAGCCAATTTACGTTTAAAAATATGTAATATAGAACCAAATATTGAGAAACTAGTTTTCTAGTATCGAAAAGCATGGAATAGTTGGCTAAAATAGTAAAAAGGAGTAGCAGCTAAGCTTTTATTGTTAGAATGAATTATTTTGTGCCAAAGTAAGAGATCTGCACGTATTCTTAAAAAGTTTTAAGTTTACCGATTTAAACCAACGATTTGGATTTCATAGAATTATTGCATATTAAATGATAAAGTATTTTTGTTTTATTACTTTTATAAAAAGACACATTATTTTGCACGAGATAAAAATAAGCTGTTGAATTATATAGATTTGCGATCAAGGAGACAATTTTATTTAAATCCAATACGTGGTATACGAATAATCTTTCGGATCTCTGACTCCTTTATTTGAACAAAGTTCCCGGTAAATCCAGAAGATAAGCGGTAACAAATCGTGGCTGTGACTTTGATTAATAAGAATGTAGTTTTTACCAGTACATCGTCTTTCTCTTTTACAACAATTTCCGAAGCGTGTTTTGTAAATAAATTAAAACAAACTACGAGTTTCGCGCGGGAGTAACTCAATCAATTCTGCTAAGTTTGGTTTTTGTAATAGAGAATTATTGTTATCGTCATTAACGACAGTAATATTTCACGAGATTTTTTATAGTATATGTACAATGAATTTTACAATATTCACTTCTATTCTTATTGCTTGTTTCCCGACGAAAATATGTAGTCTCTGTTGCCTACCACGACTATCTTTGATATAGCAAAGATGAAAGGAGAGAATCTTCAGTTTTCACTTAAAACAGTCTAACAACGCTTATTAAAAATAGTTAAACATTAGACCCGTGCAGTTCTGAAACTACTAAGGTTTTATTAATAATTGAGCCATCGTTAGAAGCGACAAAGCCTCTCCTTTAAAATGGCTTTTGGTTTTTGTCGATCCAACTTTCCGTTTTCGAGATTTCGTAATTTATGTAAAAGGTAATTTTTTTAATTCGACTATCTCTGTCTCCGTCTGACGCGTCTGATGGACCTCTTTTTCTCGTACGTGCGTCATGTCCGAGGCCGTAGTAAGAAAGTTCATTGTTCTCGCAACGTAAACAAACGCTTCGAGCCCTTACATCTCCGGAACTAGTTACCCTATCGACTTGAAACTAAAATCCTCGTATCTCCGGAACTAATTACGCTATCGACTCGTTTGAGCGCTCGTTTTAAACGGCATTTCATCCTTTATCCGATGACTATATCAACTACTATAATTTATGCTGTTTTCTATATTTATTTTTATATTTACTTTGACACTATATACCTAAAGAGGTTTCAGCAATTCCTATTGATTATACGACTGGTTTGCGATAAAACTCGATTATAAATTGTTCACTTAATTGAAAATGAATTTAAATTTGCATACAGGATGTTTGCATAATTACTATGCCATTTTTTCGTAAACAACTGTTTTCTCCAGAATTAACTACGGTATCGACTACAAACAGAATTCGTTTTCAAGGGCGTTTTATCTTCTGTCCGATGACAATTAAAAAATTTCGACACAGTTAAAGTAAAAGTATTGAATATTCTTGCACAGATTCTTAAAACACTTTAAGGGAAACTATGCAACATAAAAGAGAAAGGTATCTGATGAATGAACTTCAAAACACAACTTTCTATGCATATAATGCAAAAATTAGAAGTGCGTTGCCTCGTAAGAAAAAAAAAGAAAATCATTTGATCAGTCATACTACGAGTGGGTATACACAAAGTATCAGTTTAGTGTTGAAGTCTGATCGTTCGCGCAGACAATAGCCGTTCGATCGAGCCGATACGTATCTTCTAACGGTCCCATCGAAGCTGGTCGTACGGTAAATATTTGAGAAGCCTCGCGGATCCATTAACGAGCCGATGAAAATGGCGACGCACGGCTAAGCGGACTCGAATGATGAAATCAGCCCCGTTGCGGTGTCGTGGTCCAATGATCGACTTTGAGCGCGAGTAATTCGATTTGCCGTGTCGTTAGTCTAGAATCCCAAGATCGCTGCCAATTTCCATTTCAAAGCAAACGAGGAGGGAGCCGTGCACCCACCGCCCTGATGCACCCTGGAAAACGGGGACCCGTTTGATCGCCGCGTTTTTCGAACCTGAATAACCGCAACGACCATCGGGACCGCTTTCGCGTTATATGAAAAAATCGTTTGGTCATTTCTCCATCGTCTTTTTCAATCCACGAGGAAGCTGCTCGTTGCTTGGCCGTCTTGGGACGCGGATGAGTTCGAATCATCGATCTAATATCACTGTCGAGGAAGTGTTATCGAGAAGTTCGTTTACGACTTATAAAAGTCTCGTTACTTTACTCCATTTCTCGACAACTACGATTCCATAGATCGATAGAGCAATCGTTAAGAAACGAGTTTAATACGAGCACAAACAAGCGTTTAATGTCATTTTATCACACGGATTTCAGGAAACTGACCTCGACTATGGCGAACCATTTTCAAACTCATGCTACTTTCTTCTCGTATCGTGTATCTGGAGCTCCATTAATAACTATACAGTAACCGTCAATATTAACAGTCGATAAATAAAGGCAGAACTATCCGTCTGCTGTCTCACGTTTGACAAGGTCTTGTTATCTCAGGTCATACGTCTTATTTTTTGTCCTCCTTAACAATATATTTTAATAAAAGCAAAAAGATTATAAAATGAAATGTCTGAATCGTTTGATATTGTTTCGACAAGCCTGAATATTTTCCTGATCGACCCCTTATTTTGGCCATTTAGTAAAATTTGCAAAATTTTGTTCGTTCATTAAATTCCAAAAATATTAAATTAAATTGTCTCGTCAAAGATTATCGAAGTAGTTTTTTTTCGTGCAACGCAAGCATGAAATCTAATTATTATTCGCTGGTTGTTCCGAAGAAAGTGTTAGAGGACTTTCGATAGCTGTTCCCGAAACGGTGGCAGCTTGGTTACCGGAAGTGTGCTCGAAGCGCAATTTCAAAGCTCGAACTCCCGTCGATTTTAGAAAACTATGCAAACTTGCCAAAGTTGGTGCAATTACGTTATAACCGTGACTTGGGAACGCTGTGATGTTACGGAGAAACGGAAAATTAGGGTAATTACGCGTGATTACGTTGCAAACGCGTCGATCAGGCTTTGCCTTTGATTTTATTGATCAGCCACAATGGCACAATGAAATATATTCGAGGGAAAGGAACGACGCAAATACAGTGCATTTCCTTTGTAAAGGATTTCTGTGATTTATCCTTCTGCAATGAAATAGAACGATGAGAAATGCAAGAAATTTGTTGCACGAAAACGATAACCGTAGGAAACCAGCAACTCATAGTTTGTTATACAGAATCTATAATAACAGACACGAACCTGTTTAAGATAACAATTTGATATTTAGACATTTATCAGGTAAACATATAATAACTAAATTTTTTAAACGATAAGTCACACGAACGCAACTGTTTTTCATCGATATCCTCTTTAGCGCTCCTGTCATAGAAGCACTCGTAAATTAATACAGTTTAATTAAACTATCCTCGAACGTATAACCATGACGTTACGCAGCGGGTAATCGTACGTTTAGAACACTTCCCGCGACCGTGACCAATTTGACAAAGGTTTTTAATAAGAAACGGTGTCGACCGCCAGTAATAAATTACTGGACGTGCCAACGAGAATCATCGCTCTTGATTCCCTCTGTAAAAATCATATGGGAGCGAAACTTCTTTCCATCATCTAATAATCACTCCACGAGACTTCAACGTGCCACGCAGCCCTGCAAAAAGATGGTCTTGCGTGGGCGGCTTCAATTTCGTTAGAGACTTCCGGTTTCTTTCGCGAAGCAAATACGAAACGTGTGGAGACTTCGTCATCCGGTGACGATAATGTCACCTTTTCAGGAAACATTAACTATGGATAACATTTGCAGATTGACCGACAACGTGACAGTTTTATATAAATTTTCCATCCGCGATATTTTGATAGAATAATAAAAATTATATAAATTTTGTTACACGAATTCATAGAATGAATTCAGTAAACTCAAAGAGAAGTTTCAAAGAAAGTAATGTCTCAAATAAATAAAAACTACTACAGATAATATAACCTTGCAAATTCTCCAATAAGTGTTCAGAAACGTTCGTTTGATTATTCGTTTACTGGTGCCACTTCATCGTTTTGTAAACGAGTTTGTCTTAATTTCCTTGCGAATAATTGCAATAAATACGGACTTTGTGATCACGCACAAAAATCCATCGATTCTGTGACTTTCCACGAGCGTCCAAACAATTTGTTGACAAGCTCTCTAGTTGCAAATACGGAAAACACTATACAAAGAGATAAAAGGAGTAGTTGTAGTCAAACGGAGTATTAGGGATGAATCCTGAATGGCCTTGAGCCGGTCAGTTGATGTTGATCCGACTATAGAAGTAACCAGTCCATGAGTGGCATATCATCTAAAGGTCACAGCTCTCGATAGAAACATCGTCCTACTTTAAATTTTATAAATAAAATCGACCCGGTGATGTATAGCATAATCAGTAGGCGAGGATGTTACATAAAATTGATCTATTATACCGTTACTCCAACTGAACCTTCCTTCCATAACCTTGTTCTTCCTCTTTGAGTACCTTGAGTACCTATTCCTTTGTACAACAGATCCTTTAAATCATTTATGACTCTAACCCGCGAAAACATGCGATTATACGAATTCGACGACATTTAATTAAATATTTTAAATCAATGGCACTTGAATCTCTAACAATGTCTTGTTAGGGACAAGTAAACTTTGAAATTTTTAACGTTTGGAGTATTCTGAAAGTATTGAATATTTTATGATCTTAAAAGTCTTTGTTGCCTTGAAAAGAACAATTTTCTTAAGCTTGTCGTTTACAAACGGATCGAACAACGATAAAATTTCATTTTATGGGTACGAATTTGAATGGTCCTGAAATACTAACGCAGGCATATCGTAAATCTGAACGAAGCGATCGTTTCGAAAAAATAGTCGTTAGAATATCGGAAATTGAATATTTTTTTATTTAATAAACGCGTCAATTATGAACTGAGAACTGTACCTTGAGTGACGCATCGTCCGTTTCTTTCTGATTGAATACTACACTGTCAACTGTCAGGGCAAACTGGAACCCCTAGGATTACTCGTTCCCACAGGTGGTGTAATAGTTATCGCATTTGAATAAAATGTAACAATCGAAAACTATTTTCTCTTCAACCCCACAAAGCAGTCGAATCTATATTTTATGCCACTCGTCCCCTGCAAAACAGTTTATGCAAATCAATAGGATGAACGAGTACCTCGTAAAGGAAGCGTTATTATAGATCGGAGACGCGTTGAAATTGAATCACGAGCGTTGCAATCGATATACAGGAGTAATAGAATAAATGTATCGAATTGAAATTTTTTTTATCTCCCTGTAACAGACACAGAACGAAGAATAATATTTTTACGATATTTAATGAATTCAAAATGGATATAATAGACATATAACGCACTTTTCTTAAGGTTACTTTTTTATGAGATTTTAAAATTATCGATGTTTTAATATGCTGGATATGGCTTAGTGGTATATCAACGAATTTCGTCGACTATGATCAAAGCTAGGATAATACTGAAGAACGACGGCGGTCGTACTATCCAGAAACTTATATTACGATAATCAAAACCTGACTTCTTTGAACAGTTTCCTCAAGTCGAATAATCGAATTATTTCCACTCGGTTTCTGTTTAATTCAAAGTACAATCTGCTGAGGGCAGCATTATGCATATTGGAAAGCCGTGAAGAATACCCAATGATAGAATTTGATATTTTACGTTCAGAACGTTTGAAGATGATTATTTGATTATTGGTCAGAATTTCACGTAGCGACAGCGACAAATGCTATTAACTTCTCGTCCAATATATTTTGTGCTATTGATTCTTACTCGTCCATTATAAATCATCGACAATATATGTATTATTTATTTTGTTCTCGGTGGAATGCGTTTGAATCTTAGTAATTAACCATTGTGGTATCAAATTCTACTTGAAATTAAAATTGTAGAAATTGAAATGCTTCGTTTGCTTGTTACAGATTGCGAGTACCGTGGCATCGTACTTCATCTTACTGGAACGACCTTCCGAGGCTGTAGTTGAATTTTAATTAGAACCAAGACTTAATGAAGCTGAGCGTTTGGAATTACAGTATGCATTTGATTTTAAATCGTGATTTCTTAGGAGTAACGGAATTTCGTTGACGGAATAATTTAAATATTAATTATTAACCTTGGAAATATCGAAGGGGTCTTGTTTCACCGATTGAAAATTTATCTTGTGCAAAATATTTCCAAATAATTATTTAACAACCGCACGAAGCTGCTTAAAATATTTACGTTTAAAGAACGTGCCCTGGTCAAAATTAACGTAGGCGAGTGGATGTTAATAATGTCGTTAGTCACGCGACTCGGTGACAATTGCTCACTGGAAATTGTCTGAAGAAGTCTCGACCTCTTAAATTCAAAACGGGACGAGTAAATCGATCGTGGAAGACCTAGAAAGATAGAAGTCGAAGGTTCTATTAGATATCGATAAATTTTTATGGGCGTAACTTGACCCAGAAGTGCACACAACGGTCCAACAAAAATAATTAAAAATATTTAATATAAAATAATACTATCGATAAGCCTGCAAAATGTGTAAGATAGATTAGGTCCCACAGAATTCATTCTTTTCAGTGCTGCCAAAGTTTGTCAATTTAAAAAATAAATGTAAAACTTTATAGTCGAGCGAAAAACTTCTTAAGGTGTTAGGCAAGACGCTTCAAATCTCAAGTTCCACTCAAAATAATCTTGTTTAGCAACGTGCAATCGTATTTATTCTCGAAAATTGGTTCCGTTGGCAAACTTCGTTTTTCATGCATTTCCAAAGTAATCCTTCAAGCTATCGACAAACGTTTCACCGTGTGTCACGAGAGAGAATTTTCGAGTTTGAACGCATAAAGAAAGTATGTAGAAGTATTTTGAAGAAGATCGATGCCCTTGTCAACTCTGAAATAAAAGACCTTCGCAAAAAGGAAGTATCTTCAACTTCATCCTTGACCTATACCTTTCCTCGAACATCTGGACGTATACATATAAATAATGACATGTGAATAAAAAAAAAATTTTATTACGAATTTATGTTCCATCCACGTGGAAAATTCGCTACGTCAAAATCTAACGATAATGACGCGTCGTACGCAAAGATTGGTACTTTCGGCGTTCTTATTTGCCATTTATTTTTATTTTAAGGAATTAATGACTTACTTAGTGACTAAACTTTCTGATTTCTTCTGATTCCGGAAGTCGTGTATTAAATTTCGTTCTCTTCGAATGGAAAGTATCGGTGCAGGATGCGAAGACAGAATAAGAAGCTCGTTGCATCTCAGCAAAGGGTGCGACTCGACGTCTACAAAGTAATAATAGACACTTCGTGACGAGTGCTGTCCGTTTTCGCAGATGGTGATGACACATTCTGTGCCTGAATAATACATAACGCATTGATTCAGCGTTCTTTTCTTCGAGCCCGGCGCGAATATATTAATCAGTCCTTCCCTTCACGTTTTCTATTCTCAACGAAACAGCCTGTGCACAAAAGGTAGCGAAAGCTTCACGAATGTCTAAAAAAGAGAATATCAGATCAAACTGCTATCAAAGTGTAACATCCGTCGTGTGTCACAATACATATGCTGGAATAATCGTCAGGAATTAAAAGAGAAATCAGCTGTATCGTTTGACACTCGATGCACGCCATGCCTACGGAACAGATTTCGGACAGTGCCATTAAATGGACTGCCTTCTTCATGAAACGGATCGGTTTGTGGAGCGCGGACAACGACGTAGAACAACGCCACAGAAATTTTTCCATGGGTTATACTATCTGGTCATCGATAATTGCCACCATGATCGAGGCCAGGGATTTGTTTTGCTCGAGGGAAGACGTTGATGTAAGTACAATGAGTATAATTACGAGTAATATTATAAATATTACGAATAACTATGAAAACTTCGTCGAATGATTTACTTCCTGCACCTTGATTGAATTTTTAGGCTGGTTGGTTCTAGGAATTTTATGCTCGTGACTACATTTTTGGTATTTCTTAGAGTCAAGTAGATCTGTGTTTATCGCAGGTGTCTCGATATTCTTATCGTAGTGGTACAAATCTGTACCTTCGTTAACAAATAAATAAATAAATTATATAATTGCTTCTTTCAGACTTTTCTTTATGTTATCAGCAACTGTATGTGTCTTACACTGATAAACTGTAAGTTTTTCATGGTACTGGCGCGCAGAATGGAATTCATTGACTTGCTTATGTATATGAGGAATCGTTTCTGGAATAATACTTATTACGATCAGGAGGCAGAGATCATGGCACAATGCAGAAGAACTTCTACTTTTTTTATTATCTTCGTTACCATCACTGCCCATGGCCCTTTTTGTTGTTACATAATGGCACCGATCATTGGTGAGTTAAAATAACATTGCGCTTGTGCATAATCATTGATATTAAAATTATCTAGTAATTCCAGTACAAGTGGGAAGTGTGTTTCATGCAAAAACAAAACGAAAACATATAATCAAATTTTGTTATATGAGTTATATGAGAATATTTTATGAAATTTTGCAGAAATGTTATTTACACATTTTGTTGTTTTAAGGATAAAATCTATTTTTTTTATCCTGGTAACATAGTTGAAATGAAAGTTATATCGTTTCTGTTAATTTATAAATACGTCTAATATAGTTTCCAAAAAATTAAAATGTAAAAATTCAGTGAATAAAATACTAAAGAGAAACATTAATATATTTTGTGCCTTTATTAATTTTGATAATTTCCTGCAAAATAACATAGGAATTAAACGAGAAGTAAGATTGTTTATTAAATGTGTGATACAGCTAATCTAGGAAAAAACGAATCTGACAGAATACTTCCATTCAACATGTGGGTCGATCTACCTTTATCCATGACACCCTACTTTGAAATATTCTTTTTTCTACAGGTACCATTGCTTGTAATATTAAATTATATGAAAAAATATGATGTTGTGACGTTATATTAGACAATAAATTTTTGTATTCTGAGGAATGCCAATATTGCACTATTACCATTAAATTATCAAAACAACTTTCCCCAGACATACATTAATCGACTATTAATCAATTAACAATTTTCTATTTACACAGGTGATAACGTTATATCCGCTTGTCATCTGTTACTTTTGCTTCGACAATATTTTGTGTATTATGTGCATGCACATAGCTGGTGAGTTCCGTATACTTCAATACAGACTGACGACGTTATATCAGGCAGAAGAGGAAATGAAGGATTTAAATGCAAATATCAGTCTAACGTACCGTGCAGACCAATCCTATGAAAAATTAAAAAATTGCGTCCGACAACACCAAATACTTATCGATTGTTGCGCGAAGCTGGAGAATGTATTCACGCTTATGATACTGGCACAAGTAGTAATCTTCAGTGTACTGATATGTTTCACTGGGTTTCAACTACTATCGGTTCGTATTCGACGTATTGTATGTACAACTATTACCAATAATTATGAATTACCCTTAAGACAATTTAGAAAATTATCTTTTATGTTAATAATTCAAATTCGCGTGTCGAACATTAATACTTAAGTTGTTTTTATTGCTCGCGACGGACATAATCTACATAACTATATCACATTAAAATCGAATCGTACCAAACATAAATAGTGTCTTTTCATTTCTTAAACTGTCTCACAATGTACAATAATAACGTTCGCAATCAATTATCATGATGTACTTTCTATGAAAGAATTTTTCGTTAGAACCGATCGGTAAAACATGGATTTGGTGAATATATTTTCCAAGTAGGGAAATGATATTTCTTTCAGAAAAGCTACTAAAGAAAAAGAAAAATCATAATTCTTTCAATCGTCACGCATACAGGAAACTACGACCATCCCGAGACGTTGTAACTTCGCGTTCATCACAATAGCCAGCTCGATTATGCTGTTCATGTTCACCTACAGCTGCCATGGCTTGGTAGACCAGAGTGGTAACGTTGGCGTAGCAGCGTACTCAGCATTGTGGGCGTATATACCAATGAACCGAGCTGGGAAAATGATACGAAACGATCTATTGATGGTCATTATACGATCCAGAAAATACTGCTGCGTAACAGCCAATGGATTTTTCCCGATAGCATTGGAAACATACACCAAGGTAATCGAAGCACACTACTTGGTGTTCAAATTGATTATTAAAGGCAAAGAAAATTTCCCTGTGCCTTATCAGTTATACAGCAAGATTTAATTCTTCTAAATTTGTATTATGTAACTCAAACTGATAACACGTATATAATGACTTATCATTATATACGCGTTACGTATGTGGCTTATCTAGTATAGTAATCTTCTATTTTATGTCCGTATAAACAAACAAAACACTAACCGTATACCATTTGGCCTATTTAATAAATTTTAATAGTATAATACATAATTAAAAACGTGAACTACGTCAAAAAAATAGTAATGAAGAAACAAAATGATTTATTCGTTATTCGAAATTATTATCTGGATAAGAATTTTGCCAATTTGTTTACTAGTACTGGTCAACTTTCACTTGTTGCAGATCATGAGCACCGCAGTATCGTACTTCACTTTACTGAGACAAAGTTCTGGCACTGAAAATCAATCTTGATTAGTAACAAACACAAATGATTTCAAATATAATTACTTCAAAATAAAGGATTTTCGTCGTCAGCAAAGTGTAGGTATTAATTATTATTTCTATTCCGCCAGACAAACGCACTCGGTTGAACGGTTATGTTGCAATACTTCGAAATGTTTTTTGTCACTAAACGAATAAAATGTCATTACTGAAAAATGTTATACCGAACGTGGAATAAATTACTTCATTTTTTAATCTTACCTCTTCGAGAAAATTAACACCTTACAAAATAATAGAGAATATAAGACATGAAAATTATAAATATAAAACATATCGAGAATACAAAGTGTTCTAATAGTAATGAAATACGACGTAAGCAAAAATTACTATTTTCGACGTTCTCGTTTCCCATTTCTTCTCATCACCAACCACAAACAAGACCAGTAATACGGATTCCGATGATCAATGACTTAGCCCGCGTAAAATATTTCTGATTTCTTCGTAAAAGTCGCTCTCAGCAACGTATCGTAAGTCGTGCATTAAATTTCGTTCTCTTCGAATGGAAAGTATCGGTGCAGGATGCGAGGACAGAATAAGAAGCTCGTTGCATCTCAGCAAAGGGTGCGACTCGACGTCTACAAAGTAATAATAGACACTTCGTGACGAGTGCTGTCCGTTTTCGCAGATGGTGATGACACATTCTGTGCCTGAATAATACATAACGCATTGATTCAGCGTTCTTTTCTTCGAGCCCGGCGCGAATATATTAATCAGTCCTTCCCTTCACGTTTTCTATTCTCAACGAAACAGCCTGTGCACAAAAGGTAGCAAAAGCTTCGCGAATGTCTAAAAAGAGAATATTAGATTAAACTGCTATTAAAGTGTAACATCCGTCGTGCGTTACCATTCATACGCGAGAATAGTTAGGAATAGACGTGAAATCAGCTTTATCGTTTGGCACTCGATGCACGCCATGCTAACGGAAAAGGTTGAAGACAGGTCTATTAAATTAACGGGTTTTTTCATGAAATTGATCGGGTTGTGGATAGCTGACAACGACGTAGAACAACGCTGTAGAAATTTTGCCCTAGGTTATACTATCTGGACGTCGGTGTTTTCGGCCGTCCTAGAGTGCAGGGACTTGTATTACTCCTGGAACGACGTTGATGTGAGTACAAAGAGTATACAGTGTAGAATGTACGAAGTGTGTTTTTTTAGAAATATTACGAGTAACTACAAAAACTTCGTTTAATGTTTTACTTCCTTGATTGGATTTTAAGGCGTCAGCAAATATATTTTATTGTGGTGTGTGTGTTGTTTAGTTCAATGAATTTTTCCTTATGCTCGTGACTGCGTTTTTTTAGCTTTCTTGGAGTGAAATAGATCTGTGTTTATCAGACGTGCTTCGATGCTCCATGCAGATACTTTTTCTTACAGTTGTTTTCCCTATTGCAACGAAGATAGATATTGATTTATTCCAACGTGAAGAGAAATTATTTAATTGCTTCTTTCAGAGTGCTCTTTATATTTGTTGCAACCTTCTATGCCTTACACTGATAAATTGTAAATTGTTTGTGACACTGGCGCACAGAATGGAATTCGTTCAAATGATTCAGTACATGAAAGACCATTTCTGGAATAATATTTATTACAATCAGGAGGCAGAGATCATAGCCCAATGTAGGAAAACATGTTTTATATTTACTACAGTTGTTACCGCCTTTGGCCACGGTGCTATTTCTTGTTACATCATAGCGCCGATCATTGGTGAGTTAAAACAACATTGGGTGGATCTAGTAATTCTATTAGTAGAAGTGGGAAGCGATAATAAAATTGAATTTTATGAAAACTTGCACAAAAGTTCTTTAGACCTACTAAGGATTCAGTTGTAATTATTTCAAGCTACTTTCTTACTTTAAGTTTAAATCTTACTTAATAAAATTTAATTACGTTTTACTTTTATTAATTTTGATAATTTATGAGAAATAGAATTAAAAAGAAATAAGAATTAAAAAGAAATAAGGTTGTTTATTGAATCTGTGCTTCAGCAAATGTAGGGAAAAATGAATCTGATAGAATACTTCCATTTAACATGTGGGTAGATCTACCCGTAGCCATCACACCCTACTATGAACTTGTCTTCATCTTACAGGTACTACAGCTTGTAATGCTAAATCATATTATTACAATGTAAAAAACTTGTCTCATAGAATACTGCACTTTTACGATCAAATTCTCAAAGCAACTTTCCCCAGACATACATTAATCGACTATTAATCAATTAACAATTTTCTATTTACACAGGTGATAACGTTATATTCGATGGGCGTCTGTTACTTTTGCTTCGACAATATTTTGTGTATTATATGCATGCACATAGCTGGTCAGTTCCGTATACTTCAATACAGACTGACGACGTTATATCAGGCAGAAGAGGAAAAGAAGGATGTAAATGCAAATATCAGTCTAACGTACCGTGCAAACCAATCCTATGAAAAATTAAAAAATTGCATCCGACAACACCAAATGCTTATCGATTGTTGCGTGAGACTTGAGAATGTGTTCACGCTGATGATACTGGCACAAGTAGTAATCGTCAGTGTACTGATCTGCTTTACTGGGTTCCAAGTATTATCGGTTCGTATCTGACATATTGTATATAGAACTGTATCATATAATTACAAATTTCCTTTAAGACAATTTAAAAAACTATTTTATACATTAAGTTCCTTTTATTGCTCGTGACAAATGAAAACACATTCTAATTTAATTATACCAAACACGTAAATCTTGTCCATTAATTACTTAAACTGTCTCACAATGTCCAGTAGTGAAGTTCGTAATCAATTCTTATAATGTGTTGTCTATGAACGAAATATTCTAACTGGATATAACATAATGTATAGTTTCTTCGAATCTAAACATCAATTTTGTAAATATAGTTCCCAAGTAGGAAAATTATGTTCTCGTCGAAATCTGCTACAGAGAAAAAAATTATAATTCTTTGAATCGTCACACAAGTAGGTAACAACAAGTACCGCAAGACGTTGTAACTTCACATTCACCACAATAGGCAGCTCGATTATGCTGTTGATGTTCACCTACAGCTGCCATAGCTTGGTAGACCAGAGTGATAACGTTGGCGTAGCAGCGTACTCAGCATTGTGGGCGCATATGCCAATGAACCGAGCTGGGAAACTGATACGAAACGATCTATTGATGGTCATTATACGATCCAGAAAATACTGTTGTGTGACAGCCAATGGATTTTTCCCGATAGCATTGGAAACGTACAGCAAGGTAATCACAGCGCACTAATTGGTGTTTAAATTGATTATTAAAGGCAAAAGAAAATTTCCTTATGCCTTGTCAGTTATATAGCAAAATTTAACATCTTCTGAATTTGTATTATATGACTCTAACTCAATAACTTATCATTATATACGCATTAGTTATGTGACTCATATACCTACATATGAAGGTATATTCTTAAAAATTCGTTTTTTATTTTTAATAAATTTATTTGACATTCTACAGAAATGTTCTTTAATAACTTTTCGTAGGTACCCATGAGCACTATTTCACAAATAAATTTCAATCAAATACTTTTACTATTTCAGAAGTTATAGTCGTTTGAAAATTGCACAACTTTTCGAAGATTCTTAGAAGTCTAAATATTCTTCACCAAAATACACGTTGTTTGAATTTCGAAACATTAGAATCCTTCATTCGGTTCAGAAGTTATAATGTTTTAATGATACGCGTGGAATTTCAGTAGAACATGATATCTGGCCAGACATTAGATTGACGGCAAGGAATTTTTTACGCGAAAGTGCGTAGAATTTCGGGGGTATATCTATTCACCAAAAATGATTCTAATTGACTCCCCTAGCTGAAAATAATTTTTTTAGATCGATTTGAAATTTATTTTTTGACCGAAAAAACGTTAAACCTGGCATAGTTCAGGGCGATTCATACATGACCGGTAACGGAACCGCTGCTGCCACCTACTGGTGGGAAGGGAGAGCAAGGAACAGATCCACCGATTTGCTCCCTTACTGCGTGTACGGGGTTAGTTCGTTCGTGTAGTTAGCTATGCTCGGACGCACAAAGGGAAAACAGTCCTCCCACGCTGTATATTACGTATCTATTGTATATTAAAGTGTTCTATAAACTTTATGTGTGTCGTCCTTCCTGCGTTCACCTCCATCAACAAAAAAGCACCTAAGCGAATTTTTTTCTCGGAAGTGTGTAGGAATTCGAGAGTATGTGTATTCACCAAAAATGATTGTAATTGACCACCGCAACCGAAAATAATTTTTTTATAACGATTTGAAATTTTTTTTTCGCCGAAAAATTTCAACACCTCCCTGTCGATTTTTCTTCAAAACTCGTTTTTGATTTTTAATAAACACAACTATAAGTGATGTAGTAATACAATTTATTAATACAAAATAAAATTTCTACGCTTTATTCATCAACAATTTACTATCGACGTCACTGCTGGATGCATGAAGCTGACTTCTTTGTTTGTGTGAAATATAATTCGTAACATTTACCGGAGAATAATACATATAGTAGTATAGTAATTTTCTACCTTACGTAGTACGAGTTTCGCATTACGTTTGACACATTATTCGGAATATTCATTTGGTCTATTTAATAAATTTTATTTGTACATGAAATTTTTATCCGGATAAGAATTTTCCCAATTTCTTTACTAGTATTCCTGAATTTTTCATTTGTTACAGATCATGAGTACCGCAGTATCGTACTTCACTTTACTGAGACAAAGTTCAGGCACTGCGATTGAATCTTGATTAATAATAAACTCAAATGAACTTACAAATATTGAATTTTCGAATGTGTTTGATTTCAAATGTGATTACGTAGAAATAAAGGTCGTTCGTCATCAGCAAAATGTAGGTATTAATTAATATGTTTTATACTGACACTACCAAACAAATGCATATTAATACTTATATAAGTATATTAAAAAAATGTGGATTATTTAATCTACATGAATGATTTTCTTCGATGAAGAAGAGATCAGAGAGTTGCTCACCGGCCTATCAAATTTTGAAACGTCTTATTTAATGATTTCAATTTTTCTTCGTAAAACTCTTTTCATACGCTGCAACGTAACAAATACTGAAAGTTGAAAGTGAACGTCTTCTTTCTGTTACGTTGTATCGCTACCGGCTCGATAAAACAATGTATTTGTATGCGGAATGAGCCGCGAGTCGCTCTAGACGAACCTGGAGGACTTGAATTTGTCGCGAAGAACATAAACGTGCGCCAGTGCGTGATAATGGCGTCTTTGTCATACGACTCGTTGACAATTGGCCGCTGAAACAAGTCTGGAACCTCACGGTCGGTCTCTCTGTTTCTATATGCAATTACATCGACCTTTTAAATTCGAAACGAAACCGATCTTTTGTGTAATACGAGTGGAAAGTATGATATCACCGAGTGAAATTGTTACACCTGGATGGACGATACATGAAAGTCGCCGAAGCTGAAGCTTCTATTAAATAACAATAAATTTTGATGGATACCATTTGACCTAGAAAAGGATCGTATGGGTCGAAAATGTAATCAGAAATATTTATATCGATAAACTTTTGTGGACGTTGTTTGACCTAGTAAAGAATACGATGGATCGGCAATTAAAACTATTTAATACAAGAAATGGAAAATATCTTTCAGGAGGATTCAGATAAACGCGTAATTATATTTCATGATTCTGAATTATCGGAACATGAAACAATGTTTTTTTTTGTTAGAAAGTTGTTCTTACAGGAAGTATTAACTTCGTCAGATTTCGTTGAAAGGAACTGGTTTAGTATTTCAAGATTTTTTAATTTATGTACAAAAAAAAGTACGTAAAAGTTAGAGAAGATTGATGTCCTTGAGGAGTTTGAAATTGAAGACTTTCGTAAAAGTGTATTCAATATCTCCATCCTTGACCTACACGTTTTCTTTGTCTTAAAATTCAGTAAAGATATTTAATACAGTATCGAATGAGAATGTTAGGTGTAAATATTTAAAAGGACATTATTTGTTACAAAAGACAATGGTATGGATCGGAGATATAATTCGAAATAATAAATGCAGAGTAATAAAAAAGATAATGATTCGTAAAAGTCACGAGAAATAAGACGTTTAAATGGCCCTCTGGAATTGAACGATTGGAAAAACATGCGTAATAAAATCTTATGGTTCCTAAAGATGAAGATACCGAACATAATTTTTTTACTTGCACAGTTGTTCATGTCAGTCCTCGAGGTCACGATTGTTTACATGGAACCATATGTTTTTATCTCTTGCATATTGTAGCTACTACGAAGACGCGAGGCATGTGTTACAGCTTGACGTCTGTCAGTTTTAAACGAGCTATTTTTACTTGCTATTTAAAACAAAAAATGCAATTTTCATCGTGGATCTTTCTTATCACTGCATTTAAATAATTAAATTTTTTCTGTAAGTCCAAACAATCGGAAGAATTCAATACGTACAAATTTGTTTTCCAATTCTACTAAAAATTGTAAACGATGAATCTAACAAGGTTATCGAACAAAAAAAAATAGATTTTTTCTTTCACAGAAAGGAAGTGAACGATGGATATCAAAATTTAATCAAATTTCAATTTCCGCCCTTTTTCAGTGGGAAAAATGGTCGAATGTGGCAAGCCAACTCGTATTCTATTTCTGAACGAAAAGCAGAATAACGGAAATTCTGATATTCTAAGGCAGAGGCCAATTGACCGTAAGGGCGATACTGCGAAACTCTGATAAATATCTACCGGCTTAACAGAAAGTCATTCACAGTAAAAAGAAAAATATAATGAATGGAAAAGACGATTGGTAAAAAATACAACCCCGTCAAAAATCATGACAAATCCCTATCGGTTGTAATTTGTTTCCAGTAAAGATTCAACACGTGGGAATCAAAAGCTGTCAGTTTTTAGTTAAACGAAAAGAAAATATTGCGTGTAATGCGTTTCAACGCGTCTATACTGTTCTCATATCCCTAGCATAGACCAACAAAATGGAACTAAGGTCGAACTTCGATCGATAAATCCCTTAGATCTCGACGGCCCTGAAGAGTATACTAATCTTAACAGGCGACAAAGCTACCGATCAAGGAACGAAGGGTCTCGTAAAGGTGATGTTTCCAATCATGGCCTCCTACGATCAGGCTTCAGCTACAAATGTTCGCAATCGTAATTATATTGATGTTACATCGAATACGCGTTGCACACATAATGATCTCAGCTTAATTGCACGCCGTCCCAGCGACAAATTCATATTATTTGTCCACCATATGCCTTGTTATCCCTTGGCATTATCGGAATTAACTGACCCATTTAATTAATCGTTATCAAATTGGTCATTTACATCCAACCGTTTATTATAGTCTCATTCCTGTTAATGATGCGATGAAATAAGGATTTTCCGAGGTTGTAGACTAGCAATAGGACCAGCGATTTCGGTCAACAGCTGTTCAATGAATTTACACTGTAATACTACCAGTGTTGTAATAAAATATACGTGGCAAATTAAAAAGTTGATTTTGTACAAACTGTCTTCGAAATACATCGACGTATTTTTGCTAAGTAGGTATTACGTATGTTACCCTATATTACTATAATAAGATCGATTCAATAATTAGAATGTTGGGGTACGTATATGAATTAGGTTAATTTTGCAAATTTATATTCTAACTAATCAACACGGTAAACTGACACACGTTATATGAATTATTTATCTTGTTACTGTATATTAATGTATCATAAAACTTGTCCTCTCGATTGCCATTAGATAAATTAATAGATAAATAAATGATACGTATCGCTCTTCTATCGTCAAATATTTATGAATAATATTAGACATACACGACTGTTTTGTTAACAGATGGAGTTAAAAAGTACAACTTACCGAAACTTAAATCTGAAAATAGATGCTTAACACAATCGATCACAATATTTAAAGTTTTCCTTGCTTCGATAATTGGAATATAATATTCTTACTTCCGAAAATGAATTCTATCTTTCAGTCTTTTATATCGAAACGCTTGCACGAGTACTATAGTCTCGATCATGCTACAATTTTCCGTCGAGTATCTCTTAAATATTCCCGCCAGACGCGACGAAGAGAATTACTCGATTAAGACTGGCAACCTCGTTCCTCGTCTCCGCGATCGATCGATCGAAATCCAAATCGGCAGATCGAATTCAGGAATTGAAAAGAAATCCGGCGAAACCTCCTTTGCACTTTGTCTGGGACATATCACGTGATTCCATTATTGAATAATTTATCCGCAGTTAGCCCGGGACGAAGCTGTCGGCCCCTGAAAACGGAATCTCGATACGCTCGGTGCATCGAGCGTGAACAGCGCCAGAGAGAGTCGCGAAAAGATCGATTCCGTAGTATCAAGGGAACCTTTCAACCCCCTTCCAATCCTGCCTCCAACCACCCTTCGAGGTCGAGAGAGGGCTGGAACCAAGGGGGCGGACGGGGGTGGAACCGCGCGACGACAAATCGACAAACGGATCGCGCCCGTTTAATCGCCTTCGATCCAATTTTCCCGTTTTCCCAGGCCCCCCTCTGCACGCATGATCAATACGCGCGATCGATTCAATCGCCGACCGTTTTCGTATTCGCAAACTTACACGAGAGCGCAGTATCAACAGCATTAAAGGATTAAAGCTACTCCGAAGAAGAACGTGTTCGCGATTGCTGCCGGAGAGCTCGAGAGAATGCATAGGATTCAGATTTAGCGATCGAGAATTTTTCAGAAAGGTTATTTCACTGCTGGCCAGGATTATGTGTCGCTAATGGCATTGCTGTCGCGGAAAACACCCTGGAACATCTAGCTATTCTCGCGCTAATTGAACGTAACGCTTGCTCTAGGGTCGTTGGTACGATTTCCTTAATATCGAGTTTTTTAGGACCGAGTTATAGTCCTTACTGGTTTTAAAAACTCAATTCTTACCTTCGTTGTATATAACGAGAAAATAGCTCCTGTGTTATTTACACGTAAAACTAGTAATTACATTATATTATTATAAGGAATGGAATATCTATTATAAATAAATCGAGGGTATTATTTATGGCTACATGTAAAACTATGTGGAGTTAAGAAATTGATCTCTGGAAGGATTTGCGATCGAATATCGACCTTAAAAACTCTACGACCGAGCAAAAATTAGCCATCCATTTTCTCCTTTGACACTGCACTGTAATCCACTTAATCTTTGAACCTAAGAGGGGGAGTTAAGATGTTGTTTTTACTTGTTTATGCCTTTCCATATTTCTGAGATTCACCCAAAGAATGTATAAATGTTATTACATTTGCATTTGTTGCGAGCAAAATTGTCTTTGTTTATCTTTAAAAGGCTAGTCTGGTCTAGGGGACAAAGGTTTAGACTGTTTTAAAGTATTAGATACTACATTCTCGATTTATACATATACTTAATATTCTCGGCTTTCGATAGTAAGCATAATTCCAGCAGTTATGGTCTTTAGAACCAAAGAGGTTCTTGTTCCACGCGATTTGTACTTCATTCGTGTCCGAAGTTGTAAGCCAATCGATTAACTATCTCGAGATACCCTGTCCACCAGTTTGAAAGACTTAGTTTCACAAAATAAGGCTTTAAAGTTTCGATATACAGTGTTAAAGCGTATAGAACTTCAAAGTCCCATTACTTCTACAATTTTTTCAATTTCATTAATCCGTTTTATCGATGCATGCACTCTGTGCCTAGAAACGTTATTAAAATTCTCAACTCGATTCCATTGATTTGTTTAAGTATCGAAGCAATACGTAAACCTATCAAATTTTACATAAAAAATAATACCAAGTTTCTTGACATATCTTTTTTACACTACAAAAGGTGCGTTAAGTTTTACTGTTCGTAAATTATTTTCCCCTCATCTAGAGGTTGACTACTAAATGGACATTCATCCAAACAGTATTCAGTTGACTCAAACATTCTTCCAGCGCCATAGCAATAAAATTTCCAAATACTCACGAACGAAGATGTTGCTCATCAAGGTGGCGGGCAAACAGAACACGATGACGAGGACGTCCGCCACCGCGAGGTTGACGATGAAGAAGTTCGTGACAGTCCTCATGCGCGGTGACCGGTACACCACGGCTATGACGAAACTGTTGCCGATCAGACCAACGACAAAGACCACGATGTAGGCAACACAATAGACCGCGGACATGGCCATGCTGTGCCTGTAGAGGCGATCGGGTATTTGCTCGGCAGTGGAGAGGTTCACCGTTTTGCTGGCGTTCAGCAACCCTCCGTGCTCGTCCATCGGCGTCCTCGGGTTGGTCGTGATGGCCTCGGCGATTAGGTTGTTCAGGTAGTTGCTGAAATCGTTTCTCATCTGTAGCAGGGTGGCTGGTGGAACGGCCGCGACGGTCGTCGCCGGCACGTTGCCATTGTTACTCCTACGACGCGTGTCGACGTCGAACTCCTCGGAGTCCGGTAGTCGCAAGGATGCCATCTCCAGAAGCGGAGACGGTGGCTGCAGCATGGGTAACTTGATCGTAAAGCGTTGGCTCGAAGTGGTTTCGACCATGGGCCACGGCTGTCCTCGCGTCGTTCCCGTCGTGTCGACGACCTCCAACCGTTGATCGCGTTTCCCCCCCCAACAACTTCCCGGATTCGGATTAATCGAACTTACCGAACTCTTTTCGAGGGACTTCGTTACCCTCCCGACACCCGATCATCGGCGTACGATGGAAACTGTCACCGAGGAATCTTTACGCGAACAGGACGGAAGTCATTCCGCGCGGAGACTGGGGTGGCTGAATCACCGGGTACTTCCGCTCGGGGAAAGAAGGGAGCGAGCGCGTGGGTCGTATCGAGTTCGACGCTCCTCAAGAGTCAGCTGGCACGTGCACGGGAGCCCATCGAGTTCAGTTGCATCCCCTCGCGGGAAGACTGGCTGCCGATACGCGGCGGGAGGGCGAACGCGTCGTTCCTTTCTGCGATCGACTGATCCGGAACGAATTGCAACGACCAGGGAAAACAGAGAGGGCGACGGACGCGGCGGGCGTCGGATGGTTCGTTGCGAGATACGGTCCTGCGAGTAGACGAGTACGATTCACGAAAATGTGTACCGGCCGAATGCTGGGCGACTAATGAGCTTGGTTTAGAAGACGACTGCGAACTGCCGCGAGATGCACCCGTAGCGGCGCGGCGGCTGGCTGTCTAGTGACATGGAGCACCGCGCAGGCGCAGCATCAACCGGCACATGCACCCGCATGCGATCTACGCGCGGTCATAGGGACGCGGAGGTAGGGAAAGGGGAAAAGCACCCGCGAAATTCCGTCCCAAGTAACGAAATAAAAATATTTACCAAGGCCGTTTCTGCCGTTGGGCCGCAATTGTTATCGCCAAACGGAAGTGCGCGCTCTGCGTTGATTAAAATCCTAGGTGAGACGGTTGCCACGACTTCTAGCTCCTCACAGATTTTTGTAATCGAGACAAATTTCTCTTTTCTCTGGGAGATACATATTTTGAGAATCTTTGATTACGTTTTGACCATTAAAAAGAGGAGAGATTTTTTTAAAATAAACTTGTGTGTACGTACATACATTGGGGTATGTGTTTGTTGAAATCCTACGTGAGATGCCACGACTTCAAGCTCCTCACAGGTCTTTGTAAACGAGACAAATTTCGACAAATTTCTTTTTTCTCTGGGGGATACATGTTTCAAGAATGTTTGATTAGGGTTTGTCTATTAAAAAGAAGAGAAATTTGTTTTAAATAAATTTGTGTGTAGGTATGTACGTATGTGTTAAAATCGTAGACACTTGCTACGACTTCAAACTTCTTATATTTTTTGTGAGAAATCTTTTTTTTCTTTGGGAGTGTGGCGTTATCTCCCATGCTCGCCGCCAAAGGGATCGCGCTCTCATAACCGCTCGACCGACCCCTTCGTTGCTATATGTATATACATTCCTCGACTGACTTCCCAATATCCTAACCTACGACGCACAAGTGTGGTGCACTGCCACCAAAATCCACATCACCTCAATCCAAAGAATTCGAAACAAATATCTCCAGACTCCATATTAAACAAACCCCGATGTTAGTCCACTGCCTTACTCCACATAGAAGCTAACATAGAGCTCCTGCATGAACGCATTCTGAAATTAACCACCAACACACAGGAATCCAATTCCCAACACCTAAACTCCCTAATAATATCACTCAAAATCCCCATAAAAGCTCTTAAGCTAATTACAAACAATTAACCCCATATCACTCTCATCGCCAGACACACAAATGACAACGAGGTTTTAAAATTTCCTCCGAGCACTAACACCTGAAGCTGATACAAAGAATCACCCCACTCTCATAACCAGACACTAATACCCATATTGTAAATGTAGGTTTTAGGGTTCATCCCAAGGTATTGCAGCCACCCGGGAAAAAAGGATAAACAAAAAACAAAGTTCCCCACAAGTACTTATGAATTAAGAATATGCAAATATGCATTTTATTTACTGATACTGATAACATAGAATATACTGATAAAGTTTACACATCAAAACCTGGGACACTCTGTATAAATTTTAAAGAAACTTTATATTTGAGTTCCGTATATTCTCAATCTTGAATTTTGGACGATACGAGAATTTCAAAACAATATTACAAAAAGTGCACAAAATGATATCATAGATCCATCGAAGCATATAAAGGGTGTTTCTATAACTGAATTAATATTTTATTAACCGTCTCTTTTTAATAAGCAACAGATAACGAAAGACTCATCTTTTACTCTGTATTTGCAATTTTTATTTAGACAAGAATTTTGCCTGCCCGTTGACGATAAATGTTAAGCACAACCATTATTCACCGCTCCTAAATTTTCAATAGTTTGCGAAGAAAATCGCAACGGAAATGTATGAAAATTTCATTAACTCCAGGAGCTTCAGAAATTAATACGAACCCATTTCATTATATTTTTGAATATTCGTTGCATGCATTCCGTATGCAATCTAATAATTACTCACGAGGGAACACAGGCTGCGAGGCAGGAGAGTTGAAAGAATTTCGTAATTTCAGCGGCGCTGGTCAAAGTAGTCTATAAAAGAAAAGAAAAAGAGAAACGTTTACACCAGCTATTTCTATAACTCGGTCCAACTGGATTTCACTTTAAATATTTAAGTCTGCTTTGCTTCAGATATTTCAGTCCTGGGATTGCAAGGTGACAGACTCTATCTGTTTCTTCTCCCTGTAATATAACCAGACACAATTACAATCTGTGTACTATTTTTCCCCAATCACAATATTAGTAATATCCATTTGAATTAATTCACTTCTAATTTAAACGAGTATTTGGGTTACTTCTACGTTTTTTATTTAATAGTTTTAATACAATTTGACAAATTTAAGATGACAAATAATATTTACGCAAGATACTAGCAATGATTAAATACCTGTTAACATTGTGTTTGAAATTTAATGTGCATTTGTATCTAGAAATTAAAAATAATATTTTCGAACGAGTCTCTGTATTAGATTAGCCCGATTCATAAATGCATAAAACATCTATTGATTTCATACGCAAATGTTAATTAAATCCCAGACTATTATGACATACGAAGTTGAATAAATATTTAATCAGGTGTAAGCTAATCTAGAAATACACATAACAAATGTGGACGTGTATGTATACAGCTGTGGAATGGAGTTTCAAAAATACAAAAGCTTGAAGTAAATGATACGTATTGACATCAGAGTCATATGTATCAGTTGCCAATAAGTTGGTAAAAAAGTACGAATAACAAATACAAAGGTACTGATTGTTAATTAATTCCTTCGTTACTTTAACATAGAAGACATCTCTCGAATAACATGGCATGGTAGAACCTCGATTCTTGCAGAAAATCAGGGCTGAAAATTCCTGCAATAATCAAAGCAACTTCTACTTAAATAAGTTCGAAATTTAAATCGAAAGAATGGTTTATCATAAAATAGTAATAATTTTTATTCTCGACTGTATAAAATACATCTGTAAAATTCAAAATATATTTCTGAAGAAATGCACAATTTATAACGGCTATGGAAGTTCTGGAAATTGCTTCCATATTTCTCCTTTGAGACGACGAAAAGAATAACGTTTAGAACGTTTGGCAACCTTTTTCGGCTTAACGCCTCTTTACGAAATCTGTTTCAGGCAAAGGCCCTTACGAACATACCAATTTCTATTATGCACTTACAGACCATGTCCTCAGAGATTGAAAAAATGCAATATTTAGAAACAGACATAATACATCATTTTGCAAAAACGAATTCAGACAGGAGGATAACAAAAATCTGAGGACACATTTTTCTGATTTTCTTTGGCGGGAAAATTATTTTAATTCTTTTGCGAAAAGAACGTACACTTTTCAGCTCTTTTCTTGTTTCCCTAGAAATTTGTTTCTGTAAAACGAAATACATTAAATTCGCATCTAAATTTTATTTTTACGTTCTTTTAAAATTTAACTATATGAAAATATATTTCTGAAGTTTGATTCTGAAATTCGAACAAATGACGGAGATATAGGATATTTTCAAGAGCATGACAGATGGTTGAAACGCACAGTTTGCCAACTTTCGACGCGTTTATCTTGAAACCGCATTTTTTAAGCTGGTTGTCAAGATTTCGCGAAACATAAAGAACTTTTCGACAGAAAATTTTAATGATATATTCTCAGACGAACTATTTCTTCTCTGGTCATTGTTTTTTTTCATGCTTTCGTAACAAAAATAAATGAAACTTGTTCAGCTATTGGCACATTAAATAAATCTGAAAATGTAAGGAACGCGGAGAAAAATAAATATTACAAAAATACCTTCACAGGTTTATTATTGTTATGGCGTTATGTCGACTTAGACCAAACCGCTATACAACTTCTGCATACATAAATTTATTATGCAATACATGCTATTTCACATGACAATCTTAAGTACCTAACTGTGTAACATGACGGTTATACCAATGGTTGTCAGCTGATAAACTATAGACTAAAGTTCTTAAGCCGAACTTGAATCCCAGGAGGGTTTCGCTTCCTATGTTTTGAGGCCAAACTATCACGACAGAGATTCGTAGATACAGTCAATCCTCTCGTAACATCTATTCATCCGTCACTCGTTAAATAAAATTGATAAACATATGACTTTATTTCAGAAAAACAAATCATACCTTCGCATAAGAAAAATTATAAATTAATCTACGCGCATCAGAAACTATTCAACCGCTGTTTGAGACATTTTTCAGTACCATCAACAGTTTCGAAAATATTTGTGTCGATTTAAAAGATCCATTTTAGAGATCTTTTACAAGGAATAAACCAAGTGACACATACCTATGGTCGTAGTAAAACAAATTAGATGCAAGGACGGAATACTGTTGAAGAGGACTAGTGGTTAGGCCAAGACACGTAGCATCCAACTGTCCAAAAGTCCCAATGTTTCGAAGGTTATAAAGCGGTGACTGAGAAATGTCCTTCGAAATCCAGGCCTGCTTAATTTCGACAACGATAGAAACTATTTCTCCCTTCGACTTTCACGCGAATCTCGCGACACGTATGCAGGAGCGAACGCTATGCATTCGTCGCGTAAATTTTCCTATAAGATGAAACGTCGCGGAAGAAGCAACGAATGATTTCACTATCCGATTCTTAGTCCGCGGTTCTCTAGTCGAACTTCCGAGTTCCGTAATTCGTTTTGTACAATCCATCGCGGATACCTAACTCATTTTGCTCGAGACCCGAATCCCAGGCTCGAGAGGATTTCGTTACGGTTCGACTGTCGGTGTCTGTGAAATATCCTTGCTTACGTACTCCCACGTTTTGTCAACTTTTTTATTCCTAGAACAGTGGAACAAGATTCCCCGATCATCAGACTTGTACATCTCGTGATTATTAATTAAATTAGAGGCATCGTTTCTTGACGAAGAATAGTTATGAAACTTTTTTTTTTATTTTCAATAACGTGGTATGGAAGATATTCAAAGACAAATATATTTTTGCTCGCTACATTTGTATTGGGCTTGTAGTTTTAAGTTTGTGAGCGTTCTTAATTTTTCCTCGAAATTAATGGAAAATATGAAATTATTTTTATTTGTGTTCATGCTCCCAAAAATTGACGGCAACGTGGTATTATCTGTTTCAAATGATTCCAGTCGAAAAATAAAAAAAGTAGGGGAAAACGGTCTGTATTCACCGTCATCGTGACAAGTAGAAACAAGGAGAAATGGTCAGACGCGCGGCAAGTCGTATTCGATCGAACGCGTGTCCCACAAATTTTCAACGTCGATTTCTACGAAAATGAAGCATCTCTCATAGAAATTTCATTCATAATATTATACGTATAGTTACCATTAATAGTATTATACGTATTCTATTTTCATCCATTCTTTCCTTTTTTTTTAGGAACAGCGCTTTAACTGTATCTTTGTGCATGCTTTATTTTCTTCTACAACAGAGACGATAAATAAATAACCGAACACGGACATCATTATACACGCGTTACGCATCGATACGAAGCAGAATTTCTAAATTGCACGAGTCTATCGAGGAAAAAGCACGATTCTATTATCAATGGCGGACGAATCAGCGTTTTAGACGAATTTTATACGGCGTTGAGGTTCCGCGAAACGCTTTGGTCGATGATGTTACAGTGTATGCGGGCCGTTGCTCCTTCGAAACAATTCATTCAAAGGTGCAGGAGTTTCCCTGCATTGCGGGCTTTTATTTTCAGTCGGCCGAACCGTTCCGTGGGGCACGTGCTTCCTGATCGATCCTGCGTATTTCCCAGGAATCACGAAACGCAGCTTGAGTCCCAACCGAGGAACTCCTTCGTTTTCTCGTCGCGTCGAAAGAAAAGCTAGAATCCTTGAGCGTGCAGGGCCGATCTCTTCTTCGATCGATCGCGCGACAGCCGCGCACGATGCCAAATTCAATTCGATTCATCCTGCTCGAGGAATCCGCGAACACCAATTCCTGGATGTTTATTGGTCCGACGGTTACACGAGAACTCAAAGACGATTCACATCACGGTCATGATTAGAAGTTGTTATGTCTAAATAATCGATTCGTAAACACCCTTTGATTTGCACACGATAAAAAGGAACACTGGTTATCCTATGTGTTATAATATAAAATACTATAAGTTTCAGAATTACATAATATTGTGTACATAAAATTCTAACGAATTTTAAGCATCCCAAAAGTCATTATTTCGATTCTCAATATAATCGTAAAAGTTGCGTGGGAGGCTCTGTATAAATTCTGAATTCGAAAATTCGCCGTGTAACGTGATCACGTGATCCACGTGATCATGTTAAATCGTATAACTGCGCTCATTAAAAGTTCTCAGCTTTCAATTTCCTTAGCGGATCTTATCAAAACGCTGTTATAGAGAACCGTGCACCCGGTAATGTATTTTCATTTCGTTTAATATTCCGCTTAGTTTTGTCTGTTTTGTATCTCTCGCCCCGGCATCTCTTTCGCCACGTTCATCCTATTTTTTCCGGCTTTATACTCCATACGGTTATTTCCTTTGTACCGAACGATCGATTTTATTTCAACTTTGCATGATAACGGTCGCGTGGCTTTATGACTCCGAGCAATGGTTCTCTTTCTGCCTATCAATTATAAGTTTCAGCACGTTGCACGAACGGTCCGTCGTATCGTGTAAAATGAAATTTAAAATTTAGAAAATTTTGTAAAATACCAACGTTTCGAAAGTTATCCCTGAAACAATTCATAGAAAATTATACATATTATATTTTTAATCGGATTAGTTATCTGGATAATTGCAAGAATTTTCAGCCCCAATTTCTTGCAATAATCGGGATTCATCGAGGTTCGGCTGCTTCGAAACAAGAGGAATCGCCAGATCGCGGGATGGGTAATAATTTTTATCTCGAAACGAGTCAAAACAGAAGAATATCGTGTGATATTGTACCTCGTTCCTATAATACTGCTTCTTCCCTCGAATTGGCGGTCGATTTTGTTACTAGTTTTCTTGCGGTGACACCCACACTTTACCGTGAGAACGTGCTCGTTTTTCCCGGTCACGTAAAAACGAACGCCAATAGCTGTCCAAGAATTTCTGAATTGTCCGGGGAATAAATCGTCGAATGAGTGGATACAACTTCGTCGAATATCGACAAAGTGGTGTTCTAGGTTCCTGGATTTACCAATCATCCTATTTTCGAAGAAAATAGAAAGCAACGATACCTCTTTCTTTGCAACTGCTGCTGATTCTCAATTTCTGGATTTATTATTTCTATTTCGATCGTACTTTTCCCTTCCCGGATTTATTTATTCTCTCTTTCAGTTTACGAAGGTGCAAAACAATTTACAATTATTTCGTATCATTTTGATAGAATTTAAATTACGGAAAGTTTCGCTTTTCATGCTTACTATTTCAACCTTCCATTCCACATTTATAAGGTTTGTTTGCAAAATTATTCTATGTAAAAATTTAATTGCTTTCTAAGTTTAAGCACGAGAAACGCCCCTTTTTAAAAATACCACGACTGTTAGCTTGCCCAGACTTCATGGAGTCTATTACTTAACAAGCAAACATTGTGCTTGCAAACACAAGGATGACTTCATTATTAGGAACAAAGATATAACAATAACGTGACAAACTCCAAAGTACAGAGTACCCTGGTGTGTATATGGTGATATCAGTACGCACAGATATACCGTACCATACTTACGTTATAATTGTTCTAGTAGACAGAGTGCAAAGGTTAAAGTTGTTCAAAAAGTTGAAATTCGCACCGTTGAAATATTGAAATCGTTCTAGTGCAAAGACCGATATACCTTCCATACGGAAGTTAAACTCGTTCCTACGAACTGTTCTGAGAGCGAAACTATTTGGATTATTAAAAGTCCAAGTAGTTTAAAACAATTTGTAATTCCTAATCCACCCTCCTCGACAAGCTTGGAAAACTGACAGTAGACGAAGCGACTTGAACGATGCTTTTCTAAATTCTACTAAGCATACAGATTCAATTATATATAAATCGAGAAATATTTACATCCTTCGACGAAGTTTCGTATCATTTGCCACGTCCTTTGCGATACTCTCGACATTTCGCGACGCAACCCTATCAGCTTTTGTCGTTTCCTTTTTTCCTCAACTTTACATCCAATTACTTCCCTTTCAATTTCCTGCTAGTAAATAATTCTGTTCGCCGGTTCTTTTTTATTTTATTTTTCTTTTTTTTTGCGTGTATTCTGATCCGCTTCCCATGGTCACCCGTCTCTTCCACGATCACCTCCCGCTCGGAAGTTTTCAGATTAATTAACGGATATGAGATACCAAATTGTGGACATATTCTATCTGGCACGGGATTATCGACGAAGATGTGATTACAGTGACAACTCAATTAGAATCTCGATTAATTTCTCACACCCACTCCTCAACTTTCCTTCCCCCTCTTTATCGTCCTCGCTTTTGCTGTTCTTCGTCTCCCAGCGTATTTTATATCGTCCAGCACTTTTCCTAGCACAAACTACTCGCAAATCTGAAACATTAAATTCAATAAGAGTTGACGTTTTATGTTGTTTATTTTAGTACTTGACATTATATCTATCTATACAGGGTGTTCGGCCACCTCTAGCAAAAATTTTAATGAGCGATAGTAGAGGCCAAAATAAGACGAAAATCAAGAATACTAATTTGTTGATAGAAGCTTCGTTAAAAAGTTATTAACAATTAAATTCAAAAATTTCAAATCGTTCTGGAAAAATTATTTTCGGTTGCGGGGGTCAACTACAATCATTTTTGGTGAGTACACATACCTCCGAAATCCTATCTACTTTCGAGAAAAAAAATCGAGTAGGTGGTGAAATTTTTCGGCGAAAAAAAATTTTTCAAATCGTTCTAAAAAAATTATTTTCGGTTGCGGGGATCAATTACAATCATTTTTTATCATTACACATACCTACGAAATTGTACGCACTTTCGAGAAAAAAATTCCTTACTGAAAATCCAATTAGGTGCCTAAATTTTTCAACGGAGAAAAAAAATTGCAAATCGTTGTGGAAATATTATTTTCGGTTGCGGGGGTCAATTACAATCAGTTTTTGTCATTAGACATACCCACGAAATCCTGCCCACTTTCGAGAAAGAAATAGAGAAGGTGTGAAATTATTCGAGAAAATTAAAAAATTGCAAATCGTTGTGGAAAAATTATTTTCGGTTGTAGGGTTCAATTACAGTCATTTTTTGTGAATAGACATACCCCCGAAATCTTGCGCATTTTCGAGAAAAAAATTCAGTAAGGGCGGCACTTTAAACGTTAATAACTTTTTAACGAAGCTTCCATCAACAAATTGGTATTCTTGATTTTCGTCTTATTTTGGCCTCTACTATCGCTCATTAAAATTTTTGCTAGAGGTGGCCGAACACCCTGTATATCTATATACAGGGTGTTCGGCCACCCCTGGGACAAATTTTAATGGGGGATTTTAGAGGCCCAAATAAAACGAAAATCAAGAATACCAATTTGTTGATGGAGGCTTCGTTAAAAAGTTATTAACAATTAAATTCAAAAATTTCAAATCGTTCTGAAAAAATTATTTTCGGTTGCGGGATTCAATTACAATCATTTTTGGTGAATAGACATACCCCCCAAAATCTTACGCATTTTCGAGAAAAAAATTCCACACGGGCGGAACTTTAAACGTTAATAACTTTTTAACGGAGCATCCATTAACAAATTGGTACTCTTGATTTTCGTTTTATTTTGGCTTCTAGAGTCTCTCATTAAAATTTTTCCCAGAGGTGGCCGAACACCCTGTATATAAAATGAAAGGCCTGACTCACTGACTCATCAACGCCCAGGCTAAGCCCTTCGACATAAAAAGCTGAAGTTTTGCACAGAGGTTTCCTTTATGATGTATACAAGAAATAAGGAAGAATATTCCGAAATTCAATCCCTAAGGGGGTGGAAAGGGGTTGCAACGTTTGTATGAGGAATATTTTATTTGTGATCGGATTTACTTGAAACTTGGTCTTAATGCTCTTTGACATAATTAATCAAACATCTGTTCCGGCATTTTAAGAAATTCTACCTCTGAAGGGGTGAAAAGGGGTTGCAATGTTTGTGTGGGACATATTTTGTTCGTGGTCGGATTTACCTGATACTTGGTCTGAATGCTCATTGATACACTTATTTCGCATTAAAGTTGCCTTATTTTCGTAAATGGATCTAGAAACTTCAAATTTAACATGTAAGTACGTAATTATTATCTTATCACTAAACCATTGTAATGGTATAAATACGCCTAAATATCGGTATGGGTGTCGTTATGAAGGTTTTTTGGGGCGTTAATTACGAAAATGGTATCAATTTTGAAATATAAGATGGCGACATGACATAAAATTAAAACTCTATAGAGGTGAATGGGGGCTTAAAAGGTTTAATGGAGAAACAATATCTATTTCCGAGGGAACTAAACGGTTTCCTGTGCGAGCGAAGCCGCGGGCAAAAGCTAGTATTATATGTATAAGTACGCGAAAATTGAATTGTTTGTGTACCTACTTTAAAAAATTTTAGTAATATTTAGCAAGTGGTGTTTTCTTAATAATGTTATATATTTCACTGCAAGAATGATTGATTTGAGTGATTTAACCGTTCTCTTATGTAACCTAAAATTTCTTCGAATTTCGTTTATTTTATACACGATGCGTCAACATCACTCTGGCAGATGTCTGACCACTGATCGATTGCACCAAAATACTGATCGAAAATAACCAGCTTTATACAAGAATTGGCAAATACTCAAAATATCGAAAACCGTCATTCGCGATCATTTAGTGATGCTCCGTTGCGTAAATCGCTTCGATGCACGAGTTCCGCTCAATTTGACCGAAAGATATTTAATAGATTATGTCTCCATCTGAGACAGTATGTACAAATGCAGAGAAAGCGTACCGTTATTGAAGCAGATACTGCCTGGAACAACGAAAAATGAACCTCCTACGATATCGAGCGAAAGAAATTCTGGAGCAACGTAAAGCATTGTTGATATCGCACAAAAGCCGAAAAAAGATACGTTCTCCGTGATTGTTAAGGAAAACAAAATTGTGGTCTTGTGTGACCAACTAAAGTATTTTGCAATTCAATTACGATTCTTCTGTTGTTTGGTAACAGAAACAATTCAATCGTGATCAATCCACAATACACATACTGTTAAACGAACAGACGCAATTGGCGCCAAGTTGAAGAGGAAACCAACCTTGGTAGTTTTCTACACGAAACGCATCTTACAAGATGCTTGGAAATAGATCTAGCCTATTTATGAAGATTCATCGTTGGAAAACATACAACGTTCTTAAGCACATTTAGAGTTCTCCAAATAATATTTAAGACACTGCTTATAGACTAGGTAGAATTTTCAATACTAGGTTTCAAGCGTCATGAAAATAAATATTATTTAGGGTTTTGCAACTGCTAATTTGTGAAACTTTCAAACGAATCTCCAACTCTTTGACGCTCACGCTTCTCGACATAATCCTCTAAAGACATTCACATTCTGAACGACCATTTTTGATGAACCACTTTTTAAATACAAACATTATGTAGCATTTAAGAAAAATGAGTGAACGTATAATGGTATTCAACGACAGTTGTGAAACAAACAATTTTGATGGTTGTTTATTGTTCGATCCGAGATACGAGGGAATCCCCTTAACGTTGTAAGAGTTTTTCTCGACGCCTTCGTATTCGCGCGAAGACTTTAAAGCAACGACAACTCTCGGTGCAAAAAAGGGCTCGACGAGAAGCGCGATCGGGGATCATAAATCTTGGAGCATCGTCGGTGTTTGTGTGGTCCATGCACCAGCCGTCGTGTTCTTGCCAACCGGCTTAAACGAACTCTTGGGAGTAACCGCAACTTTCTCGTCGGTCGATTCCCAACGACGAGCATTTTTCTGCTAACGAGACGGACAATGCTCGTCTCTGGTGCCCCCCAACCGAGACGATCTTGAATCCGAACGCGAGAAGTCACGGTCGTAGACGAAATTACACTCAATTGTACAGGAGAACCTCTTCGATAACGGATTCTGTGCAAAAAGAAAACAATAAAAAGAGTGTTTGGTCTTCCTTTCGAGTTATTGTCCTTATTGTACGCATTACACAATTTTTCAAAAGCCAGTTATTAATATTTTGTACTAATTTTGTTAAATGTCATCAATGTTTTAAAAGGGATAGAGATCACCTAAACTTCTTTTTGTTACAGTAAATTGTTAAACAGATTTTCATAAACTCCTGAACAAAGTACCGATGAAACAAAATCTAATCGTGATCTAAATAGCGAAATGGATAGTTTAAGAGTACGAGAAAATCAGTTTAAACGTTCGTTGTGATATTAGAATTGAATTTTAAAGGAAACGCATGCCTCAAGGTTGCTATGGAAGTGTATCTATGTATGTTTGTCAAAGGAAGATATCTAGATTAACGAAGAATGCAAGGAATGAATAGTGATTTCAGAAACTGATCCTTCGTCTATATTAAGCAAACGAGTGAAATTAAATGCAATCAAGGAGAAGAAGAAAATCAGTAATCAAGATGAAAACATGGTTGGTTTAAGTGCGGTAAGTATGCTATAAGAAAATTATCCGTTGAATGCTTGTGTGTGTGTGTGTAGTGGTGTACATCATGTATTGTACATTATAGATGTCCTAGTCTATTCAAGGCATCTCTTCTACAATTCTCATTCGATCGCTGATATTAACTCGCAGAAAGAGCATGCTAAAATATTATTACACGAGCTTGATGTACTGTATGGAGGTCATACGTCTCAAGGGAATACGTCAGTTAAATTTACAACATGCACCATTGTCGAATATCGTGATTCGAGGAACACTTAAATAGGGAATTGCACACAATTTGAAAAATTACTAAGAAATTACGTAGAATTTTCTTCGAAAGTGTGAATAAATTACTCGAAAGTATTAAACGATCACCAACTCCATGACCTATAAAACTTTAACGTAACGAAAGAGACTCCTACGGAGATCGTGGAATGTTGAGTACCCCATTAAGGAATAATCTTTAGATTTTTAGAGGAGTTTTCACCTTTACTTGATAATTTTTATTTCGAGATCTCTATTATTATTAATTTTATTATTTCTTAGGTACTGTAAACGTGTTAATTTTTTAAATTAATCTATGTTTGTTCTTAAGCTTAATTAGGTTGAAAGCGTTCCGAACAAATCGCTTATTATGGTCAGTAGAACTTACGATCACGCTATAATGGAGATTCTGGCAAAATGTGAAAACTGAATGATCCAGAACGGACTAGCAAAGATTCTGATGCAGATATAGAAACGTACTGATAACGATACAGTGATACAGAAATGAACTGGCAAAGATTCAGAGCTTGAATTTCCAACACAATAACGGTATAGAAATGATCTAACAAAGATCCAACGTTTGAATGCCTTTTCTGTGGAGATTGCTTGGATTTTCAAGGATTTTGAAATAGGAGCGAGGGTAATGGGACGGAACATTCAAAAGATAATACTTCGAATTATAGATTAAGAAAATAAAGTTTAAATAACGTAGGATTCAGGTAATTTGCGACAAGATTTGAAGAAAGATAAAGGAGAAGCAAAAGCAGACTTTGCGATTTTGCTGGACAAAACCGATTTCGCTAAATTAAAGGCGTGCTGCAAGTCACGATAAACGTATTCCATGTATACTTTATCGGTCCGTGTCTATGCACGTTGATAACTATGCCATTCGTCCTTCGTCAAGCGAAACACTGTAAGTTATTTTACATTCGTGGAAACGGACCATGAACTCTGGTATTAAAAAATTTCCCATCGATCGCCTTCTTAATTGTTAGTTATTAACGCCGGAGTTTTGTCGCTGTTTCCATTCCGTAAATGCACCTGCGCAATAAAAACAGCAATAATTGTCCGTTAGGCGGCTCTTAGTTTCTCGTTAAACATATCTAAATAAATTTGGTACCGATTCGAAATTAACAGTTAATATATCCTTGACTTCCATGAGTTGCCAACTTCTGTACGCATAGCAATACATCTTGAGTGAAATGGTTCTATAATGCCACGTCCTGTCTGTTTAGATCTCTGAACTTTTAACTATTGTGCTAGGCCTTGCTTTATCTATTTAATAACGCGATCTTTTACTAGCTAGAACCATTTGACGTGCTCGTCATTGTTTCATTTATATGCTGTTTAAATTTGACGGAGAAGCGAAAATTTCATTTTTGAAGATAGTTCTGCGAAGACATGAATTTTTCAGTTTAAAAATTGACGAGTTTTTTAAGTTATACCGGCACATTTCTGTGGAAAGGGCATTGATAAGTGAACGTGGCGACGAGGGAAGAGTCGTGCAAGAAGATGGTCGCTCCGTAGAGAATTTTGATGCCATAATTTTCATAGTTTACCGTGTTATACGATTAGATTCAGTCGCGACGGTGAATAATTCCAGAGGAATCAGTGCCCACGACCAACGACAATGATCACACTCTTCAGCGACGCTTTACGACCTTGTACCCTAAGCGCTTCTTCGCGAGGCTGCGATTAAAACGGTGATTAATTCGACGAGGAAGAATCGTGCCGTTCGCAAGAAGCGCGTAATGGAGGGTGGGCGTCGGAATCTTGGCGTAAAATTAAAATTGAAATTCTTCGCTTAAAGTTTGCGCCCGTGCTTCGACTATGGCCAATTATTCGGTGCATTCCTGTAGCAAAAAGTGCTATGGGAGCAATTATTAGGATCATTAGTAGCAGCTACATAGATGTTAGCGTTGCTTGCACTCTAGAAAAAACTATAATTTCGCGTGAATATTGTTCCTCCAACGATAATTTTGTAGTATAATGTTTCCATAAACTTTGGAAATAAATTATCCAAAGAATTATTACATTCGTCTCCCGAGCATTACGAAACAGTGTTGGAAGTTGATAATTATTTGGAATAAAATAACGAAATTGTACAAATAATTTTAAAACGTTCTAGAGTTTTTAATCTTGCACGAGGAAAATAATAAAAGATTTGACGAAGAAAATTTGGAGATTCGTATAATCCTCGATATCCAAAAAATGGATTACAGCGCGACCAAAGATAAAACGATCATTTTTCGTAGCACTCCATGTCACAATAAAATAGCGCGCGATGAAAGCAAGAAACAAATAGCACGAGTATCTCCAAAAAATTTCTTTCCCATTAATCACTGACCTTCTCAGATACTCTTCAAGCAAACTAAAAATTAATGGAGCGAATACGTGGAGAAATACGATACGTAGTTTAAGAACTAAAAACAGCTTCCCCGATAAAAAGCCACTGGAAGAGTTTAAGGAAAAGAAAACAGTAAAATTCGCACAGTATATCATTCAATCACGAATCGTTAATCAGAGTACAATGTTGATAATTATTGATAAATATTATTCTCGATGGTCTTAAATTGTCAACTAATCGTTCAAATTATCAGTTAGGATCTTAAAATTCAATTTTGAGCCTTTCGAAACAAACAAATCGACTGTAGTAATTGTTGTAATGTCATCTCGTAAAAACTGATCAAGGTATGTAATATTACTGTGTAATTAGTATCATGCGACATTAAACTCCCAACTCAAAAAGAAAGTACTATACGCGATGGAAACAATACCAGGTTCTGTCATTGGAATACAAATACGAGGTCGATAATAATCCATTTATCTGTTTATTCAAGTCGTATTTACCATTCGAAATGATTGAATGCGATGGAGATAAACGTCCATATCACGAACTGTCAATAACTATCAATAATTTGTATGCCATCGTATCGAACCTGTCGTATGTAATGGCAGACGAAATCCTGAAAGTGAAGTTGACGGTTTTTTAAAACTTCCTTCATCGTTTGTGTATTTTTTACGTTTCACGAGTACCTGAAAAATTTTAGCAAACGAAATTTTTGAATTCGCGCTACGTTTCTACGCAAGGAACAAATAAAATTAAATACGTATCGCGGCTGCACGAAGATGTTTCTCCCAATTGTGCAGAATGGATAGAAGAGCCGAATGGTCTTGAGAATCGTGCTCATATCTTCGAGTGATTTAATCTGATTGCAGACATCGTTCCCTGAAATGCTCCAGAAAATGATAGGACTGCCTGGAATCCATAAATTACTCCCTTGAAGCAGTACGTTTATAAAAGAAGAATATTTCCCTAAGAATTTCATTGCAAACAAAACAGTAAGTACTTACCTGTATTGTGGAATACACCGTTGACTGAATCAAATGCAAGGATTAAATAAACTAATCTTACGTACGCAGACGTCAACAAACAAAAAAAGTAAATAAGTAAATATATAATAAAATTCCACAAAAATCGGCTTGACATATTTAATTGATGTTTCTCATATTTTCTATTTAAAAAAATAAAAATTGCTGCTAAATCCGTTTGTTTTATTTTACATTCGCGAGTCCATCGTTGTCTTAAAAATTGGGATATATTTTTTCTGTGTATCGCGGAAGTCAGAGCAGTAATTAAATCCCTTTTTATGAAATAAAATTTTTTGATCGATGGCACAAACGAACCCCATCCCCCTCTTCAGTCTCTCCAAGCTTAACAATATAAGTCGATGGCTTACTGTACTTATTTCTGGCCCTCCCCTTTCGTTTCCCTGCACTTTTCCCTGGTATGCCTTAATTTATAAATAACTCCAAGTATTTGAATAATGTTCCAAGACGCTACTAGCCTCTCCGAAACCAGACAAAATCGCCTTTAATACGAAGGCAAGGCTGCAGCCTTCGATTTTACCCCCGGGGCATCGAAAGTTCTCGACAACCTGGCCTCCGCTCTTGTTCCATTTGAGGATAGATTTACACTAGACGGTGGGGCGTCCCGTTTCGATTGCGCAGGTTTTAATTTCGCTCCACCTCCCGTCGTCGCTTTTCTTCCTCTTCCTTCTCCATACGGATCAAGAAGGAATCCGCGGAAAGAAAGTATTCCGCGATCTTCGAGCATCCTTGACATCTTTAAGAATTAACTTCGTTTAACCTTACGATTCCTCGGATTCCAACCACTGAACAAACCATGACAAATCAGAATCCATAATTAAAAACGATAAAATTAAATAAACGTATTCCAACTCCGATTTTATCTTGCAGAAGATTATCCGAATCCGTCGACTGTATTTTCACATAGATACTGTAAGCGCGAAATAAAAATTACAAACAGTACGTCGAAGCAAAAAGAATTATACGAATATAATAAAGAAAGTAGAAATTGTTTGAGTGTGAAGTAATATGTGCTTACAAGGTATTAGAAAATAATTGTAACAGAATTAGTCAACCGTCGAACCACGTTTGACAAACGCTCGTGTTCTCCCTATAAATTATGAACGATGACTTTAAGTGCATTATTTGAATAAAGAAATCTGTCTCGTCGTCGAGAGTATCGAAAACGTAATTTCGTGCAATAAACAGTATACGGACGAGAAGTATAGTTTTAATACGGGGGCGAAGGATAAGGTTTAGCCGCGAGTACTTGGCAGAATGATACCAAGCACGAGGACCCGTAATAGGTGTCCATTGTCCTGGTTTCTGAGCTCGTTATAAAAATTTTGCCGGATTCTGGTGGCATCAGAGCACACAGCTGTGGAAATACGGTGTCCTCCAAAGTTATTATCAACTACAAACAATTTTTGATGGTATAGCCAGCAGCCTTTGCCACTGTGTCCATTACAAATTTTAATATCATTTGTTATTAGTTATCGTGTACTAATACGGGGCTAGAAAGAGGGATTATTAGGTTGCTATCTTCAAAGAAATTAATCTTCCAACAGGTTATTAAATTATTGTCGTATTCTGAAATATTAATGTTTGGACTTGTTTGAATACAGAAAGGCAATAAACGTGGTCTCTTCTGACTTCTGTCATACGAATACTTGTTTATACAAGTAATGTTTGAAATTGCTGTCGATTCAAACAGAGTTTATCAAAAGTTTCTTGAATAGATTGATGCACCTTTACTGTTAAAAAGACATCGCTTAAGAACTCTTATCTATAATTATGAAAAAATTGCAGTAGGGAGAGCAGGGCTAGAAAAAACAGAGCTAAATACAAGTTGTAATTTTAATCTACTTTATACAAAGAAATGGCTTATACGACACGAGGAAAACACGATTAATATATTAATCGAAACTAATGTTTAAGCAATCCTGTCTTTCTTGCTGGTGGCTCTGTTTTGGAGAACATTCAATTTTACCATCGTCGATCGAGTAATTGAGAGGCTGTGAAATCAATTCCCAGCGTCCACGAGAGATCGATGGAGAAGAACGCGGCTCGATAAAAAAATTCACCGGGCACTTCGTCCCCGGAAGGTTCGAGTCGATCCTCGAACCAAAGAGGAGCGGAGATATTAAGCCGCGAAGGATTTCGAGCGTCTTCGAGATCAAATTGAAGGTTGCAACCTTCTTCAAGCGGCACGTGTTCGACGACATCATCTCGGTTTGCAAGATGCCGTCTTTCCGAGCGTTATTCGAATACTCCGGTGAAATATTAGCTACTTATTCCGTGACGGGAGCAAGGGCAAGCTTCCGACTTTTCCATCAGCCCTTCGTCCCAACCCTTCGCGTCCCTCGCCCGTGGTTCCTGCTTCCTCCATTTTGCGCGAAAGTGCAATCCCTCGCCAATATCAGTACCCAGGAATCCCAAGGGATCCAGTCACCAGGGTCAAGGTCGCGCGTTAATCTTCCTTCTTTTAAACCAGTCGACACCTCGTCGCGATCCTATTAACCGCTCGGTAATTCGATTCGTTTCGGCCCGATCGAGCGGCTAAAACTCATTTTCGCAAAATATCTACCGCGAGAAGATCATCCATGCGGCGAGCCGTCATTTCTCGATCGCGCTGTCGCAAAATCTCTCGCAGGTATAAACTATTCAATTTATTACAGCACAGCGCGTACAATTATTACAAATAAAATCAACGTCGTTAAATTTTTATTATATTTTCCAAGCTATTCCCTTTGGTATGCAATATTTTAAATATTTTAGCGAGCGTATCCTATTAAAGTTGAGTTTACACAGTTAAGTCGTACAGGGGTTCAGTACCAGTTACAACCTTAGTGACTCCAGAAAACATCATATTTTGCGCTCTACGTGCAAACACGTTGTTTAGAATAGTTTGACGAGAATAGTCATACCCAATCGTGAATGAATATCGAAATAAGCTTTCGCGGGTGTCATTTACATTTTGCCTTTATTTAAAGATGTGGCTCCCAAGAGCCCTGGAATTGAGATACATTTAATCAGTACAAAGTACCGGCAGTACGATACCGGATTGCAATCCCCATGCATCCACATTGATTAGTACGAAGACTATCTAAACTTCTAGTGTCTCTGCGTGGATAATGCCCGGGCTGATTAATAGCAACTCTCAGGGTAAGAAATTCTACACCGCTACGCGGAGTCACCAACTACCACCGCAACGATCTAACCTCAGGCGTCGATTAGAGGACTGAGGATTACTTAACTTGTCAGCTTTGAAGTTTGCAAAGGATTTGGGGAACGATCAATGCTGTCAACCTCTTAAAGCAGACCCCCCACCCCTGGTACTATTTAAGCCGCGGTGGCAACATCAACACAGTTTCCAGTCAAGTTGCCCTACAGTTCTCAGTACTGGTCAACTAGCGTCTCGAGTACGGAACCTTCCTCAACTTTCGGTTTCCGCCAGGGCCATTAGCGGTTGTACGGATAAATGGAAGCCTCTGTTGTGACACAGAATTGCTTATCGTGATCTTAAACTCGCGATGAATAGCTGTTCTATTAGATGCGTCCTAGTACTTGAAAACACCAGTTAAATCAAGTCAAATACAAATTAAATCCCAGCTTGGATTGCTTAAATTAAATCAAATAGTTCATTGCTTTTAAGCAATCTTCATTATCCAAGAAAACTTGGATAATGCTTGACTTGGTTTGAACATCAAGTACTTGAGATTTTCTCAAATTTGATCAAATACTGAAGCTACTTGGGTAACCAAATACTTGATTTGGTTTGAACTTCAAGTACTTGGACAATTTTAATTCGTACACGATGATTTTGGCTCTTAATTTTTTAGTCTTAACCGGTGATAAAAATTGCGATTGCAAAAAAGTATCCAATCAGAGTTAGCTGCTGAAAGCAAACGTTTCTCCGGGTTTACCAGTACGCAATATCTCGAATTAACCGGCGTATAAAGTGGCGTGTGGATGCATAGCTAAAGATTAACATCGGGGCAATGTCCGAGAACAATCGATACCTTGCTCCTGCGATATTGGTTCGAGTACCTCATTACGTGCACAGATAACAAGCTCGCGCGTCGTGGCTAATTCACCGTATGTATGCTTGGGTTGTGTTGCGTACGACGCAGCCAGTTACGTTCATCCGTGATGTAAGCCCCGTGATGTCGATGGCTTTGCTCTGGAACGCGAGGATAATGCTTAGGATTCAAACGCGATGCAACGGCTATTGTCAGAATTGAATACCGGGGGAAGCATTGTACTAAAATTTGATAGAACCTTGTTACGTTGCGACTTAGGTACAGTAAAATTCCGATTATCCGGCATACAAGGGACTGAGGCAATGCTGGAAAACGAAATATGCCGAATAATTGGACTATACCTACATATGAAAGTATTTTCTTAAAAATACGTTTATGATTTTTAAGAAATTTGTTTCACATTCTATGGAAATGTTGTCTAATACCTTTTTGTAGGTATCCATGAGCTCTACTTCCAGACTAAATTTCAATGAGATATGTTCACTATTGTAGAAGTTATGGACGTTTGAAAATTGGAACACTTTTATGGGGTTTTTCTCACTTTACGGGGTTAAGGAACAATTTATCGAATATTCTTGGAATTTCTACATATTGTTCGGCAAATTACGTGTTGTTTGCATTTTGAAACATTAAAATCCTCCAATCCGTTCAGAAGTTATGATGTTTTAAACATACGCATGAAATTAAAGGGGAATCATTCATTCATGGTCAGACATTGTATTTTCGGTAAAGAATTTTTTTCTCGAAAGTGCGTAGGAATTGGAGGGTATGCGTATTCACCAAAAATGATTGTGATTGAACCTCGGAACTAAAAATAATTTTTTCAGAACGGTTTGAAATTTTTTAATGTCGCCGCACACTATCTAACCTCTATCCATTTTTTTTTTTAATTTGTTTTTGATTTTTGATAAATACAACCATGGGTAAGGTACTGATACAATTTATTAATAAAAAATCCTCATGGTTGAATTTTGAATGAATCCTCTTGAGAATTTTTATTTTCTTCTAATTATTCCTTCATTTATTCATTAATCCTATTACAGAAATTGTAACACGAAGGTTCTTCCGTTAAAATACGTTATTTTACTTTGTATAAATTATTGGATATTTTGCACTTGATTTTAATCTTTTAAAATAGTCGCTGACATATACGATAGGTATCGTAATAGCACGAAGGTTCAGGGGGCTACATAATCGAAATAGGATTTCGTGGAATGGAATACAATCAATTACAACACGTTTATCTCCATTAGTGTCTCCAGAACAATTACTGTTAAATAGACTGCATAACAACAACTGCCCATCTCTGTCAATTCATATAAAGGATGCTGCATTCGTTCTCCGATACAAGAGCACACAATTCCCGTGCAATTAATTGTATTTTGCGAATTTAAGAACGAGGTATTTACATAGCAAAATTATAGTCCTCGAAACTATTTTAGAAATAAATGCATTGTTTATTTTACATGTTCGGTTGTTTCCTGTCGGGCATGAAAAATCGAAGGACCAGAAATATGTAGATTTATAACCCAGACCCCTTTTTAATATCGTTTTGAGAAGTCCTCGAACGCTTAAATGTCCTCAGTTTCATCGCGTCGCAATCGTCGCGCCGAATAAATCACACACCCGTCAAATTCCCTACGCAGTTACTACCCGAATTGTGATATTCGGCTCAGAAATCACCCCGGTGCTCTTGCCCTTCGAAAATGATTTACAACCCGTAGCGCGACAATCTCGACGGCTTTTTCCACGGGGCTTTTCACTTGCTGCGGAAATTCCAGTGCTTTTTACACCCTTTCTTCGGCTCGAGAGGAAAAATTTGGCGAAGCTGTACGTTTTAACGTGATCAGAAAGAAGCAATCGCCCGACAAATTGGCTCTGTCCCACCTGCCAGATTCTCAATTAATTATTTTTCCGGGATCTACTTCCTGTGAATTCTGGCTGAAACGAAAGGGATTTGGTTCGTAATTCAGTTACAACTTTGCTAGTTCGAGCCCCGTGACTCAAATTCGAGTCACATTCGGCTTAATCGAGTGAGAAGTTGAGAATATATTGCTACGAGTGATTCAATTTAGTAGAAATGAAATTTTTGAGATCCTAACTTGATTCTTCCGATTGTTCTCTGATGTTTAGTGGATGGATAACAGTCCTACTCCTGAGGATCTTCTAATGAAACTGCTGTACGACTCGCTGAGTGATCGTCTTCGACTGAATGGTTGACTCTTCACAATCGAGCTTTCACAACTGGTCGCTTTTCACTGAATGTATCAATACGTATATCAATAAGTATATTGGTACAGGTTGCTTTTATATCTTCTCTTGTAGTCTATGTGACTTCGATTTCTATCGTCGAAGATCGTTTTCTGTATTGTAACGCAGTTTTTGGGATTGTCTCCGGTTTGTTTAGTCTGCTTAGAAATAAAGACTGAGGGACGAATGACAATCTACAATACAAATAAGAATATTAAAAACAAAAATTAAAACTATACTATCTACTCTGTATAAGTATATTCAAAACGATTATTACGCAAAATATTAAAATGGTTTATATACAAGAATTCGTTTCGTTGACAATATTTAAATGTTAATAAAAAAGTTATTATCTAGATAATAATTTAGTTCATATCCCTCATCGAATATCACGATTCGAAGTATTAGAAAACTACCCCTGCGTCTTCGATCGAAGTAAATCGTTGGGAAAAATCTTGTTCCGGGAAAAGAAATCGAGCGAAACGTAAATGAAAATTGCAAAGTTTATGGAAATTACCACGGTCTAATAGAGAATCGTGTTTTACACGATGTAGTTGCAGCGTTCCCCGATTTCCGTAGCAAGCGTCCCTGACATCCTCCGACACGGCGCGGCGGTCCGACGTGTGGGTGGAACAATTACAACCTAACCCATTTACAGATGATTTATTCGGCCACTTACGAGGGCCTTCCGAAGAATTATCACACATCGCACACAACGACCCAGTGATGCTACTTTTCCGCGCCACGACACCATCTTTTCTACCCCCTTCGACCCTTTTCCCTTCCCGTACGGCCGAGTTCCTCCGCGATACGTATCACCGCCGCGATGGAAAATCGTGTTCAATGACGTGACCGAATTTCCACCAGTTTTCACTGTTCGAGGACTACGAAGGCTGGACCAACGCAACCTCCCCGACAAACTAATGGCAAGGAAGGGCAAAGGGTAAGGTTGCATACATTGGACTACTTTCTACCGTTTCTTGAATTAAACATTTGGCAATAAAATGCTTGTCCAACAGCGAAACAAACTCATATTGAATAGCCAACAGGCATTAATTGGAAATTCAGAACGTTTTCCACGCCCTGCGACGGTTTGAATTTTCTATAAATTAACAAAAATATAAATAAATAAGACAGATGAAGATGATAAAAGAAACAAAAACAAGAATAGAACAAGAAAATATATTTTCTTTTCCACTTGCAATAAGTAGAGAACAGATACTTTAAATATATTTAAATTTATTTGTAAATGTTAGAAATAAATAGACAGCAAAAATAATGCCTAAAGTAAACCGATGGAATAAATATATAATATACTAAAATACTCTGACTTGTAAACCCTCTACGTGATTTTAATGTAAGAGTAAATTCCATAAGATTAGATTTTCCTGCGTAATAAAGCAGCTGTTGCACTTTCTAACATGGAAATCGACCACGTATCGTAACAAGATTGCAACGTTGAAAACATATACGATAAGTGACGTCACTGTACTAATTTCAATTATTTATAAACGCAGTCGAATTTAGACGGTGTCTAAAGCAGTCTTTTCCTATAGAACATTTGTTAATTTTAATCTTTCAATCAGCAAATAGATTTGGTATACAGTAGTTTCCACCCATCTCTTTGCATCATAATTTCTTTTCGTGCTCGAACCTCTTATTAGACTTGAACTTGTTGCATCAACTATACATTTTCATTTGTTTTTTCTTTCAGATCCTAATTTTAATGGTTCTAACTTCAAATCCATACTCTACAATACAGTGAGTTTTTGAATTTTCTTAAATTTTCCCAATTCAATATGGTTTTTAACTCTTTTGATCATGTACTTTTCATAAATATCATTCCTGCTCTTGACATCTTATTACTTTGCGATTCGTATCATCCTGTCCTTGCCTTCCTTATCCCGCTCGTGTCTAAAGCCTCTGAAGTTTTAAAGTGTGTCGAGAAAAGAAACTTTAAATCTAATGACCATTTTACGATAATTAATCTGAACTCTATAAACTGGAATCATCTTTTCTCATTCGAATTGTATAATAGATGCACATGTCCTCAGTCTCACATATCCTACCTCATTCTATACTGCTAAATTTCTGTTTATTAAATATTGGACTACCTATGTTAAGAAATCTAAAATGTCGATTCAAAATAATCTCGAAATATTCTGAATATATTTAAAACTAAGTTTAATTCAAAATCTGGAATAAGTAGAAAGAAAGAAATAAACAATTCTAAATACATTTTATCAGTAACACAGTCAATGGAGGATTTAGGAGAGTTCGAAGAAACAAGAATTAATAAAAAGTCATAACGAAATTCAACATATTAAATGGAAATGGAAACATTAAAGTTTTGAAAATAGTTAATTGGTTGTTCTAGTCTCAGTATCGCGACATTAATGCAACACGCCATGATTGAGAAAGTATAGCATAGTTTGTGTTCGACCTCCCCAATGCACCTATGTCTACATATTGAAATAATGTTGATCTAATAGAGTCGTAACTCGAGTTATTAAATCTCGAATAACGTTGTACGGCGGCTAGACTCCTCTTTGTACATAAACTAATTAATCAGCTAATTACCAGTTCTAACTACACCGTTTTCGTTATAAAATTTCATGGAACGTTATACGATAAACTTAAATCATTATATTAGTGGTACTCAAACTGAATTCCATTTTTATCCAAACTTGTGAGTTTTATTGTATCGTTCAGCAACACTTTCATTAAAGCTTCTGCTACTTAATAGTTTCAATAATAAAAAGGAAAACTTCAAATCGCACGAGATTTTTATAAAATCGAAAATTAGGAAGTGTCGAAGTCATAATTTTGCTAATTTTGGATTTGTTTACAAGGACGTCGATTTACATTCGAGATTACAATTTTACCGGAAAGGGCCACCTACCCTTGTAATTTTAATTTCAGATCACATCCTACTATCGTCGTATTTTACGCATGTACTTATTCGAGTAAACAATTCTCACTGTAATTTATTTCCATCTAGCTCGAAGTTATTTTTCTCTACACCTACGTCTTCGAACACCAAAACTATTTCACGGTCCTGGAAGCGTACGTGGTTCACCTTGCTCTCGCGATTGTTCATAGAAAACGGTTCTTGAGTGGACGCCACCCCCGGAAACGATTCTTCTTCGTCTCTGTCACCGTTGCATTTCCATCGTCCGTGATTCTTTGAAGAACTTGAAAACTTTTTCGTCCAATTGCCGCCGTTTCAATGCCACTGTCACGAGTTTCACTAGGACCAGGAAGGGAGGAGGGATCCCGTGATCTAGAACGCGGCTGATTCGCGGTCGCGTTGTAATAGATTCAAGGACCGTCGATCGACGATATATCGGTGACACCGTCGGATCAGGAATCTTCTCGTACGATTCATTTGATCGTAATTAAAACACCCACGCTGATTTGATCGCCGGGGATGGAGATTCCTGAGGCGCCGAAGCGCCATCGAGGATTATGCGAAGGTGACCTTCGTGCCAAGGACAAGGGACACGCGCGTCTCGCGATCATTCGATTTACACCTCCCCCCTGGGGGGATCATTTTAACCCTAAAATTGGCATATCGTGTATTTGAAAAACGTAACTGGTATAGCGGAATGTTTCTATACTTACAATACAAAAAATAAGAAACGACTTATTTAATTTTTTGTAAATCTCAGTATGAAACATATTATATTTGAATGCAATGATTTTCATCGGAAGAAAACAAAAAATTAAAAATAATAAAATCGGAAGAAATCGTCTTGAGGTTCAGTGACTTTTTCCAAAATTACTTCTAACGTAATTTAATTCTCTCCACTCGACTTTAATCCGCGAAAATGGTACTTTTGCGTGTTCGTATATCGAGGTGCACTCGACAGAGGGTCTATTGCGAATGAAGTTGAAATGAACGAAAGGGGAACACAGGCCAAAAGAAACGAAGCCACTTTGTTGGCAATCGTAACGTTGATTGCAAAAGGTTCGTTTCTCTTGTTGCCGAAAGGACTATTGATTTTATATGCGTTCTACAGTCGTCGGGGAAAGTATAATTTCGCCACCCGGGAATCAGAGACGTAATTTTAAGGTAATTGCCTTTATTAACGATTTATTAACACAGTTATTTTTTGTCGAGCCTTCTCGGACCGCGGTATAAATTATACATTATTACATACATATGTTACACTTTCTTACAGTGGTTTTAAATATATTAATTATATTCATTGACAGCAACAGTGAGCGTTACAGAATTCGTGTATTCGTAGAGCCTACGTGTACCCAAATGAGCGATATCGTTTAAAACATAATAAATAACATCATTCGAATGAAAATGATATTTTCACTCTGATATGAAAAGAATGACGAATATTTTTTTTTTAGTACTCGATAAATTTATATGCATAATAAATAGTTCCATCGCAAAACCAACTTTCATGAAATGTTTCTAATCGTAAAAATTCTATTTATGAAGTTAGTCGATGAAAAGATCTTTTAACCTAAAATTACATGCTTTTCTCAATGCAAAAGAGATCGACGACAACGGTGCTCGAATACACGATATTCACAAAACTTTCGACGCAAAATGTATACCGTACTGTACACGACACATTTACATGTTACAAGAACATTTCTATACGATAAATAATATTCGAATCGCGTAGAAAAAGTAATATTAACGAATAGAACACGTAGAAAAAAGAATAATAATAATGAATCTCAAAGTTCCGATAAAGCTTCTCGCGTATATACAGGAATGAGTGACTTTCGAATTAATGACGAGTACTTTGGTAACGTGATGACACATTTTGCGTAATTATACCTTCGCGTAAAACAGGAAGTAACTCGCGAATCGCGATCGTGTTGTTCCCACTTGGTGCTTCGTTTTCCTCGCATCTTCGGGCACAAGATTATTGGTAACTTCTTAAAAATATATCTTTCATCAGTCGCACGAAATCCTCCTCCTATACACAACGCGATCAAAACTAAGCATCGATCAAATTTCAGGCACACGCATCTTGCACAAAAACATAATTGGAGAAATAAAAATGTATGTAAAGCCAATACTCTGCGTGGAAAGAAATGGCCAAATTAACGGTGCAATCAACGAAGAAATGATTCTTCGTTCAAACGATAAACAAAAGCGTAGAGTAATATTTTATCGTTCGAGTCTTCATTTTTCCTTAAACTTTTAATGCTTTTTGAAATACGTAAATGTTCGAATAACAGAGGAATTCAATGAGTCCCTACGTTCGTGCAGTGAAGAGTTTTCAGGTAATTGCAACTTGAAAGACAGGTAGGTGTTTCAAGAGTTGAGCACTGTTAATTATTTCTAGTTCTGTCCTTTCGTATGAGAGCAAGAAATTTATAAAGATCCGTACCACCAGTTTTAGAAAATAGTGGAGACGACTACGCGACAACTTGAAGGGCACTCTATGCGATACCACAGCATTAACTGAACATTTACATCATCACAGTTGTCGGTGAATCGAGATTTCTCGCGTATGGCTGCATCGTACATTAATGTCTCCGATGCTTTCCTGAAAAATTCTACAAAACAATTTGTTACATTAAATAAATTATCTCAAACAGCGCCTGGTGTAACGTCTGATAACAATTGATTATATTCAGAGTCAATCTTGAGAATCATCGCTGAATTTCCATTAATTGCAAAAAGAATATCGATAAGACAGAAATCACGAGGTTCGTTTCAAACTGTAAAATAAACGCCATCTTTGCGATAATCGTTGCTTCAAGTTTGTGTGTCGTTGTCCCGGAAATAGATCGATCCACGTTTCGATCATCATCCCTACATCAAAGGACGAACGGCATTCGCCAAGACAGGAACAAAACCAGCAGAGCTGAAAAACTATCCTCGCGGTGCAACGCGGATGATCGAAGAAAATTAATCTTATCGCTCGTTACACTCGGAAGAACGCGCAAGAAGGGACAACCCTTGGAGAACGTGGGCATAGCCGCGTACCTTGCACGGTGTATGCTATGGACAATAAGAAAACTCATGGCCAGGAAGACTATTATCTTGCTCCCCCTCGGAAGTTCTCCCTCTACTGGGTCTCGCTATCGTTAATACAGCATGTGGCTGCTTCTTGTTGCACCTGCAAAAGAAACGTGTCGCGTATTAAACAAACATCTCTAATTTTTCGAAGGTATTATATACAGGGTGTCTCACCCGATTTTGACATCTTGATTTTCTCGCTATTGTTACTCGTAACAAAAAATGTTTCAGCGGAGGCTTGAATGGCATCGAGTGGAGCATATTCTGATGTTATTAGTGTTTTCGTGAGTGGACGCGTAAAGGTCATATAAAGGTCAACTTTGTTTTTTTAAATGGAACGAGGTATTTTTTAATACATCAATCGATTCAGCTGGACAATCGTTATAAAAAAGTACTAACTGTGTAACGTCGAAAAAATAATAGTTCAGGAGATATTTCAATTTAAATAATTCAAAATTTTAACGTTTATTTAGTAGTTACTATCCAAATAAAAACTAACTATTCTTATAATTCAATAGCTTTTTTTATAGCATAAGGCTATTTCATAAGAATTTCATTGTATTTCATTTTAAGATATCACTAGCCTTAGTGCAGGTCTTAGTACAACAGTAATAGTGTTTTAGAATTATTTAAATTGAAATATCTCCTGAACTACTAATTTTTCGAGGTTACATAGTTAGTACTTTTTTATAACGATTGTCCAGCTGAATCGATCAATGTATTAAAAAATACCTCGTTCCATTTAAAAAAACAAAGTTGACCTTTATATGACCTTTACGCGTCCACTCACGAAAAAACTAATAACAAAAGAATATGCTCCACTCGATACCATTCAAGACTCCGCTGAAACATTTTTTGTTACGAGTAACAATAGCGAGAAAATCAAGATGTCAAAATCGGGTGGGACACCCTGTATATACGTGTTGCTAGGTCGAGCCATACCTGTTTAAACGGTCTGATCCTTTCATTTAATTTAAATAATTGTCAAACGTAAAAGAATTATTTTCTAATTTGTAATGGGGGATTTACCATGAAGGCTCGACGTATTTTGCAATGAACTCGACAGTAAGATCTCAGTTCCAGGATGTTCATGTATCACCGTCTCGGTGATGTTGTTTTCCGCCTCGGAATGGGCGCGACGATGCTCGCGCGCGGTCCCCTCGTTTTTTCGTCTCTTCTCGGTCCCAGCGCAACAACGTTGTTCCCTCTGCAACGTCATTTCGTGGGCGTAAACGAATTCACCGTTCGAGAAGGAGTTGAAACGCTGTCGCCTCCTGGAGGTAGCCTGATGCGCACGTCTACCGACGATGCTCGAAGTGTCGTGGCCACCGCGAGAGACTTCGTTTCCCCGTTCGCGACGTTGCAAGGATTTCAAAGAGTCCTCGTAACCGCTATTACGGAAACAGAGACGAAGATCTGCGTGTAATAGACAGGGTGAAAATATTGTATTCAGAAATATGCATTTCTTTCGCTAGGTGTCAACGCTATCCATCATATTTTTCATTGTAAAAGAGCCAATTGTTATTAGAGGGGTTAAGAACTTGTCGATTAAACGATCAACCCTTAAGAAAGTGGTAGAAGAGTCGAAAAAATCTCGTAAGAATCTGATATATTCGAATCGAGGCAAGATTTGGTGTGTTTTCTTTCTAACGCCAACGGGAAACCGAGACATTGTTGACAACCGAGATCTCGGTTCACCCGAGATTCTCGGATAAACCTAGAATTTCAGCAGAAGCGATGTCCCAGATTACAATCGTGATTCTGGAGGAAAACCATCGAAAGGAGAATTCAATTTTTATTTGAAGTTCTCGGATGTACCGAAGGTTTGGGAAGAAGATTTCAATTTATATTTACACCTCTTGCAAAAATCTTATCCATTAAATGAATAAATAAAAATCAGAAGACTCGGAGGTATCGAATTCGACTCGATCAGTGAAAAAAAAAGACAAGATCGTCGCGTATTTCGAAATTCTCGTAACTCCAACTCGGATCTACCGGCATTGTCGAAACTCTGACCAACGCGCGCGTGAATTTCTCGCGGTGATATGGCCGGTCGATCTGTCCCGAACTCTTTTCAATTTAGATAGCACGAATAGCTCCGTAAGTAATTCGACTTACTTGCTGCTCTCGCCGCTGGAGGGGCTCGACGAGTGACTGCAGTGGCAGGAGGCGCGCGCCACGATCCCAGAATCCTGACCGCTGGAATGCAAGGACGTCGCGGATGCCTCGAGGCCTTTCGGGGTCCCTGTCGTCCTCCCGGCGTGCTTACTACTACCGCCCGTCCTGCAACCACCCCCAGCTCTAGCATCGACATCGCGAAAGATATGGAAATTCCCTGATACAATATTTGGTATATTGCAGACCGACCTCGCCGGCCAGGGGAATGCTTTCATAATAAATGCATTCCCTTCTGTCGCGGTTTTATTTAATTCCTCGGCTGCCACGGCTACTTCGGCCGCGTTGCTCGCGTTCCCTTCCAATGGGACTAAGACCTGCTTAAATACTATCGACAGACATCAGAAATTGATCCCGTATCAATTCGCTCGATGGAATTATTCCAAACAATTTTCGACCTATCCAGACGTTCGATCGTATCGATCGTTCCTCTTAAGTTTAAGGAGACCAGACAGCCAAATTGAGCCTCTTTGTAAGGGCTTATTAAAAAAAAAAGCGGTTAGGTATAAATAATTTTCCTTTTACACGATATTTTGGTAGCTTAGAGTGTATACGAATACAATATTTTTATTGCAAACTGTTGTCAAACAACCATATAGGGAGCACTTAAACAAATACAAATTATTTTTATTTTGATAGAAACGAATCAAATGTACCAAACAACAAAATACTCGGAATAACCCTTGCTTTGCACTGAACCTATTTAAATGTTAAATACGGAAAATGGAAATTTTATCCTTATTTTTTACGACAACGTCATGAAACCGTAGCATTTAAATTCTGAATAGTATTATTTTGAAAAAAGAATCAAAGAAGAAATTAATTTTCTGACTGCCTGATCCCCTTAATACCTGTTAGCATCCTATGCCTGAAAGACGTATCTCTTCAATTTTTAACACAATTAATGCGTTCACGTCCTTTGTTATTTATTCAGATTTCGTTATGAAAATGTACGAAATATAGTCCTATTTGACCCAGGATGACAGAACTGATCGATAGTAAAGATTTTTGTCATTGTCTCTCTTCGTTATTAGGAAACTTTTAAATATGGAAACTGATACGTATTAATGAGTATGTCGTTGGATTGGTCCCATCGCTGGCGTTCGTTTATATTCCCGGATACGGGACCCCTGTTGGCTGACAGGTCGGCAACAATGAGCGATTGTTTCCAGTCACGCGCGCGTGGAAGGTTGCTCGACTCCTCGCGAAATTCATCGGTTGTCGTTGTTTTCGATAACTCGATTTGATTTCTATCTGTCATCGCAAGCATGGACATTACAGTGATTGTATACTATGGCTAGTTGCTGTATACCTTCACTATTCTTTTCAGTGAATGTTTTTTAAAATGCTCGTTTGTCTGCGAAGCATTCACATTTACTAATAATCGTATATAGTCATGAATTTCTTTCATTTTACTAATTGGGGTCAGTCAAAATATTTTTACACGCGTATTAAAAGTATTCTTCACTATCATCATTAACATTCAGTAACGTGTACCGCTTAGCTTAGATGTCTAACTATTGCTCGTTATTTCCACTTGCATTAATGTTACTGAACAGTGGCAATGATATAGAATTTTTTGTTCTTCGTCAATCATATAGTATCCTCTAATTAAAACTAGTAGGAGCGAGTAATGCATAACATTTGATAAACTAAAAAAGCTTTATCAGTTAAATAAATAATCAAATATTTTGAATTAACTTTTCGTTAGTAGCGTTTCTTTCAAATTGCATTGATCAAAATTATACGAGAAACTTACATCGTCAGTGTTTGCAAACACTGGTATAAGTAGAAAGAATGATACATAGTCAGGCGTGTTGATCAAAGCTGGCTGGCCACAAACCGGATAATACTACTTACACCATTGGCCCGCGAAAATATCATAATTGCATTTCAAAATATAAAAATTCGTGTTCTGTCTAATATTATTCTCAAAATATCACTAATTGTTTATAACTGTTAAATTACTTTTAACTTTGATCTTTCAAACTATATAATCACTCTCAAATATTAAACGATTACAAACACACGACCGTTTGCGAATAATTCATTAAAATTAATTTTCAAATTATAATTGAACACTTTGTCTATAATAATACAATGTCGCGCCAGTATTGCAAGACTAACAAGGTCTTGATGGATCATCGACAGAACGCGATTCTGCGTACTCAAACGGTTAATACGTTTGTGAATGAGGCTTCGGGGAATGCCTAACAAAATTGTAAATGTCAATTGATGGACTTACGCGTGAAAGCGACCACAGTTGGCTCCGTGTTCGCAGATACTCTGTCGCCTCGTCATGTCGGTGCAGAATGGCTCAGGGTCGTAGTGAAGGCCGTCGACGAAGGTCGGGAAAAGCGACGGCTTCTGCAGCGTCGCGGCTGGATCTGCCAATGCGAATCCAATCGGGCTGGTCGTCGAGAACATTGCTTTCTGCCGACGTTTGCGACTAACGGGTGAAATTCAGGAACTCCGTTTAGAGCGGACGTCTCGTGGCGCGTTCGTCAAGAATTAATGGAAGTCTCGGATATACGTGCTAGTTGATTTTCATACTATTTTTGCGTGCAAATGAAGCTGGTTCTAGTGCAACTCTCTACGGTGTCATTAAAATAGGATTTTTATTTTTTAAGAAAAAACTATTCAAAAAGAAAGGAATAGTTAACCTTCTGTACAATTGGCTGTTAAAAAAAATCTGTTTTAAAATAATTTAAAAAGATGATTCTTCATGAAAAAATAAGTAAAAAATGTGTAATGAAATTTTTTGATATGTTGCTTCGTTTCCGAGAAAATAAAGAAAGTTTCTTAAATACGCGTCCGACCATAACGCGTTATATTCACTTGCATTGGTGTTCGTGAACATTGATAGTAATGCAGTATTCTCTGTTTTCCGTCCATCTTATTATCTTCTAACTAGATCATACTAGTTGAAACAGATAATACTATAACGCAGCCAGTTTGGAAACAAAGTGGAACTTGCCTCTAATGGGCAGACACGTTAGCCAACTAGTATCGTCGGACGCGTGCTCTACGAATTTTGAGAATCGATTATCTCGGAAGCTGTGTCTCATAGGAAAACATTTATTTTTACATTTTTACACTTGATTTTACCGTAATATCCGACACACCATGTAATAAACAATATTGTATAAGTAGGTTCGATTTATCAATTTTTTGTAATCGTTGTTCCATACTAAAATATTTGGCACACAATTCAGTTCTAAAATCGCGGGACTAAAAGCCGGTGATTTTTGCGGCCACTCTTTGTTTAAGTTTTTCACGAATTGGCCATTGGGTTCGATCCAACAGCTTTTATACAGTGTTCGTCACAAAATTTTCTGATTCAAAGCTCATAATTTAATAAAATTGATTTACAAGCACAAAGGATTAGTGGTAGCACAAACAAAAATGGTACAAGGAAATATTTTAATATTGAGTTGTGAAACTTTTAATTTTCAATATTATTGCTACTATTATGTTTCTTTCTGTAACACTAGAACTAGTTGTATTAGTTCAAATAAAGTAAAACTTTTCTCAATCGTCAGTAATAACAAAAGATATTGTATTACAGAAATTGTAAAAAATTATAAAATTCCATCCACTATTTCGAAGTTTCATAGCACGCTGAACATGTATTCAGAAAAAAAAGGAAATTGCGTAGATCACTTGTAACTAACTCTAATCAATTGAGGATTAAATTCATGAAGAAAAGCGTTGAAGAGCATCTGAACTTTAATGAGCAAAACTTTGAGAACGTATTGTTCGGGTTAATGCGAGAAAAGAAATTGCTATGTACAAGATGATCAACAGCGTTTTATTAAAAATTATACGACAGCGGGATATTAACAACAAGCAGGAAACTTTTAACAAGAAACTAGTCTCTAGTAAGGTATTAAGTGTTGCAGTCCTTCAGAGTAGATTTTTACTTATCAATTAATATTTACTCCTCTAATTTACTATGATATTTTTCTCCCAAACAATGTTGATTATTTATTAAATATTATTATATTACTCGCGGTCTATTATAGTGACTACAAAATTTACTGTGTTTAAAGGCTTCGAATCAAAGGATTACACTTCGCTTATAGTTACTTCTTCCGTCAAAACCCCAGAAATTAGTCAGCCAAGCTAAGTAGTTAAGGATAAATCAGACGTAATGCGGATCATGCAAAATCATGTATCTCGTACCGTTTATTCCGGCGAACACAAGTGACGCAGAGGGCTGTGACGAAGGCGCCCACAAAGACGACACATCCGAGAACCACAACACCCACTTCGAGGGTGGATAACAGGTAACGTTGATTACCTCGACGCGGAGCGCTTCCGGCGATGTCTAGGACATCGTACTCGTCCAATTCGCGCTTTATCTCCATCTTTTTTGTGTGAAACACGCTGACGAAACAAAGAAATTAATTGGAATTAAAAATTAAGTAGAATAAAATATAACATACTAAAAATTGAGACTTACGACCACTATGTTTTTAATTACTATTAAGTCCTAATTCGGTCAAGTAATATTTGTTTAATTAGAATTGGTAAGAAAGTTCGATTACTTACTTGTGTAAGGTGTCCATGTCTATCATGACATTTAAATGGGGATCGATGGCGTAAAGATAAACGTCGGTACTAAATACGAAGAATCTTTATTATATGATATTCAATTCTCTTGTTTATTTATAAAATTGTTAGTTTGAATCACTTACGACATGGTATCGATCAAGTTCTTTTCGATATGTGGCTCCAACTTTCTCACTCGAACGTCCAGCCCAGTTACATTGTGCAGTACTCTGAATTAAATTAGCAATAATTTTGGTTTTCCACTGTATCGATTCTTCGAGTAATATTTAAATTTTCTACCATTATAAAGATTATAAATTTATTTCTGTGAAACATTTTTATGTGGCGTACCACTAATCTTCCGTCGAATTTAAGTTAAACTACTAGAAACAATCGCGTCACAAGTATAAACTCGAAATTCATTATACTTACGCAGTGATGTTCTCGAGTTGAGGCTCTATGTCCATAGGTCTTCGGCCTACGACCATCACAACCTGTTTTTGATCATCCAGTACGTACACCTTTGGACAAACGACAGCAAATAATAAATTAGATTACAATAAGCAACAATATTCCCCTTATTCTTATTTATGAATTCATAATTATTATATTATCGAAGAACCCTTCATTCTGGCAAAGTTATTTATAATGTATTTGAACACCCAGGTATTACTATTATTTTTATTAACAATGTTATTACTCAATACTTTTCATTCGATTTTTCTTTTATTAATTTTTAATCTGTCGGTCAACCTCTTAACGTACATAAACTTTTTCAATCGAAGTTCACGTGCTGGTTCGTAACTTCCATTCCATGTAATAGATTTTAAATACATTCGTAAAAAAACACAGACTTTTGTAATTACTTCGTCCTCCCAAGGATTTTCAGACATTTTTAAAAACTGTTCTCTCGGAACAGATATTCAAAAACATTTGTAATAAATGTTCTATGAAAACGACACTGTAATTTTTAGAAATTTGAAATATATATCTATTTAATCAAGAATGGCTTTAAAAGTATTACAAAAGTTATAGAAAACGTAAGATACTTTATATTTTATTTAATTTTCACGTTTATTCGTATGTTTACTAAAAAATAAATTGTGAAAATGAGTGTGCACAGAAATTTGTCATATTTTTGATAAACTCAACAACGACAAGGTTAAATCTTTGTTACCGAACGTCGAAGAATCGGTCCGCGTTCGGTAGATTTCCGGAATCGAAATCGTGAAGCGGATCAATGGACGGTTAATGCGTTGAGATTGTCGAATGAAAAGGGACGCGGTGCGACGAGGAACTTACGAAGACATTGGCGATGCTGCTACGTCCATTTTCGGCGCCCCGTCTGTCGGTGGCCTTGACGTCGAAGCCGAAAACGCGTCCAGCGTCACGGCCAAAACTCGCCACGGATCGTACTTGACCGCTCAGTGGGTCAATGGCGAATCGTGGAGCGTCCTCCCGGCCAAGAATTTGGTACCGGATCTCGGCGTTTGCACCCTCGTCTGGATCTTCCGCCTGTGGGGTGATCAATTGCATCGATTGTTCACTTTTTAATCCGACAACGAGGGCAGAATTTACAATCAAAAAAGTTTGAAAGATGCTCCAAGTCTTGATAAAACTAATATAATTAGGAATGCTAATTTTGGTCAAAGGGATATTTCCAATTTTATTTAGGTAATTAAATATCGTCGACGTAAATCCTATCGTAGCGTAATTCGACACGCTATGCTGTTTGTAGGGGCTCTGGCAAATGTGTCCTAGCAGTCCGTGGCCAGACGCCTAGTCCTTCAAAGCGACAACCGGTCGCCATCGAGAAAATCCGAGACAATAGTTCAAGTTTCATTTAAGATATTTTACAAAAGTAAAAATCGTCACTTTCAACCATCCCTAATACATACGTATTGCTCTAAAAGCCCAAATAAATATTTTCTATTATACAATTTTTTAAGTTATTATAAAAAACAAATAAAATACAAGACATCCTGTTCTTGTTAAGGGGACCAGACGGTTTCAGAAGATTTTAAAAGAGATATGTAATAGTTACAGAAATCAAAACTTTCTCCAAACTTTAAACGCGATATTCTCGAAAACTTGTTTAAAAAAAAAATAAGTTCAGATTGATATGAATTTTTTTTGTATACGTAAAAAATGTTCCTTTATACACTGAACCTCAGCATGAACTTGTAAAAACTTCTAATTTCCGGGGAAATAATTTGCAAGACAGGTTTTTTATTTTAAAATCAACATTTTCTGTATTTAATGCGCTATTTTCATGATTTCCATTTTTTTAAATGTTTAAATAGGTTCAGTGCAAAGCAGGGATTTTGCCGTTCGGTACGTTCACACTGCATTACACTGTAAAATTAAGATAATTTGCATTTGTCTCGCTACATGGTTGTTTAACAAGATTTTACAATAAAAATATTGCGTTCGTATACGTTCTAAGGTACCAAAGCATCCTGTAAAATGAAAATTATTTATACCTAAACGTCTTTTTTAATAAGCCCTTGCAAAAACGCTCGATCTGACTGCTTGGTCCCCTTAAAGGAAACGGCCCGTGCGATGTTAATTCACGCGAAAGTCTTTTTATAATTTCTCCTTCTAAAACTTCCATTAGAAAATCCATCGTATGAGAATCATTCGCGATAAAAGGCGAGAGAACCCGGTCGCCTAGCCTCGTAGTACACATGCAGAAGGACGAGAAAGGGTACAAAGGAATAAAACGAGGGAAAAGAAAAAGAGTAAGGAAGCCGCGGCTTCTGATGTAACGATGAAAGGGGTGGAAAAAAAAATATAAGAGGCGACACGAGAACCGAAATGAATTAAAACCTGGGTCACTCTGAGCCGTCTCGCGCACACAGTACCAACGATACACCGAATATAGACGCGTGCATACGTACCTCCACTTTAACGACCTCATACCCATAATGGGCAGTGGTGGGTACAGCGGCGAGGATGGGTCGGCCCTTTGACTTGAATCTGGGCGCATTGTCGTTAACATCCTTCACCCTGACGACGACCCTGGCCTCGTTGGGGGCTAGACCATTCAGCCTTTCACCGACAACCGGGTAAATCATCACGGGCATCCCGCGACCAATCTTCACCCTGTCGACTCTGACCTTGGCCTCGTATCGATCGTTTACCTCTCTGTCCACGTCCATCATCAGATACAGCGAACCGTTCCTCGGGTCGATCGAGAACCGTTCCCTGGCGTCGGTGTCATCAGCCACCACGCTGTACCTGATGTACTCGCTCCGATGACCGTCCACCAGGTCCAACTGAGCGATCTCCATGGGCACGGGGACGTTCTCCTCGACTTCCAGCTCGTAGTATCGGTGTCGAAACGACGGTGTCCTGTGCACCTCGTTCTCGGCCTCATCTCGATCCTCGTCCACGTTTAACACCGAGACCACGACGACAGCGGTGGATGTCAGACTTACCGGTGACCCTAGATCGCTGGCGGTGACCAGCAGACGATGACTCTTCCGGGTCTCGTAGTTCAGAATACCGATCGTCGTGACGAGACCCTCCTTGCTGTCTATGGCGAAATACTGCTTGTCGGGATCTTCCTGGTGGATCAGGTCGAAGAGGATCAAACCGTTCCCATTCCCGGTGAAGTCCGTGTCGTTGGCGTACACTTTAATCACGTGGCTGCCCATCGAGCTGTTCTCGAAGACCGACGCGAGGTACACGGGCAGAACGTCTCCGTGGTCGTTCGTCTCGGTCTCGTCGTAGCCGTAGAACGTGGGCGGATTGTCGTTGACGTCCAACACGTTCACCTCGATCTCCACGGTGGAGCTGAGTCGCGGCGAACCGTTGTCGCGAGCCGTCACGAAGAGGCGATGGGCGCTCACTGTCTCCCTGTCGAGGATCCCACTGACTCTGATTATACCCTCGTAAGGGGCCACGTCGAACGTCCTCGTAACGTTCTCGGGATTCTCCAAGTTCTCGTTGCCAGACGTCAGCTCGTAGCTGACGTTCGCGTTCGAGCCGAAGTCGGAGTCAAAAGCCCTAACGGTACCAACGGCGTAGCCAGCGTAGGTGCCTTCGGGGACATCGAAGGTGTACCAAGACTTGTCGAAGATCGGTGGATGGTCGTTCACGTCCACCACGTGGATTCTGATGGTGATGTTGTCGGCCAAGCCGCCCGAATCCCTGGCCACCACGAACAAACGAATATTTCTTTCCGCCAGCAGCCCTCTGGCCACCGATATCTCCGCTGACCTTGGATCGAGATGGAAATATCTACGGTTGGTGGTGTCGAATCGTCGCGAACCGATATCGTCGCCGGATGTCGTCTCGTTCCCCAGGCTGTACGTTATCGCGGCGTTCGCACCCTCGTCCTTGTCCTCCGCGAGCAACCGTATTATCGGCGCGCCGATCGTCGCGTTCTCTGGAACGAGAAGAAGAGGCGAACGACGGCTACTGGGACGCTGACTTCCGGCGAAGGAATCTCCCATTTCGAGGGCATCGTTCCCTTCCAACACCGCCTCCATATCTGGCTCGTTCGATACACGAACCCCCTGATCCGGCAGGACGATCATTCTGATAAAGGCGGGCGGGTTATCGTTCGCGTCCGTCACTGCTATCCACAGCTCCGACTCCGACGTCAAACCACCTGCAAAGTTTTTTCGACTCAAGTAAATAATCAATTTTAATCCTTAGGTGAATTATTGGGATCCCCCGTTAAAAAAATTGTAATGGGAGATTCTAGAGGCCAAAATAAGATTTACGTTTAAAGTTCCACGCGTAGAACGGCAATCTGCGAACAACTGTGTGCAAGCGATAGTGGTTCTCTTATACAAATAATAAATGATCGGCTTTAATTTTCAAAATATTTGTAAAAAACTTTCGGTATCATTACATTGTATTCGACCACCTATGTTAGAAATAATTGAATATTTTATCACAGGATATAATTTTCAGATCAATTTTTTCGCCGAGAATACATATTATATTTGCAATTATTTTTTACCATTATTGCGAATCGAAGTCTAGAATACGCGATCATGTTTAACCGCCGAACACTGTTTCGCCGTTTCAGCCACGTAAAACTTCGCAACTGTGTTCCACCGTACAACAATATGGCGCTAGATACATTTGAGGGTACAAAAGTTTCACCTACTCTTACGAGAACTTGACTCGAAAGTTTCGTCGTGAATGTCAGCAGGAAAGGAAGAACTCACCACTGTCTTTAGCAACAAGTTTGAAGCTATAGTTTGCTTTCGCTTCCCTATCCAGGGTGCGATCATCGATTCCCTCGAAATACACTAAACCCGTCGTTGGATGGATTCTGAATAGCTCGCTGCCCGCTCCGTACAAACTGAACACGAATATCTGATTGACTCCTTCGTCTTTGTCTGTGGCCGCGATAGGGTTGGACAAATTCACTTTCGTGCCTGGAGGGCTGTTCTCGAGTATTCGACCCTCGTACAAGGGCAACGAGAACATCGGTGGATGATCGTTTTCATCGATTACAATGACGGTCACCTAAAACGATGAGTAAAATTAAAAGACAGGCGTTTCATCGAACTTTTAAAAAACTAACTCTTCCACAATGGCGCAAAATTAGTTCATTTATTTATGTATAAAATACTAGAGATAGTATGGAGCTTTTATTTTTGTAAGAAACGCTAGAATTATTTCAGTCTATTTATGAAAGTGACATTAAACTTATACTCTGCTTTGAATTTTTTAAATTGACAGAAAGGTAAAGATGTATATTTGTATTGGCTCCTTGAAAAGAGATTATTAAATATTGAAATTTAATTGAAAGTAAGTTCGAACAGTGTGCAAACCGTAAATAATACACAGTGTCGTACGTATTACAGGATATATATGTCATAAATAAGAAAAGAAATATATGAACTCTTAAGAGTATTAATACTGTCGCAGAGATTTTGAAATAGCTTCCCTTATATTGAAACTTATCCCTTAAATCATCGTACAAGAAAGTAACGCGATATTAACTCACAATTCAGTTATGTGGATCGAAGAATATACGTATATCAAATTCTTATGTATTGTAAGATTCGAGATACACACTTGTGGCTCGAACATGATGGATGAACCAACTTACAACGAGATCAGGAAAAGAACTGCCGGAGATAGAATCGTGGTCCAATACCCGTATTTTCGTGCATAAGAAATGGTAGACATTCGTATAAAAAGAATTTATGTCTCTTATTGTCGACTGCTCCACATATCTGCCAACATTTCTAAGAAGAAACTCACGCAGTTTCCTGAATTGAGATATGAATCCAAGCCGCGTTACCTATCCGGCCTGTCAACAGATTCTTTCTCCCCCAGTTTAATATCTAAATGGATACCACCCGCACTTTTGTTGAAATACAGGAATAGAAGAAAGAAACTACTTTGTTTTCTTCGAATCATAGTATTATAATATCGCGAAGCCTCGCAAAATGTCTAAAGACAGAAATTAAAAAAAAAGAAAAGTTAACTCGGTCGAATGATCGTGGTGGTACAAACTAAAGACGAGTCTACCCATTATTAGATGTTTCAAAATATTATAAAATTTCATCCAAGTATTAGTTTACAATAATATTACTTAGAAATAAATACTTTTGCCTTGCATGTAACAGAAAATAATTGAAATTAATGTTTACATTTGTGTTGAAATAAAGTATACTTAACGAAAACATTGAATTCAAACGTGTGATTAGAAAAACGGCAGAACAAGAACAATTGCTTTAAATAATTACGATCGGGGTTTGAAAATATTGATAAAAATTGCATTGAAAATTTGATAAATAGCATTCCACGGTGTTTAGAAGCAATTATTGCAGCATAGAGTGGTCATACTAAATATTGATTTTACATTTTTCTATATTTTATTACCTGTCCTCTTATTTTTGTCCTACGGCAATTAATCAACATTTTCGTTAAATTTACCTTATTTACACAAATGTAAATATTAATTTCAATTATACAGGGTGTCTCACCCGATTTTGACATCTTGATTTTCTCGGTATTATTACTCGTAACAAAAAATGTTTCAGCGAAGGCTTGAATGGCATCGAGTGGAGCATATTCTGATGTTATTAGTTTTTTCGTGAGTGGACGCGTAAAAGTCATATAAAGGTCAACTTTGTTTTTTTAAATGGAATGAGGTATTTTTTAATACATCAATCGATTCAGCTGGACAATCGTTATAAAAAAGTACTAACTATGTAACGTCGAAAAATTAGTAGTTCAGGAGATATTTCAATTTAAATAATTCTAAAACACCATTACTGTTGTACTAGTCTAACGTTGGTAAACAGAGCTAACGTCTTAGTGAGGTAGTAATGATGCCTTAAGAATTTAAATAATTTAAATTGAAATATCTCCTGAACTACTAATTTTTCGACGTTACATAGTTAGTACTTTTTTATAACGATTGCCCAGCTGAATCGATTGATGTATTAAAAAATACCTCATTCCATTTAAAAAAACAAAGTTGACCTTTATATGACCTTTACGCGTCCACTCACGAAAACACTAATAACATCAGAATATGCTCCACTCGATGCCATTCAAGCCTCCGCTGAAACATTTTTTGTTACGAGTAATAATACTGAGAAAATCAAGATGTCAAAATCGGGTGAGACACCCTGTATATTAAATAATCTATGTACCATGAAGGTATATAATATATAAAATTTAAATACATATTAATTATACTATTTTGGTTAAATTTAATTTATATTTATTTCCCTTCACCTTTACCTAAATACCAATGACATAAATAAAATGAAAGCGTCATAATTTTTTCCGCCAGCGTAGAAAGTTCCCCCATACCCCGAGTGTTCGGTACGAGGGTAGCTAAAGTGCATCCGCGTCTCTCTCGTGTCCCATTCTCAGACTCAAACGGAATCAATTCCCCGCCCCTTTGAACCCGGAAAAGAAATTCCCCCGAGTGCCCTTTAACGAGTTCGACGTACTCGATCGCCTCCCGGCGACGCCCCTTTCGTGGGACGGTTCGCCGACAGTCGGTTCGAGGCGAGTTAATTATCGAGGGAAAACTTACTTGGAAAACTCCGACCCCGCGGGGACTCTCAGCAATTACGGTGATGCTATAATTCTGCCTGGTCTCGCGGTCGAGACCTTCCGGCGCGTACAGGGCGCCGTCCTCGCTGATGGAGATGTCGGGAACGTCTTGTTGATTGACGATAAAAAACCTGGTGCCGGTGGATGTGGTGCCGGTGCTATTCTGCGGTAGCACTTGCCCGATGTACGTGCCAGGAACGTTTTCCTTGGCGTGGAAGACCAGAGGAGCGGTGGTCGTTCCCCTGCAATCAACGGCCATCGAGTTTCCGGGTAAGCAAACAGAACTCCGACCCGGGAGCCGTTGACTCCTGACCTTTCGACGCGTTTGCTCTCGAGCTCGCGAGGCGAAATCAACCTATCAATTACCCTGCAATAATCGCGCGTCTCTTGGCCGAACTTGAATTCCGTCGGGTATTAGTTTTACAACCGCCATTCTCGTAAAACGAAATCGACACTCTCTGCCCATCATCGGAAGGGAGTGTCTTATAATTCTACACTTGACATTACAAACATCACGATTTACAGGCTGTCGGCAGACGAAGCGATGTTTTTGTTCAAAATCGCGACAAAACTCATCGATACGTTGTCTATGGTTATATGTATAATAATCGCGTGTCTCTTGGCCGAACTTGAATTCCGTCGGGTATTGGCTTTACAACCGCCATTCTCGTAAAACGAAATCGACACTCTCTGCCCATTATCGGAAGGGAGGGATAATTCTACACTTGACATGCCAAACATCAAGATCTACAGGCTTTCGGCAGACGAGTCTTTGTTCAAAATCGCGACAAAACTCATCGATATATTGTCTATGTTTATATGTAATTTTAACTCGTTTTGTTAAGGTTAGGTTATGCAGGGTGAGACACGAACTAGTCTCCACGATTTTTCAGCCCCTTTCGATGGTCTGACAAAAAAATGTTTCCTATCGAACATTAATCAGTATTTAACCGACAAGAGATTGCTGTTACTTAAATTCAAAAACAAATTGATTTTCAATAAAAAAGTAAGGTCACTGTTATATTTTTAAATGGAACTAGGTATTTTTAACTTCATAGTATTGTAGGGGACGTCGAGACGAATTTAATGACCTGATACACCATGACCTTTAGATAGCATCGAAAGAAAAATTCTATCATTGCAATTGAATCGATTGCCACAATATTTGAAATTATTCGGCGATACATAACATTAGGGCCCCGCATTTGGAATAAACAAATGAACGTAAACATTACAAATGCTTATTTATTCAATTTCAGAATTGTCACACAAAATAAAAGGAAAATTTCTACAAAATGTGTAGAAATGTATAAAGAGATTCTCTAACTGAAGCTACACATACGACTTCATTACAAAGAATAGAACTTTGTATTGCAGAAGGTGGAATGCAGTTCGAACATTTAATTTAACTACTAATTACATACACCTTTTTAACATGCATGTTTTCAGTTTGATTTTGTATAAACTTTTCTTTTATTTTGTGTGTTAAGCTCTGCAGTTGAATAAATGTTATGCTATTAATAAAGTATTCGTAATGTTTACATTCATTTGTTTAGTCCAAATGCGAGGCCCTAGTGTTATGTATCGCCGAATAAGTTTAAATTTGTGATTTATTTACAATAATGTAATTTTTCTTCGTCGACGGCGTTGATCAGCGTGGAACCTAGTATTTTTTCCTTTGATCTAAAATAAAAAATCGAACGACATTTTATTCATTATAATACTACGCGTCGTATAAACTAAAATCCTTAAAAAATACAAAATTGTCGAAGATACACGGATCTAAACACAAAAAAATGATTCTTGCAATAAATTTCTAATTTAATTATGCAATAAACATAGTTTAAATAATCATTATCATGAAGGATGGTAGTTCATACGACACGTAGTACTATTATAAACAAAATGTCTTTCGATTTGTTATTCTAGATCAAAGGAAAAAAATGCTAGACTGCACGCCGATCAACGCCATCGACATATGAAATAACATTTATTATTTCACCCAAAGTCAATAAAACGTCACGAAAAAAAAATATTTGTATCGTAAAATGTTAAACAATATATGTGGAAAGTAGCGAAAAGTTTCATCAAACCCTTATGCTGTGAAAAAATTGTCAATTATCACTTCCGGTTTTACCATTTTACATAAGTCCCTCCCCTTAAAACGGTGCATTACATAAATAGATTGTATTGTATCGAATCACCTTTTTTCGATTAATCGTGATTACTAGGGCATAATAATGGTCGCCTGAATAAATTGCCTACTTATAGCGATAGAAAAATTTTAAAAAATTATTTTCCACCTTCCAAACAAATAATATGGTCCATCGACATTTTATTCCACACCGGAAGGGAGTAAATCAGGAGAAACACCCTGTACGTTATAAGGTAAAAATATACATCGTAAAAAAAATAAATGGCAAGTCTCCTAAAAGCCGAAAAACAAGCTGTAAATGAACTCAGAAATAAAATGTAACCGATAAATAAAGGTCTTGGCAGAAATTAAACCCAACGAGGAGGTCCGTTATCTGAATCGTCGATCTCGAACCTCTAATTACGAGGAGAAACAAAAGCAATCTTGACCCGCGTTTCACTTGGCGCTCGTTAAAATAAAGCACGCGTCGCCCGGTGAATAAACTGTAGTGTCACTCACTTTGTGAAAATGCCCCTCTCGTCGTTAGGGTCGACCACGTGGATCGAGACGTTGGTGATCAACATCAACTCCCTGTCGTCGGTAACGACCGCCTCGAAGTCGAACGTCGACCGGTCGAACCTCTCGATCTCGTCGACGACCGTAATCGTTCCCGAACGCTCCTCCACGGCGAAAGGAACTGAAATTCCATATGTATGCAGCATGTGTTACGCATTACCATAAGCGGTAGAATATTCTCGCGACTGATGCGCGGGAATTAGGGTTGCCTGTTAGGCGTACAGATTGCTCGTGGGATCGTTAAAGTTCGATAAGGCTAGATTTAACCGACAGAAATTATCTATCGATTCTGAATTGATTTTGTGTCCCTTGAGAATGGTGCAGAGCAGATAATAATGGGAATTCTTCTAGTAATTGTAACGTTAAATAAATACTGAAAATGCACTCAAGAAAATGAAATAGTAACTTTAGCTAATCTATAAGAACGTCACGGGCACACATTAATTATTTAACTTTCATCGAATACCTACCCCCTTCCTCGTAGCCGTGTAGAAGATCGTAGATCAAATCGCTCGTCTTTACAGCGTCGTTTAAGCGTATTTGACCGACGCTAGTGCCGACTGGCACATTGGCACCGACCCAAAACTCGTAAGGTGCTCCCACAAAGTCCGGTTCCAACGACTCTGGTCCTTAAAAATAGAAAATTTGTTCTCCTCTTTTATCCGCGTTTGACGATGTCGATGGATGAATGGGTCTATTCACAAGCACGCTTATAAATAAAATTGCCGACAATCGTTTCGATTAGAATAAAAATTCCTTCCGCTTCGGGAACGTCGCGTGAATAGTACGCGCGAAAAATATTTTAGGATTCTCTGTCTAGCAGGTGGCGCGATAAAATTTCAGCCCAAGTATGGAAAGTATCTGTGCTACATGCAACGAATAACTTGGAGATACGACGTATAGATTTCTACAGACGAGAAGACGCGTTTCTTCGTACCCTTCACCCGAATTATTGAAAAAGGTGCACATGCATGATAGCAAAATGTGTCAGTCGCGAATCAATTTTTTTTAAGGACAACCATATTCTAGGGCAATTCGATAAAACGATTTAATTGTAAATTTTCACTTCGTAAGGTATCGAATGAAATATTTGTATGTGGCCATTCGAGAAGTTGCACTTCAGATTTTAAATTCTAAAAATCTATGCTATTGTTGTGTATTTACAAGAAGAAGCGTTGCAAACACTATTTAAAGGTATACGAATTAAATTAGCTTCGTCTTTAATGTTTTACTTATTATTTGTTATATTATTAATTCAGATAAGTAGTAAATTAATTTTTTAAAAAACTGTATCTTCATTTTCTACTACATATTAATAAGCTAGGCTACATTAATTTACGTTCACCTGTAGCTTCAACAATCTTGGATTTATCAATAAACCTAGTACCATATCAACATATATCAAATCTAGTTTACAGAAATGAGTAAAACCATATTAATAATAAAAGAACATAGAACCATATCAGTGGTATTTACTTTTAGTTGAGGGGGGAGACTCATGTAAAATGGTAAAACGAAAATTGATTTTTGGCAATTTTTTTATAACAGAAGATCTTGATAAAACTTTTCGCCAGTTTCTTCACATATTCTTTAACATTTCAAGATGCAAATATTTTTTTTCGTTACGTTTCATCGATTTTGGATGAAATAATAAATGTTATTTGTTCGATTATAAAACTTTCGTTTGTGTTTTGCTTGTGACCACCTAAACATCTTTCCAGCAGATCTCTTCTGTATAAATCTCTACAAATAGGCAATAAATGTTAATGTACCTTTGGATAGAAAGGAAGAGGGTGTCGATATATTTTTCCATTTTCTACAGCCTCAACAACACGCCACTCTCACCACCGACTAGCTCCTGCTTGATTTTTTTCAAGAACGACTAACAATTTCACTTTGAAATTTTTACACAACATTCTCGAGATGTAAAAACCTTGTTTCATGCAAAAAAAAAAATCGATTCTTTTGATCCGTTACTCGAGTCTCCCCTTTAATGAAAGGGTATAATAGTCAGAAACGTAACTTATTATCGTTTAAACAGTCTTAGCTTTAAAATTCACAATATACTCTCCATTAGTCGAGTCAAATATTCTTAAAAGAAGCTCACCATTAGATCTAAAGACATCAACAGTGACAACAGCTAGGGAGAATCTCCTCTCGCTGGGATTGGCCGGTTGATCAGCGGCCTCCACGAAGATGGCGTGTCGTCCCTCGAGAATCGGACTCTCAGCGACGGTGATCATACCGGTGATCTCGTCCACGTGAAAGGGTGGCGTGCGAGCAGTCGAGTTCCCCGGCTTCTGCAGCCTGTACTTGACCATACCGTTGGGACCCAGATCGTCATCGACCGCGTGCACCTGTCCAAGCACAGCGCCCACCTTGTAGTCGCTTCTGGCGACCAGCTCGTAAAGATTTCCTGGCACAAAGATGGGATTGTTGTCGTTGGCGTCGAGCAGAGTCACTGCAACATCCACGGACGACCCGTCTACTGTTCTCGAGTCGTCTCGTCGAACCACGCTAGCCTTCCTCTCTATAGCGAGGACCTTCATTCGTAAATGGTCCCGTTTCTCGCGGTCCAGGACAGACTGGTCCTTCACGGTCAGCCATCCTGACTTGGGGTCTACAGAAAAAGCTCCCGATGGGTCACGAAGCTCGTAATCGAACTGACCGTTCTCATCTTGATCCCTATCGCGTCCAACCACCTGCAACACGCTGAAACCGTTTGGCAGATTCTCCACGATGCTGATGTTGTAGAGATCCACCTCGAATTCGGGCAGATTGTCGTTCAGGTCCAACACTTCGACCTCAACTCTGGCGACCGCCGTCTTCAGGGGGTTGTCCACCTGTGACGCGTGGATTTGCAACGTGAAGGTGTTCGAGGGTAGGTTCTTCTCTGCGTCCAGGTCTATTGCACGCTTCAGGAACAGGCTGCCGTTCTTTGGGTCCAACTGGAAGAAGCCTCGCTCATTGCCAGATATTATGTCGTAGCGGACTGGCACGTTGATGTCTCGGTCGCAATCGGTCGCCTGGATCGGAGTGCTAAAGTTTATCTGCATGAAGATCGGGTACTCCTGTAAAACACGAGCGTTGAATCGATTAGTGGTGAATTTTTAGACTGGAGAAGGTGTTTCTTTGGGAATTTACGCGGGTTAATTGATAAAGGAGGTCTTCGACAACGTAGAGAGCAGTGGGAATATAAACAAATTTTAACCTGAGTTTGATAACTTTGAATCTCTTTAATCCTTAAGTGGACTCTCAATTACAACCGAATTATTTTACTTAAAGCATTTAAAAAACAATGACCTAATGGAGGATTACATCAATTTTCAAATAATTAAAGTTGCGGAAAACATTTCAAAAATTTCTGTCGTTCCATCAAAAAGATTATAGATAACGGGATATTACTCTTATACCGCACGAAATGTTCCGCTGAATCCAATAATATGAATAAAAATTTCCAAACCCGTTTAAATTTCTATCTTAGCGGTTTCATTCGTAAATCCAAAGTTGCCGAAGCAATATAAATCGACAGAAGATTAATGTTCGACGCGTCAGAATGCGTTTTCCAAGCGAACGGCGGTACGTTCTGACCGGAGCCGGGTCTAACCTTAAACGGAGTCGCGATAAATAAATCTTCGCAAACGACTCAACGTGGCTTGATATGTTGCCGGTGTGAGTAAATCAGTTAGGTCGCAAGATCTGTTGTGATGTATCGATGTGTTCAGAAAATGAAGAGAAATCCCTTTCCTTTGGGACACAAATGTTCCTGTATTATAAAATATTAGAATCGTTCGAAATTTCATCTTGGTTGACCTTCAGATTTCTCGACGTTTGTCTCTTCTTTTAATGTACATTTTTAATCAGATAAATTTATAACGCCAGAATGAATTCAAATATAAATTTCTAATAAATCTAGAGTATAGTTTGCCTCAAATGTAATTGCCTCATCTTTGTTACATGAGTCAAAATATCCAAGTCCTCTAATATAAAATATATACTGTGTTTAAATTCCATGTCTAACAGTTTCTTTCATAAATTCACCATTTTCGAAGCAATACAAATCGACGTAAAATTAACATTCGTCGCGTTAGAACGCGCTTTCCATGTGCGTCTGCGGGTACGTTCGACTTCAACCTCGGACGTACTCGCGATAAATAAATCTTCTCGAACGACTCAGCGTGGCTGGAAAGTCGAACGCGGTGCGGCCCGCGATAAATATCTCGGTGAACAGAATTGCGCGATCATGTTTTCCATTGGAATGAAATTTATACCTCAAGGTTCTCGCGGAAGAAAGTATTAACCTTTGACATTCTCCGTAAATGCGATGTGGCACAGCCTAGATCGCGAGCGTCGCGTGTAACGCGACGTCCGTCGCGACGAGCACCGCTGCTAATGGGACAGAAAACAGTACGGAACTTTCCGAATGAATTGTTATTGCACGAGGATTCGTTTCCGTGGGAATTTACGTTAAAAGTTCGCCGAACACTTGACTGTGAAATTCGATTCGATGCTCTCACTTGCGGGTTCCCGCCAACGCGCTTTTATAGCTAATGATCGGGAAGATAATAATTTCGAAACAATTGCGAAGACTTGAGGGGCGAGACTCGTGTAAAATGACAAAACGAGAAGCGATATTTGACAATTTCTTTACAGTATAAGGGTTTGACTTTCCACATATATTCTTTAACATTTTGAGATACAAATTTTTTTTTTGTTACGTTTTATCGACTTTGGATGAAATAATAAATGTTATTCCTTATGTGCAGTCTAGAATAAAAAATCGAATAACATTTTGTTCGTAATAGTACTACGCGTCGTATGAACTAACATCCTTCATAATAATTATTATTTAAACTATGTTTATTGCATAATTAAATTAGAAATTTATTGCAAGCATCATTTTCTTGTGTTCAGAGCCATGTATTTTTGACAATTCTGCATTTTTTAAGGAGGATTTTAGTTCGTACGACGCGTAATACTATTACGAACAAAATGTCGTTCGATTTTTTATTCTAAACCAAAGAACATATCGAATAACATTTATTATTTAATCCAAAGTCGATAACACGTAATGAAAAAAAAATATTTGCATCTTGAAGTGTTAAAGAAAAGTTTGATCAAACCCTTATACTGTATAAAAATTGTCAAATATCACTTCTCGTTATACAACGTTACACGAGTCTCCCCCTTTAATCACAGAGATTGTCTAATACCTAAATTCGTACTTTTGCACGTTTATCGCAATACTAATGAAACAAATGTAAAATAATGAATTTACAATATCCACAAATTCGATTTGAAAAATCGTCCTGGAAGGTATTGTAAATCAAGAAACCAATGCAATTCTCTGATACAGTGTTAACGAGAGTAGGCGTAGGATTGCAGAATTGATAAGCAACGAACCGAGGAACGATAAAGCGATTTTTGTTTCTATAGAAAGAGCAAAGAATCGATGTCGTGCAAAAGTCGCTACTCGAGGAAGCGATGCGCCTCGATGACTGTGTAGAAAGTTCCCCTGGAGTTCGTTTGTTCCGTAATATGCGTCTTCCATCGACGATCATCCACCGTCGCGCATTGACGCGGTCATTGCCGGCGGATATATCTAACATAAGTGGCAAAGTCGTTTCGCGATTGCGTAATCAAGTAATCCCCGTCGATGCTTAATTACAACTAGTTTTGCACAGTTATACTGTAATATTTTCTAGTACGAAATTACAAGCTGCCGCGCGCTGTTGCGTTATCCTGCCGCGCACGTCTAATTAACGTTGACACATTTTTTTCAAGTGCCTCTCGAATTTTCAATTTCCCGTATCGGGCTGATTATCTAGAAGCTGTTGCGCCCAATGATTCATCGTCCGAACAGTGTTAACCGGGGGAAAATAAGCGTAATCGTGTGTACGTCAATTTGTTTTAACTGTGTTCAATTTTTACACATGAAAATCGATTTCTTTCACAATGCAACGTTATGCTTATTTCGTTAATGCGACGTGTTTCGCTTTGTACTGCTCGCAGAGTCACTGCGTTATTTATGTTCGTAAGAAACTCGCGTTTCGCTGTCGTTAGATGTCGGATTCGATATTGCCAAATAAATTGCAAATACAATTTTGTACACCATCCATCATACGTGTAAAAGAGAAAGTGGAGATCCTGGATGTTGTTCTAAATTTGTTTACAAGTTGTTAGCCCCTGTCAATTCTATCAATAGGGTTTTTGATGAAATAATTGTTCATCCGCGAGCCTATTTAAAGTTTTAAACAGTTTCAATTACTTCAACAACAGTGACTTTCGATCGTAACTTTGTGAATGCTTGTAGAATAATATCTAGAATTTCTATTTATAGCTTATGAAAGAACGTAAAATCTAGATATCTATATCTAGATTCTCCATCTGCAGAGCTAGCTGGGCAGATCTAAGCTTCGGCTTATAAGAAGACGCGCAAAGTCAAGGATCTCGACCTTCTACCAAACTTTAATTCATTGACACACATAGTACTAACAAGTATAAAACTGCATCAATTATTTATACCGTTAGCTGAGAGTCTTCATTTTAAATTTATTGAGAGGCGTAGTACTACATCGATCAATCTCAAGCGTAGACGTAGAAAGGTATGAGTGATTTCTATTAATCAAAGAAGATAAAGGTACGTCGATAGTTACGACCTTTAGCTGATGCACCGTTAGCTTGGAGATTCTGTCCATATCTTATTTAAAGACGTAGATTTTAACATATAATTATAATAAACGATCATCACCTTACACTAATAGAAGGACACAAAGATACGTTACTAATCGTTCCATCTACAACTCACGATCTCCATCTTTTAATTCGTTGGATGATGTGTACATCAACAGATTTCATCTTTGATCAACAATGTCTACTTTCCACTAATATGAAGATATAAAATCACATCTTTAATTTATAAATCAGGGGAATATAGCATCAACAATTGTCACCTTTAGTTTCTATTTCCAACAACAAATGTGAGATTGAAAGTTTTCAGTTTCCCAAGCGACAAAAAGCACCGTGTAATGACAAATTAAACGAACTTGATATTTACCGGCATCGGATAGAACTCGTAAATCTTTGCCCTGTACACGTCCCGCGTGAACTTCGGGTCGAGATCGTCGTTGTCCAGTATCGTAATCTTCACGGTTGTGTTGGTGGTCTTCGACGGCACACCACGGTCCTGAAACACGACGAACGGAAGAACCGACAGTGTAATATCCCGTACACACCTACAGATATTGTCTGCAGACAAGGTCCGTGGATGTCCGTGAAATTTTATAGTTTGTTCGCAGATCCACGGACCAGTACAACCTGTCTTTAGTTCCCCGTTAAAATGGTAAAACAAGAGACCGTGTCTGCGGACAAAGTACCATTACAATCTTATAAACCATGCAAGACTGTCGTTCGATCAACGTATTACAGAATTAATATAATCAAACGAAAATGTTTTTACGAGATGCAGAATCTAACTGTAGGAATTTATTTTTAATACGCAGAGCGTTGATCTAAAATAGATTTCGTGAAGTGGCATTAGAGACCGTAACTTTATCCTCTGGACAACGCCACTGGGTTGCATTTTCTTAATTTATTTTCACGCGAGTTAATTAAGCGAGTGATTTACATATGAGTCCGTTTCTACCGCGTGTAATTGCATCTAAGGCAATAAATAGGCTGTTGGATCGGTCTTATTAATGAATCCACCAACAGTCTAGGACAGTGGTTCTCAACGTAAGTTGAACAAGTGAATTTAGAATATCTTGGAAGCAATTAAAGTATTACTTTGCATTTATTTTTCTTTATCTTAAATGCCTATTTATATTGCCTTACAGAAGAAGCATATAGAAAAGTTTTCATCCCATTAAAAAAACTTCCAAAAAATATTTTTTTCCCGTTTCAGTTGAAATATCTATGTATTCATAATATGCTTCTTCTGAACTTGAATATTATGCTAGAATTGTCCAAACAAGGTTGTAAAACGCTCTTCCTTCACTCGAAAGAAGAAATGCACGTTCGTTGGTGTTTATGAACATCCAAGGTGGTCACGGACCATGTCTATGAACACATAGCAGACAATGTCTGAGCGTGTACAGGGTCTGACGCGCTCGTTACCAGAAATTATTGCGATAATATCGACGAGCAGAGGACTTTCACCTGAGCTGGCTTCTCTGCGAATAGGAACGCACCGGGTAATATCGTGTCGTCTACTCACCGTGGCCGCAATGACCAGCGTGAACTCTCGATCGCCGTTGTCGTAGTCCACCGGTTTACGAAGTAAAAGAGCGGTTCTGTGGCCGGATTCAAGTGAAAATTTGCCCTGCTCGTTGCCTTTCACTATCGCGTAGTGGACGTCGCTGTTCGGTGTGTTGGGCTTGTCGCCGTCCACCGCGTGAATCCCACGGAATATCGTCACACCTGCGATTAGACACGAAATTCGGATCGCTCTATGTTTCCAGCGCTTTCCAACTGTCCCAACGAAACGTTTCTAAGGCTAACAAGTGGGGGATACGAATGGGACGAACGCCTTTCGATCATATAAAACGATACAATTTGGAAGATCGTACATATCAATAAAAGGAATTGAAATGTCCTATACGTTTTCGCGTCAAATCGGATTTCATATCGTTAAAATATCTTAATATGAAAATATTTACACTTGTATAAATTCGTTCTCCAAGTATTTTCAAAATTAATATCAATAAAAGGAATTGAAATGCCCTATACGTTTTCGCATCAAATCGGATTTCATATCGTTAAAATATCCCAATATGAAAATATTTACACTCGTATAAATTCGTTCTCCAAGTATTTTCAAAATTAATTTGAAAAACAAAAACTTGTACGAAAAAAATTTTATTACTTTTTCCGATATGAATCGTCTTTTCTCGGATTGTGCAACGTATTAATGAAGCAAACGCGCGTTTGGACGCCCTTTATAAAATGAAATGTCAAGTACCAAGTACGTATGGAGTATCATAAATTATGAATCGAGGGTTTTATGAATGCATAAAGCGACGAAAGGTCGCCAAGTTAGAAAATATAATCCTCGATTGTAATTCGTTCTCCGTTAAAATTGTACGTCCAAAGCTGCCATTCGGAAATAAAAATCATCCCTCAGTTCAGTGCAACCTAAGACTAATTCGTATGCAGTGTGTCTCACCGACTGGCGTAAGCTCATCCACGGTTACGTGATAAGGCGCGTCGACAAATTGCGGAGCATGATCGTTTATGTCCTCCACGTAGACCGTCACTGACAGGTGCGACGTCACCTAAAAGTATAAATGGAAATATTCACTTATGGGAGAACATTTCGTGTCACAGACAAATATATCGATACTTCGTTCGATACTAAATCATGATTTGTAAGAGAAGTACTATAATATTTAAACTTTTGAAAATACTTAATGTAACAACTACTCTATCGAAGTATCAAATATTTCTAATTTTTACAGAATATTTCAAAGATATTCTACATAAGTGGACAAATTTTACTTTTCTAGTCTATTTCCAGCAATTAACAATTCAGACACGAAGACTTAAACGTAATTTGGCTATTCTTGATTTTCGTTTTATTAAGTTAAGCACCTTGTATAGGCAAAAACGAGAAGATTGAGAGTAAATAAGTTCCGCAATAAAAGGGGAAAATCTGCAATTTTCATTATTTTTTCAGCGCACTGCTTCCTGTAATATGTACCAAATGATCTCACTTCCTCATCGTAAACTCACGCGATGTCTATCGTGAGCGTGATCGTAAAATCCTGTCGTTAAATAGAGATTAACACATGAAATATAATATGTATTTACGTGCCTATTTTTGGCAACGAACTCTCAAATATTCTACATTACGATTGGCGCCCTATAACGTTAGCATATTGCTGCGTTTACATGGCTGTTACCAAACAACTTTCGCGACTCGTCGCATACTGTGTAACGCGGTGTAACACCGTGGAAGTTTGATACCTTGAAAAACTGTCGTAAGTCGCCGGCAGGTTGTTCCTGCGTCCAGAGAAATAAATAAAAAGTATGAGAAAGAGTTGGAGGACGGAAACTTATATGTGTATAAAGAACAGAAAAAGTAGAAAATTCATCGGTGTAGGAGTTTGTAGTTTCTTAGAATTTATGCTAGGAACCTGTGACAATCTGACAAAGAAGTAGGTGAAATTTGATCGCGCTCTCATCATCGATCGTCTTTGTTCCCGCGAAGGACGAGACTGAGAAACAACGCGATACGAGCGGTTTTGGAAAGTAGTGGGAATAACTCTATGACAACCTGAAGGACGGAACTATAATTATAGGACGGAACGGTTATATTTGAATAACCGTTCAAATATATACAGGGTGTTCGGCAACCTCTGGGAGAAATTTTAATGGAAGATTATAGAGGCCAAAATAAGACGAAAATCAAGGATACTAATTTATTGATTAAGGCTTCATTAAAAAGTTATAGAAACATTTCCAGCCACACAGTATATTTTCGGTAAAGAATATTTTTTCTCGAAAGTACGTAGGATTTTGGGAGTATGTGTTTTCATAAAAAATGATTGCAATTGACCCCCACAATCAAAAATAATTTTTTTAGAACGATTTAAAATTGTTTAATTTCGCCGAAAAATTTCAGCACCTACTCGAATTTTTTTCGCGAAAGTGCGTAGGATTTCGAAGTCTACTCATAAAAAATTATTGTAATTGACCCCCGCAACCGAAAATAATTTTTCCAGAATGATTTGAAATTTTTTAGTTTAATTTTTTAAGAACTTTTGAACATAGCCTTAATCAGCAAATTGATATTCTTGATTTTCATTTTATTTTGGCCTCTAGAATTTCCCATTAAAATTTTTCCCAGGGCTGGCCGAACACTCTGTATATACATACATAATATAATATACTTTTATGATGGAATTAAATTTATACAAAAAGTGTAATTTATTAAAATTCCTACTCTTTGTATAAAACAAGCATAAAATTTGTTATTGCAATAAGACAGTGACGGAAAAAAACTAGAATACGAAACAGAACGATAAACGATAAGAAGAATCGTTTCAGAGTAGATTTTTACGGTGTCTATTCGAGATATTCTGTTTGCATAGTACTGCGAACTTCGTTGATTTTAATATTCTTTTCCTCCGCTTTCTGTGTAACTCATTCGTATTTCCTCGGAATTCTCTGTTTCTCTCTTCAATATTTAATATCTGCGACGAGACGGGACACATAACAGTATCACTCGAGATTTATTTACCGAGATTGTATTAACGCATGACGACGTACCATCTGATCGTCGCGACCGAAAAAAATCCTGAGCTGCGTAACAGCGGGACTCTGTCTACATACTGCCGGTTTTATTGCATAGTTGTGCAAAACAGCGGTTCCCCGACCAAAAGTCTTCGAGGAGTTGTTGACTGATTATATTCATGACGCGACTCGAATTCCTTTACCCAGACAGAGAAATTATATTCGAATTTCGAACTGTTTCTAATGCAAACAGGTCGTTCCATTTATTTTTAACGATTAAATATCTTTGTTGCGTTCGAGGATACGATGTCTAAAAATTGTTGATATTATGCTTATAAGAGCACACCATCAATTTATTTATTTTCAATACAGAGTAAATCGAAACATCAATTTATCAAAATAATACGAAATAGTTAAATAAATAGAAGCATTAATTTTCTTTATTAGAATAAATTTAGAACTTGAAAATCAGCACTTGCATCGTAATATAAACGATAAAAATAGGACATCTGCCATTGCGTATTCGAATTATTAAATCAATAAATGAAGCACTTGCATACGTCGTTCAGTATGATTTCGTGCAGTAGAACAAGGCGTAAAGCGTAACAGAAATGTGCCACAATTATATAACTGTACATTACGACTGATGAGCTTCATTACAGATTCATAGTTGCTTATTACTATCATCAGAGCAACTGTACCTAAGTACTTTGACGGTAGCTTGTGATTTTTATTTTTTTGTTAAGTAACTACACTTCTCTCATCATTCCATTGCATAAATCAGGTTATTTCGAAACTCTTCGCGTATTTCGTTATATGAATCTTCGACCCAACGAATAGCGAAACGCTATACCGATCTAATGTATTTAATTTGTAAATACGCATAAAAAGTAACGTTTAAAATCTACTTTAGGGATTCTCCAAGGGTTTTCTTCCGTCGAGAGGGTCAGAGGGAAAGTGAAGTTTGAGAAACACTGCTGCAGATGATTAATAGCTTCCGTAGTCTACACATTTCTCGCAAACAGGATTTACTCGGACAAGAAAACCGCAAGGGCTCACGAAACAACGTGATACTGTTTCACTGAAAACATGCCACTGCATCTGCTACGTCGAACTAGGTGGATCAAAGCCTTCGATTCTTCTGTTTCGTCGTTGGTATTAACTTCTGAGTACAAGTAAACGCGAAGGGAAAATTTCGTTGAGAAGCAGTTTCGTTTTTCCGCGCGAAATTAACGTTCGTAACGCGCTCGAGGATAATTAAATCGACGAATAAAAATTGTAATCGGTATTGTAACGGTTTCGTTGATCCACGGCATTCCTACGAAATAGTTGCATAAACGCTGATTAGCGCGTTACAGAACTGCGAAACCGGTAGCGTGGGCACGCTGGTTCGATTGAGACCGGTACCTGCACGCTCCAGTTATTCCGACGGGTATGGAAAAAGAACTAGACTTCTAGAGAAAAGGTGGGAATACGTTCAGAAACTATTGCCCCCAGGGACAGAAGAAAATTATTAACATATGTATCCGATTAGTTATGAAATGACAAGAATTTTTTTTACTATTATCCATTCTGTTTTAAGGCAACGGGTATAAAATGAAATGTATTCGCTGAAACTTTTACTCGATATATTTTAAATAAACAGGAAACTTATGTTCTTTTTAGGAGTGAATAAAAATTTCAGTAAAATAGAAACCTCTACCTTACTTCGACAAAGTGGAAATTAGAAGTAACGTGCCCACCTCAAGAAATAATCCATGAAAAGAAAGAACAAAGTGGATATTTTAATAATAGCATAAATTGTCTGGAATTAGTGCAAAAAGGGATTAAATTTCTATTACAATTTCATACAAGTTGTTTTCCTCGAAAGTTAAGCAACCAATCAAAGAAATATTTTCTATATCTTTTATTTTTCTTTTTTATAAGGTCTGCTTATCGATTCTAGTAAGATTTAACATAAACTTAGTTTTTCCAGACGATCTAATTATATATGATCGTGTCTAACGCGGAAACACACGTAGAACGAGACATTTAAATAACCTCAGAACCGTTACGACACCCATCGAGAATATTAGCTCCATACTGGCTAGCGGAAACTAAGGAAAACAGCTGGCGACGATGTTGTAGAATTTTCCCAACACTACCTCAGAACGTATTTGTGATTAAGACTCGCAACCAAGAATTGTAACACCGCTCTTCTGCCTGTTCGAACGAATAAAAGTGCATGTTACGATCGATTTAGCGCCAGGTATTTTGTACGATTTACCAAAGAATCGCCGCCATCGTTGTAATCACAGACCACGCGGAACTTGAGGAGATTTCTGGGCGACTCGGCGTCCACCAGGTCCTCCAGGGACTGCGCCAGCACCAGCGAAACGTGAGTTCTATTCGTCTGTTTGTACGCGAAGAAACGGGCGTCTTCGTCCTGCAACAGTTACAACTCGGTTATGTCACGACGTATGCTCGTTTAACGGTAAACACGCTGCTTGTGGATAATTGTTTCGTTTTGTGGTTCATTAATCCTCGTACAACGGTAAACACAACGCTGCAAACGTAATCATTTTGATCGCAATTTAAGTCTCGTTTTATGCTCGATTCAACTATTCGCGTTCTGCGTGCCTAAATATAGACAAGTCTCCTCGATAATTTATGAAAATTATACTGCGATCCCACTACACGGTAAAAAATTCGAAGATAAAATTCTTGCATTTGTCGAAATGATTTGGTGAGGTTTTTTCAATAGAAAAAAAAGGACTTCATGACTCTATTCAAATTACTTGTAAAAAATGGGAGTAAATTTTTCCTCATTATTGAAATTGATTTTTCCTTCGACACGACTGTAGACACGAGCAGTTACCTTATCCACTGGCATAATCGAAAGATGATTTCTCGGATGTGCCTCCAATGATAGGACTTCCGTTCCCTTTGCCAAGTTCTCCGGTACTCTCACGAACTTTAGATATTCCCCCACTGGATAAAACTGACATCCTATGGTCAAACAATAAAATAGAAAAAACAATGAATTTATTTGTAAACTTATTATTACGAACGCATTCTAATCTAAACAATTTTCTTATGCTTCTTATTCGATATTGAGATTATATTTCCTAGAGTCATTTCATTGATCTTTAGACAAATAGAGATATTGCAACATTTTTTACAACGTAAACAAAAACGTAATCGTTGCTCCTCGTGACTTCAACTCGAACTCAAGAAGATAATTAAGTAATTTCCTCTATCTGCAATCAAATTGTACCAGTTTCCCCGTCGTCAATGTCTAATAACATAATTGTTTCATTTATCGTTCGTTCAGCCGTTACCGTTTCTTGCCAACAAACCAGATTTTCATGTAGAAAAGGTTAATCGTGGCATGCAAACGTACACTGTTTATATCTATAGACCCACACACGCTATAAAAACACGTTTCACACAAAAACTCGGAGAAATATGGAGTTCGCTTTCAAGTGAAAGGACTCTTGGGAAAATTTGCATAATAGTAGGTTTAATTTGGCTATCGAATTTTATACTGGTTCAAACTCGTTGAACGTGACGAAAAACACGTTTCGAACACGACACGCTGAAATTTAAACCATTAAATTTATTAATCTCGTGAAACGTTACGTGGAAAGAAATTTTTGTCGATACTTAAAAAATTCGTTAGCAAAGAATAACTCGAATCTCACGATTCTGTCACGTTAATCGAAGCCTGGTCGATACATGATTATTAAAACATCTTCGATCCTCTTTATTATATTGTATACTGAAAAAAATAAACTAGCATAAAATACATGAAAATATTTATTTAAAACGTAGAGTGTTGACAATGTAAATTGATGAAGCAATTTTGTAAACTTTTCATATTTTTCTGAGAAATATTTGCGGTCATCAATTATTATCTCAATACCTGAAACATGTATTTTTAATAGGATACAGTAAAAAAGCACGCTTTATTCGCATAAATATCGAAGGATGCTCAGTGCATGAGTTTCTCTCGATAATAGAACGATCAATTAAATAAATTTTCGGCTCTGTTCGTTCGTTCCGATCACTTGATTCGGTTCCACTTTCATTATCAGCGTTACGAAATTCACTTCGGACACAGTCGACTTAATCGCACCCTGCAATTAAGTAGCACGCGTCGACCAGGCGCGCGCATATTTCATTCGAAACGTCGATAACTGTCGGGCCACGAGCGAAAACGAGTTGGCAACATTTTTACCAGACGCGGCGTAAAAAGTATCGTTTCGTTTCGATAACGCGATTTTTACCCCTTCTAATATTTCCCGGCGATTGGAGCGGTTCAACGTGCCGTAACGCGAGGCAACGTAATCGAGTATATTTTTTCCCCCGCGTCGTTCAGGAAGCGTTCGAAAAGGTCGACAGTTATCCGCCGCGAAACGCATCCACCGTTGGTCTCGCGCAATTTTGCGCCAAGAAACCTGGCAATTTGTAACGTCGTAAAGTGTCCCGTGAAATACGAAAATCGCCAACCGGCAATCTTCACGACTCTAGCGGGACAAAAAGTTGAAAAGTTGTTCGCTCGGTCAGTGTCTTCGGTCCTTGGGAGCTCCTAATTCGGAAGACGGTCGTTAGAAATGTCAAATATCTGAGAGGAAAGTTGAGGTGTCCGTTCATTATATCAGAACTGGAGACTTTCTCGAGAGAGAATCTACTCATCAAGGTACTGTGCAACGATGGAAGTTGGATTGGTCAAAACCAGGAAAATGGATCTACGAGAAGTAGATTATACTGTAAATAATCAGACTCGTAAGAACGCAAATTTAGGAGATTTGAATAACGTCGGATTCGAGATTACGCGACTGTTATTTATTGATAAACGTAACCGAGATAACACAAAGTAACCCAGAGACGAAACGAAGAGTCACTCGAGAAAAATGGTACCGCGAGACAGTAAAAAGGATAACATAAAGAGTCACTCAAGATGGATGAAACAAACTCTTTCGATCGACCAAACCTAGACTGAACTTCCATTGTCGGAACTAATAGGGAGACGAAATTGTTCGATTGAGGAAACTTTTTGATAATCTTTCTGTTCTGGGGTTCATAATTTCGCGGAGATAAGAGGCCTGAAATACGCACACATGTTATTCAAACGGACTCTATGAGTGAAATAAATGCCGTATATAATCTAAAATCATTATCAACGCACAAGAAACTTAGAACTCGTCAAGAATAATAAAGATATAACCTGGGTATCTTCCCATCAAGGCATAACGGGTAATGAAACAGCTGACTCTACTGCAAAAGGAGCGGCAAATATTAAAGTTCAATGATCTACTGCTATGATCTTCGAATAACCTTGACTTCAGAAAAAAGGTGCATGAAGTGTAGTTCGTTTTCTCGCAAGCACAGCTCCACTCACCTAAGCATATTTGTATTAGTCATACCTACAATACTGTCACTACGTAAGAAAGGACGTAAGAGATGACATAAGAAAAAATATTAACATAACTTGTCCGCGTGCGTTCATTCGTACTGTTCCTAGAGACTGGATTGCTGGAACAAAATATTGCAACATTATGTAACTTACCACGTAAAATGTGTAAATTTATTAAAATAAATAATTTCCCAAGTTTAACCAGTCGATCGAAGCTAAATTTTTGAGGTCAAGGTTATCTCGAAAATCATACTATCGCAAGTCGTTGAAAACAATTATTTAAAAAATTTGTTATGTCACAATTTGTGGATTCCTCGTGGATTCAAACGATAAAAGTTCCATTAAGACCAATTTATCATTGGACTTTCTTATTTCAAAATATATAAGGGCTATTATGTTCTATGCTCGAGGGTGTGGCAAACCGAAGGACCATCCGGGGCGGTTCAAACTCTAGCTATGCTACTGCATATTTTCAATGGAAATTCTATGCAGATGATCCCTTCTTGCGCCCATGTGTCTCGTGATCTAGAGGGATCCGACGATCCAACCCCTCTACATCGTGATCTTTGAATCATAATCTCTCGAACAAAGACGCGACATGACAGTCTGGTTCTTGTTCCACCAATGAAAGTCGTTCGGTGTATGACATTTCGTGCGCCACACTGTAGATTCGTTGAATCTAGTTCGCGGGGCAAGCCCGGCTAATTAGCTCGCGCGAGCTGGACGAGAGCGTAAAACATTATTTCCGACTGCGAAAGGGAAAAGATCGAGGGGCGATATGGAAACACGTAAGTAACCCGGCAGCGGAGGATGTTTGTGTCTCACCGCGGCCAGATGGTATCTCAATTTATTCAGGGCCGCGCGATCATCGCGTCGATCCGATCTTGGGACCCTGCAACGCGTCGCGGAATTGCTCACGGTTGCTTCAGACCGATTCGATGATCGCTGACCTGAGAACTCACCGAGAACTCACCTGCGTGCTGCGGACGAAAAACAGCCGGGATTAGGAAATTTTTTAGCGAATAATTTCTCGTTTCAGGTTCCGGATTATCAGCGTGAAGCAAGGACCAAGAGTAACGATTGTCCTAAAATTTTGTAGAATAAATATCATTAAGAAAAGTTTCTTAAAAAAATATAAACCTCTAAACCTTTTGGTCACGTTACAACTATTGTATCGTAATGTGGTCGAGCACCCTCGACAGGGGGTCCTCTTCGAACAATCTAGCACAAACACACTCTAAATCTTTGAAACCGGACACCAAATGTAAATCTAAACTGCAGGAAAGTTCGTATACAAAGTACCTCATTAACTTTGTTACAAAGCCATATCTGTGTTACTTTTAACGATACAAGGGAGCCTAGGAGCCTAAAAGGAACAAATTGTGTGGTCAAAACGTTTCTTTAAACGAAACTACATATTTTTATTATCCTGATGTAACGACTAAGGCCAAAACAAACACTTGCTTTTGATGTCAGAGGAGAAAAATATTTGACTACAAGTATACGCTACGTTTAAAAACGAAAATCACTGTCATTACGGTGGTCCACGGTTGATCATTACCATCGACTGGCAGCAAAGGTACGCTAAACTCGGTGGAACCATTATTCCAGCAGCGTGTTTCTAAACGTGTACAGGTGTTTCCAGAATATACGTATTCTTACGGTACTTTCACCCGATCGCATGCCAATTGGAAACCGATATTAACAGTCGGACACGCATCAAAGTGCACGGTCGAACCATACGTCGATCGATTCGGCATTCTTTTCGCGTCTGGTTTTTCCAGTTACAACTATCGATCGTACGTCATAATCTAACTCCTTGTTCTTACGGTAACGGTGTCTTTAAAGGTACATGCACTGACCGCAACGCAATGTGTTATTGCGCTATTCTTGAGAAACTCGTACAAACGGTTCGATTAAAAAGCTTCGACCAAGATACCGAATTCGATTAACGATTTGACACGTTTCTGGACCAGATTTCACGCTTTGATTATTCGTTGACAACGAATTGCACGGTTTTCGAGAAAAAAATTACGGGCACGAGGCTTTTAACGAAAGGCAGAAATTAGTAGATACGGTACATGCGAAAGGTAGTCGAACTCCATTTTGTTTTCAGATTACACATTAATTGCCACGTAATGCATGCAACTCGATAAGTTAAACGAGGTATTTTGATTCGTAAAACAGGCAGCGTGAATGTTGTTCGGTGATAGGAGAAACGACTCGTTAATATTGCATAATATATTCTTGATTTAACGACCGAATGTTGTCTCTTTTCAGGAAAATGTGACATAACAGGGATACATTACCCCAATGACCTATAAAAATAGGTAGATTCTACATTTTTTTTTCTAAATTAACTATGGTGTAGAATTTGAAGAAGTTCTCAAAACCTCAAGTTGAATCAATAAATGTCACTGAAATGTATAGTTCGTCCAAGCAAGAGTTAGATCTAAGGTGGACCACTTTTAATGATATAGGTGGATACATAAACTTTAATTAGATCTGAGACGAGCAAATAGGGCAGTTACGAGTCAGAACACGTGTTCCAGCTTACGTGCCATCGGCGAGTCACAGAAACGAGTCAATTAATGTCACAATTAGAAATGGGGAGCGACCGCAAGACTAGGACTGGCATAGCGTTCGAGTACGGAATAGGTAAATGGCGGGGGACGAAACGCAGCATGCACCGCGCCAACTGATTTGCGCATGCGCATTACGAACCTCGTTTTCGCTGAGCCGAACAATATCTCTACCAGACCCGGCTTTTTTGTCTATACAAAATTGGATTGGGATTGGAATACATATATTCAGACCATTCATAGTACGAACAAGTATGATAATGGGTTGTAATTCTCACGTACCCACATCGATCGTTGCTTCTCGGACTGATGCTACCTCCGCAGACAGTGTGCAAGTTGACACATATAAACCACAATTCACGCGATAAGTATTAACTCTAGCTCTAGACTATCACTGCCACCGCGATAATCCAACCTCATGGGTTGGTTCAGGGGACTTGAACAAAGCTACTGATGATCCTTGAGCTTGAGAATACTCAACCCTGTCAACTAATTTGCAAACACCTGTGGCCCTGCTTAAGAATGTATACTAGTCTAGAACCTTTAAAAAGTCGATTCTTTCAAGTTTATATTAACTACAGTGAACTATAGTGAACAAACGGTTGCTCAAATTCCAGCATAATCCTTAATACAGTAAAATTTCAATTATCCGGCATATTTGCGACTGGGAGAATGCCGGAAAATCAAATATGCCGGATAATTGGACTAAAGCTACATATGAAGTGATAAAAACAAGCAATAGAATCACAGATAAGATATACGATTAAACCTTACATGCAATGTAATTTTTCGGTCCATTCTATTGGGGCTCTAGTGCCACATTACAATTTTCGTGTTCCTCACAACATTACCAACAGGTTGTAAAAATGAACACAAGAGGAAGTGAGATAGAAAATGAAATTACAAACACATTTCTGGCCAGACATTATATTTTCGGTAAAGAATTTTTTTCTCGAAAGTGCGCAGGATTTCGGGGATATGTGTAATCACCGAAAATAATTGTAATTGACCCCCATAATCAAAACTAATTTTTTTCACCGAAAAATTTCAGCACCTACCCCCTGTCGACTTTTCTCAAAAATTTGTTTTTAATTTTTAATAAATACAATCATGGGTAATGTGGTAATGCAATTTATTAATAAAAGATAAAATATATAAAATTCCTTCGCTTTATTCGTCAACTGTTTAGTATCGACGTCACTGTTGGATGCATGCGGGTGCGACTTCTTTGTTTATGTAAAATATTCGGATTATTTGGATAATCGGAACTCTACTGTAATAAGTTTGGTGTGTCGAGCATTACTAATCACCAATCAACGTATTAATGATGGTTGTAAAATTATTTATGATATTTCTGTCAAGGTAAACGTCTTCTTCAGTTCATGTTAAGCAAGTCTAATTGAAGATTTCGCCATTATGACCTTTCGATTCAGGAATTTCTTACTAAGATAAATATTTCTATGCTACCCCATCCTGTCTACTTCTCAGATCTCAGCCCTCGTGGCTTTTTCCTATTCCCAAGAAACAAAATGACACTGAATAGGTGAAGATTCGTCTATGTAAATGCAATTAAAACGAACGTGACGAAGCTCCCGCTAAAAGGCTTCCAACATCCCACATGAACAAACCCTTAGCCTAATCAGGGATTTATAAAAAGACACCGTATCAACTCAGGTCGTGGAAGGAGTGTAGAACGAATCGAGCAGACTCTTGTACTTTGATGAATCGAGGGAAAAATTTTATCATGACTGCCACGTAATATATGATTAAGAAAAACATAGCGAACAATTTTCTATAAACGTTTAATAAAACCAGTTATCTATAAACAATTTTATTAGAACTAAATACGTAACATTGATAAATAGCAATTTCATACGTCCAAAATCATTAAAAAAATTACTGAACATTTTTGTGTCTGTCAGGATTTAATCATAATACAAAATTTCAAGAAACTTTGTCCTCGAATGGCTTCGAAGGGACACAATGAATATTACTAAAAAATTTCATGTTATTAATTCCCATATTGCAGGTATTTAAGTTATTTCATTGCAAGCAATTCACGAAAGGCGTACGGTCGACAAAGTGTTACGCGACATCCCTTGTTAGTACATTTTTATCGTCCTTCGTACTTATGGCAGCAGTTCGTGTCGAAACCTCGCGGTGACTGAATTACGTTTGTTAGTGGAAGCAATCGACACTCGATTCTTTTCATCGATCATCCGGATAAAACACCGACGGCGCATAATCCGCCGGAAATTCCGCCCGTAGGAACTGTCAAACCGCTTGGAAGCGCGCTTTCAAGGATCGTGAATAGACAGAAGAAAGGCTGTGGTCGTTTTAAAAGAAATCCCCTCGCAAATCTCGTCCTTCTCTCTGTTCCACTGCCTCTTTTTCACCCTCCACCCCCCATCTGTTTCACTTTTCCTCTCGCAGCCTTGTTCTCGCACTTCCCATTCTACCCTGTCTCTCTTTTTCTCCAACTCTGGCTGTTTTTGTTCTCTCGAGTCGATTCGAAGAGAATTACTTTCCAGAGACGACCGAGAGAAACGTCGAAGACGAATCTTCAGCGGGACACGTTATACGTCGGCTGCGACAATAGATACAAGGCATACAAAGTACACAGGGTGAACCACGTAAACTTGTCATATTATTTTTATTCCTAGTTTACCGATCAATATTTTTCACCGTGGATGACAAGATTCAATGTTTCTCTATTTTTTTCTTTCCCTGACCGTGAGGACAATTTAACTATCTAAGTGCAGAGTGTCCCACAAAACTGGGTCAAACCATAGCGTTAAAGCAATAGAAAATAGAAAAAAATTTGATTTATAACCTTCCAAATCCTGACATATTTCTTTCTTGTTTTAAAACAAATTGGTCTGGCTTAGTTTAACATAGTGTTTGTCATTTCACATACAAAGTAGGGGATCGTTGAATTATGTATTATTATACTGTTATAGTGACTATTCACAATTTAAAATTTGATGTACAAAACCTTTTTTAAACTTTCTATAGTAGTCTATATGATTGGCTGCTCCGATTAGTTATAAAAATATATATAGTTTCGTTTAAAAAAATAGAGGTGACCTAGAAATCATTGAAAATCCTCCACTTATGAAAAAACACATGTGCCACGTGATGCAACACTCGAAACCATTCTATTTTTTCCCCTAATATAATTTTCTTCTATCTTCTACAGTTTGAACTCTATTATATATTTAGTTAAATTCGTTCTCATAACAAAAAAAAAAGAAATAAAACATAATTAATTTTGTCAAGAATTTACAGCAAGTTAGGATAGACACCATTTAAAAAAAAAACAAAACTTTTGTAATATTTCTTACAACTGTGATAAATTATGAATCTGACACAATGGAACTTAAAAATTCTACTCTCAAGTTCATTAGTCCTGAAGCAGGAAAAGAAAAACCAATCATCGTGAAACAGTCTCCTTCGACCTCTTCAGCAATCTAGGACGAAATGTCATTTTTGGAAAACAAAATATTTCCCGAACTTTCGAAGTCTGGGTTAGGTCAAGGTCCTGACTTGATAACACAATGTCTACCAGGATTGATTTTTCTTTCGACCTGCAACATCATAGAACCAGACTTGGGGGAAAAAGATCAATCATTTCAAACTATCTCCTCGAAATAATCGCGAGATTTCCTTTTCTAATCCCAACGTCAAAACAGCTTCTGCGTTGCTCGCGTTTCCGAAACACCCAGTGTGTACAACGAAACGATTACATAACGAAACGGTTCGACTACGCGCCACAGGCCGCGGCTGCTGCATGTGTTGTGTATCATTTACACAAGTAAGCTCGTTCCCCAAAGCTTCGACGGAAGTGGGACAAGGTCGACCGGCTTTTTGCACGTTTCCGCACTTCCATCGGTTCGACGGAGCTATGGCGCGGACACAAGCATATCGCTGGACGTACATCGATGACCATAAGTCCGAAACACCCTGTGTCGTTCACGTGCAGGCATATTCCAAACAAACAGCTGCGATTACGGTAATTGTAAACCGACCAGACGTTTAAGCAGTAGGCTCGAACACATTCTATTCGAAGCGAAATAACTTGTAACAATTTTAAGTAACGAATTGTTTCCAATACTTTATTACTTCCGTTTGTTATCCCACTCGTTATTAAGAGATTTGAATGATAATTATTCCAAGAAGTATATCATGGACGAAAAAAAATTCTTATTCTGGAAACAAAACAGTGTTCGAAAATTCTGACGTCTATAATGGAAGTTTCATGGAACGATTCGTCTTCGGTGCACTGCAAACTGGTCTCAACACTATATACAACAGTGTATGCGCGTTTAAGTAGCTTCGTCGATTTATGCGACAGTGCATTGCCGACTGCATTCCAGTCCTTCTTGCCTTCCTCCCTTCTTGAATGTCCTCGTTAATTCGGGCATGAAAAAGGATCCTCGAGATTCCCGAGCGACGGAGCTAACTACACTTTACGCCCGTGACCAAAGATCCTCCACTGCTTCGATATATCGAAATGTAAAGTCATAGTGTATTCTGAAGATTTTAGTCGCCTTTCTTGTCAAAGATATATCGAGTAAAAGAAACCGATCACTTTGTAGTTTTCAACTTAAAATTCATATTTTTATTTTCTCAGAATAATTTTGCCAATTAAGTATTCATAAGAGTATTGAAATTCTCGTTATTTCTATAATGTTACAAATTCACGCGAGGCGTGTAGATTTTTGTAACTGACTGTATGCGTTCATGGCGTGAAAACAATTAGAACCAGCGATGTGAAGAGCAGGAAAAAACGAACATTAAGAAAGTAAGAAACTTTTACTTTTGAAGAGCTGTCAACGGGATTACTTACAATTATAAACAAAACAAATAGACGTGTCACTGAACTTTGCACAAAAATTTAAGTGGACCTAAAATTGGAATAACAGTATTTATATATACGAAATATGCAACTGGGAAAATAAATTCGAGGCTCATGAATTAAAATTAACGAACATTTAATAGCGTTAGCAAATAACGATCGTTATATTTTCAATTTTATTGCACAATTTTTTAACAAAGCAACTTTAATTTTCAACTGTTTTAATATTTTTCTAACATCTAAAAATTCTTTTTTCCTAGTCTAAGATCACCAAGATATTCGCGCCAAGCCTAACGAGACACCGAATTAATTAATCCATTTGCGCTCGAACGAGCGAGAAAAGATTCATTAACGACGAACAAATTACGGTTTGAATACGAACGAGGCCTCGATCTCACGATCTAAAATGGTAACGATGGGAATCAACGGTCCATCTTTACAAGGAACAGTGTTTCTTAAAGTGTCGTGCGCGATAGTAGGTCAGGAATAGATTTATCTAAATCTATATACAGTGTCCTCCGTAATACGCGCGCCCTAAAACTTGACCCTAAAAATTAAACGAAGAAAACTATTGAGAGAAAACTATTCGACACATCGATTGAAAATTTTACAATTTACATATTTATTTGCAAGCCACGGGAATTTTGTAAAGTATACATAATTAATTTATTGCATCAACTAAAAAATATACGTGTCGATATAATAAATAAATAAAGACTAATTGTCAGTTTTGATTCAAAACTCGAATTCATAAAAAAAATTGAAATAGAATACGCGGTTCTTTAGCTCATTTAATTAATTTTAAATTCAAAATCCATCAGCGAAATGGTATATATTACGGAACACCCTGCATATTTACTCTGTAGCTTTACAAGTAGCAAAAATGCAATGTGAAGTATGCATTATTTTCATTATTTTTCCTCTCATTATGAGCGGCGTAAAAACTCAGCGAGTTACTTTTTCATCGGTACACAAGAACAATTTGGTTTTTTCTTCCGTTTTAATAAGTCGCAGTTGGAAAAAGTTTCAGACGAAAACTGAACTTCATTGCTTCTTTTTTCAACTCCGACTGTAGAATTCGACGCGAATACACTTTACCCCCGTATCGTTTGTAATAACGACGATATTTAACGAAATTTTTTCCACGAAGCACTTTGGAGGATTACAATGTTTACCTTGACATGAATTTTAATTTCTCTATTACTGTATTGACTATATGATTTTCTTTTTAATTAGGAAATTTAGTTCGGATATGTCATGTTTAAAAAAAGTTTAAACAAACTTCGAAATTTTGATCAATAATGTTATTTGAAAGGAAAGAAATTATTCATTCGTTTAGCAATTGTTCATTCGTTGGAAGAAATAGACGTTTGCACGCAGATTCATATGAAAACTTTGCAGTGGAGTATCCAAGCGTGTCAATGGAATTCGATCGCCGTGAACGAAATCACATATGTCGAAGAAATGGTACAGGAAATCCGTTGAATTAAATATCACGTGGCAGAAACGACGCAGACCGGTGTCTGCCATTTCATGCGTCCTTATTGCGGCATTAGAGTCTACAATATTTTATGCGTTTTAATACACGAAGTATGCAGAGCATTCAAATAACGTTCGTAAAGAATCTAGCAACAACAAGCATAATTTAATCGATATATTTCTTTAAGCGTTTTATGTCTAAGATTTTGGGTCAAGCAATTATATAATATAAAATACAAACTCGCATTGAAGTATACGGAATTTTCTACCACTCCATTTTGATTTTAACAAAGACTTTAACTTTATCCAAGAGCGCAAGATTCATTTATAGTCGAATTAACAAATTGCTTCTTTAAGGGTTTCCAAATTTCTCAACGCACGAGTTTCATTGATATTTTATTTTATCGTCCGTTTAATTAATTTTTAAAAGAATGTACAATGTTCGCTGTACTGAAACGAGAAAAAGCAGGAAATTCGATGTGAAAGCATCAACGAAGTATTATTCCGATACAATTAGAACTCTCCAAATATTTGCAAATGACGAGTAAAATCATTTTGCTCGATCACAGGATTAAATCCATTTCATTAAACTAAAAAGCTCGTCGAGTGTACCGTGTACCCTTCACGTGATCGACAATAAATTAGTAAACCACACTCGTCGAAACTTGTTTAATACCAAACGTTCCAATTTCAGTTGCTTTAATCAAATTTTATTGGTACGTTAAACTCATTTCGCTAAAGCGAGATGTTTGTTGGTGATTAAGCATCCTCGTGGCGATTTATTTTTACACTTTTATTAATAATAATTGGAACGGCAGCTTGCCTGTATATATACGTTTGGCATAGTAGTAATATTTACAAGCTGCATATGATATTTTCAGATAAACTCGCAACCCATTTCAGTATATAATTATCTATATTATTAATCAAATAAACTTAAAACGAGAAAACAAAAGTAGGAGACACGAGACTGTTTATAATTATTATAAAATTAATCTAATATTTTCATAATATTTAAATAATATTGTATCATGTTGGTTAAATGGATACTAGGTCGAGTCTAATAACGAGTACAGTGGAACCTCGATTATTGCATAAGATCTTCGTTCATTGTACGGTGTGAACCAGTGGAAGGGGTGTTTGCAACAAGTGAATTTGAAGATAGTAATGATATTGTGTATTTATCATTTCAGTATTTCCAAGCGATATTCGAAGCGAAATTTTAAATAATCATACGACTAAACTGCCTTTTACAAGATGTATTGTTAATTGTCCGACAAACAATGTGGTATCGACACTCAAGGTCAGTTCTAGGTCATGTTGTGATACGCGCAAGGCCGTGCTTAGGTATTTTGGCGCCCGGAGCAGCAACGACAAACAACGCTGTTTGCTCATTCGCTTTGAAGCAGACACACATACACTATACTACTACCTTCATTTGATCACTTGTGTTATATGTGCGTTTGATAAAAGAATAAGATTATTATTTTTGAGAATTTAAAAATGCATGTAATTTCACTATATTCGAGACAGCGAAGTATTGTGGAACGTACTACCTATCTAAAAATTATTGAAATTTAGAGGTTGCTGGTATTTATATAATCATCCAAACTTTTAAATGGTGGACGTACCTGTCACGCGATCGAGACTAGTAACGAGCAACAGCAACGTCGTCGCGGCCAGGATCAGCGGCGAATCCGAAAGCATCCTCCCTGATCGTGTCATGTTCAGGTCCTCTTCTTCTTCGTCCCGGGTCACGGCTTAGCCTCGCGCATGTCTGAAATTATTTACGGTGAGTGTTCGACTGACAATCGCTGAGGCCGCTGCACCGTGACATTGCATCTTCGCGGACTGAACTGGATGCAACGCGCGTCCGATACACGCGGCTAAACGCAACGCCGTGGTTCTCTTAAAAGGCGCACCAAAGCGTAACGATGAAGATTCAAACGAGCCACGGCTCACGCTGCTATGAATCGGTATCAAACAAAATACAATTATACTCCATACGTGATCATCCATTATTACGTGCAATTAAAAATTGATGGTCAATTTCTAATTACAGTGGAACCTTCTTTATCTCGATAAAGATCTACTAGCATACCCCTAGTTTGAATAAATCGAATAGATTCGAATACAGCCAGAATCGTAAAAATTTGTTATTTGTTTCACATCATTTGTACAAAATGCGTATGACTGCGTCATGTACTTAGGTTCGCGATCGGCGAGGTTAGGGGGATTCTCTGTTTACGGTACCGGTTAGACTGTAGTCGGTTAGAAAACGATGTAACCCACGTTCCAAGCGTAACAGCGCTCTCATTGAGAGGGAAGCGAGGCTACGTTCACCGTGTAATTAAGTTCAAGTTAAAGAGAAAGCACGGGGAGCATCCGCGAGTGTAATACATTCACGTCCGCGGTTAGATCGTGTAATTGTTCTCGCGGTGAAATTGCATACATTAGGCGGAACTTGTGAAACCCCAGTGCGTGGCCAGGTAAAAATTGTCAAAGTGCGTGAAAATGAAATTGTTAGCGACGATAAGTCGCCAGGATGGGATAAATGCAATTAAAAGACCGTTTAATCCGTATAGGGTAAATCTTGCCTAATAAGGAATTCCTAATAAGTGACCTATACAAACCGATTTTTACGAAACGTTGCAGAAATGTTGTTCGTTGATCCTAAGAATTCAGCTACAGTTGGATTGTCCTACTTTTTCACATTAAGGACGAAAGCAACTGTGTTATTTGAGCCGTCTCTTCTATTTAAACGTTTATAAATCGTAAATGTCAAAAGATATTTGAAAAATTGCTGAAATAAAAGTTATACCATTTTCTACAATCACGATTAATTGATATTAAGCTTGCATAAATTACAACGAATTATTAAAATTTTGTACAAATAATCTTTACAGTTGTTTCAAAATGAATTATGACGATAAGCTTCTGTTGAAGTAGTTACTAACGTTACGCATACACTCAGTTATTAATTTCTTTAAATTGCAAGTGATGTGTATCCAATTGAACAAGATGGAAAAGAAACTTACAGATGAAGAGCAAGCAAACCGTGCAATGATTTACGAGTTCAACAAACGTGTGAAAGTTATGGACGTTGCCGCAGCAATGAGCGAAACTTAAGGAATTATGTTAGGAATTTCAAGAAAAGTGATTTTAATCTCTCGGTATGAAGATCGCCGTGCAAGGTTCATTATATACAGCGTGGGAAATTTCAATGCTCAAACTACATCAGTTTCTAATATCCTTCTACAATATACAATGTCATTTTCATAATAAAGGAAGAAATGAACTTGGACCATGACTGTCATTGGGCCGCTGTCAATCACTGTGACGTACTCCGGAGAACTTCGGAATAGATCGTGAACTTCTGTACGTGTTTAGAAAAGAAATCTGATTTCTTTTTTTATCGTTACCATCAGTCAGTGCCTTCAACTATTTCAATGCCTCTATTACAATTGACACCTCGCGGAATGAGTTCCTTACATAGTTGAAGATATATTCAGTGAAAGGAGACTTAAACGAACGTTCCAATCTAAAAGTAATGCATTACAGGCCGAACGAGAAGTGACTACAATAGTATCAGATAATGTAATACAATTAAGTATTTAATGTGACTGTATTTATTCGTTTTGCAAATTGCTTTTTACGTTAGGGATTTTGTTAAGATTTAAACACAATGTAATCTATGTAAAATTAGAGGCTTGAGTCACCGTTTTGTTGGTTTCTAATTAAATTTACAATGCTTACCTACAAAACTATAAAACGTAATGATTTGCTACATTTTCTGTTTCCATGAAAACACTTCTGAAAGATCAATGAAAATATTTTATTCCAGCCTTCTTTAAGCTCTAGTGTCACTGCAAAAACAATGATACCGACAGAAAGTTTATACGAACAAAGTGGCAAACAAAACTTAAGCAACAACCTAGTTAGTTTTGAATTATAAGCGAAAACTGTTAAGCTTGAGACAACGGTAACATTTTCAGAACTGACAGATTGGTGTTGAGGTGGCTGTATTTACTAGCCAATTTCGAAACCAGCAAAATGATAACACAACCCCCTCTTAATTTTACACGATCTACATCGTACTTCAATTTCAACAAAATTCCCGGCATCGATGGTGAAAGGTGATCAATTTGGCGTGTAATGATCCATAAGCATTTATGGGTAGCGAATGCCACGGATCATTGGCTCGACCCTGATGAAGCGCAGTATGAAGTCGAGGAAGAGCGAAACAGGCGGAGAAAACGACAAACGGCGAGAAAGAGAGTGGAAAGGAGGGAATCGGGCACGAGTGAAATACCGAACCTACTTTAAAGTAGCAAAGGAATGAAAGCCGTATAAATTTCAGCGTACCAAGTGCAAGGACGGCGCGCGGCGCTTTCTACGAGGACGATGCGATCCGATTACCAGGCACGGAAGAAAACAGAGACGGCTCCTGGAATCGGATACGCAGCTTTAAGGGAATTCTTTTCCGGGATTATTATCGAGGATTCCCAGATCCCGTCCACGCTCGTTCGCGAACAAAGGGTAGAGTTTCAACACGGTTCCGCGCGCCACCAAAGGACAGCATTTGTCCTACTCCCAAGTCCCTTTTTCAACGGGACAATGGAACCGAGCTTCGAGAATTCTTCAAGGATACTGATTAACAAGCACGCGCGACAAACCTCTCCGTTACTTGTCCATCGTTTTTTGTCGCTCGTGTCGGCGCGAACGTTTAGTCTCGTCACTATGGGGGGCGATCAATCTTAATCGAGCGAGCTTCGAGAAGACACGCGTACGCGATGAAAAACTAGCCAGTCTTGTCAGGAACATAATTATTTAGGTACAATGAAATGTTCTAGTAAGGCCTCAACATTATTTGTGATCTAATTGTACTTAAATATTCTCTAGACAAGCATAAGTGTAGGTATAAACTTTCGTCAGTCTTGTCAGGAATACAATTATTTAGGTAAAATGAAATGTTCCAGTGAGGCCTCAATATTATTTGTATTCGATGATAATCGATCAAATTGTATTTAAATATTCTCTATACAAGCGTAAGTGTATCTATGAACTTGCGTCAGTCGAGCACTTGTGAGAGAAGTACAGGTTGAGCGTAGCCCTCTGTTGGCGAGCGCAGAAAGTGCGAAATAAATACATTTTTTTAAGAGTTTACGACGATTCACCCTTAATAATACCACTGTTTTGTTAATAATTAATTACGTTTCTAATTTGTTTGCGATACTTCTGACGATAGAAGAGCCGAGTACTGGTGCAACGAAACTTATGACAGGTTTAACTAGACGCTGGACTTGGGAATGCGATGGCAGGGGCTAATGAGAAGCTTCTAAACGGCGCCACGACACTTCCGTTCCGGCTGACGAAGAGCAGCAAAGCTAAACTTTCGCTCAATTACGTGTTTCGCGTTGCGCGAGTGAACGGTATCTGTCTTAATGGCGCGAGCGTACGCCTTGAGCCGTTGTGTTATCGAGGAGAACCGCAACGCGTTGAACTGTACACCGAGAAACCTTATGGTTTTCCACGTTTTTTAAACTTGGAGCGTTCAACCGCTTGCCACACGATGACGAGTCTGAGCCTAACTCGTGAGCTCTGCATGCCAAATTTCACAATCACAAGGCTACTACACTAGTCGTGAAGTCTAGTATATTAAAATCGACGCGTTTTCACATTCAGGCGGTATTTGTAAAACGAATCTACTCTTTTGAACAAAATTAAATAGTACGAGTTTGAAAAATTACTTGTAATTGAATTTAAAATTTTATTTTCTGTACTTTACATTCCTACATTATAATCTCTTCAATTTAGTAAAGTCGTGACTCGAAACGTGTAAATTGTGCATATAAGTGGCTATTAAAGGTTAAAGACCACGATGTACAACACACCAGTTGTTACTTTAAACGAGGTGAAACTACGGGTTCAAAACTGCTGTCGAGGAATAATAGAAATGCCTGGGATGTTTAAACGTGTACGGGGCTCGACGAAGAAACGTGCGGAAGCGTGAGTACAAACGAACAGAGCACACGTTGTCTCTGCGTGCTCCGGTTCTCTTATTTTCTTAACCCTCTTGCTATCAAACAATTTTAGTTTCTGTTTGTAAAAACTGTCAGTACTGTTTATGAGATAAATATAGGGTACTTGAACAATTTTATCCGCGACAAATAACTTTGCAATTTATTAAACTTCACCCTTTTACCGTACTTCTACTGCAATTGTTGTTGAATATTGGTGAATATAATTATGTTAAATAAAAATGTAAGGCGAAGAATAGTTTCCTCAAAAATGAAAACAGAATGTAGAGGAAATTCAAAAAATATTGTAATTGTAAAAAATTGTTATAATAAAACAAGAAAAATTATATACATGTTGATATTCGATAAAGTTTGTTTGGTAAAAGTTAAATATTTGATTAGCTTTGTCACGATACGATTACATGTGATCACATTCTAATAACACTGCAGTCGGACGATAATTATCGTTTAATTGAAGTATAATCTTAATGGTAAATCTTAAAAGTGTGTAATAACTATCCAATTACTGCGTAGTTATTATAAAATTACAGTACAATTATATGTAATCGTATCGTAACAAAAATAATTAAATAGCACTTTAACCAATTTTGCTTTAAGTATGTTGTATTTCTTGAAGAGTACCAAACGTTGAAATTTAAATTCTGGATATTAACACATAACATGCCAGCCATTTGATGACGAACAACATTTACGACTCTTAAAAATGATTTATAACGTCACATCTAAGGCAATATCTGCCACATAATTCTTACTAATGAGTTCAATGAGCAGATTCAAGTTCAGACATAAGTAATTGCTGGTACGAATAGTGATGAATTGTGATCGTTTCCCAAGTATTTTAGAGAGTGAAAAAGCTGTTCGAGCAGCTAAAGAGGCAGCAAATAATAGCTGAAACTATGAACTATCGACTCTTCTTTCAAGATGTTAAAAAATGTTAAAAAATTCATAGGAATCCTCGATAACCATTCGAATCAAAATAAGACACACAGTATCATATCCCCCAATTTATCATACGGTGTGACCTTGAAAGATTAGGAAAAGGAAGTTTCATGCATTTCTATCTATAAACACAAATGGTTCATTTTGTAATAAACCTCGAAGCTACGGAAGGAAGATTTTCCTTTGCGTATAGTGGGTTCGTACAGCTATAATACATTACGAGTTATTGCAACGTAATGACACAGTTATGGCAACACTGTATATCCATCAGTTAGCGAAAGTGCAGAAAAAACTGAAAGCAGAACGACCAGCAATCATTAATCGTAAGGGCGGTGTGCTTTTGCATGACAATGCTAGGTCATAAACAGCGAGGATCACTTAGGACAAAATCTTAAAACTACGATGGTTCGTTTTGTCTCCCCCCTTACTCCCCTAAGTCATTACCAATTATCATTTCTTTTGATAATACCCGCCATATTATTTTATACGATACCAGAATTAAGAATCTTGTAGAAAAGTAACTTATACCGAGTTATGGTCAGACGCAACCTCAACGTTTTCAAACCGATGTAAACGTTTCAACATATCATAACTTCAAACATGTTTAGACAAGTGCAAACGTTTGAACATATTAAAATTTAAATTTGCGTATTTGTATTCAGCCATGGAAACAATAACTTTGGATAGATACAAACAAATCAAACCTCTTCAAACGAGTGCAACCGTTCAATCGTACCAAAACCTACGTTAAAAATATGCGAACGTTTGACCATGTCGAAATTTCAATTGACGGACCCCAACAACTTCATACAACTTTAGACATGTGTAAACGTTGGGCGTATCAAAGTTAAAATTGAGCAAGATTAACTAGGTGCGAACATTTAAACGTAACTAAACTTCAAACATCTTCGCATCAAACAGATGCATCAAACGTTTGAATACATTACAATTTAAATTGACGTATTTATACTTAGTCATGGAAACAACAACTTCAGATACATATAAACAAATCAAAGGTGCAACCGTTCGAATGTACCAAAAACTACATTAAAAATATGCAAACGTTTGACCATGCCGAAACTTCAATTAATGGACCCAAACAACTTCATACAACTTTAGACATGAGTAAACGTTTGAACGTATCAAAATTTAAATCGACAGTCCTTATTAATCACGTTAAAAGTAGCTAAACTTCTAAGGTCTTCGCATCAAACAGGTGCAAACGGTTACTCAAACCAGATATACTTTCCAAGAGACCACATATCCCAGTAGGATCAGGGTTGAATCTCACCGCTACTCGTGACAACAGGATCACCGTACAGGCACTCGTCTACTGACCTTCGTTCAATCTATGCTCCAACGGAAGAAAGATAACGCACCACAGTCCGACGAGTACATAAACACACCAAATGCAAGGACACCTCACGGCACTCGTCATCCGAATGACCCGTCCCGATTTACCGCGCGTGTTCTAATAAGATCCAGAAGAATTCGGGTGCCAGCAGGTCCCTCGCGACGAATACGCCCTCCCCCTTGGGCTTGAGTAGCCACCAAACGAGGCACAAAACTTTCGCCCAGTTTCGCGTTTCACGTTTCACTGGCGACTGGCATTGGCCGCGGTTCGACGACGACCGTAAGTCCACCACTATCGGTCCGCGAGGTTCCCCACGAGGAGGCCCCCCCAGGACTTTCAGCGTCGCTCGGTTAAGCCAGAGGTGTATCGTTCGCGGCCTGGTTGGCTGCCGCTACCGACTGCGACCCGTGCTCTACCTGCCCCGAACGAACCAATAGGCAAATGATTCGTGTGTGTGCACACGTTCGTACATCCACCGGTTACCCCCCTTTCTCGCCGAGGACGTTCGTCCTTTCGCTTTCAGCGGCCACTGACCACCGCCTGTCTACGGTACACCAGCGTCTCCGGGTACCTGGGTGTTTAATTTTAACGAATTCGATGCGTTTGAACCCCATCAAATCAGAAACATTTCCAGATGGATCGCAAAGATTCCACGATTCTCTCTTTTCCAGAATTGAAAAAAACGGTTTCATTTTCAACGATTGACCATCACCTGTCTACAACACTGTTCGACTTCGATTTTAACGTGCTTCTGTAGAATGCTAGTAGAATAATCCCTTTTGATGTACATAAAATATTAGGTGCAGATACTCGACACTGTTTACGATATAAATAATTAAAGCTTTTATTTTTTTTTTTATTTTTTTTTCGTTTACAACTGCAACAGGCTTAGAGGGAGCCTTCCAGTAATTTTGATAAATGAGGCAATGTCGTGAACAGGTAACAGTTTATTGTTTAGTAATAACGAAGATTTACATATACCCGAGTAGTCAGGTCATTTTGCGCAATTTAATGTCCACTTGCTACCTTTTGATTGTAAGGTGCAATTTCCAATAATTGAAGCGGAACAATTATAAGTTAAGTCTGTGTATCCCCTTCGACTATTCATAGAATACCTCGTAAAATTTAATATTAATTCAGTTTATAAGTTTTTGTGTTTATTGTGCAATAGGTTGAATTGTTTATAAGCGTCTTATAGTCCAAGCCGCGACATTTATAGATTCGCTCTAGTGTGTGAGCGTCATTAGAGCCTGGTGAAGGCAATTCTCTTGGAGCAAAAAATGCCCGGAGTGCAAAGGGCTAATAGCTGAAACTAACATTAGAAGCGTGATGTTCGTATTCCATACTCGACATTCCACCTACAGCATAGGTAGCATTGTTATGCATTTAAAGTCTTCAGATGCATTCTACGAATCCAATTCCAGCCACGTTTCGCTAGCAACTGGTACTCTCCCCGCCCATTCTCCCCCAAACACTTGTCATTTACACTTAGCCATGCGATCCACGACGCACAAAGGTCTGTGATACCTGCGAAAGTGTACGCCGCGTCTCCAATAATCACCACTATCGCTTGTTCGTTTGAGAAAATGTACAGTGAATAGCTACATTCAAAACAATTGCCAATTACAAAGACTGTTGATTCATTCTTGATTGTATTATAAACATATATTGTTTAATTCTTTCGAGCCTCATTTGGGAAATTAACTTTTACTCGTAATCTAGATGATTGGATTCGATATCATCATAAATAGCTAAATATTAAATCTTAAGTTATTTATTACGACATGGTTGGTCTGCCACCAGATGGTCACTAATAGGATCCTTAGAGTGTTGCTGAAATGATCACTTCAATAATCATTCAAAAGTCAGACGTTTTAAAATTTTATTGTCAAGCAAGTCTAAGTCAAGGTTTGTCGAGTCAGCTTCACTAACGAGTCCACTAGAAGAACTTGAACGAAACGTCAATCACTTTCCTCCATCTCTCATTTTGAAGCTCCAGATCTGGAACAAATTATGTAATTTATTTTGGACATCAATCTGCTCCCAGAATTGTATAATAAAAGTCTAAGTTATGGCTGAAACATGTGATTGCTAATTAAAAATCAAATGTTCGATTGAGGAGATTAGTATTTCTCACCCCTTGAGCACAAACGTTCAAACTGTTTCAATGCTCTATCTCTATATCAAGTTTTATACGAATTGAAGATTATTAAATTAGGTTCATTTTGAATCTGGGACTGTTAGACCCAATCATCGTTATTGTAGGCTGTTCGAGCGTTTAGTGCGTAGTCTTGCAAATGTCGAATATAAAATGCGTATGCCACACTTCCAGTGCCAATTACATTTTTAGAACAAGAACGAGGTCAGCTGGACCAGTTTCCTTTTGGCTTCTAACTTTAATCAAAACTTGAGGTTACGACGATGTTTCATTTTAGGGTTTCCCGCTGCGTATTGAGACAAATTCATAAACTACGCTCGCAGGTTTGTTGGTAACAAGGGAAGGAATGAATACGACATGGTATATTGAAACAGGTTTTAGAATATTTGTCATTTTTATAAAAAATAGTATTAACCCTTAAATTATGAAAAATGTATCAATGTCATTTATGTTTCGAATTGTAGATCTGAACGAAAAAATTGAAAAGTCTTATAAAAATTAAATATAAAAAATTTTGAAAGTTACAGATGTTAAGAATTAGCAACGTGGTATACTTGCATATCGTGTATTCTTATAATTTTCCAACAGTCAGGACAAACTCAAGTGGTATATCAATACCATTATTAATTGGACATCCCCACTCCTATCGCAAAGGTACTCCCCCTTTTGGTGGTTCCGTCTACCGTATCTTTGAGTAAACCTTTAGACACACTAACTCTGTCCCTGGAATAAAGGAGCAAGCTAACATGGCGTGACACATAGGCGGCGAAATAGCCTTGAGCTACCAGTTGGTTCTATCCCGACTGTAATTATCCTGCTTGTAGCAATTAGTCGCTTTTCTATTTCCTTCCGTTCCACAACAACTAAGTATACAACAACAGAAGATGTAAATGTGTCAAATATATGAACAATCCGGAGGTTAAGGGAGAATTTATCGTTGCCATGAATTTATTTCAATTTATGCAAGAATGAAAAGTGCTCCAAAAATAGAGTGTATTTCTCTTTAACGTGTTCCAGAAGTTAAGACAATAAACAGAATTACAAATGAAATATAAGGAATTTCGTTTGTCTTATATACACATCTTTCCCCCTTTTTTTTTTGTATTTTTTCTTATCATAACTAGTGTTCTGAAAATGGTTGCAATCCAGGTCACCGAAAACGTAAAAGACAAATACACTCTATTTACTCGACATGACTGCAATTTTTTTGGTTTACGAACCAAAAGCGAGCAGACAACCCGCTATTGGTGTTTAACAAATACTTGTACAAAATTATGACCGAGTCTGCGGAGAATTAGTTAAAACGTAAGAATCCGTGCGTTGATTCAGTCATTAGGAAAAATGAATATTTGAAAACTTGCACAGCTACGCTAAGTTATGTATTGAAGTTTCAGAGGGAAATGTTAAAAGGAAGCAATAAAATGTACATTACACTATACATCAACTCTTTATGCTTCCTTCAATGTCAGCAGTTTTTGCTTTCGAAATAGTGATGAAATCGCTGAATTACGGTACTGACATACCAATAAACATTACATCGTGGATATAAAATCAGAAAAATGCGAAACCAGACAATACTCGCGATTTTAATCTAGGTATTACCTGCTTGGTGGGCAAGAACCTTCCAAGGTAATCGCGGCGTGGTCGAATTAAGCAAGGAAAAGTGAACGGACTGAATCATGCAAATAAGTGGTAGAACTGTAACTCGTCGATTGTTTTTGCGCGAAGCCAGACCAACACGGCGATGCTTGGAACGCAAGACGTTTAGAAAAACGTAACGCCACTTAACAAAGTGAAAATGTTTAAGTTTCTACGATCGGAAAAACACAATTTATTGAGCTGTAAAAACATTCGATGAATGTAGGAACTGAAATTGACGGTAAATGATCGAAATTGGACAAGAGTATACTGCAGATCGATTTCTTCAACGCTAACTTCCTAATGTTTGATCTATTATACTTACAATAAATACGTAATGTAAATAAATATGCTACGAACAAACGAATATTATATATAGAATCACTATGTTATGGTGTATAATTCGTATCGCTTTTACGTAGAAATAAAAAATAGAAAAGTTACAAATTAAAATTTAAAAATGGATCACAATCACATACTGGTATATTGTTGGGAACGCCCCGGGTCTTCCTCTGCTAAAGGTTAAGTTTCAACAGTGTACTCTAAGAACTTTCTAAAAGTTTGTTCTAAAAACTTTCTCTGATTGTATTAATATAGAGGGTGTTCCAAGTATTCCTAACGATGTCGAATGGCTGTAGCTTCCGTTGGTGGTGGTTTCATAAAATGTCGTTTCGATGATCGAATTTACTCAAAAATACAATTTTGTTAGATTAATGAAATTCTTTTTTATGTTTTTAAACCTAAGAAAGGAAAGACTTTTTTAAATTTGAATTTTATCTCGATAAATTGCAAGCAATAATTGGTGTTATTCCACGGAATATGATTGATGGTTTAGATCATGATCGACGTTTTATAAAATCACAAATAAATTATTGCTTTTCGACATCTTCAGAGATATTAAGAGTACTCAATACATTAACAAGTGAAATAAATTGCTGCAATTTTAAGTATACGAGTGAATGGACAAAATTACGTTTTACTTGAAGTGCAAGTCTAATAAACACATTCTCTGCACTGCGATTATTTCTTCAATCAATTACAATCTTGAAACGTCAGCTGATACATTTTCTAGAAAATATATACTTGTTACTCAATTAATAAGTTTATGATTTGAAAAGGTGCTTCTTGGAATTTTCTCAATTCTAATGGAATTATTTTATACAAAAATAAATCTGTAACAAAATTCAATTAACGCTGGTTCCTTCCCGCCATGGATTAGCTGGCAACGAAGGGGCCGATAAGAAAGCTGCCAGTAAACTACCCCAGCCTTTTTGGAAAATCCCATCCTAGGACTTCAATGAGACTTTAAAGAGGAAGATGCAGGAAAACTGATTCAATCTCTGGACTTAAAGGGTATTTGAACAGTCTGATAAAACGATAAGTAACAAATAGTTCAATCTCTGCTACGATCAAAGTACGAAACCTTGATTTCGCTATTTCACCTTGCCAAGGAGCATTACAGCCCAGAAATGCATAAAAATAAAAGAATCCTTAGATATTCTTTTCACCTTATATCAAACGAGAAAATTGTCAAAAGATTCACAATATATTTGTAAATTCTATACAACCAAAACTTCCAAGTATTTTATACGCAAAATGACATAATTGTATACTGAATACTTTTAAAATGTAAATGCTATCATTTTGTGGAGAAATCGTAAATTTATACTTATAAACTGAAACCTGCAAAAGTCCATTATCCAACGCTTAATAAATTTGTCAGAGTGACTTCGTTTGGCCATCTTCGTCAACTGTGACACGAACGCGTTTACTGCAGCTATTCGTTAATCCAGCCGTACTTTCGTGCAATAATCGAGGTACTACTGTACGATAACCGCAAACCGTACCCATCGTCGCATTCCTTGGAGCAGCGACTCGTATTTAGTAGCCCGGTGACTACATTGAAGTGGCGGTGGTAGAAAATTGTTTAAAATCCGCGTTCACCCGGAGAGAAGCTCCCATTCGTGGCGGGGCGAAATGGTTCAAGCCCGCGAGAGGCTTAATTAATTCGTGCGGCAGTCAATGATTCGAGCGAAATTAATTTAGTTCAAGGCTCGCTTCAGTTCTGGGCCACTCGTGCAACAATGTAATCACCGAGACGTAACGTTGCTGCTTCCTGCAGCGAACGTTCCGTTTCTTTGTTGAATATTTCTGAAAGATTTCGCGCCGGTGTTATTGCGAGTGGCAGAGAGGATCGTCGACGAAAGGAACGTCGTTGGCGCCGTTTCGTCTAAAAGACGGCTGTGTGTGGCTTCTTTGGTCCTCGCCTGTGCTCGCAACCTCGGAACAATGAAAGACCAATGAGAGCTGAATCATAGGGGTTTCGCTGATGAACGGGCGCGTTCGCTATTGCGCAAGGTTAATCGAATGATACCCGGGAAAGATGGAGGGAAACGAGACGCAAGGTCAACCGAGGAAGATAGTCGAGCGAGTTGATAAAGCTCGAGCGAAGATTAAGACATCCAGGCGAGGGAGGAAAAGCATTATTGAATTAAGCTGTGCTCATTGCTACCCTTAATCACAGCTACTTGCCGTGATTTATCGTGCAACGGTCACGACAGCTTTACAAATTTTCAATTTCAGTTTCGACTTCCGACTTCATACCCTAGATTATACTACGTAACAATTGTTTCTATTTAATTTTTAATTTTCCTCGTTTACCGTATTCGAAAATGATCGCATACTTGTGGTCGAAATATTATACAGACTGTAAACACTAATGTTTTAAAATAAAAATTATTGAGAAGTTAAAAATGTTGTGTTTATTGCGTGTCCTGCATGTTTACTAGCATTTTCTTTTCTTTTCGAGAGCGAATACATGAATCGGTTTACGTTGCAAGGATTATTCAGTGCAATTTCTAAAGAAAGTGCAATTGTAGTTTTCAGGCACGTTATTGCAGTTAAGAAGAAAGTAAGGTCATAGAGAGATAGACTCTGTTATATCATTCAACTTTTTCCTCTACTACTTATTCCTACCTTAAATGTGAAGGAAACTACAAACCATCTTAATTGCGTGACCCAACTTAACCTTTGTAATTTACGCAACCAACGTATTCACCGAAGTTCTTTAAAGGTAGATAACATTTAACTACGAGGAACTGAAATTCTTCGATTGAATACTTTCGTGACTCAGCATAATTAACCGTAGATCTTATCTAAACTATTCCAATACTATAAATCCTACATGTTTATAACGAGTATACAAACGAAGGTTCTAACACGTTGGGTTCACCTAGCTCACTATTATATTTCTTCTTTTATACATTTTCATACTTTGTGTCTTTACACAACGGCGTAAATAATTTATTGCTAATAAAAACCTATTTTAGCGATGTTTGAGACTAAAGAGAAGTTCTTACGAGTATACAAACAAAGGTTCTAACACGTTGAATTCACCTTGCTCGCTATTATATTTCTTCTTTTATACATTTGTATAGTTTGTGTCTTCACAGAATGAAGTAAATAATTTACGTTCGCTAATAAAAACTTATTTTAGTGATGCTTGAGACTAAAGAGAAGAAAAGTTCGTTCATAAATCAATTACAGAAGCAATCTCGAGGGAATCAATCGTCACCGAGGAAGCTCTCTCAAAGAGAATCGAACCTAGTATTATTCTCTCGCGTTCTCGGGATGAAAATTTTTCTGGTTGGAAACATCAGAGCTCTGGTATCAAAGTCCGAAACGCTCAAAGTCATTCTGGCTTAGCGAGACACCTTTGCACCCGGTCGTGGTTGCTCGTGAAAATGCAAAAGGGTGGAACTCGTTACAGAGTTATCTGTCCTCTCGCGTCTGCCGATTATTACGCGGAAACGCGAAGCGTGAAGTGTGAGGTTGCCGACGGAAGGAGGTCAAGAGTCTTTTGCACCGTCGTTACGGTTCCCCGAGTCGAACAATGTTGCCGGCGATGACGCGTCCTCTGTGTGTGTGTTCAGCTTTTAATACGAGATTCCTCGGCCACCCGTTGATTCGACGCACAATGGACGGCCGAGAGGGAGAAGTCGATAAAAGAAAAGTCGCAAGGGTGTCGTGCGGGGGCCTCTTTCGCAGACCAGAAACGGCCACAATGAACGAGAAACCGCGGAAAGTAGATCCGCGTGTCCAGCCTGTAGAATTAATTTCCACAGGCCCGTACAATGGAACAGAATCCTAAGAATTTATCACTTGAGAATACTGTAACATCGACTCGTTTCAATTTTTAGAATCTTGAATAATGTATTAGCAACACGAGAATATACTTGAATGCAAAGAAGCCGTAACAAAGAACAGAGACAATAAACTTAATATTAAGAAAGTATATAAGATAATTGGAAATTATTTACTTGGAGATTAAGAGAAATAAAAATCCGCATACAACATACACAAAGTAGGTGCCAGAAATTACCATAATATTAAAGCGTTTTTAAGCAAGAGAAAAGTTGAACGTAATTTTAATTGAATTTTTATTTCATAAAAGAAAAATTGCGGGTCTTTTTCCGCGAACCGGAAACGATTACAATGGACGAGGAACGTAAAGTACGAATGTTCAACAGTTTCTATGTAATTTTTAACATAAATTACCAATTGCACGATTGATTCGTTTTGGGGATTTTGTTTCGCAGTAAATAGACACAATGGATCGCGTCTATCGAAAAGTTAGCAGTAGAAGTGGATTGCACGCGTGAGCGCAAACAGCTGATTTTTACGGGCGAGAGAGCACTTAGGACGACGATTTTAGAGCCAGGAAGCTGACTCAGGATAAATACGAGCGTGATAGCGTTTTATCTTCGATCTCGATCAAGAATTTTCACTTTCGACCGAAAGACAGCAAAGAACTGCGCGATGAAGTTATAAAGAACGTTACGTAAGATGTAATATAAAATATGTTTTGTTTTGTTGTATCAGAGAAGTTCGAATAGCATTGAAATCTTAAAAAATATAACCTTAACAAAATTTTCTTGCGTGTTATAATATTTCTTTCTTTCATATAAATATACTTTTCCTTTGACATTCTGTCCTATCTTTAATTCTAACAGAGATATTTAGGTGTCCTACTTATTGTAACTCACCCTGTATACAGGGTGTACCTAGTAAATAGGTCGGACTATAACTCTATGATATGTGAAGTTAGAAAAATATGATACAGGAACATTTTACACTATTTAACACACAGTTACAAAATGCAATTGCTCTTTTCCTTTAAACGGAAACTTCCTGATTTCTTTTGTATGAATCGATTTAAAATGATACACTGAAATTTATATCCCTTCGTTCTCAAGTTATGAATGATTACTGAATCTTGTTCTTATCTGATGTTTACAAGCAAAATATTGCTTACTGTAGGATCTTCTTAATAATCCAAACTTCGCAGTGAGTATCTCAATCTCGAGAGTTTAGTATGGTCCTAAAAGCAGCAAAACGGTCGTAAACAGCTCTATTGAAACAACATGGATTTCATGTATGGCCTTGCGAATGGAAATGAACGTGAAGCAAGTCGATTGTATCAAGATAATTTCCACTACGTAGAATTCCGGATCATGGAATGTTTTCTTTCGCTCGCAGACTATACGAACCTGATACGTTTAAGATCCGAACGGAAAGGAAAAATTTCATACCATCGACTGTGTACGAATTTTAATGGAAAAATTTATCTAGGCATACATCGCGCCAAACACCTGCTATGACAGAATTATGCTTTTCCTCGCGACTCGAAGACTGTTGATTTCTATTTTTATTATTGATTAATATTTACTAAGACACTTTTGTTTCGTTTTGAATACGCGTTCCTAAAGTTCAGGTCATCGATTGTTTCTCGTCTTGTCCATCTATGTACATATTTATAAAATATTGTCCTCATTCCCTGTCATGTAATTTAATTCCACTGAAGAGGACCGAAATATGTTGATCGATAACTAACGAGTTGCTATATCAAGCTCTGCCCTATATCAGAGATGGACAAAATTCTTGTCTAGATAAAATCATAAATAACGAATAAAAGACAAGCAACGTTGAACGAATAACAGCTTACTGAAATAATCTTCGGTCGATCAAACGTTGCGAATAAATCATTACACTGAATTTCTATTCGAGTCTTATAATTCGAATAAAATTCTGCTCATCTATGTCGTACATTATAAACGTGTGTAAGCACGATGCAACGAACTTTTGTCCACCAATAATTATAACCTTAATTAAAATTCACAAGTATCCAAGATAAATTGTGAAGCTCATATACAATGTTGGTCCCAATATTTAATCAACGTTTCTGTCACCTGTGTTGTGATAATTTCAGTTCCACTTGCAAAATATTTGGATCAACGAGTGACAAGGTAGTTTTCACTTTCGTCGAGATTGGTGGGGTCGTCAAATGCATTGATCCAGACGCAGGGTGGTACAGCGATACAGCAGTTACCACGGCCATGACCGACGCCGTGTCACATCGACGACGACGCCGTATTGTCAGTCGCTTGATTTCTCCGCCTTCAAACGGTTTCGAAATCTTTGTGCACGGAGTTAATACTTTTACGAACGCGGAGGGATCAGAGGAATTGTTTTACGCGACGGGAACTGTACGGTTCCGTTTGAAAAGAAGATTGCACCTCGCAGGTGCATCGCGGCGGTTACAGAGAAACTGGATTCACGGAAAGTTGGATTCCCTTCAGCCGCTTAACTTTTCCCCTTTCGATTCTTTTCTATCTGCAACCCGAAAAAAAACAGATATAACCTGTCCCAGTTTCACGGATTATTCTGTGTATCGTAAATCTGTCGCATTTAAAATTGAATATCGGCGAGAACGAACGCATAATCCTCGCGTGAAAGTCTCGTTTACAGCTTTTTCCTTCTCCAGGAAAAACCGCGAGTATATTCTCACGCGTCTGACAATCGTGGCCACAGTCAAAGATGTCAAACTCGTCTACTTTCCGACTCCATTGAATCCGCGGATCGCCAGATTATTGTTCTCTTTATGGTTGCGGACGGGGGATGAACTAATGGTGGTAGCCTTTTATGTCCCGAATAAGGCCGTTAACGGCGCGAACAATGGCATTTTTAACAACCATATCGACCAACCAGCACGGTAATTATTTTTATCCGCCTTATTCGAGACAGTTTCCCGTTTCAACGTTACTTTTACCACGCCATTAAATTCCCCGCACGCCCTCGACGAGTCGCGCATACGCCGCCAAACGATTTTGCATTCGATACGTGCGAAGTGTGTTTATTTTCCCGTTTGCTGGATCCCTTTCGACTTTGATCGAAACTACACGTGGGAATTGTTGCTGTATGAAACGATACGCGAATGAATCTGTTAGCTCGGTGGGACCCACCAACGCGATAAATGGCCATCGAAATATTCCATAATATCGAACATTTTCTGGTTTTTGGAAACAATAAAGAATATAGGTCAAGTTTTTAACAATACATTTTTAATACGGCGAGGGTGCACGCTGAATTAATTAATATTTTATAAATTCTATAGTTTTTAATAGTCTAAAATTAATTTGTATTAGTAAGATTTCTTATTCGCGAGTTTAACAAGTGTTTTTAACTATTAGAAAAATGGTAAACGTAACCTCCTCTGACACTAACATCTCAAAAACATTTGAACACGGTGACAAATGTTTTAAAACGCATTATTAAACAATGTTACATTAGTAAGAACGCAACATCTGTCATTATTTTCTCCTCTTCTCGAGTGCTATTTGATTTGCTTATCATTCTACGCATAAGATACTATTAGAAAACGTGCATCATAAATTTGTATGACGCGTAGCTTGCAAATCTGGACACGATGCAGCATATCATGGCTACTACGAACATAGTGAAGCAGTATAGAATGAATACTTTGGAAGAGACTTATTCCAACTTTCACATTCAAAATTCTTACTGACCGAAGTAGAACTTGACGTATCCCTGGTTAAATATACATACGTATAATACTCTAACGAGGAGAAGGTCGCAGGTGTCCCTGTAGGTTTTTGAGATGTTTGGGAAGTGATCCTTAATAAAGTTTCAAAAGTAGCACGGCACGACTCCACCCCATTATTAAATAAAAAAATGTCAAAGTTTTAAGGTTTTCACCAACGCAGTATCCATCACGAACGTTTACTCATAAATAAGGAAGCACTTAAGCGTGGTTGGCGGAGTGTTTAGCCACGCAACATTATCAATCTTTCAAGTCTGATTACGTGTACACGTGATAATTTAATAATTATTATTAAAATTATTCCAAATGCAAAACTATAAATCTATGTTGCAAGTGCAATAATTTTCTACTGCAAATTACAACAATAGAAAGTCTATAATACTCAGAAATAAGTATAATAAAACATGGAAAAAACTGTAAATAAATATAATGTAATTTATGTTACTTGGTCTAAAATAACGGACGAATTTGATACGATACTAAACTCGAAATAATACAAAAAAATTACAGTGAGTGTAAAAAGTATTCGTACCCTAGTCAATTTGAACAAAAACTTTGCAGAACTTTGTTTATTACAAAAGTATGTTAACAAAAACATTCATACGTATTCTTAGAAATCTCTGGAACAAATGTCATTAACAACAAATTATTTATTTATATTTATTATGAAAATATTAACAAATTTCCAGAAATTGATCTAAAATATACGCGTAATAAGTATTCGTACAGTCTTTGATTCGTAACATTCCACATAGAACGATTACAAGATAATAAATGATATGTAAACATACTTAGCATCAGTATGTCTGGAGACGCTGTCGGTATAGGTAGTATCCTGAATTCAAACATTATCAACGAAATTATCAGTAAAATGAAACGAAAACGCAAGGAAACCTTTGAAGAAGAAAGGAAAATTGTTATAAATTTACATAATAAGTGTAAAACACAGAGTGAAATTTCTAAAGTTTTATATAGACCGAGATCCACGATTCAAGGAATCATTGACAGATATGACGATCGAAAAACTGTAAAAAATAATCCAAGAAACGGACATAAACGAATAATAAATGAGTATACCGACCGATGGATAATTCGAAAAATAAAGCAAAATCCAAAGATAAGTGCGGTGAAAATCACAGCTGAACATCACAGTGCGTAATTTTTTACGGGATAGAGGATATCACGGCAGAGTAGCTCGTAAGAAATATTTCGTAAATGAAATTAATAGAAAGAAACGATTGCAATTCGCGAAAGAGTACGTTAATGTTCCTATGGAGCACTGGAACCGTATTATATTTACTGATGAGAGTAAATTTAACATATTTGAGTCAGATGGACGATGTACAGTATGGCGGAAAAAAAATACCGAGTACAAAAAAGAAATTTGAAGCCGACCGTAAAGCATGGAGGAGGATCAGTCACAGTTTGGGGCTCTATGAGTGCGAGCGGGGTTGGATCCCTCTTTTATCGATGGTATCATGGATCACAAAATGTACATCGATATTCTAAAAGAGCATCTTCAGGTTAGTGCAAATACAATGCAGTTACAGGGCAATTATATATTTTTACAAGATAATGATCCAAAGCATAATGCTTATAATACACGTCAGTGGATCCTATATAATGTGCCGCAGCAATTAAAAATCCCTCCACAGGCTCCAGACGTAAATGTAATAGAGCACTTATGGAGTCATCTTGAAGAAAAAATTCGAGACCATCACATTTCTTCGAAACAAGATTTAAAAAATGCACTTTTAGAGGAATGGAACAAAATTTCTAGTACTATAACCAAAAATTTAGTAAATGCAATGCCGCAAAGGCTTAAAGCGATTATACAATCTAAAGGAAATCCCACTAGATATTAAAATAGCAAATAGACTGATTTTTGTTACGTTTATCTACTAAAATTTATAGTTTTTGTTGTAAAATTAGAAGTGTACGAATACTTATTACACGTATATTTCACGCCAATTTCTGGAAATTTGTTAATATTTTCATAATAAATATAAATAAATAATTTGTTGTTAATGACATTTGTTCCAGAGATTTCTGAGAATATGTATGTATGTTTTTGTTAACATACTTTTGTAATAAACAAAGTTCTGCAAAGTTTTTGTTCAAATTGACTAGTGTACGAATACTTTTTACACTCACTGTATATATTATCCGACTCGCTCGTAGCTACGCGATAAACCGTCGTTCGTCCATCGCGTTAATTTCAAACATCATCTTAATTGTCGTGCAATTAGATTGTCCCCGTTTGTTTCCTACGACGAATCATCGATCAAGCGCGTCGCGAAGGATTTCGCGCGAACGATCGCGAGGACGGTGCAGATGTTTCTTAATTTACATCTTGGCAGGCAGTCCTCGTCCTGAAGAGATTAATCACAATCCCAAGGACCGAATTAATTCGACTTCCTTCGGGTGTCGCTAATCGCGGACCATCGATCCAGCCCAATCCGGCTTTTCTTGCCGTCGCGCCCGAAATAAGCTCCCGATGCCATCGTCGAATTGATTCGACGAACGAATTTAGACAAGCTCCACCCTTGTTACACGGTTGCTGACTATTTGTCGATGAAACCAGACGTGTCCATGAATTTATCCGTGAAATAGAAAATACTGTACAGGGCATGCCTAACCTGGCAACGACGATAGGTGGCACGGTATCAACTGGATCGCGGATGAAAACCGAAAGCCAGAAACGGATTTCATCGTTCTCGGTACACTTTCCATGGAAACTTCGTTGCAGGCATACTTATGAACCCATTCGTTTTTCGATAGCAGTTCTCGATGGTAGTTCTCACCACAGTAGACCTTACACCTTATGGACTTTCGTGACCCAATCCAACTGCCATACGGATCGAAATTAAAAAATTTCAAATCGTTCAAAAAAAATTATTTTTAGTTGCAAGGGCCAATTACAATCATTTTTGGTGAATACACATACCCCCGAAATCCTAACCATTTTCGAGAAACGAATTCATTACCGAAAATATAATCTGTGGCCAGAAATGTTGCCCCAAATTTTCACGCGTATCTTTAAAATGTCATAACTTCTGAACGGACTGGCGGATTTTAAAGTTTCAAAATGCAAACAACGCGTATTTGATGTAGAGTGTGCAGAAATTCCAAGAAATTCAGAAAAGTTGTTCCTTAACCCCGTGAAAAGAGAAAACCCCATAAAAATGGTTCAATTTTCAAACGACCATAACTCCTACAATAGTGAATATATTTCAATAAAATTTTAAGAGGAAATAGAGCTCATCGGTGCCTACAAGAAAAGTACTGAACAACTTTTCCGTAGCGCGTCAAACAAATTTATTAAAAATCAAAAACTAATTTTTATGAAAAATCGACAGGGTACGTGCCTTTTGACGAAATTGACAAATTTCAAATCGTCCTAAAAAAATTATTTTTGGTTGAGGGGGTCAATTGCAATCACTTTTGGTGAATATACATACCCTCGAAATCCTACGTACTTTCGAGAATAAAATTCGTTACCGAAAATACAGTGTCTGACCCAGAAATTCCAGTTCCCCTTTTCATGCGTATGTTTAAAAAATCATAACTCCTGAACGGATTGGAGGATTTCAATGTTTCAAAATGGAAACAATGCGTATTAATGGGGCCCTAGAGCCTCAGAAAAATCTCGTAAACAATTTTACATGATATATTGTTATATAAATATGTTTGGTTTCGAACGAACCAAAGATAAAAGTTTATTTTAGAACGAATTTTGTAATTTTATTTGCTGCTCCCAACGCGATGGAAATTAAAGTTTACGTAAAAAAAATTTGTTAAATACAATTCACAAGGTGTATCAAATTCGACAGAAACAAAGTTACTGCGACGACTAAAAAATTGTTCCAAATTCTCTAGTGCTTTTGACGAATCGTTGGCTTCAAACTTCTTGTTATGCAAATCGCTTGGCAAGCCTCTCGGCTTTTCACAGGGATTATTCAACGCTGCAAAATCCAAATAACTTGGCACCGACAGTCGCTAGTAAAATAATTCCATATTTGTGAACAATTAACGTTACCTATATATTCATTATTAAACTGTCCATGACATATATGTTCGAATTCAAACAGTTGATCCAACTTAGTCTATGAAGTAGCAGCTGCCTAGAAGCAAATATAGAAGTGAAGGTAAATTTTTAACTATCTTCAGTATACATTTTGTTGTTCCCTCATAAAGTTGTAATTTTTTGTTTTCTAAATCCTCATATTTCTCTTTCGAAATTTTCACCATTAAAAACGAGAAAATATGAAACGTTCAAAATATCGGAAAAATTCTACAACGTCGTCAGCTTTTCTGAAAATTGTAAAATTTTATTTGAATGGCCGATATTACAAGTGGGATGATCGTGACCTTATCTTGCTTCCACAGCCTTTCAATATCTACTTTTAGAGGTGCACATTTTTCTATTTTTCCTACTTCTTTTTTCAGTATACCAGCATCGTTTGGAATTGATAAATGTGCTTCTATTTCTGGTCTTTAAATATTACGTTTGATCTACGTCATTTTTTCTAACCCTAAGCTATACCACAACCTTTACATAGAATTTTAGTACCTTTCTTTCACATTATAAAATTCTTGATTTATCAACCCATTCCCCCCAAAGCTCTTACAGATTCGCCACTAACGATTAGTATGACAATACAATAAGTGAAACTGCGATTATTGGAGGCAATTGAGACTGAAAATCCCATAATCGAAGTAACCAATCGAATGAATAGTATTGGCCTACTGTTCCCCGCTACTACACCCCAACTTACTTGTTGCTCGTGCAACAATCGAAGTTCTAGTTCCTACAAACACCAGAAGCCTCAAATAAAAGTTGATTAACATTAACCTTTCTCGTGTTTTGGGGCGATCCCACCGTGTGTTTCGTCGGTAGCATTTTGCGTGAGGCGAGAGGACCGCGAACGGTTAACAATAATAGTCGCCTAACGGTACACCAACGAAGAACCGTATATTTATTTCTTCGCGCGCCACGGGCAGCCGATAAATCGTTCGAGATTGCAAAGTAACATCTGTTACGGCGAAACTTCCGTTCGTGTCGCGTGCGGGCTCTGTAACTTTCGTTCTTGCGCGCACCGGTGTGTGCAGCCGGGAGTTATCGCTTATTAGGATCGACGACGATTACGTTAATCGCGAGGCATCGACGGAAAATAACGCCGCGTCGGTTTCTTCGACAAGATCAAAGCCTGGTCTCGGATACGAGAACCAGCCGCCGACACTGACACGCGAACCATGATCCACGAACACGAATGGGTTAATAATAAGCATGAGAATATGGATTTGTAAAAATCAAATCGAAAATTAGGATTAGGGGACACCGGGGCTAGAAGTTCCGGGGGTAAGTTGTTCCAATGATTATATCTTTAAGTTTCGTCAATATATAATGTAAATCTAATCCCTTGACGAAAGGTAAATTATTCTAAGAATTTAATCTTTGACTTATGAAAATGTTTCGAGAGTAGGGGATACCGTAAGAAATTTCGCTTCAACTAATCACAAGAAAACGAGTTTCTATGAGAAACTTATTGCAATATATTAAATTTGAGCTGAAAATCTTAAAATAGAATAAATTTGACAATAAATTAATCAGGAGTGAGAAAAGTAACTACATTATTTCCTAGACATTCTAGCACGATTCGGGCTTCAGTACAAGTAGAAACAGTAGTCAGTGGACAGACATGCTAGAGCAACTAAAATTCTCAGCCAGCATTTTCATAATCAAATGATATACAAATTGCAATAAAATATACTTTTAAACAGACAGACATTATTATTTTTACCAATTCCAAGAGTGCAATTCAAAGCTTTCGATTTTGGCGTCCCATTTTCCAATCTCTAATTTGGAGCAAATAAATTTGAAAAAACGTATTCTTCGCTGCGATGCTTTTACTTTTTCGAAACATACTGTATCGTTCCTCTAGGCGAATTTTATCAAATTTTCGAGCTCATCGTCGCTATTCCTTCAGACACTGTAACGCGATAACGTAACAGCCGTGCGACGAATCTCATTATTAATACTAAGAGGGAATCACGTCCGTGGACCCATAAATTCGAGGCACCGATGTCTGCCATTAATTTCTCGAGCAAGGTTAGTTTTTCGTCGTTCCTGAACGCCCGCGTGCACGCGGTTTATCCATCGTTCGATCGTTCCGCCAGATACTGGACACACGTCGTCGATGCACAATGTGTTCCGTGTTTCGACCTTGCCCTTCTTCGCAACTGCAATTCCCGTTCGAAGCTGCACCGAACGGCGTGCATACGTTCTGCACGAGGGTCGTTCCGTGCCAGACGACGCACAATACGTGTAATATCTACTTAGCCACGGTCACATTCCTCAGGAAGCAAGAAACAACTCCGGAAACGAGTACGTTTCGTAATTACCAAGAGGAACGCTGATGCTGGAGAGATTCCAGCCAGTTACCCATCTTACAAAGGAAGATAGCGAGCCCGGAAATTCCGAAAATTATGGCACTTTGGAGGTACGTAGAGCACATGTAGATATTTAGTACGCAATTTTTTTTGCTGGCCAAATTTACTCTAAGGGGTTGAAATTAACCCCTGAAGATTGGGGTTCGATTTTATTTCGTATCTCGCAAATTGTAAGAGATAGAAAAAAAGTTTTAAGACAATAGTTACTTCTTTTGATTGTATCTATCAAATAGAAAAAAATATATATAAATTGTTTAAGCAATTGGAAGAAAGTTATAAACAAAGATAGTAATAATTTTTCCTGAAATTCGTTATTTTATGTGAAATCTTAATCGGTGGTTTAAATAATTATGAAACAGCATAATCCTTTTTTTTTAATACAAATGGAACCTTTCTTGGTCGAACTGTGATCTTCGACAATCGCAGAACTTCATAACTCTATTGTATTATGAGCTGTATGAAGAGCAATGTTCTTTTAATATTCACCAGGAAATAGTAAGCAACACAGTCAAAAGCAAGATAATTTATATACTTGTGTCTTTAATTGCTCAGTAGACACATATACCAGGTGGATATAAAGGAAAAGAAGGGAGGTCATACAACCAAAATTTGTCCTAAAATTATTTCAAACAGCTGATAGACCCAAACGTCTCGTAGAGAAACATTTGTTTTGTATTTTTTATTTAATTTTACACAAATAAGCAATCTCTAGCGACGTTTCCAGCGTATCGTTTGTATCCGGCGAGCACTAACCTCGAATTATTTCGTTATTCCGTTCGCTGTCTTCCATTTAAACGGCATCTTGCGCCCGTAAGTCGCAGATGCACGCGGTAAAGCAAGAAACTTTATCGAAAGCGGCGAAGAAAAGTGGATCGCTAATTCGAGCCGGTTTTTCACTTTTCCGCTCGTACCAGAACAGACCGGTGCAGTTTCACTGAGCGCTTATCGTCCGAAAACCGACACGCTGTTGAGATACTTATCATGCTCTGTTACGTTCACCCGGAGGAATCGACCACGACAAACTGCTCAATTTCCGTGACGACGAATTGCCAACGCTGTCGCTAAACGTTACTGTTCTGCTTTCGTTTTGTGCAAGATGTCCGGTAATTAGCGACAGTGTGGTCGTTCTACGTAAAAAAACGAATCGAAAATGTGAAACGAAGTTTGCTCGTACGATGCTTCGTCTTCGAGGAAATTCATTTTGAAAAGTGTAAGAGCGAATATACCTGTCCATTACCTATCATTTTTACTTGCATCGATGTTCTTGAACACTAATTTCAGCATTCTCACTTTTTCGTCGATCTTACCATTTTCTAATTAATTAGAACTGGTTGAATGATACCGTAGCAATATCGATGATTACGAACAGCTAACGCAAGTAGAAATAACAAGTAATGGACGGACGCGTTACAGGAATTATACTTGATCGCGTGGGTTGCAGATAAATTTTCAACGTCCATTATCTCAAAAACGAAAGTTTGCATGAAAAAAATTTATATTTTCAATTCGTTTTCCGATGTAGAATAATCATATTGCCGCTGTCGATTTGTATTCTAATCATATCTTCTATTACAGAATGTTCCCATAACACACGGTGTCTGTTTTAGTGGTAAAAACTGTGAAAAAAGTTTGCAAAAACGTGTGCCTTATCTGACCTTGTTCTCGAGTTACCATTTTTGCACTTTGAAAATTCTTAACACGTTGACTGTCCCACATGTGGGTCAGGTCGGGTTTGACTCGAGAGTCTGCTGAATACAGAACAAACATCGCTTGTACGAGTCAAAAATGCAACTCATTCAGAAGAAATTAATTATTTTGGAACTTATAACATACAAAATGCTGATCGATACTAGGTGATGAAATATTCCTTTGTATCAAATGACTAATATTTTCATCGATTCCCACTTTCAAACGACAAAAAGAACGCTAATTCTAACGAGACTGCTAATGAAAGCGGAGTTCCTTTACAGCGAACTGGGTGTTACACTTATTTACAGCTTCTGCTGATAAAGTAGGAACGAAACGACGTACAGATAGTTAGATCTATTGCTTCCTTACAGTTTATACTTTTTATAATATACTTTACATAGTGATGCATTTCTAAGTCTTATTGTTACTCTCTAAATATTGCACGTATATTACTTACTATGAAAGTAGATTAATAACAGTGTAAATCTAATGATATTAATGTGTGGAGGAAGGAAAAATGATTTTGAACCGGTCTGACCAGTCCGGAGACTTGTGGTTAGAGATTTCCTTATTGTAGGTGTCTTCACATCCGCAATAAATTCGGGACCTAATTACCAGAAGATATACAGACGTTGCGTGTCGGTTAAATTAGCGCTTGCCAACTTTTTTTGCACCACGACACACTTAGGAGAGTTTAGCATTTATACGACACACTTTTTCAGATATGAAACACTATTCGAAATATCTTAGTAATTTTAAAAATATTAAAAAACAATTAAAAACTTTTTGAGATGAGCTATTTATATTCTACATGGTTTATAATGGTCAAATGAAAATTGACGATTACCTCTTGTAGTTTCTTAAATGCTTTAACAAATCTAACACAGAATTAAATTTTACGTAAGAAGATAAATAAACATTCTCGAATAAAAGAACAAATGGAATTTTAGTTGTTTACGTATTCGAGCAATTAATAACTAGGTCACGAACCATCCACCGCAATTTTGTTACTTTTAATTTTTGTCTTACTCTGATATACTGGGATTACTAAAAGGATTACCATTAGTAGCCAAACACTCTGTAGAGAAGTACAGTGCATACGGCACGTGCCATATACGGTACATGTGTCACGCGCAGCATTTGTAGTATCTAAAATACTGTCCTTGCGAAAGAAAATGGAAAAGGAAAAACTCCATTTCTGGTCAAGGCTATTCACTACACCTTTCTACGACTGTACAAATTTCTGATTTTCCCTCCGCGTTTGTTATTTTGTGATGCACAAAGAAGATCGCTACAGCTGTTTTACATGTTATTCTAGTAAATGCGAATAAAGAGTCCCTTCGAATGTATTAATTTCAACCACCAATAATTTCTAAATCTCTAATCGATAAAGAAATTAATATTTTATGTTTCGAACTCTATATGGAGGCCCCCCTAAGAAATATATACAGGGTATTCAAAAAAAACCATTCAACATTTATATGGTATATAGGATACACTGTACTGAGTAAAAAAGCTTTAGTAAACATAGGTCGAAAGGTCAACCGTTTTTGAGATATAAACATTTTTGTTTGCTAGTACCATGATTGACTTAGTTGCTTATTTCAACTTCTTGGTGAATACATTACCTCAGTACTTGGATGATATGCCTTTGGCAGAAAGATTATCGATGTGGTACATGCATAATGGGGCGCCACCTCATTTTGTGCGTAATGTGAGAGACCATTTAAACATGGTGTTCGGTTAAAGGTGGATTGCACGTGGTGGACCAGTTGCATGGCCTCCTCGATCCCCCGATTTAAACCCTTTGGACTCCTTCTTATGGGGATATTTAAAAAGTATAGTGTATTCCTCTCCGATAAATGACTTAGAAGAATTACATAACCGAATCTACCATTCTTGTCAAACAATTCGACAGAAATGTGAAATTTTCGAGAGAGTTCGCGATTCTGTAAAAAGAAGATGCCAAGCGTATGTAGAAATGGAAGGTGGACACATGGAAAATCTTCTGTGAACATCGAAACTTCAGTAGTAAGTCAATTATGATAATAACAAACAAAAATGTTTATATCTCAGAAACGGTTGACCTTTCGACATATGTTTAATAAAGCTTTTTTACTCAGTACAATGTATCCTATACAGGGTGTTCGGCCACCTCTAGCAAAAATTTTAATGAGCGATAGTAGAGGCCAAAATAAGACGAAAATCAAGAATACCAATTTGTTGATGGAAGCTTCGTTAAAAAGTTATTAACGTTTAAAGTGCCGCCCTTACTGAATTTTTTTCTCGAAAATGCGCAAGATTTCGGGGGTATGTCTATTCACCAAAAATGACTGTAATTGAACCCTACAACCGAAAATAATTTTTCCACAACGATTTGCAATTTTTTAATTTTCTCGAATAATTTCACACCTTCTCTATTTTTTTTCTCGAAATTGGGCAGGATTTCGTGGGTATGTCTAATGACAAAAACTGATTGTAATTGACCCCCGCAACCGAAAATAATTTTTCCACAACGATTTACAATTTTTTTTCCCCGTTGAAAAATTTAGGCACCTAATTGGATTTTCAGTAAGGAATTTTTTTCTCGAAAGTGCGTACAATTTCGGAGGTATGTGTAATGATAAAAAATGATTGTAATTGATCCCCGCAACCGAAAATAATTTTTTTAGAACGATTTGAAAAATTTTTTTTCGCCGAAAAATTTCAGCACCTACTCGATTTTTTTTCTCGAAAGTAGATAGGATTTCGGAGGTATGTGTACTCACCAAAAATGATTGTAGTTGACCCCCGCAACCGAAAATAATTTTTCCAGAACGATTTGAAATTTTTGAATTTAATTGTTAATAACTTTTTAACGAAGCTTCCATCAACAAATTAGTATTCTTGATTTTCGTCTTATTTCGGCCTCTACTATCGCTCATTAAAATTTTTGCTAGAGGTGGCCGAACACCCTGTATACCCTATAAATATTGAATGGTTTTTTTTTAACACCCTGTATATTTCTCTGTACGAAGAGTGTTACGTAGATGTTACAAATTGTTCCTATCGGACAAAAAAGTTTGAAACAAAAAAATTTCTCCGTCAACGTGCACCTGACGAAATTTAAATTCGTTTACACGTTCTTACCGCAAGTATTGCAGATCGTGTCCCCATTAAGTAAATACAGTGGGTGTAAAAAGTATTCGCACAGCAATTTCAACAAAAACTTTATAGAACTTTGTTTATTACAAAAAAATGTATACGTATTATTAGAAATCTCAAGAACATATTTCATTAAAAATAAATTGTTTATTTATATTTTCTATGAAAATATTGACAAATGTCTAGAATGTGGTCGAAAATGTAAGTGCGAATGGGGTTGGATCATTATATTTTATTGGTAGTATCATGGACCATAGAGTATACATTGATATTTTAAAGGAATATTTTCAAGCTAGAGCGAATAAACTGCAACTGCAAGACGATTATATCTTTTTACAAGATAATGATCCTAAGCATAATGTTTATAATATTATACAAGACAATGGATACTGTATAACGTACCACACCAGTTACAAATTCTCCCAAAGTCTCCAGATATAATTATCATAGAGCACTTATGGAGTCATCTGGAAGAAAAAATTCGAAATCACCATATTTCTTTGAAAAATAGTTTAAAAAATACACTATTAGAAGAATGGAATAAAATTCCCAGCACTATCAGCAAAAAATTAGTAAATTCAATGCCACGAAGGTGTAAAGCGATTATACAATCAAAAAGCAATCTCACTAAATACTAATAAAAAATGTTTTATGTATAAAAATTAACAGACTTTGTTATAAAATTAGAACTGTACGAATAGTTATTATTTGTGTATTTTCGACCACGTTCAAGACTTTTGCTAACATTTTCATAGAAAATATAAATAAACAATTTATTTGCATTGCTTTAATGGCATTTATTTTGTAATAAACGAGGTTTTATAAAGTTTTCGTTGGAATTGACTGCTACATCGATGTTTTTCACACCCGCTGTACATAATTACGTGTTCCTACGGTAGCGACCCACTGGAAGACAAACGAGACCGGCCGTCTTCGCGATCTGTGCGGCCGTAATTATATCTTATCGAGTCAACGCCGTCTCCGCGCGAACTTTTATTGCTCTCGTAAAGTCGTGGTCGTGGTCCCTCCCGGCGTGGCGGTAAATCATAAATTACTCGGCACTGCGTCCCATCGAATCGCCCTGGGCGAGTTGGATTCGTCCCACGTTTCCGCGCACGCGGGACGAGGATGATTCCGCCGTGGAATATTCGCGGGGAATGCCGAGGAACGGATATCGAACCTCCCGGAGATCGACGATTGCTTGAGCGTTGCGGAAGCGTATCACGCTCGAGCGACGATGGCCGAGCACGCTGAGACACGAGACACGCTCCAGCGGATCATCGATCCGATAATCGTTGTTTTGTCAGCCGTGGCGGACGCCGTGATCAAGAAAACAGATCCCGCGAGCGTCTCGGAGGACCGAGGATTCGATTTCGTGGAACGAACCAAGCAAACGGGACGATCGATCGGGATAAGTTGTTTGGTCGCTGGGAAAGCGACGTCGATTTTCATGGAGATAATCTGTTTACTATGGGAAGGAGAGGGGGGTTTGGCGGGTCGTTCAACTCCAAATCGATCGCTTTTTACGCCAGATACCGGGGATTTTCGCGAAATTGAAATACGTTCGTAAACTTGGGAGGAAAACGGTCGAGTAGAAACGTGGACAGAATTTTTGTTTAAGCGGACCAAGCAGATTGAACCTTTTTATAAGGGGTTATTAGAAAAAGGCTATTAGAAATTAAAATCGGACCTCAGAAAATTTCATTTGAAATTAAAATAAGAAATAACTATTTGAAATAATTTATTTTCAGTACCTTTGTTTTGAATATAAGAGCAACGCCAAAGCATTTGAGACAAAGCGACTTCAAATAATGAGTTATTTCGGATTGGTCAAAAGAAATAATCCTGAAGATAATCAACAAAAAGATTTTATTTTATGAAATCTTTATGACAATTTGCTTTAAGCAACACTCTCTCTTCAAAAAGATCATCCGTAAGAGGTTTTCGTTCAGCAGTAGTAGAAACGTACTGTACGTTTTGCAATGTTTTTTTAACATTACTGAGAAACACACTATATGCATCTTTTATAATCCTGCAATAATGTTCTACAACTGAAAATCGAATTGATACCTATATTTGTAAATACAATTATAAATTTTTTGTTTTCTACGGTCGCCAAAGATAGAAAGGAATTAATAACAATATTGATGATATTCTGTTCAAACTATTGTCGACAATAGGATAATTTATTCGAAAACATAGAAATATTATCAGTTATAGAAAGGGATCTGTTTTAGCACTTCAGCTCTTTCCTTAGATAACTTTAATTTGTTATATTTAATCAATTTATTAAGTTCCTCCTTTCCGTGTATTCGTTTTAAATGTGATTGGAAATTTGATGTCCCTTTGAAAGATCCCTTTATTCCAACTTCTTTAGATTCAAAAACTCGAAAGTCCTATCTGGATTTATTTTTTTTTAACATTTAATCTTGAAAATTTTATTTAAAAATCAAGGTTGTCGTGGCGAGTATGGTTTACTTATGATAATAATACGGATCGCAACCTTGTAACCTACTTATAACGTCACGGATATTTTTTTGGACGGAAGCACATATTTTTCTCTCTTACATCCTGTAACGAATGTTGAAGTATATCGTAAATCAAACAGGAGGGAGTATCGCCAGAAACAAAGGAAATAATTAGGTGTTTCGATTTTGGTAGAACACTGTTTCGATAATATTCCCTACATTAATACGAAATTGCAACGTAGTCTGACAGATGATAGTAATTGACTACGTGCTAAGTAGCGGGAAACGGAGTACACAAGAAACAGATTATAACTTATCGTAACTCGACAGCAAGTATAATTTACACTCAGAGTGTGACTGATTCTGAGTTATATCAATGCTGCGAAACAAAATCTTTGCGAATACAGACTTCGAATTAGAAGTTAAAGACGATGATGAATAATGCTTGGGAGAAATAGCTACCAAAGCAAAGGTATCTGTTGGACCGTCATTAACTAGTGGTTAACAAACGACTAGCCATTCAACAAAGTTCATAAGTCAGAATAACTTTCTTCAGCTAACAATCGATTAGTTCCAGAGAAATTTATACTTCACGCCAGCAATCAGACTCCTATTTCGTGTATTTAAACTATTAGTTCACTATTTACTCTATAACTGATCGAATTTTTCTCTTCACAACTGAATCAGAGTCATCCCCTACCATTGTTTCTATTTACAAAAGCAACCTGTCAGTTTTTGTAAAAAAATCTGTAAATGGACAAGATGTGATCAATATCATGATCAATTAATGAGGAAATAACAAAGAAAAGAAGAAAAATAAATTTAAATTATCTAAATGAACATTACCTAACAATGGGCATACAAACTTTAAAACTTGAACGTTTTTCACATAAGAATAATTACTCCAATCTCCGTGTGAAATCGTTACGTAAGTCGTACAATGTGGCAACTTTCTGAAACAATTTATAATTTACTTCGGCCATTATCCACGTAACGATTTTAACAACTTTCAAGGTGTAAAATGTTCGATCGATTCGATAATTTATCGTGCTTTCTTAGATTTCGTCCGTTTGTACGTGTAAAACCGAGAGTATCGAATTAATCTATTCGTCGTGGATTATCGAATTTCGTAATTTTATGTATGTACCTATCGTTAGATTCATGATACCATTTTAGCGAACTGTGGGAACGATTTTACGACGTGTCAGAGAAAGTTAGTGTCCGAGCTGGATTCCCGAAACTATGTTAAATGTATGCGTTACAGGTCTATAAAAACGATTATTATCATTCCTGCGCTCTGTAACTAGCTTTATAGTGTTTGGTCGCAGCATGGTCTACTTATTTGTCGGTAGAATCGACCGAGAAATCGGAATATTTGAAGTCTGACCGAATGACACGGAATCATCTCGACATTGTCAAGAATGGACAAAAGAATTCGACGTAAGTAGACCCTGGGAGTTCTCCTTTCTTCGTTCGGTCAACAGTTTTAATCGACGAAGTTCTTATACATATGGATCGATTGTACTATGCAACAAAATACAAGCAATTTTTATGGGCTACTTGTGCCTTCTCTAATATAAGATCGTACCACAGCTGGTTTACATAATTTACAAACGTAAATAAAACATATATAAAAAGAATATTTATATTAGTTCGTTGATATACTCCGATAGTTTATTTTTACGTTAGACGCGAAATTCAAATTTCGTTCTATACGCAAACTCATGCATACGTTCGTACAAGTGTAAGATAATACTTTCTGTATAAGTACCACATTATTAAGGAAAGAAGTATGATAGATACGAGCACCTGAAGTCCTATAAAATTGAAGGACTTCGAGCCCAAGTGGGTCAAGTCCAAAATTTAATGCCGCTAAACGACATACTCCGTGAGGAATTAAGTCCATAGATAATATTATGCACAAGGTGATTTCTGAAAGTGTGTCAGACCCTAAGTTAAGAGTGTACCTAATACCGAAAACAATCGATTTTTTATGGTAACGTATTCGGGTTAATTTTTGCCACACCGTCAACGTTCGTTTGATAAGGCAGAAATTACGTAAATTGATTGTACACTAGGAACATGAAAATATAGAAATTTAGAAATGCACGGAAGATACAAAAGTCTAAGAATGTAGCTGTATAGAATTACAGAAGTATAGCAATGCAGAAACATAGAAATCTAAGAATACAAAATATAAGAAAATATAGGAAGATAGATCAAAGTCCAGACATAGAGATATAAAAAACAAATATAAAGAATAGGTGACGCTGTCTAAATTTCTGGTAATTTCCATATGCAAAATGCAAAAATATAGAACGGTCAATATCCAATCCTATTTAGAAGAGAATATCGAAACTAATCATAGTCTAAACATCCAAAATTGGACCTGATATATTGCACATTTGAAGAGATTATACTTCTAGAATATTCATACAGTCTGAAAACAGTAGTTCTCAAAATTTCCTTATCTACAGACCCCTTAATTTCCAAACGTAAATGCCTATTTCGAGTAGATTTCCCATTTAAAAAAGAAAGTATTACTAAATTGTATATTTCAGCGCCCCCAGAAACAACCAGCAGCGCCACCATACGACTGTAGACGACCGTAGCACCTCCAGTTAGGAAAATTGCCAAATATTTTAAGATCGGTGAAGTTACAAACGACTTAGAAATGCAACCGAGGCGCATTCATTTTATAATGCATACGAAGAAGGTTAATTAGAGGAAGTTAACGATCTAAAGACACCAAGCAGCATTCGTTACCTGGCCGCAGAAAGTTCATTCGTAAGTGCACGCGCGTATCGGTGCCCTTTCGCGTGGAATGCACCGGATAAAGTGCACGGCTCCAGCACAGTGCAGAACTAGTTACGCGTTGAAATTAGTTCACAAGCTGGTCCCGCCGGTTCTCAACCGTTGCTCGGTTGCCTGCTTGTCAAATTTTTCTGTACCCGCGTATACGAACATTTCCGTGATTTATACAGGGTGTCTCACCCGATTTTGACATCTTCATTTTCTCGCTATTGTTACTCGTAACAAAAAATGTTTCAGCGGAGGCTTGAATGGTATCGAGTGGAGCATATTCTGATGTTATTAGTTTTTTCGTGAGTGGACGCGTAAAAGTCATATAAAGGTCAACTTTGTTTTTTTAAATGGAACGAGGTATTCTTTAATACATCGATCGATTCAGCTGGACAATCGTTATAAAAAAAGTACTAACTATGTAACGTCGAAAAATTAGTAGTTCAGGAGATATTTCAATTTAAATAATTCTAAAACACCATTACTGTTGTACTAAGACGTTAACGTTTATTTAGTAGTTACTATCCAAATAAAAACTAACTATTCTTATAATTAAATAGCTTTTTTTATAGCATAAGGCTATTTCATAAAAATTTTATTGTATTTCATTTTAAGATATCACTATATAGTCAATTTTTACTATCCAATTAAAAATTACATACATCTATTAGTAATTTTCATTGGATATATGAAAATTATTCTTATTATTAAATAACTTCTTTTTATACCATAAGTCTATTTCATATGAATTTCATTGTATTTCATTTTAAGATATCACTATATAGTCAATTTTCACTATCCAATTAAAAACTAACTATTCTTGTTATTAAATAACTTTTTTTATATAGCTTAAGTAATGACATGTGATGTAAATGGTCGTTACGTTGAACTATTCCTGTAAATAAACGCTAACGTCTTAGTGCAACAGTAATGGTGTTTTAAAATTATTTAAATTGAAATATCTCCTAAACTATTAATTTTTCGACGTTACACAGTTAGTACTTTTTTATAACGATTGTCCAGCTGAATCGATTGATGTATTAAAAAATACCTCGTTCCATTTAAAAAAACAAAGTTGACCTTTATATGACCTTTACGCGTCCACTCACGAAAAAACTAATAACATCAGAATATGCTCCACTCGATACCATTCAAGCCTCCGCTGAAACATTTTTTGTTACGAGTAACAATAGCGAGAAAATGAAGATGTCAAAATCGGGTGAGACACCCTGTATATTCAGCGATTACTCGAATACCGAATAAATGGTATAAGTTTAAGTTAATATTCTAAATTACTACAAGCTAATAATTTATTATACATTTGTCTGCAAAATGTTTCAACACTTTCGTCTGTTGCGAGCAGTCGCTACAAAATGACCGAAACTGACATTCGAAGCGTATCGACGATTAGTTATGACACTCGGGACAGGGAACGGTGTTAAACGAGTTTTCTTTGACGAACGATTTTCTCTGCACTTTATCTTTACGTAATGAACGATAACGTAGCGTAAAGAATTATATAATTTGGGGGCGCGCGTGATGCAATGGCTTCGCGCGAAACAGAATTCTCGGTGGAATGATTGATTACAAAAGTTCGTGGCGTTATTTATGCGAATGTCTGCTAACTGCGATAAATCACGGATCGATCGCTTAATAACGTCTTCGTGCGAACATCGAATACGAATCTTACAATTTATTTCACTGTTTCTACCAAAGTATCATTGCACAAAATGGCCGAGCACTTGATACGCTAAATCTTTTGATACCGACTTTCAAGCGTAATTATAATCGTATTTTCCAGCGTCGTAAGATTAATATTACGAAGGCGTTAATTCATCCGCGAAAGCTTCCGTAAATCCTTGCATCCTTATCTTTCTACCGACGACGTAGGTACGTTTCCAAATACCCGAGAAAATATTCGTATGAATCTCGACCGAAATCTAAACTTTTCACCGGACGGTTCAACGCATTGCGAGAGAGTTACCAGCGATTTTCGTAATGCTCATAGCCGATCTGCTAGCGGATAATCGTCTGGGATTCCGGTCTTTCGTGCGGATACGAAGTAATCGTACCGGTATTGCGACTGTCTTTACCGGAGCAGTCGACTGTACGAGAGAGGTCAGTGATGCCACAAGTCTCAACCGTTGGTACCGTTTAATCTGTGTATTCGGCACGACTGTCCATTCTCCTCAAAACACAATACTACGTCGCGTATAAGGCAATTATTCATATGTAAATAGATGTATACAAGCCGATTCGCAACAGGAGATCGTCCTGATTGTCCTTAAAGTTTCAGACATGTGGAAGGTTGAACTCAACAATGTAGTTGATCAACCGTTATCCATTGAATCTATGTATGCAAAATAAACCACAGTTACGGCTGATTTAACATCCACGCTACTAGGCAAGTAGCGATTAGGCAAAGGATTTTTGTTAAATGGCGCGTCGACCAATATTCTTAACACGATACTTCGCTAATCGTTATCTTTGCAACAAGAATGAAAATAATCGAAATGGTCGAGAATTGAATTTGAAAACTGTTTTGTTCTGTACACGTTGCCCTAACATGGAATATGTTCCTAATTTGGAACATCGTAATATCAAAGAATCGTGATTTCGTCATCTATTGTCGATGAATGCAATCGATTACGATTGTCATTTGTTGCAACTAGCGTGCATATGCTGGAATTCCAAAGCAACACGTGTTCATAAAAGAATATTGAAAAAAATATGGCGATCTGAGTTTTTGCTAGGTGGTCTTAGATCTAATATTATACGTAATAAAGTAAGTGCATCAGCTTTGCGTTAGCTCGATTATTTCTTCAAATATGATCAAACGCAACAATTGTCGAAATTATGAATTTCTATCTCGTAAACGTAATATTTCTAAAACCTCAAGAAACAATGATGTCCCTAATATGGAATACCTGAACGGGCTCGATGTGCAATACTTCTGTATGCTCTTTCATTTTTATAAAAGTTCTGCAAGCAAGTAAAATATATGTATAAAGAAAAGTATTCCATATTAGGGCAACTGACCCTATTAAATTTTCTCGCTCTTAATGATTAAAATTTCAAAATTAAGTAGTATCACTATATGTAGAAGACATTAACGAATGTCATAATATCCTGGTAAACCACTCCTAAAGCAAAACAAAGCCAACACACAGATGGACAGTGATTCGTGCTGTAAAAGGGAAAGTCACTAGCTCTGGCGCCAACTGAGATGATTACCCAAAGGAAACAGACATTATGGCTGATGGAACAGCTGGTGACTTTCGCATTTCATAGCACGAGTTAAGGTCTTCGTATCGAAGGGCAAAATATGGGAATGTCTCTCCACCCCCAGTTACATTTTTCTATGTTAATAGTATCGATAGAAGTTACCATACCAAGCATCATAATTTTCCCTAGAAAATACATAGACCACAATCACCAGAGGGCCAAACAAATAATTTAATCAGTCATTGTTAGACTGCGGATGTTTCAGCAAATTCATATGTTTCATATAAATAGAAGTTTGTTTCATCACTAGAGGTCCTTGAAAATATTATATATATTTTATTTTGCATATGGTATATGTTTTGCACATCTTTTATAAGAACATATGTTGAAACATACTGCATACGTTATATAAGTTTATTGCATTTCTTTTCATAAAATTAATGCTTATATGGGCTCCCGAACATCCATTTTAGTTTACTAATTCGACGTTTATATGCCATAGTCATGGCAGAAGTAACAACACAGCTATTTATACATCTCATATTTACCTATTGTGAGTCATCAATAATTACAATATTCAGAATTAGTGAAATTTTACGAAATCAGATTAGTAGAATGCCTGAAACAATTAAAGCATGCTGCTTCAGCAAATTCAAACATGCCCCAACCACATCTTGTAATGTTGAGCGTTCATTCTCAGCCTATAAATTGACTAACCCTTCACAATATTGCAAAAATACTCGTACCACATTCTAATTTAAATTATAATTGATTATTATTATGCTTAAGTAATAAAATTATTTGAACATATTTTACCTATATTCCTGTATATTTTGGCATATTATTGATACATATCTGACACATGTTACTTACATATTTAGACATATTTTATTGGTATAAACCAAAAGTGTAGTTATTGTTTCCTACAAATTGTTGATCGCAGATCCAACAATTAATCCAAGAAATAATATAATAAGCAACTGATTTATTTATGAGCAGCCTCAAGACGTTACACGCGTCTCTATAGTTTCGGGGACCGAACTCTCTAATTTAAACAATGGCTGTGTCTCTTCCTAGCCGATGGAAGGTTAAGAAACGTCGGATGATCTTCCGCAAATGATCGTTCGAGACAATCACTCGTAAAAGGACAGCGGTTTGCGAGCGAAACAGCAGCTCGATTTGAAATTCAACCGGTGCCTCCACGCTCGATCGCTCGCAGAATAAATATTCTGCCTTATTCTTCCCCCGTTCCTGCCCCTTTTCTCCCTTCATCGCGGATCACCGGCCACAGATAGCCTGGTAACCCGCTTTCCGCGTTCTCGTGTCTTCGCCGACAATAAGTGCGATCATTTCTGCTCGTTATGGACTCCGCGATCGACGGATAACGTCGATCCTTTACAACGGGAGGAATTCTACAATTAATAGACTAAAAGGGAATTCTATTTTTGGCCCTTCGACCATCCCATAAGTATTAGAAAACTATGTCGCGTAAATTTGTTAAAGCCTCGGAACCTCTACTGTCCAAATTTCCTAGATAACGAAACGATACAAAGTTTGCAAACTGATTATTACTCAAATCTTAAATGGTAGTATAGTAGAAATTCAAAAATATCTTTGAATCATGTGATTCTTAACCGAATCAAAAGCGAAGCTCCAAAACGCGAAATACGACAAGGGAAGCTAAAATATCGCGTACAGTGGATAAGCTGTTAGTTAGAAAAGTTGCCTCGAGTTCCAAGGTTTTATTTTATAACTTTAAAATCGATAATTCACGGCGAGATGAAATATTTATCGTTCGCGACGGTTCAAACTTTCTCTCGTAATGTTTTTTTTTTTCAAAAACGGTGTCCGTGATAACCAATAACTTGAGAACTATTTGCTCGAAATTTTGCATGGTTGTACATAAATTTTCCATGGTTTTCGAATTCAACGATCGTTCTGGTTGCACGTACCGACAGAAAACGTCCACAAAGTCCGCGGTCCCCGTCATCCCCCGTGCTTGTTCCCCGTCTAGATCGCGATGTCAAGGTCGACTGGCGTGGATCACGCGAGATCCACGAGTTGAACGCACTGGATCCTTCGTCTCCGACTCGTTCAGCACGCGTTACCTGCCGCGTCGACGGCCAGTCGTGCACTGGACCGGGTCTATTTACCTGTACTCACCTGGCCAGCATGAATCCATTGCTCGCGGCAGATGAGATGACCTGTTCCTTCCGGGTTCCTGGCGACAGGGAAGATGCACCTTCCTTTTTGGCCGCACAAGCGGCGCAGAATCTTTTCACCCGGTGGACCAAGCGAAAGGAAATCGTTTACAAAGATCAGGTTTCGGATTAGAATTGGCAATAAAACACAAAACCCGCGATATCAAATTACTGTATTATCTGAACACTCTCCTATTAGAACGTTCTATTACACAAATAGGGAGCAATTCTGAAATATCCTTTCTCCTATCGAAACATTCTCCTACGATAGCAAAAAATAATTCTATTCGTTGTAACTTCCCTTCGAAATTCGTGATTTCCCAACCTCCTTTCAAACCACCATATTGTGCAATTTTTCCTTTTTCAGATTCCCATTTTACTTTAAACTATTTCCATACGTTGTTCGTCCTATTTCTAGTTGTTGTGACGATTTTGAGACTAAGTTTCTAAAAACAGCCTCTTGTCGTTATTTACTTGTTTGTTATATTGTGCTCCAATGTACACGATAATCAGCGAAAGTAACAATAACAGTTAAACACGAATCTGCAGAGTACTAACAAAATAATTCATAAATTAACAAGTAGAATAAATTAATCTTGAATACATGATACTGAGGAAGCTACAGCTACTGCTATTAGAATCGTATTAATTCACGTATGTACATTTGTATTGTATGCTCGTTATAAAAGTGAACAATTATACGGGAATACGCGTCAATTAAAATTATAGTTTTTCGTTCGTTAATATATATATATAATAAATTGCTCGTTGAATATAAGTACAATTAAGAAAGGGAAGTAGATTGGAACAAGCACAAGCTTAAATATATTTTCAAAGTTCCAATCATAATTTAAGGAAAAAAATTAGCAGACTTTACATTGATTCAAACACAAAAAAAAAAGAAAAAAATTTGTATAGAAAGATTCATTTAGTTTATAAAACACTTGAGATATTATCTATAGTGTACAATTTTCTTTTCAATTAACACAGCTTGCTGTAAATACTTCACGATATAGTACGGAGATTATTTATTCTGTGTTACATGTTCCTATCACCGACGATACGTTTCACTTATTTCCGCGAGAAATTCTGACTTCCCGATTCTGTCTCTGATTTATGAGATCTAATTGATTCATCCTCGCCTCGTTTTTCTTATCTTGTATTACGAGATCGTTGGCGAGCTGTGATTAATTACGTTGGTTTCTTTAGAAAAGTAATTAAGTACCGAGCAACTGACAGCGATCAAGTGATTACGATTGCCATAGTACATTCAAAAGATCTGTTTGGGCTACCTTTCCATCAATTGCAATTAGCACGCAAATTAAATAACACGAACGAATGCTTCGATCAAAAAAATTTTCTACAAAATATTTCTCTCATTAATATATTATTTTTTATTTCTTTTTTCTAATATGACAAATAAAATAAAAAATATACACCATCGTTACAAGATCGATCGATGCCTTGGCTCCATGCTTCGTACCGCTCATTATAGGTCACCCTGAATAACGATTGCATATTTTAATATTAATATACTTATCCTCGTAGCGCTCATAATAATCACCGAGTTTCCTGTCATACTAATAACTAAAAAGCGGCCTTTAACGATCTAAGGAACCATCCATCTCTGAAGAGAAACCTAGCGACTATCGTTTCCCCATTTCCATAACGAAGACGATCCTGTCCCTCATTGTTTCCGGACAATCGAGACTCTAATGTACCAATCGATGCACCGCGAACAGAATCGCCAGTTTGTCCCGTTAATACGAATATTTACATACTTCTTTTCGAGAGAGAAAATATACTTTTCCCGCGCCGAGGCTCCAATTACTGGACTGATTTGCTTCCTGAATAGCAATTAATGCAGTAATAGGAACATTTTGTCGAGATATCGCAATTATTCGCGGCACGCTTTAACGAACAAGAACCGATGGAAAATGGATTACGGATAGATTATCGTACGTAACCGTTGCAGGTTATTAGCACGCGTTACTCCAGAACGCTTTGGAAAGCGTTCGATCGCGTTTTTTCTTTCTCGGACCAAGGACGGGGAAACTTTATTTCCGATCGGACATATACGATGAAAACGACGTCGAGGAGAATTACAAGCGACGAAATATATTTAGTCGTGCGAGATATGGGCGAATTAAAACGTTTCTTGTTGCCTGTCCGCAACATCCAGGCCGGCCAACGTTGGTCGAGTGAAAGCGAAAGGTGTCCGTTCGAGAATCCAGTATTTTACTTTCCCGGCAGTTATTGAATACTACAGAGGGGGAGTTATTGATATCTGTCAAAATTAGACAACTCCCCCTTTGTAGTTGTTCAGAATAACCTGAGTCCAAACGCCCAAACAAAACATGAATGTGTGCATGTACTCTTGTATTTACGGACAATTGGGAAAAGAACTGTACTCTCCAGCTACTTAAAAACGTTCTCCAAAGAAACAAAATATTTTCCTACGAAAATAGCAATCGAAAGTACACTGAACCAGTCACAATATTCGATGTGACTGTAAATAGATACAAATGTACGAAAGATAGTTGTACGATCGTGATATATGTATCTGTCGCGATAATCGTGCCAGAAATGCAGAAAAACCCGCAAGTGTTGCCAAAACTGTCAGCGAACAATTTGTGACAAGCGCCTGAATACATTTAGGGGATGTAAAAATTTTCACCTGATTTTTAACGTAAAATTAAAAATCTGTGTGTTTGTGGTTTTCTTATAACTTCTACGGTATTTGTTTCAATACGTTCATCATATCGAAATAAATAAAGAGGCGCATAGAAATAATAGAGGCTTAGTAAAGAGAGATTAGTCATTGTGTCATAATATTATGTTTTGTGAAGAAGAATGAGCACTTTGCGATGTCCAGCAACGATAAAATTGCGGTACCGTATTACTACTCCTTAAATTTACTTTAAAATACTGTGACTTATTGGTGCCACAACAAAACAGCTAAAGTACGCCGAATGAATTAAACAGATTCCATTTCCGATCTTATAGCCCCGTCTATCCGTCAAATGCCTATACGCGGCATAACAATGCGAGTTTTGCGTGGAAACGAGGTTAAAGAAAGGGGAATGCAAGTCGAATACCGAGGGGAACACCACCTCGTGCAAATTTTTTTTCTCCAAGATCGCACATATTTTTACCTCGAAATGTTCACAGGAAATGATATTGTACTTCTGTTCGACTGAATTAATTGATAAAAAATAAACCGTTCTATAATCTTGGTTAAGTTTTTAAATATGATCCTACAATTTATAAATGAAACTCAGCTCATTGAAATGATTATTGTACAAATAGCTCAAAATTAATCAGAATTTTATTAATTATGTTTTCAATTGTTATACCCATTCCATTATCATGTACGTGATCTTGCCAATTTCCTTCTATCTAAATTAACATCAATTTGTTATCTTGAATCAGAAGTATATTTTCTGTGACTTTGCAACATTCTCTGAGCAATTTTCACAAGTCTTATCGTCATTAACTACAAAATAATTTTGCATTTCAAAATAATTAGAAATATCTACAGTCGGGAATAAAGATACTGCCACTACAACAGCCGAGTATTCAAGTAAACGTTACCACCACAGACGAGGTATCAAGTAGACCTTTCACCTGATAGACTTTTGTGGCCCAATCTGACTGCCATACCGACCTGAAAATTCGAAGGTGATTTTAGCGCCCTCTTCTTATGGATGACGATCAGTTGATAAACTATTCACTGAATTAGCACAGACGAGGTATACGAGTAGACCTTTCACCACAGACGAGATATATGAATAGACCTTTCACCTAATGTAATTTTTCGGCCGGAGTTTCTGGGGTCCCGGGACCCCATTACCATTTTCGTGTCACTCGCAACGTTATCAACAGATTTAGAAATTAACACAAGAGGAAGTGAGACAGAAAATAAAATTACATAAATTTTATTATTTTTTAACGGAATGAAAGCTGTATGGTCCAGAATTGAGCATCGATCGATTAATTTCATTGGAATAACCAATCGATTGAGATTATTTAAAGATTTCGAAATTATTAAAATACGTAAGGATCTCATTGATAAATACACCGCAAATCCTCTATTTTTTATTTTAAATTGTAATATATTATTTATTTAAAAACTAACTCGGCAAAAACGTATTTGCGACTCGAAATCCGTGGTATTAGACCGCACACCAGGACGAAGAAGGTATGTGGAACTATAAGAAGAACGCAGCCATTAGCTCATATTATTTGCTATGTAATTAATAATTATATTAATTACATAGTAAATAATATGACCCGGGTCTCACCGCGTGGAGGTTGCTGCGAATGGAGACCCGCCCTAGCCTCGCCCCAACCACCCTTCCTTTGGCGAGGAATTCGAATACCTATCTAAGGGAGAAGCTATCGAAAAGATAGAAACGAGCTAGAAAAGGAGCGTTCTTAAAAGAACTGCCCAATCAATAGATGAAGAACCTATCAAAATGTCAATATATGTGAGATGATACACATGTTTTCTAAAAACGAAATTGAAATGTACAACTGCATGCACGAACTCCGACCGACGAAGAGATCAAAAACCTAACAAAATGTTGATACATGTGAAATAATCCATCACATGTTTTCTAGAAACGAAATTGGAATGTGCAACTGCACGTATGAATCCTGATTACTAAATTATCAATATGTACTTTATTATTAATTGTTCCTTCTTAAATAAATACTTGCATTATGACAGTGCCTAACAAGACACTCGTACAAAACGAAGAAAGGATCCTGAAGATCCAACCAGAAATGTGCAACTGCACATATGGACCTTGCATATTAGAATACTAATATGTATCTTAATATTAATCATTCCCACTTAAATTTACGCACACGTTTCGGTAATATTTAATAAACGGCAGGAGAACGCTTTTTATCTTATAATCTATATACAATACATTTGTACTTATATTGTAACGCAATCTGTAGAAACATGAAGAAATATGAGGAAATATTTTCTTCTTGGTGTCTTCATCAATCCCACGATGTTTTTCTAAAACATACACTCATATACAATAAATATAACTCGTATAAAACAAATAAATATGAAAAAATATTTCTTCTTGGTGTCTTGATTAATCCCACGATGTTTCCCTGAAACATAAATCAGACAATAAATAAAATTGTACGAAATATTTCTCTAAGAGCGATCAAGATGGAATCCGTGTAGCATTTCCAATTCCATTCTTCGATGATTATATATTCTGTAACAAGAACTTGTTCAAAGGATTAAAAGCTGAAATGAAAGTGTATTAATGAACACAGAAAAAAATAATTATATACCGTCAAGATAGACTAATGGTAATCGATCATAGAAAAAGTGATATTATGAAATTAATATTTGAGCTTCCACGAGTAAAAATTTATATTAGAAAGTTTAAAAACATAAATATTACGTGAAATTGAATGAAAATTCGACTCAGTGTTAAGATAAATACGAAATAGATTGCAAATTTTATTCATTTGTTACCCGTAGATTTTATTTTTCGTTTCCTTTATGAAATAAACAATTTTTTCAAGACGTATACATTGCAATAATTATATTTTACTGTATTCAAAACTAAATTAGGTTCGTACAGAAAAAGCAATAGCTAACGAAAATGTCGATTCTACGCGGCAATTAACTCTCATTATGAAATATCGAATTGCAATTTGCATACCCTTTTGATGCAAGCATTCTATTTTCAATCAATTAAAACAATGATCGCGAACAAACTTTGATTTATGCAAAGAGTACAGAATATTTATAAAAAATTTGCTATTTATAAATAACAATTGGATTGCAAACGTTATTATATCCCGTAAAAATTACCAACTCTAAGAATGAATAATTAGTGATATAGATATCTATATAGCAATCATAAATTCAATCTACAATAAAATTAATCATAATATAGAATTTTTAAATGCATCACAAATCTGTGATGAAAATACATTAATATATATTATAGATTTTAACACGTTATGAAGAATAAAACAATTGGTCTATTCGCAACAGTATTTTCAAGCAGTATTTCTTTTGAGAATAAACTCATAATTGGAATAAACGTCCACTCGTCTTAAATTCAAACAACCCGTGAGTGGACCATTCTTTCTTTCGCAACGCTAATTTATAAAATAAAAAACTATACGCGAATGGTGCTCGTTATTCGTAAAATGAACCATACAGGGTTCCTTTATTAATTAAATCGCGTGCACCCATATTCAATCATGCGCAACACTAATTTTAATAATGACGTTGAGCCATTCGAGGCTTTGCAGAATCCCAGCTTGCTTCTCGATGATCCTGGTGCAGTGAGCAGCGTTTTGACCAGCTTTTGGGCATTGGATCGCAACTCTAATTAATAAAAAACGCGACAAGATCGCAACGCTAGTTTATAATAGAAAAATTCCAAACGCGATTTCTAACAATAAAAGCAACCGCGAATGGTGATTATTCGCAACGCTACCCTGAAAAGTAAACGCGAAAAATAATAATTCGCAACGCTAAGAACAAACCGATCAGTACGTTCGCAACGCTATTCTTAAATAACAATAAAAGCAATCGCGTATGGAATTCGCAACGCTACCCTGAAAAGGAAACGCGAAAAATAGGAATTCGCAACTCTACAAGTAAAACGCGATTATTGTATATTCGCAACTCTATCTTTAATGGAAATACATTTATGTTTCGCAACGCTAATGCAAATCGCGTTGCCCAAAAACGCTGGATCAGATGCTGGCGTCTTCGGTTGTAGCTATAAACATACATGCACAAAATAATCTAACTACATCAAGCTACTTCAAACTATAATAGAGTGGCACATATGGGGATGAAGTTAGACGTTTTAAATATCGCAACACTACGGGGCAACAACGCGATAAATCAACAATCGCAACGCTAATTTATAATAGAAAAATTACAAACGCGATTTATACGAATAAAAGTAACCGCGAATGGTAATTATTCGCAACACTACCCTGAAAAGCAAACGCGAAAAATAGTAATTCGCTACTCTAATAGCAATCGCGTTTACTAATACTTCGAAACGCTATTTTTAAAGCAAACGCCCGGTTCCTAGGTTTGCGTAAAGACAATCGCGAATCGTATTTATTCGCAACACTAATATATCAACGCGATAAATATTTGTTCGCAACTCTACGAGCAAACGCGAACATTGTATATTATTCGCAACTCTAACTTTAATCAGGGGCTATTGGTACATGTGCATAGACATGTACTGGCCACAAAATAAACTAACTACTACTAGTACTAAAATTGGGGTAGTATTTGGGCATTGAAAACATCGCAACGCTAAATAAAAAATCGCACGATTAATCAAGATCGCAATGCTAATTTATAGTATGAAAATTGCAAACGCGGTTGATGTCCATTATATGTATAAAAGAGTAAAAAACAACGCGAATCGTAATTATTCGCAACACTAACCTGAAAAGCAAACGCGAAAAATAGTATTTCGCAACTCCACGAGCAATCGCGTTTATCAATAATTCGCAACGCTATTTTTAAGCAAACAGTACCTAAGTTTGCAAAAAAATCAATCGCGTATCGTGTCAAGGCGCAACACTACCCTGAAAAGGAAACGCGAAAAACAGTGATTCGCAACTCTACAAGCAAATGCGATTATTGGATATTCGCAACTCTATGTATATCATAACCGCGAGTTATGGGGAGGGATGGTTGGCATGTATGGTGCAATCATGTACCATCAGGTACATGCATACGTGAGCCAGATAGAAAAATAAACTAACTACAACTACAGACGAGTTAAGTGACAACGTAGTAATAGGAATGACTTTCCATTCTCATCCGAGGATGAAAATGAAAAGTCATTTGTTGCAGCCCACTCTTGAGACAGTTTGTCAGGGCCTCTTCGGCTCATTGAGAGCCTTTTCTTTCTTCGGCGGTCCTGCCGATGCCTGAAACTTACGAAAGACCAGGCTCGAGATTTTGTGCAATACGTAGTCTTCCAACAATATACGAATTGTTGCAAGAGCATACGTAGTGAATCTCGAGCGGGACGAACGTTTCGAAAGGGACCTGATCACGACCGCGAGCGCGAGAGAGCGACTTTAAGAGTCGCGCGATTCGAGGAGTCGAAAATAAAACCGAAACAAACAGCACAAGTGCACCGTTTGAATCAGCAAGATTTCTACTCTCGAAATCGTAACTACAGGAACAGAACTGCCACGCGAAAACGCGCTTACCCGAATTACTAATGTGGACAGTCCTGCCCTGACCCTACCTACTTAGGTTTAAACACACACACCAGAGAATAAGTCACCTACCTACCTAACCCTATATTTAAAAAAATGCAAAACTCAGTCTCTCAAACAAACACTCCACGATTCTCATTCTGAATGTCCGGGCGTGACCTAAACTAGAGAGGACTCCCCGGGGTTCCTCCGACACCCGGACACGACTTCATTCATACTCTAATTGTGTACGTACCAGTTTTTGCAGTGGACTGATAAAGCTAGTGCCCATTGCGTACTTTTATTATTTATGTAAAACATTTTAATATATCTAATATAGTCTTTATTAAAATATACTCTATATATGATTATATAAGATTGAAAAGCTAATTCATTATGCATTTTACAATATTATTGACGTATATGCAATACGAACAATTGCCAAGTAAATAATAACTATAAGTTTAATATTATTATTGTGACTGTTATGAATCTAATATCAAAAAATTCTGTATCTGAATTGTAATAAACTTTTGAAATGATGCACTTCCACATCCTAACCACAAACACACATACGTGGACAGTACATCGTGCGCGATACACTAGCATTGTCAGTCGCACGGATAAATTATTATTATAAATGTTACAAACTAAGTCATCGTGCCCCGTTGCCTTCGCTCGTGCAAATAACACTTGGGCATGTGCATGAACTTAGGCAACGAACACGGAAAAGTATCCTGAAAATCCTGACTAGAACAACTGGTTATTAATAATTAACTAAACGGTATCTATTCTCAATTAAAATGACTCGACTTGTTATATGTAATATATCAACAACAGAGTACGTTAATATTGAAAGATATTATTATTCAAGAAAAATTTGTCACTGAAATTTAATTGTTCAAAATGTAAGACTTTAATAAAGATTTCATGATAAAATAATTTACTTTGCAAATTGAAATAAATTTGTTAAATTATTATTCAAAATATTCAATCAACCTTGGTCGATTCTGTCGTCAAAGTAAATTTAAAAAAAAATAAAATTAACATGCATGTTCCTTTGAGTTGAAAATCGACCAGTCGCGAAACGCCTTCTTGCACATAAAATACATCGTATGATGTATTAATTAATAAAACGAATATTTAATAAATATATTAATGATGTAAGATATTTTACTCAATCATACGATTAATATAATGTTTTCACATTATATTAATTCATATTCTACGCAATTATTTAATTCATATAAAGATAATAAACATATTTCATATATTGTATCAAAATTGTGTAATAATCATATTGTGTAATATTTATTGATAACATTAAAAAACGCGAGTGCAAGAAGACCCTAGCCTGCACTAACAAAATATAATTCATGGGTATTTTTCATACCCGCGGTCACTTAACTCGTCAAAAATACTAAGTATACAACTGGTCACCCGTGTTGATTCGGATCTTTCATCCTACAACATGGTTGGGGACCAGAGGAACGCAAATAGCATGCGACTCACGAATGATGAACTTGTGCCTCTGGGATGACTGCATAACGATGCTGCTGCTGCCCAGTGGAAGTCATCAAAGCCCCCTGCATACTCCTGCTATAAAGAATAAGAAAGCAATTATAATCTATTTTTAAAATTATAGAGATTTTTAATTAACAAATTTCAAAGTATAAATTTATACTTACGTTGTTCGCTCGTGGTCCACCGCCCGCTACCACCCGGATACTGCTGCTGGTTCCCAGGATCATGTTCAGAAACTGTAAGAAAACTGTAAGAAAACAATTAGAATCTATTGTCAAAACTGTAGAGATTTTTAATTAAAAATTTCAAAGTATAACTTTATACTTACATTGTTTGCTCGTGGAGCATCGGCTAATAGTCCTCTTCGGTGATGCACTGACTCTAATTCCGGTAACGAGGAGTTTAAATTTCAAATTGAAAAAATAATTAATTTGATTGGAAAGTATTAAATTACATTACCGCGACCGAAGATTGAAATCGGCGAACAAATGATTCTATTATCGCGATTCAGAAAACAGAAAGAGCCACGATGCTCTGGAAATAATTTAATACTGCGTAAGAAACACTGCTTCTATTCTCGCGTTTGCTTAACATCGTGAACGACAACGTACTCGGGGTCACTTTGCCCCGAGAAACAAACTTGTTGCTACGCACAATCACTGAATCTACCGGCCGCATTGCGCGCGACCAACAAATTTCCTGGAAAGAAAAGAGCTGAAAAGAAAGGGACAGGAGGCAAGAAACACAACAAGCACACCTGTGCTTTGGCTATCGATTTTCTTTTTTCTTCTTACAAGAGTTCGTCAACAGAAATACTGCTTTACTTAGGACTGCTGTATACATAGTTTGTCCCGTACAAGATCAATGCCACGAAGGCGAAATATTCTCAATCAATGAGAATTTCAACGATAATATATTATCTACGAAAATAATTACGTACAAGTAATTATTCAATTTATAAATATTATATCACTAAATTTCATAGTTAGAGTTGTAAGCATGATTATGTTTACTTCATCGAATGTGAGAATATCCGATAATTTTTATAAATATTCCGAAATTTGCAAAAATTAAAGTTCGTTGGTTATTTGTGCTCGAATAGCATATTCCAACTCTGCAGTTACTACATTTTCTTAAACTTGTATCGAAATATATATGCAAATCGCAATTACAACAATTCATAAAGAAATATAAACAATCAATTAAATAAATAACACTCGGAAATATTCAATCGCGATCAGAATACAGTTAAATATAAACTATTCCAATTTATCGTCGATATCTACCGACGCCATTTCTGTATACTTCGATATTATATCGAAGTGGATAAAAGGTTTGTCAAAGATTTTCATAATTTATCTTAACAATGGCCGATTATAAAATTATGATCATGCTTGCAACGAATAACGCAATAAAGAGATAAAAATATATAAATATTGATATGGATGTTAATTTTTTTTATAATTGTTTAGAAGTTACCAATATTCCCTCCAAAATTTGTCGACTCGTCTGCCATCTGTTATGGCGTCGTTTACGCGCCAATGAAACTTTCCATGGCGTCGAATTTCAATCAGAGACTGCAACAGGAATGAAATACAAATTAAATCATAATTAAACAATAATTGATAATAATGAAGAAATATTAAAAGGTTAGAAACACGTATGTACCCCGTTGGTCGCGAAACGCCGACACGTCTTGACAGGTTCCAACAAGTCTTATTATTTCTTAATTTCGAATTCCAATAAGAGACTATAACAGAAACGAAATAACGATGCATTAAGGTACGCAAACAATTATTACAATTACGTAATGATTAAATCGAAACCGTATTGCAAGAGATCGTAATTAAAACGCGAGTAGTAATAGTGGAAGGATAAACAGGTTAGAAATACGCACCTCGGCCGCGAAACGCCGATACGTCATGACACGTCTTGCTATGTTTATTTTCAAAGTATGAATGATGGCCGTCCGCTGTGCTCGGCAACGCTCGCGAATTAGGCGGCGGGGTGGGGGAAGCGCCGATGTCTCACGAAGCTTGTATTACGAACCCGAGGGATGCCTCGGATAGAAACCGCGGATAGACTAATTTTAGCAAATTATTTACAACTTTAACTAGTCAAGGAAACGCGAATAATTCGTACTTTTCAACTCGTATGCATTTACACGCAACTAGTCTGCTGCCTATCACAATAATTCAGTGAGTTTCTCAACTGACCGCCATCCATGAGAAGAGGCCGCTAAAATCAGCTCCGAATTTTCAGGTCGGTATGGCAGTCAGATTCGGCCACGAAAGTCCATAAGGTGAAAGGTCTACTCGTATAACTTGTCTGTGGAATTAGTATTGATGGGCAGACAACTGTAGTGTATACGTAAATACATGTGAGTTGACTATAGAAGGGATTAAAATTCATTTTTGAATCTGTTGGTAACGTTACGAATGACACAAAAATGGTAATGGGGTTTTCAGACCCCATAAAAATGGGCTAAATACATTGGGCGAAAGATTTACTCGTATACCTCGTCTGTGACAATACTCTAGAATCTTTGATGAATCAATGAGAATCAAAACTAACCTAGTGAAGAAGCTCTATATTTATGATGACCTATGCAAGGCGGATCGCAGCCAATTTGCTAATATGATTTAGTTTTTAATTAATAATTACATTACCCAGCTAAGAGTGATACGATTATTAATTAAACGCTAAATAATATTACCCAGGTCTCACCACGTGGAGGTTGCTGCGAGTGGAGACCCAAAGGGAGATAGATGGAATCCAAGTTCCATCGATACCATATACCTCGTCTGTGGCTGTATATTTCTTAATCCCACGCGTGCTTAAACTCTATTACATTAATTTTTTTACAAGATCTAAATGAATAGAATAATTAACAATGGGTAAACATAACAATTAATACACGAATAAGATTAAATATTATACTTAGCGATTGAATATAATAATTATTAGTGAATGAACATAATGATTATAATATTTTATGATGTTGCGAGCGGTTTCCGCAATCTAGTTACTTACTATCTAGTAACTAACTATTCGTTATAGGGACGAGGGGCCAGAGTGGAGAGACGTACGCTACGCGGACGTTACAGTTGTTACGCTATTACGTAACGTAGGTTTAATGCACATAGCACCACAACGGGAATTAATTGAAACCTGATTAATCACCGTCGAGTGCAGAGTCATGTAACTGCATTCTAATTAAGAGCGAAATTCAAACGGACCAGCGTATTATAATGAACAACGCAATTATATGCTTTTCAACGTGGGCGATCAAGCTGGGGAAGGTAGAGAGAAAGGAAGGCATTTCTTAGAGATACTTAGTTTATTTTCTAAAGGCAATGTCGAATCGCAGTTTCCGTCGTTCCTTCTTTTAGTTTATTACGGACCGTGCCGAATTAGCTATTTCCGTTAAGCGGTTCGATGTTCTTGATACACAGCAGGGCCTCGCGAACTTCACTTCGCGTTCCGTTCAGTTTTCACGAGGGTCATAAATTTTTTTAAGGGTTGCTTTAGGCCGCTAGCTTCGTTTTCTCTCTCGACTCCCACGCTTTCTCACATGCGCCCGCTTCGAACATGGGCGCGTAACCTCCACCTCCTCTTGGCTCGGGGGAGAAGAGACGAACGCCTAGAACGACGAGAGGATTTTCGCGGAGAAGCAGAACGATTTTCAACCTTAACCGAGTTGTATCTAACAGTCGTACACCGAGCTAACTCCAACGAATAAATTTTGCCAAACTATTTTTGAACGTACTTAGTAGTTTGATTTTTGCGCGCCTCGGCGAGCAGAGCGGTCAGCGCTCCACGAGCACCAATCCACCTCCTTTTTCCCTAAACCACGAACTCAGGACGCACAACCCAAATACATAGGAACTTTTGAATCATCTTACATAACGTAAGAGTGCGCTGATTATCTTCATAATATTATTTAAAAACAACTAACTGTCAGTTCTATTTCAATGAAGTACATATAAATGCTACTCTTCGGCATGTTTGTTTGATTCATGAGTATGAACAAAAATGTGAAAGTACATTGGTAAACAATAATTATACATCGTGCACTTCACAAATATTACGATACTGTTTCTCAACAAGGAGATTCACCAAAAATGCATTGTTATATTCGGAATGATTGTAGTTAGCCAATGCTTATATCAATCATTCATTTTAACGTGCGAATAAGTTCGTTACAAAAATAAAAGCTGTGTGCGAGTCGTAGTGAAATATATAATAATGTCAAATTACTAAAATATATAACAACTTAACCTAATTCGAACATCTTGTGATCGTTATTAACCTGATTAGCGTCCATTGTGAAACCTATTTTTTGCACTTAATGTTTTCTTCGTCGAAATATAGATAAACAACATTGAGTTTTATTTTCTATACATTGTCTATACTATTTATGCAAAACATTAAAATTGCAATTATAATTTTAATGTCTGTTAAATTGTGAAACTGTTTCTACTTTTTTCAATTACATTGCTCTATTATGAGTGACATGGATCAGTTAGAGAATCCAAGCAATGATAAACTTGGTTCATATTATGCATTATTAGTTGCATTGAAGACAATGAATGAACGTTGTAGGCAGTTAGAAACAAGATTAACTACTGTCGAGGAAGAAAATATGTGTTTACGACTGGAATGTGGTAAAGATGAATCTACGGCAATAATGAAAGTTCATGATAACAATGAAAAAACTATTGTACAAACCTTAAAGGTTTATATATTTGTTTTAATGTCTGACATTAAAATCTTACATTTGAATGCATTAGACTTTAATAGATTTTGGTTAACAGGAGAAAGTAGAAGAGCTTACAAAACAAAAGTCACAACTTACTCATCAAATTTGTATGGTAGCAGCAGAAAATCGTCAATTATGGAATAGATTAACAAAATTAACGAGAACTAATAAATCATTAGGAAATCAATTGACAAAAATTTCCGACACCCTTAAACAACATTCTCCAGCACAACCGTTGGATCTTGTACCATATAAATTACATGATATTTCTCAGTCTGTTAAACAGGAAAATGATAATGAACAATTGACTGCAAATAATGGTATGTATTTAATTATAAAATGATTAGATGTAACAAACATATCAGACTTTAAATTGTGTATGTACTTTTAGGCGAGAGGGAACAAAGTTTAGAGGAAATATCATTAAGACTTATAAACAGCATTATGTTAGAAAAGTCTGATCTTGAACATCAATATGCAGAGGCAAGTATATAGTACCATAATGAAGATATTAAATTTTGGAAGTTATGACTATTTCTTTCGTAATTATATGATTAGATGGTTGAATTGCAAAACAATACTGAATTGAATTTGCAAAATGTTGGTTTCACTTATCCAGAGGATTCAGATACAGAATTAGAATTATTAAAACAACATGATATTAGGTTGACACAAATGAGAAATACTTTGTTAGCACAACAAACAAAATTAAAAAGAGCACTACAGCATTTTAAAAAAATGAAAGAAGGTAAATAGTAATATTGTCCTCCGCTGACTTGTTGTCCCGCGGGACGGCACAGGGGCAAGAGGATTCGGATCGCCCATCTATCTATCTCAGGCAGTCCACATGTGTGTGTAACTGCCGCGACGAATAGCGAACTAAAGTTCAATGTCCTGCCACGGGACTTCAAGTCAGCGGAGTACAGTACTGGATAAGTATATCAAATTTAAGAACCTTAAATTTTGAGGTTAACTTTACAGGAGCGATGTGTAATATTTGTCGCGTGAATGCAAATAAAAAGATGTGTCAAGCAGGAACACAATTTGATTCTGACAAAAGCTTTAAAGAACATGGCGCGACTCAAACTAGCCTGCAAACTACGAGTTTATGTTTAGACAAATGTTCGAATTCGACAGACAATACACGCGACAATAAAATTTGTCCATTATGTGGATCTTTTTATGGAAAAGTTACTTCGTTCTCAGAATTCCATGAACATGTTTTGAGTCACTTTAATAATGAATCGTCCGTAGAAGGTTTCGAAATTATTCATTACTAGGTGTTCGAGATATGGGTAAAGATTATCATTTAATATTTTCAATTTTTTTGCAAGTTTCATGTATCTATTTTGTAAACAAAAAGAAAATATAAATAGTATGTATATTGTGTGAAAGTGCGATAACCTTGATAAGATTAGAAATGTTTTTGATTATTGAATATTATAAACTGTTGATCAAGATAAAATTTAATAGAGGCAATTATTCATCATACGTGAAAATGCAATACAAATAAAAAGAATCGATTTATTATATAAATAATGAGTATGATTGTTATATGTATTTTTATGTTCATAAATTATGAAGACAGAGAGTTACTATATTGCTAAGTTACCTGCAAATGTAACAATAAACTTTAAAAGTAAAACAAGAATAGACAACATTTTATTTTTATAATATATCGTAATATTTTTTTAGTTTATTTTGTTTTTTTAAGTCTATTTAATATACACAAAATACCTTATAGATGCAAATCGTTCTTGGTATTTACTTAAGGCATATCTTTAGGTTTTACACCTTTATCATCAGATGATTGTTGTGTTGTAGACTGAAGTAGATTTTGATTGAACCAATCAGGTCTTTTTTTAGGTAATTCTACAATTCTCTGGTTCTGTATAGAAGTGATTATTCATTATAAATAAAACGTAGATACTAGTTTATGTATGAAATAAACATTATAATTGATATAGGTAAATTAAGTACCTTCCAAAAGTCTTTTGATGCTTTGTCTTTTTCTCCTTCGTACAATACTACAACATCTTGCTCTACTGGACTTAATCCTAACTCTTGTTGTATAGCTGTTTGCATTTCTAATGTTTCCTGTTTCACTATTTCATAGCAATGCCCTATAAAAGTTTAATATATCATAACCAAATCATATAATACAAACCTGTATTAATATTTCCAATGATGCCATATATCTTACCACAAAGTAAACCAGCTTCATAATTATGGCCACATTTGTTACACTCTAAAATATTAGTTTTAGGAACAGGTGGTTTCCAATTGTATTTAGGGTGACCGAATCTTCTCATCAGTCGTTTCTCTATAGTTCGTCTCCTCTTAGGTACAGCCCATAAAAATGCATCATTTAAAACATCTTTTAAAGATCGTCCAGGAAAAATAACAGGCTGTACTTGGTTCGTAACATGGTTACACTCGATTGCACATAAACCTCCTATATAAATGTAAATATTTATTGAAATAATTTTAATTCAAGTTAATTCATACTCTTAAGAGGTTAAGAAATGTTAAGCATAACAAATTTTTGCTTTTTAACGCGTTGTAACACAATCACGTGCATGTACAATACAAAAACATTATTTTTGTTTACCTGGTGGAAAACCTCGACCAAAAATAATATCAATTGCTTGCTCAAATGATCGAAAGGCACGCGATAACCTACTCAACAAACCGTTCGCCATGTTTAAAAATCACCATAGATTAGTTTACAACAGATCTAAATTAGAACAAGCGTGTGAAATTAAGGATAATTTTCAATACGTAGTAATTCGTAGAAAGTTGTATACTATTATTTATTTAAATTGCGATCGTATGTTACTCTCTTTGAAATAGTCATAGATGTTTTACGAATCAATTTTAACTATGACATTAGAATAACATAGTTAATACAAATTTTTTGAAAAATTAAGATTAATATTTATTCTAAATTATATGAAGGTATGTATTGGGATTAATAAGAAATCTCGGCTATATAAAAAGGTTTGGATAACATAGTGAAATGATTATATCACAGATTTTAGATAAGCAGAGGTCGCTAAGAATCGTTTGATATGACATTCCTTCGGACATCTATTAATACTTTCTTCGGAAGTACTCAATGACCGAAATCATTCATGATTTGTATGTAATACAGGTCTGATTAATGCCGTACACAGTAGTTGTATTTACAAGTGGGGAAGGGAAAGGGAAAAGTAGGTGGGGGAGTGATTTTGAAGTATCGGTGGGGATTAGTGGAACTCGAAAGTCTCCACGAGTCGTATGACTTGCCTCACTACAGTTTTCGCTATGGCGTGTATAGGGTCAAGTAGGCTCTGTGCTCGTGCAGAGAAATTGTGCCAGTTCGGACATTTCGCCCAATTACGAAGGAAAGTTTCGACGACATGTGTCAAGTCACGATCCAGAATCGACCAGCAGACCAGTACTTTGGTTCAACATTGTCAGGTACGTTGATTTTACTTTTCGGTGTTGCCACAATACACAAAAAATCTTATTTGCGCTCAATAGAGCTTTAGCGCCAAATTTGTAAATTATTTCTACGCTTGTACAGCGTCAGTATTTCGTGATACACCCATAAATTCCTCCTCTTTCATTCATTTTTAGTGAAATATGAAGTGACTCGTGTGTTGTTACCGACATAACCTAATCTCGCTCCAAGTTAAAGAAGCCTTTTACGCTATTATTCGTGATACCATTTGGTCTGTTATGTCTATTCTTAGAGACATTTCGAGGAGAATGTATAAAATAATCTCCAATATTAATAAAATGTACGAAATAGATAATTTTACTTGGTTTTATAAACTTAGTAAATTATGTAATATCCCGTAAAATGTGTTGGTAAATAGCGTTGCTGCATCGGCTAAATTGAATGCGATATATCCACAAGTAGATAACTGTTTTCGGTATGTACATTTGCGTGTTGATATTCTAATGACAAATCCACGTGCAAGTCAGTGGAAAGTCGTTCGTGTAAAACATTGCCTGTAAAGTTTGTGAAACCACGTTTTTGTCCCGTCGAGCTGTCAGCTGTTTCTAGCAGACGACCTAGTTGTCGTCTGCTACAGACGTAGTTCAAATTAACATCATAAAACAATATTACGATAAAAATGTTTAACAATTTCTCAATAGAATATTTCTTTAAATCAAGCTTTTAATTATTATTCACTATTTTTGACATAATATTGAATAATCGTGTTCGTAATGTAATTTAAAGTTTGTATTGACTGTACGAGCGCCACGCGATCGTTATACGCATGCGTCAGACACAAATTTAAATGGATTCTATACACTGGGTGCACTAGGTATAAATATTGGAGTCAATTTCTTTAAATGAATTAGTCTGTGCACAGGTAAAATATTTATTTATCTATTACAGGCATAGAGTATTCTTTTATATAGTGTAGTACATAACATTTAACAAAATACGATAGAAATAAATTACTAGTCATTGCTTTTATGTATAAAGGTAGTAACATTTATTAAACTATAGAATCTGACTATTAACTATCTCTGAATGCTTCGTTTTTTCTAGTCTAAGAAGAGTTAGGTTGTGTTTCTTCAATAAACTGGTGGCTAGCTGAATCAAGGTGAATCAGTTCACATTGTTACATTTCTATTTGTTTTAGAAATGGATTTGCATAATCTTTCGACGGCATCTTTTGCAGTATTACTAGCATAGACAGTTTGTCCGTTTATTTGCTTTTTAATATCAATTTCTATATTCACAGTGTACTCTGTTCTAGCACTTTACAAAGGAAAAGCTTTTATGTCATAAACATTGGATTTGTTAGAAATGTGCCTTCGGAAATCTCATAATGTTTCGTCAATAATTGGTGGATCGATCATTTCTATTGCTAAAATTGACTAAAAATTTTAAAAAATATTGAAAAACGTCGCATCTAAAGCTATTTACAAATTGAGTCTAACGGTTGAACGAAAACTGACGTCACGCATGCGATAACTCCGACTGGAAGTAGTAATAGGACCTGTTGGTAGAGCGAATATGGTAATATAACGAAATGCAACGGATCCGTGAAATTCGACCCATATTACGCAGAAGAGAAATTAAAGAATTATTTTAAATAAATAACCGTTCGTTATTGCGAACAAGACGCGCGCTTTTCTGTTATGGAATATTAACCTCTCGCCAACAATTTCTAATTCCATCTGAATTTCTAAGCACCTTAATGGCCTCTAACGAAAGTTTTCCATAAATTGTTCGACGAACATCCAAACGGATTGCACGACTTTCACTGCTGGAAAGTGACACAGAGGCCGGATTTTGAAATCTTCTTTCAATAGCTCGCGATTCGCAGACGCGAGTTTGCCACTTCGACGACGGTTAATCGTCCTTACTTATTACGCAAGTCTTAGGTAAACGATGGCTCATTGGCTGGGCGTTGCTCGGATAGAGATTCTTTTTCTCTATGTCGCGGCGATGGTGGTCAATAATATCGGTTTGAGCGAAAACCGGTCGCGAGGGCAACGCGACGAATTTCAAGTCTCGCTTCTCTGTAAGTAGGCTAACTGGCCCGTGAGATATCCTTCTTCGAACACGGTTTGCCCATGGAATCCACGCTCTTGACTTTCTCGGCTTGTTCAGCTGTGCTCCGCGTGTATAGATCGTCGCTCTTACTCGCCGATTCACCTACGAATCGAGAATTACCACGGTACAGAGATCGACAACCTTTCTGGACCAAACGCGAAAAAGATCATTTTTAGAAAAGTATCATGGTTATCAAACAAATTTACACTGATGATTAATTGAACGCTTATACTATTAAAATGAATTTTGTCAATGTCCGTTGTCGAAATGTTTGAAAACTAAAATCATTAGAAGAAAAGATTTTCTTAATTGTATTAATTAAATCGTGAACTAATAGGTTATATAATTTTCCAGCGGACACGCTTAATACTTTAACAAGAGCCGGTGCGTGTTTTAATTGTTACGATTACACGTTTTAGCACGATATAATTGCAGAAAATAATTACAAATAGAAATTGAACGAGTTATTTGCAAATAATTGGTACTTTTTGCGTAATAAAGTCATAAATGTAACACCATTAACGCCACTCGAGTAATTTATGTATAATAGTAATATCATCGTTAAAGTTTAATCGTTAAATGATTAAATGCATACCAAATGAATGTAATGACGCTGTAAAACTATTCGCTACTAAGAATTGTTTTATATGCGAATAAATGGCCATTATTTATGTGCACACACGGCCAGATAGCAATTACAGTTGTTTTACTTATTTCAAATACAACGATGGAGGAGGTAGCTTCAAGCCCATGACAGAGAACGTTAACATTGATTTATACAGGTCGTAAAATCAAGTTTGCTATCATTGTTAATGCAAATATAAGGTCATTAACACCGTTGATTTGCAAGTTCTGTTTCAGAGGCATCACTCTCCATAACTCGCGTATAATAAGGAAGATTTCCTTCATTGACGCACGGCGTCTGGTGCTTTTGGCATGCCAATCTTGCCAACGTTCCACGCGTGTACGCACGCATAGGAATGCGTGAATAGTTTTACAATGCGATTGTTGTTAAATTACTGCGCACTGCATTCGATGAGGCGACCCGCGAATTAACATAGAAACACCGCGTCGACGTTTCTGAACCTCTAAATCCAGTTTTATTTCAGCGACCGTTGGAATAACGTACAACACCTGATCGAGTTGTTTCTTACGTTGAATTTATACATTCATACTAATCACATCCGTCGTTGTAAACGATAATGCGTTAACTGTTGTAAGAAATTAAATATTTCTAAAACTATCAGTTTCATTAGGACTTTTTCGTCCCTTTCTGTGAGTTGTATTATCCAAATAATGAAGAGATATATTAATTAGGGGTGTGCGGGATTCTCGAAAATATTCGGAATTCTCGTAAAATATCCGGGATTCCCGAGAATACACGTGATCCCGCGAAGATCCGAAATTCCCGAGAATATATGGGATCCCAAAAATGTCCGGTATTCGCGACAATGTATGGGATATAGAATAATATCTGGGATTCTCGGAACACAATTGTGTGATTGACTATCCATCCAGAAATATCTACCAATATTAAAATTCTGCATTGTCAGAATTATCGAAATTTGTAATTATTTTCTACAATATTACTAACATAAACATTCCCGATTAATAAGATATGTAATCTTCGAGAACACAATGGCTTTCGGATTGTGGTAATTGTTGAAAGTATGGAGAAACTTAAAATGTCGGGAATCGCAGACGTTTTCGGGAATTCCGAACATTTTTGGGATTTTGAAATTCTCGGGAATTCCGAATGGCTTCGGGATCCTGAAAATTCGCAGGAATCACGGATGTTTTCGGGATCCCGAAATTCTCGAGATTCCATCCCGATCTTGAAAAAAGTTGCCGTCCCGATCGAGATCTCGCACACCCCTAATATTAATATTGCTGAGAAGAAATCGATCACGTTTACTAGTACCGCATCCGGTTACGGGTTTTTGACGTTTCGTTGAACGGCAATTCGTCAAGGCCGTTATAATTGAGGATACTTATTTTGCAAGGATACGTCTCGTGCGTTTTCTCGACCGAAGTACTTTCCCTCGACAATAGTTGTGTTGATCTCATGGTTGTTCGTCGTAGATGACCGCGAACATGCACTCGTGACATTTACAAGCCTCCGCTTCTTCATGATTTTTTGTTCGCAGTTTAACCTTTGAATGCTTTTATGCTAACAATTTTTATGTATAGTACAGCGCCGATTTAACAGTTGCTTTCCCTCAACCTTAAGCTGTACACAATATGTAGTTAGTTATAGTACGATCAAACACAATGTATTGCCAACTGGTGTTTATTAGATTACCAAGAAAAGTAAATTTAAAAAAATGGGAATATACTTTATATTATAATTATTAAGGGAAGAACTACATACAAACATGTATACAGGGTGTTCAGCCACTCCTGGGAAAAAATTTTAATGGGGTATTCTAGAGGCCAAAATACGACGAAAGTCAAGAATACCAATTTATTGATGGAGGCTTCGTTATTAACGTTCAAAGTTCCACACGTACTGAATTTTTTTCTCGAAAATGCGCAGGATTTCGGGGGTATGTCTATTCACCAAAACTAATTGTAATTGACTCCCGCAACCGAAAATAATTTTTCCAGAACGATTTGACATTTTTTTCATTCGTCGAAAAAAGGCACAAAATTAGATTTTCGGTAAGAAATTTTGTTCTCGAAAGTACCTAGGATTTCGGAGGTATGTGTATTCACCAAAAATGATTGTAATTGACCCCCGCAACCGAAAATAATTTTTCCAGAACGATTTGAAATTTTTTAATTTAATTGTTAATAACTTTTTAACGAAGCCTGATTCAAGAAATTGATATTCTTGATTTTCGTCTCATTTTGGCCTCTAGAATCTCCCATTCAAATTTTTCCCAGGAATGGCCGAACACCCTTGTATACAAATACAATTCTTCAATGAGTGATAAGAGTAAATAATTATTCGTTTTATATGTAGAATTTTAATTTTAGTCAGGTTCGTAACTAATATCTTGTTTATTCTTTTTCTGAAAAAGGAAACATTCAAAGGTGAAAAGTTTATTTTATTAATTCTTGGTTCTAAAATTTCTTCGTCACCCGTTCTTGGTTATTTTGCAATACTCGTGCCAGCAAACTCGGTTTCGGTTTCAGCAGTATGTTGATTGCCCTGAAATCTTCTCTTTCTCTCTCTATCAAAACGCGATGGAGATATTCTAGAGTGGTGACGATCGATTTTTTATTGGCTGTAATTTGCACCCGACCTTTCGATTCAGAAATCGGTATACGTGGAACGAAACATACTGTTTTCGAGTAGGTATCATATTTACAGTGGTACAAAGTTCAACTCTTTTGTCAAATTTATACATAAAGTAAGCAAATTCAAAAATCTTTACGAAAAATATGAAGGTGTAATGTAGAAATCATATTTCTAAATTAAAATATTCTATAACACAGTTATAGGTCAACAGCAATGATTATTATAATCAAAATTCATCCCTTGTGCGTCTAATAAAAAACAAAAACCCGAATAAATCTTTCATGAATTAATAAAACACGCGTATTAGTAGTATTGCTCGCAAGAAAAATGTTATTATAAAATGAATGGATAGATTTGCTCACAAATATTAACAAGGAACAAGAAAACCATCCCTTAATAGAATATTCGTAATTCTGATTTTTAAAGAGCAATTGTAATTATTATTTTTAAAATGTCGAAAACACTGTAGATCCATCGAAAGGGAAATCTTTTATCCGTCGTCCCGAATTTTTATCTAGATACGAAGTTTGCCCATTCCTGGTTCGGGGTCATTGTCCTGTTGTAGGACATATTCACGGTCAACTAGCCTCTCACCGAAGGGAATGGCTTGTGTCTGCAGGATGCAATGATACTCTTCCTTCTTCGATACTCTTTCAATTCGTGCAAGGTCACCAACTTCATGTTTGAACCTCCGCTTCATACCCACACTGATACGCTCTTGCCAGGAAGTCGCCGGATAAAAACCCTGCAATTTCGTCCGAGCAGCTTTCAACTTGAATTCGTCCGTGAACAGCACCTTGAACCACTGTGAAACGCTCCACCTTTTTTATTTACGAGATAACTGCTGTCGTCTGGCCTTGTTTGGTTCGCGGAATAATGGCTTCTTAGATGCTGCACAGCCCTTCAGATTTTGCGATCGCAGAGTCACCGTTGCACAGTTAAGATGGCAGTTAGATCCTCGTGGATTTCAGGTTTTGTGCAGATTCTGTGGGAACAAAGGTGTTTTGTACCTGTAACAGCCTCTTAGCTGCCATACTACTTGATACCATTATGGAACATAATCGACAATTCGGTTCACGTCTCGGTTTTCGTCCAATTTTTCTCCGTTGAACGAATTAACAATTTTTAATTTACATTCGTTACTAAACATGATACGATTCCAAAAGTCCTCCGAATCATTTAACGAGCAAAAAATTGGATCTACTTTATCTAATTTAGCTGTAATCAGTTTTTTTTTTTTTAAATAGAAGAACATCCTTTAAACGTCATATTTTCATTATTTTAAGAACATATTTTCAAAATTATTGACTTCACAAAGACGCAATTAAAAGAAAATAGATTTTTTTTAAGGCTATAACCCCAGAATACTTCCTTAATAAATAAGCTTATAGTTAATAGGAACGGTTTTTAAAGAGCATTTTGTTTAATTGCTAACACAACTGTCTCTGGAATTTTAACGATGGGAGCACACTCGTGTCTCCAATGAATTACATGATTCGTTCTTCCTTCCTTGAAAGTGGTTAATTATTGTTTTTAATCATCTTGTACTTTTATTAACGAGCACTTTAGTAGAAAATCGTGATTCTCTCATACTTGTCGTATTACATATTCAATGTGTGTTGGAAACAAACTCGTACTCGGTTTAATGTCCTCGCGACCACTAAGCCACTATCGACAGAAAATAGTTTACAATTAAGCGACCGTGCGAGGCATTTGATCGAATAAGTAAAATTGATTCGTTGTGGGAAAACCGGTTTCATGAGTTCCATTTTCTCCGTTCTTTTCGTACGATTGATTTATCGCAGTGTCTAAGAAAATATTGCGCATTTAGTGACTTCATTTCCCGTTGTTTCTAAGTCGTTTATCGAAATAAAATATACTGACAACCAGACGTAACAACGCGACCGAAAGTTTTGTGTAATCTCTTTTCCAATTGCTTTAAATATCTTTCCGGGACTCAGGGTCCCTCCCGCTTCCGGTTTGAAAGTTACCACTCGTTCTTTGTTAAAACCACGTAAATTGTATTCCAGAACTACGTAGTAGGTTTTTAAAAGAATATACTATAATTTCAAGCTGGTATGAAATTAGTTCTACCATAGAACCACTTTCAAACCGGAAGTAGAACGGTCCTGGAATTCCAAAAAGGCACAATTTTCAAACCTTTCTAATTTGTCTACTTTTCACCACGTGCTCAAGGCTATCGTCACAAAATTATCTTTATTATTTCAAATACGTAAATAGATAAATAGATACATCACAAAAATATATCTTGCATTTCTTTTCAGAAAGCTATAATTTTATAATTGAAACGATAATTTATCAAGCTCATAATCCAGACCTTGACTCGTCTTTTTCTCGCATGGCATTTTTTGATCCCAAGGATTGAGCAACCATGACTATGACTGTACTTTGCATCCAAGGATGGTATTGTGGAAGAATTCTTCCAGAACAATGGTACAAGATCGTAGATCACGATGCTTGAAACTCTGCTTACTTGTAGTAATCGCCTTAAGGGGTAATGCCACTCTAGCGCCCGGAAAAACAGCCTAATTTTGAGAATTTTTTATGCGAATATAGTAAATGGAATACAAAATCTGTTTGAAGGCCATTCTTGTACATACTTTGAAGTATGATCACAATTTTTTTTAAGTTTTTTTAATACAAAATGGCGACGGTACAGCTCCGCAAAGGAAGCTTCTTCACACGGATAGTGTTCCGCGGCCGGAAAAATTTCTCCTTCAATTTTTGACCTGGAACAAAAAACAATCGGTTTTTGAATTCTATATAAGATTAGCTCGGGAAGTACATACGGAAATTAAAAAATACCGTTTTCTGTAAGAATGGTGCATGATGGAAGAAAAAGTTTCATATTCAAGTAAACATTACGTGAAAAATTGTTCATAACAAAAAAAGTTTACAACGACACGCAAAATCCGTACGTACTTCCCTAGATAATATAATTTTGAAAGTACAGTTAAAATTTCAAGTGAATCAGTGAAGATCTGTTCAAGTTATGTTTCCGGCCAGTTTGAAAAATGCAGTTTTGAGAAAAACGCCTTTAAAGCCTTACGTATCATTTTTCGATAGAATTTTTTATTTACCTCTAGTCTGCGATGCCTGCACCATACAATTGGCCTTCTCAATTGATGCTCTCCTCCTCTTCTTCCTTTCTGGCTGATTTTAAAGACAGTCGAGCCTCTTTTGCAGCATCAGTCAGCGATCTCTCCGAAAACTTGATGCGGCGCGCGTCAGCCTCCGCGCAGTAATTGTAGCAGTTGGGCCCGATTGTGATGCCTAATACCTCCATTCTGTATACTTTTCAGTGTCACTTCTTTTATTCCAAAACTCGCAAGCTTTACAATATTTAGATTTCACACCAATATCAATCACTTTTCCAGTAAACCATCCGATAAGCGACACTACTCCATACAGAGATGAAAAGCCACGTTTCCTCCATGTTCCATCGTCTGAGATAGTTAGACCATTCTTTTCGTTATTTTCAATAGACTTAGCCTTCTCCTCTTGTGCCGCTTTCTTCATACTTTCTTGACAAACAGCTTCTGTTCCGACAGAAATCGTGCGGACAACTTTATCGTAAAACGAGTGAAAAATCGGGCGTTGGAGGTCCATGAAGGCGCAAAACTTTACTATTCCATTTACACCAATTCCTAATAACCGCATAGCAAGGATAATTCTGCGATTAATTTCATATCCTTTATCAATAAATGGGCAACTCGAAATGAAGGTTTGTTCACAATTCTCACAAGATATGACGATTTTAAATCCTAAGCCACGCTTGCCTGTTTCGGTAAATTTCACATTTGATTTGCACGTTTTACACACTACAACTTCTGAAATAGCAGAAAAAACAGCGATAAAGTTCAATAGACGGTAACCGAATGCTTCATCGACTTCAACGTTGTAACAATCTTCGGACAGTTTCAGTTTTTTGGCAGATGTGCTAACGCTTTCGAGCTGCGGCGACTCCATTTCAAATCGATTCAACGGTCGTCTCTTTGATATATTCGATCAGTTGCTTTTTGTTGAATCGTTGTATGAATTTCATTGCTCGGTTCGTTATTTGTGGTGCGTCGCGAAACATGTCGTTTCATTTATAATAGCAATTCAGCGTTTGAACTGATGCTACACAAATATATTTGGGTTTTATTTACTCACTTGTTTTTTAATCACTTGTGCCATCTAGGTCTCCAATTTGAAGCATAGAATATATTAGCATGAACAGATAATTCGATTCCTTTATTATTCCAGGCAGTATAGTCATAAAAGCAGCGCGTCACACAAACGCTCTTGGAAGGAGCTCGGAGCGCGCTGCAACGTGTTTAGCCACATGTCACGGAATAAGCACTAAAAACATTTTCCCCCTTATAAAATTTATTGTGCCTTATTTCTAAGACCCTAAGCCATCATTTAAGACAAAAAAAATTTTTAGCATTTTTTTAAGATTCTAGAGTGGCATTACCCCTTAATTAATTAAAGTTTTGAAATACGCAGTATTTTCTGGGACAGAGCCTGATACGTGAAAAGGCTCGTTATCGCGTCGGATGACGATATTACGCAGTGCAGATTTTCCACGAGCCAAGTATGTACCTTAAAAAATTCGTAACTGGGTGGGTTGCTCAATGGAGATTAATCGACGTCCACGCGAACAGTCAATTAGTAGGACAGCCGCCAATTACCTTATGAATGGAAATATTGAAATCACTCGTGACGTCGGATAACGACTTATGTATACCTCGATCACCTGGTTGTCTCGAGTACCGACGATCGTTTCTCTGTTTCCAGTGGACAAAAAGTCGACGGGAAAAAGAATCGATCAGAGATCACATAGAGGCTACTGACATACGTCAACCTACATTCTGCACTTTTATGTTCCTCCTCGTTGGATCGAACATCTAACCGATCGGACAAGGCTGCTCTTGCTTGGCCTATGGCGGACGAAATGATCGACGTGCATCGCGCACAGCGAACGTTTCGCAAGCACGACGAATTATTGCGAGACCCGTCGAACCAGAATGCTGGTTTAGCTTCGAGAAGATCGTTTCTTGCGCCAGAAGAATTTCGAATTTTCTTGGCCAATCACCACCCCCAACCGCCAATCTATATACCGTTGCTCGAAAGTCTTAGGTCGTCTTGACTCTCAGACGCTCGTGGTGGGCCTATTTTGAATCACATTTTCGAGAGTTTAGTTGGACGCTTCAACTCGTGGCGACCGAGGAGAATTTCGAATTATCACGCTGACAATCTTTGCGCCGTTACTTGAAATTCTTAGGACGCCTGTTTTTTATTTTTGGTTCTTCGAACACCTGTGCTAAAATATAAATTACCCACTGTGATGTCAAAATTAGTATCAACTCTGTTCTTTAGATCTTTAATTTCACTGGATTTTGTTGATCATATTCTTTATTGTAATATTTGGTAACTAACCTAAGGCTTTTGAGTGGTAACGTGTATGTCGGTGTGTATTCGAGGCGAAAGGAAATAGCTCGAGAAACATGATTCTCCGTACACTGGGGAAAAGTGTATTCACTTCCATTACACGTTACATAAATTATTATTGTAACGTGACTCGTTTTTAAAACAAGAAATGGAAAAAGAAACCCTCTAGAAACGATTTCTTTTTCTTTACTAACACACGAGCAATCTAAAAAAGGCAATCGTTGCTTCTCTAGATAATTGGTGTATTAAAATTAATTTGCAATTTAATTAAGTCGTCCCAGAGGTTCTTTTTTTTAATTGTAGAATTTATAGCATTTGTATTCAAGTTAGATTTTCTTGGTATCGTAACTATTGCATTACATAACAATAACATTTCCCTTTCAAACAAGTAGAAACAGTTCTTCTCATTCTATATTAAAGTTATTTTTATATTCTTCTTATCTATTATGAATTTAGAAAAAAAGTGAATGAAAAAAAGACCGAATTCCGCTAAACTAAAATAAAAAAAATGTACTTGAAATAACTTTATCTATTATCGTGGGTAACACTGGATCGTTGTCTTTCAAATCGAATTAAGTATCTGAACGTTCTCTGATTGCACTTCTTTCGGTCCGCAATCGGCGACCCGGTATTTATACACCGCTTGTCGCGATTGTCATCTGTTTATAGTCACGACCATGCTCTGCTCGAATCGTCGAGAAGTCATTGTCTCGCGTTCACTCGAGATGTTTCGGTTTAATATAATAACAAATTTGAAGATGTTCGACGCATGCTAAAAAAATGGTTCCCAAGGTATCCAAGTGTGTGTGATTTCCAGATTGTCGATCACCGATTCGGCCAATGCGAAGTCATTTTTTCGTTTCACGCAGATCACCGAAATTACTGTTACTGTTACCACATCGTCGCTTATATAACCCGTTTGCTCTCGCCGAGCATGGAATTCGCAGAACATTAACAATGTACACAACGGTGAATAGATGAAAAGTTATCGGTTTACCAGGTTCGATACTTCTGCACCGTTTAACACACCTTTCGCTCCTCGTTTTTGCTCAGAGACGCGATATAGGCGTCGTCGAGATCAACGTCCACCGTGTCTGCGAGCATGAGAGACGTCTACGACGACCGCTTAGATAACAGGCGAATGGTCGATATCAGGTTGCTCATCAAATTACACAATATGCCTGTGCTCCTTTCTAAAAGAATCGCTTCAAGCAATCTTTTTTCTCCTTTTTTTTTGCAAAATGTTGTCTGAATAAAACCCCCTTATTGAGGTCACCTGTCGGTGTACTTAATCCCAAAGGTTCTAACAAGCAACGATTAGATATCGGTTAGATAAGCGTAGACTTAGAATGTTAGGACAGTGACGGTGCAAGCAGAAATAACGCATGATACTTTTTTTACATCACTTCGTATATATTTGTTTGTAGAATTATCGAAGTGTCGTACTAATAGCAAGCAATTCAATAGTCGAATATTATTTTCTTAGATTTTAGTAATAGCTTTCTTAATGTCAGAGAAACAATATTTTTTGTGAATAATTATGCTAGAAAATACAAAAATAAAATAATTGATAAATAATGACATAAAAATTCTTAATACATTTTGTTTACAATCATGGTTCTTAGTTAAAAATAACACGACCTATTCTTGTAGTTAAATGTTGACTGGCTATAAAAATTCCAAATTTTGACAAACTATTGGATTTCACCACTTGAATAGTAATTAATTTAGAATATTCATACATGAGAGCGTAAAAAGACATACGAATCTCCACACATCATATATTCAGAGTGACATACATATTATAGTTTTGCCTCGCGCTAAAGACATTGCTGTGCAGGCGTTGAAATCACTTGCAAGTCTCTTGTATATTTGAATTTTCATACTTCATTAATCATACATTCTATACTAGTGTTCAAGTTAAATACAAGTTATTAATAAATACCGATATACTGGGTCATTTATTAAAATATTAAATGTCTTTTCGATGTTATATTTAAAAAATTCTTAGTTGTTACACAATTTATTTCGTAGAATTTCAGTGTCATAAATTGGAAAATGTTGAACAACGACGATGGGTTCCATTGGCAAAGTTAAGGAACTCTTTTGTTTCCAGTATAACATAATAATTGTCAATTAAATATTATTTAATTCATTGTATTACATCGAGAAGCTAAATACCTATCTCCGTCTTGACTCATCGAAATTTATAGTGTAAAGTTCACGATGGAAAATGGTTTGAAGGACTTCGACGCGTTACTGAACATCATTAAAGATTATACGGCCAATAATCGATCTAATGACGAGCAATTACTCGGATAATTTGAATCACAAAGTAGAAAACAGTTATTAATATTTCCGATTATCTCATCGAATCTCGTACTGCAAGCTTTATAGTGAAAAATTACTTCAAGCTTTTTAACATGTTGCTCGACGATTGTACGATCAAGAATTCACGTAACGGTGGATAATTACTCGAACACTATGATGCGAGACGTAATGTATACATGCGAAGTAACGTAATTTGAGAACCAGTAAAGGTTACCGTAATGAAATTCTGATTAACCGAATAATAATGGAAGAAAATTGCTCAACGAGGTCATCAAAGACACGATGGGTAGTGAGAACTATTTCCTGTAAATCATCATTATCGTGGAGTAATTTCCAAGAACGTAAGCTTTGAGGTCGACCGTTGGATATAGGCATAATTGAAGAGAACGGCCGCGATGTGCATAGGAACGTGACACCGCTTCTCTAGCCATCTGCGTGAAACCGGTATTAATGTTACACTAATCGACTTAAAGGATCTGATCAAGTCGCAATTACGATGCGATAAATGTTTCTGCTGACAACGTTATCGAGATTCTGTAAAAAGAATTTTTCAGAATTATTGAACAAGTTTAAATAATTAATATTTTGTTCGGTATCTTCTAATCGTTCCACAGCCAATAACTATAATACAAAGTACAGTTATATTTGCTTCACGATTTTCGAGATAAATATTCGAATCGAAGTAGAATATTTCCTATGTGGAATCTTATTAATCAAGAGCAACTTCTACTTCATAAAAGTGTATTTGTTTATTTTCACGTTTCGACAAAATATTGATCGGTGAATTACCATCAAAAGTTTGCAGAGTGCGGTAAAAAATTTTAATTTCGTTCAGCTGTTGTCGAAACGACCTTATCGGAAGAGGCAAATTCTATATGGCTGTCGATATCGATTAAAAATATTACCTAATACACGGAAGTTTGAACCAGCATCGACTGTCGGAACGCGGACTGCGAAAGCCTCGACTATCTTATTTCTACGCAAAACCGATTAGAACGTTCCCTCGTATAAGTATTACGCTAATGGCGCGTGCTCAAACTATCTCCAAACCGATGGAAGGTCTCTTCGTTAATTTATTATCGGTGTGCCGCGTCATAAGCACTGTTCTAACCGTCCAAAAAGCCCACCGATCTACCGTTATGATGATCAGTGTCGAAAGGAGATCGGTACGTGATAGATTCTCCATTCAGGGAGTGTTTGTGAATCATCAACGGCTCGGTGTGCGTCAATTGAAACGTTGCTTGCATGAATGAACACCGAGTCTTTGAATTCGTTGTCGGTGTCGCGCGTCGCGAATGATGAATCTGACAGATCTCACGCGTAACAACGGCATATCAATCAGACATACGCGGCATCGCGATGATTGCTAAATACTGTTATGGTATGCGTCTATCTTTCGCGGATCGATCGACCGTGCGATTTTTTACATAACGCACGACATCGTTGCGTCCCCCCTGTCCATTGTTATTCTCCGTACGAATCGTTCGTGGTATTTTTTTTACTTAAGAAATCGACCAAGCATCCCGAGATGGCGACAGACTTCTTGTAAAGTCTCTTCATGTAGGTGTCCGCGTTTTTGAATAATTCTTCTTCTCACCTATTAATCATCGCTACCAAAGAGTATGATTTTTTCTTCCACGTTCTGAATTTTCAATACGAAAATTGCCTCGTTTCTGCACTTAATATTTTAATCTTTCGAACATTATAATATCAGTTATGCTGTCAGTCCTACGTTAAGAAACTTCAAACGTCTCAAGAACACGCACAGATGAGATCCTCAAGGGGTAGTTTTAATATCGAAAGATTAAATATCGAATTTCGTCTGCTTGAATATTTAATGTAGCTTCTTACGAATGCAGTTTCTCACCTTGGTCACCCCTGATATATTGACTGTCATATTTAAACACATTCCTTTTTTTTCTATTTTTACCACGCTTCCTATATCCCACGAATAGCGAAGCGTATAATTTCGTTCCCAAGAAATCGTCAAATTCTTTCGTCCCTGTGTCCTCATCCACGGCGAAAAAAATTCATCGGTCGTGAATAATCTCGCCAACGACGAACGCAACCGGTTGCTCGGTTTTTTTCGAGATGAGCGTCGGTCATTCATTCCTTACGCAATCGAATCGTACGCTAGAATTGGGCGCTTGATCTTGGATCCTAATATTCCGCAGATGTAACGGTACAGTAATGGCGCGATCGTGTCGAGATTACAAAAGGATCATCGATGTTCAGCGATAGATCGAATTCTTTAAACCTGTACGGTCAGAATGCTCGATTCGATGATATTATTCAGTGGGCGTACCCGCGACATTTCAGCATCTCATTTACTGTGCAAAAATAGTCATCGAGCGCTTTGTCAACAATCTTCGATCCTTATTTTAGATCCTCCGTGATTCGTTTCTTTAGATTCGAAAAGCTGCGGTCGTGCACCTGGTGGCACACGTGTTCGGAAACCAGGATCCCAAACGTCGTTTTGTTCGTCGCGCATTTCTATTTGCATCTTATTTATTTCTGCTTGAATAATAAAAATTCAGTTTTTTATTCACAGCATGGCATATTTCAGACTTCAGTTTTATATACGAGATTCTTTATATAAATTTTGCCGCGATTTTTTTACGTCGGTATCAAGATTTAGGACGTCTGGATGTGTTTCTTCTGATAAAAATCGTTTCGTAGAATCTCAGGTAGAGTTCAAACCGATGAAGGCTGAAAAGGTATGAGACCTTATCGAAGAGTCTAGCCCGACGTCGGTGTACTCGCGCGTCTTCTAATCTAATCTCCACTTCCGGTCCCATTCACGTTTACAGTTTAGCAATCATCAACATTCTAATGCTTGAGCACTTGAAAAACTACTTTATATAAAATGAAATAAACAAAAAAGAAAAGATTGGATAAAGAAATAAAATTCTGTATATATTTACCTAGCGTGTCCAATTTTATTATACATTACATATTGCAATCTGTAAATCACAACGGAGAAGAACGACAAAAATAATCGTAATAAGCAGATACATATGCATGTTGTCCGTTGAGAACCGAAATGGCTGTGTCCTCGAGGGGATTTGGCCATTCGTATATTTTGTGCATCCATTAAATATCTGAATATTCATACTTGTTTAATGCGATATAGGTATATAGTACCATACATCGATTAATCTTAGTGCAAAAATATAAACATTTTATCATTCAAATAACTTAGCATGCTTACACAATATTCTAATATTACATTATTTTTTAAAGACGGATTAGCGTTTAAAAAATGTAAACTGATGTACAAAGATGGTAGCCACTTGAGATCCTGCGAGTTTTCGAGGACATTTCGAACGATCGACCATTCTCTTTTGTCCAGCGATCGGTCGAATTTTCTTCTAAAAAAAAAAAATCCACCTTGATATCGTTTAGTCTCGGGCCGGCGCGGCGTGTTCTTCCGCATTTTTTTGGAATGCAAATGGTCTGAGTGATCTGTGCGCCAAGTTATCCCGAAGGCGTTGAAGGAGACGTCGCATCGCGCATACAAGATCGATCGCAAAATCTCATTCGTAGTCGTACAGTGACTCCTTATCCAAGGTCCAAGGAGTTCTCTGTCACATCCTGTCTCGTCAATTCGTGCAGTATGTCCAGAAATACATTCCTTCAGGGGTGGGGAGGGGGAAAAAGTAGACTCCGCGAGTCGTTAGCTCGAAGGATCTCAAGGTTTCCTTTCGGTTTCGCTCGCGCAGCCATTAGCTCGCTTAATTCCCGAGATGGTGCACGTGCTCATTGCATTTTCTGACGTGGTTTAGTGCTGTGTTTTCCCGGCCACGACGGCCGCAGCTGCGTCGATCCTTACGCGGGCCATTTTGATATTCCGACGATATCCTTTCTGGCGACATCGTCTTCAGCTGCACGAGTATAACCATAATGTCTTTATTATAGGAAATAATTCGAGACGTTCCTGTTAAGAAATTACGAAGAAGCATCTTACGAATTTCTTTTCGTTGAACTTTTAATTTTTTTGAGGGAATATTTTCAATTTGGAGAAAATTCAAAATATTGTTATCAGCGTCTACAAAGTAAGGGGGGCATTAATGAAATATAATCGAAGATGAAACTAAATTAATTGTCGCCCATTCCCCAAGTAGGCCTGCGATTCGAGCGTCTTTGAATTTTGAAAGAACCTGTCCGTTATTTTCGAACTCGTCGTACGGTGCAATAACTGCACCAAAGATGTATCGTTTCATTATTCTTCCCGACTATACAACAGAACGAAGCGGTTTCTCCGGCGCGGGAACGACGCGCAGGTGCCCTCGATACCCAAATCTGAATCGCAGTAAAAGTTGAACGTGATTACGTGCCGCGTACTCGCATTTAATCGTCTAACAACGTGTACCCGTCTCGTTTGCACACCTCGTGCCAAACTGCTGAAAAGTGGGCACAGTTCTCTCGAAAACTGTCAAATCGCCTTGAAAAGCGATAAGTGAAAATTATCAGGATGCCCTGACCGATGACTCTACGTGTCGCTTTCTCCCAATATTTGGCGTCGGTTATACATTCGATCGGTGTTGCAAGAATCGGCGGCCAACTATCGAGGCACGTTGGATCTACATAGAGATGCTAATCGTTAGGATCAATTTAAAAATTACACGATGGAACTTCTTAGACTACGAATTTTTTGCTTGATTGTGGTTTAAATCTGGCTATTAACTGTGTGTTAACGATTTTGTTTAAACGATTATATGTTTTATAGGGAAAGTCGAGGATAACATTTCATTTTCTCCGCTACAATGTTTTTAGTTACAAGTAATTATTATAAGCGATCGATGCATCTATTTACATTCACTAAAATATTCGCTAATGAATAATTCTTAAATACGAACCACGGTCGAATAAATTATATTCGAATTTCCATAAAGACTTTCTTTCCAGCTTTATATTTGTTCGTGTAAAAAAAAAAATGTTATTCCACGTTCCGAATTTATTTAGAAAACGCTCGGATGTTTTTGATACATGGGATGGCGAAGATGACTGGCGAACGAAAAACGGTAAAATCGAATTCCGTGTAATCGAGGTCTCGTCGCGTTTGTATATGTCGTTTACGTCCGAGAATGAATAAAATCTGCGCGATTGGAATATCGAATTTGAATTTCTGCCCGAAAATCATGGCCGACGAAAAGGCGCGTATGGTTGTTTCCTGGCTGTCTCTTCCTTCGACTTGTTCGTGAAAGGGGATTTTTGATATGCCAAGGTCGTTGAAGTTTATTCGTGGCGGTACACGTATGTAGAAATTTCGGCACGTATGCCACTTCGCTAGAACGGGTCGGGGCATTCGCGAATATGCGCAAAGTACCGCGGAAGTAGTAGTATCTGTTGAGGATCAGACATCTGTCAGTTTACCAGTACTACTGGAATATTTCGTTCGCGTCGCAGACGCTCGTTAAACAGCTCGAGTTCTATCTTTATAGACAGTTTTTTATAGTTTTAACGAGAACAAAATATTATTATTTAATATTATTATTTAATTTAACATTATTCATTGTGAGAATTGAATTTAAAACTCTTCTCAAAATATTATTTTTCATTCCTGGGCGATCTTACTTTCGAAATACAGTCGTATTCAGTTACGAAAATAATTGCGTGTCCAAGGTAATGAAATCATGAAAGGAACGCGTTCAACTTTCAACTATCGGTTATGTAGAACATTTTGTTCGTTATTCGTATAGCCACGGCTACTGAACAGCATTCTTCTTTCGAAACAACAATTACAATTTTATTCGCGATCGAATCGAGATAAACTTGAAGTGTCGAAATAGATTACGTTGATCGTTATTTTCCTTGCAAGTACTCGAAGTGCTTTTATTCTTTGTAATTGCTTTTGCTACGAGCAGATTTTTATTTCTAAAGAATATTGTGAATTAGAAAGTCTGGTTTTAATTTAAAATAAAATTTGCACATCCCCATGGAAAAATATCGTAATAGAGCAGTTGTCGAAACAATTTTCAGTTAGTACGATTACATTTGATCGCTTTGAAGATGATTTATTTATAACTATCGATGCATTAATATATCATGAGTTGCTCTGTACTCTTTTTAAAAATAAAATCTCATTTTACAACTCATAAACTAAACGTTTATGAATACATGACATGCTTCATCAGTTTAATGTTCTCGGTGTGTCTTCAAGGAAGTATTTACTATGCTCGTAAAGACACAATGTTGAGTCACAACGAAACTTTTTCACTTCCCTGTAGTCACTTTCAAAAGATCAGAACCATTAATAAATCGTTGAATTTGATAATGAAATAAATAAAATTCAGGTAATAATCGAGAAATAAACTAAACAATACAAAGTAATACAGACGTCGTTTTAATATACAGTAGAGGTCCGATTATCCGGTATCCGGTTATCCGGAATGTCCGAATAACCGGCATATTTACCCCGACTATTCTTCCATAAATATCACGGATTATATTTTACATAAACTAAGAAATCACAGACGCATATATCAGGCAGTGACATCGATACTAAACAGTTGCGAATAAAGCTTAGGAATTTTATATATTCCATTTTTTATTAACAAATTCTATTACTACATTACCCACGGTTGTGTTCATTAAAAATCAAAAATAAATTTTTACGAAACATCGACAGGGGGTGCAAATTTTTGTCGAAAAAAAAATTTCAAATCGTTCTAAAAAAATTATTTTCAGTTACAGGGGTAAATTACAATCATTTTTGGTGAATAGACATACCACCGAAATTCAATGCAAATTTGAGAAAAAAATTCGAGTAGGTATTGAATTTTTCGGTGAAATTAAAGAATTTCAAATCGTTCTAAAAAAATTACTTTTGGTTGCAGGAGTCAAATACAATCATTTTTCGTCAATACACATACCCCCGAAATTTACACATTTTCGAGAAAAAAAATTCTTTACCGAAAGTATGATGCGTGGCCGGAAATGTTTAATTTTCAAGAAAAAAATTCCTTACCGGAAATATATGTGCTCAGAAATGTTTCCCCGAAATTTCATGCGTATATTTAAAACATCATAACTCCTGAACGGATTGGAGGATTTTAATGTTTCAAAATGTAAACAGCGCGTATTTTAGTGAAAAATATGTAAAAATTCTAACAATATTGAAAAAGTTGTTCCTTGACCCCATAAAATGAGAAACCCCCAATGAAAATGGTCCAATTTTCAAACAGCCATAATTTCTACAATAGTGAATATATTTCAATGAAATTTGTTGGGGAAGTAGAGCTCTTGGGTACCTACAAAAAAGTACTAAACAACTTTTACATAACGCGTCAAACAAATTTCGACAAGGGGTAGGCGCCTTTTTTCGGCGAAATTGAAAAGTTTCAAATCACTCTGGAAAAATTATTTTCGATTGCAGGGGCTAATTACAATCATTTTTGGTGAACAGACATACCCTCGAAATCCTAATCATTTTCGAGAAAAAAATTCTTTACCGAAAATATAACGTGTGGCCAGTAATGTTTCTATAATTTCATTTTCTGTCTTACTTCCTCTTGTGTTCATTTCTGTCACCTGTTTTTAATGTTTCGAGTGACACGAAAATGGTAATGGGGCTCTAGAGCCCCAGAAAAATGGGCCGAAGAATTACATTGGATGTAAGGTCTACTCGTATACTTCGTCTGTGATTATATTCCTCGATTTTATCACTTCATACATAGGTATAGTCCAATTATCCAGCATATTTGATTTTCCGGCATTGCCCCAGTCCCGAGTATGTTGGATAATCGGAATCTTTCTGTACACAGAATGTGATGCATACGCGAACTTTTCAGAATTTTGACAAATCCATTTGTCTCGTCGAAATAACGATCGTTTCTTTGGCAAATACTTGCGAACCACAGTGTACGAATACACATCGAAAGAGTTTCTTGAAGACACTCTTTGGATTCCTCTCGGGCCATTTATCTTTCTCCCCTCTTAGAACCGTAAGAAACTTTCTTTCAACCTGTCCACGGGCTCCCTACCAACGTAGTTCGTTCCTCATTGTCGTATCGGTGGACATCGAATATCGAAACCCTAATAATATAACTGGTCAAAGACCTTCCCTGCCCTAGTCAGACGAAAAATTTGGGTCAAGGATGTCCACTGCCAGTCCCTTTCGGTGAATGGGACACCCGTGTCCCCCTTTGTCGCATGCTGGTATTTCACTTTCCTTTCCGAAAGATTATCGACTTCGAAATCTATGCCAAAAATACGACCGATCTTCCTATACGGTTCACCGTTTATCGCCGAACCGCGAACGCGATTCAAAATCGGTAAAAAGTATTACTTATGCTTCGCACGCACGTTTCGTCCAAACGACTTCCTGGATCCCAAATAAGGTTGTTGGTTCTTGCTCGAAAACGTAAACTTATTGCCGATCTCGCGTTAAGCTTGGAAGAGTACAGAAATCCGCAAAGAATATCTCAGCGTCCGTTCGTGGCCTTGAAATTCAAGTAAACACAGTTTGCTCGTAAAAGTCTGAAGGTGCACAAACCTTGCGAACACTTTTCTCGCGTACACTGATCACGAACACTACGAGTATCGATAGTTGCACCATCCACGTTTGACGGAGACTCTGTACGCAAAACGAGAAAGCGACTTGTTTTCGAACGATCCTGCGCGCGTCGAGGGAAATAAAAAGAAATTTAATGGCACCATCTAGTAGTCATTCGCGTACGCTTTGTTCGCGTCCATTCATCGTCGACGTTCGTGCTACTTATTGGTTGGTCTGTTCGAAGAAGGAAAAGTGGACGACGATTGTTGGCCACGATAAAACGCTCGTGGAAAGTTGTCGAGGAATGCGCGTTGACCTTGATTATTCGAGCAGTTCGTGGTGTTATCCGTCGCACAGCTGGTCAATGGTCTTTCGAGCGTCATCGATCCTCTATTAGGGCAACTGTCACAGTAATCGGACGGTTAAGGAAAAATAGAGTTCTCTACCTTCTGGGAAACTGATTGTAACGATCGTTTTTATCGTTGATTTCTTTCTACTTCCATTCCTCCAACGTCTCGCGATGATTATTTAATAGGATTCTGCGCTTGACTGTAATTTATTTTATGAAAACGATAAGCAGTACTGTGTGGTGTAAAGTAAGCTCGTAAAAGAAGGTTTGGCGAAGGACAGTATTGCTATAAAACATTAATTTAATACAACGATAATGCGTAACAGTACGAACTGACGGGGTTTTTAATTATTCGTCATTGAACCGAGGGAATGCATTGAGTGTTTAAGGACCTCGGTAGTAGAGAGCGATGGGATAGGTCGAGATTTAGAAAGTTTCGAAGGATACGGACGCTAAGAGGACTTAGGATTCTTAAAACACGGATGACACAGTGTTTACAGACACGACTGACGCAGTGTTCGCCATTTTTAAATCGCTCATAGATTAGGTAGATACGTTGCAGGAGGGAAACGTGAACATAAGTCTAATTATGGGAAATAGAGAATTAAAAACGTATAAATTCCCTTATAGTTTAAGTACAAAGTTACACAGTATATAAACTATACAAAATAAAACATTATTACACACAATTTTTGCGAGTGATATCAAGTCGTTTCGTCAGACAACAACTTTGCTGCAAGGTAGACAAACCTAAACATAGTTCAACTCGTTCAAACCGCAAGGTGTTCCTATTGCATCTTCCAACAATCGTTGAAGCGTGTTTGAGCAACATAGTTGACATTTTTCACCTGAGAGTGAACGTGAAGAAAATTCGTAGTAGATCGATTCTGTTCTTGGAGTTTGTGGTAGCCTTTGCTCCGATGTCGAGGAAATGTTTTTAAGAACCGGAATTTTAAGGACTTGGGCATGCTGAAAGTGACACTGAACAAGTTTCTGAAAGTGAACCAGTTGACTTTTGTGAAAGGGGCATCGACCAATTAATTTAGAGGTTGGAAACGGATATACAAAAAGATGACCACTTTCTAGATGGTTAATGTTTCGTTTGTGTGTAAAAATAAAATTTATTTAAACAGGAAGTCGCGAAGATTTATAAAATTTTCTAATAGATAGTGAAAATGTGAAACAAAATAATTTATACGAGACCAATGAATTTTTTAAATTTTGTTTTGTCTGTATAATAATTCAAATAACATCGTCATTACCTGGAACTTACAATAATAGTTCTATTATTCTGTTATTTGAATAGAACTTGTCCATTATTGGCGGGTGTTTGTACACGAATATTTCGGGGATCCGTTGACAAATGTTTGAGAATATAAATCAATAGTCGAGACTGAAAGATAAATACATCCAAATTGTTAGCCAAACGCCAACATATTTAAGAGTTTGACGCAGCAAACAGACGAACGAATTATGTAAATGATACATTGTGTAAGGAAAAGTGTTGCACCTTGTAAGTAATCTGTTATAACGTAATAAAGGTAACGTATATTTTAGCTTCTTTTGAAACAAAATATAATTAACTATTCCAAAAACAAAAATTTACTTGCATTCACGCTTCTCTTATCACGATTTATCGTAAGTTTAATCTCTTATCGTAATTTATCGTAATTTTAACAATAGTATCTGCCTTTCGAATTTGACATCATCAGACGCACTCCTAACTACGAGTATTACAAAAAATTTAATCGTAAAAAATAATTCTGTATTTCTTAAGTCATCAAACGCAAAATTAATAACAGAAAGATCTGGAATTCGGCCAGTCTGAATTTTCGGACTTTCCAAACTCACAGCAGTGCTAATAAAATTTAAATTTAAGGGGGAATAAAAATAAAAATACAATTTAAGAGGGAAATGGTTCCATAGGAATTAAATATTTAACTTTTTTAATTTAAGTGGTCCAGATTTCTTTACTGGTCAATATGTGACATTCGAATTTTTGAACTTCCATTGTATATATATGATGCTAACTACGTTACATACAACATATTAATATATAATTAATATTCGTTATTAACAACTACTCGTAAATGAAGGCTTAATTAGACTGTTGTAGGTTCCATTGGAGTATAATTTGCTTTGTTTCCGTTGCTGGAAATGAACGAACTTTGGTAAATGCGCGAAAACACTCGGCTGCTCTTCGTGAGAGCGACCTTGATTCCCTCGGTCTGATTTATTTCGCTTAGCTGCTAGAGTACAGCTGGGTACGTTCTCCGACGGTCATCAGCATCCATGAACGTGGCGAGTGATTCCAAAATGTGGGTCGTCCGAAGCCCTCGGAGAAAGTGTATTTTCCCCACTACTGGTCACCTGGTATCCGATATCGCTGTTCGAGAACACACAGCCACGTTGATTGGTGCAATTGTACCCGTTATCCACATGGAAGTTCAGTCGAACATCGACGATCATGCGTATCACGTTTCTGCTAGTCGATCGCGCACGATCCTTAGAAGTATACGGTGCTGTTCACGATTAATCGAACGTTGGCGAATTTACACGAGTCGATCGAACAATTTTTATTCTCAAAAAACGAATATATCTTCTGCTTCCCAATGGAAAATTAAACAAGGGCAACGCACAGGCGTCCCGTTTCTTGTTTTCCCGCCATTTTGTTCTATTGTACAGCGTGCGACGTTTTCTCTGTTTTTCCTTCGATCGTGCGATCGATCTCGTGAAAGTTTCAGTAATTCGTAACGCAATCGTGACAAAATCAGAATTTGAGCGTAGAATATAATAAAAGTATATGAAAAATGTTTGAAAGGAAGTATCGGTTTTACTGTTTTGCACTGTCTTGTGCATGTTTTCCCAATTTTTAATACGTTACTTTCTCTCCAGTAATAATAAGAATATAATCAGATTTAATTTATAATGTATTCATTCATAAGTCTCTTGTTAATTCTTGACATATGAGAAATGCAACTAGGTTTGGATCCGGTCATTTCAAGGCCATTTACACTTGATTGAAACAACGTAACGAGTTGGGTTTAACCACAATTATGAATAGTATGAATTTTGTACTTTAGAATTGTATTAAATTTCAAATATATTGCATTGTGTCGTTTCCTAATTTCTCAATATAATTATTAATCAAAATTTAACTCTATCAGTCTATGAAAAAAATATATACCATACACCGGGGGGAAAATATATGTGACCTTGAAATATGACCTTGACATTTCCACCCAGTTACCTTTCTCCTAACCGATTCGAGTCCCTTCCTCGAAGAGCTCTGTCCCCGAGAAAGCAGATCTTATCAATTCACACTAATATTTTTTTTTACAGACATATTTATAGATTTGTTCACACTGTCTAATTATATAAATATACAAATTGAAGATTATTTTTTAGACCATTAGTTTTTGGATATGCATTTTTAGTACTTCCTTGTTCCCTTTCGTGAGTTCTACTATCAAGGTAAATTTGTATAAATAATTCAGTTTATATAAAAGTAACATTGGTTTTATGCGAATATTATGCTTGATATTATCATTCTTAGTGTTTCGACCGATGAAGAATTTCATCTACACTTCAAACGAGTTAGCAACTTTGTTTTTGAAAGATGAGACACCAAAAGGTTTCATCGAGGTCTTTATTAAGGATGGAAGAGTCGTACAGCCACGTGACCTGTGTCAATATATCTACTTTCACTTATACTAAATGTATACAGGGTGATTGGTACAAAGTTATCGATGCGATTATTTCTGAAGATTAAGAATATTGCAAAAGACTATCAATATAGAAACTATGCAATTAGGAGGAGAATTTTCTGTGATAGGTATCGTTGATTTGTTGAGGCACCAAGGTCATCTGAAGGTCAACGTCACTTTCTTCTATGGAATGTACAGTTCTCTATGGTAGAGTTTGATAGAGTAATGAATTCGCCAATAAAATTGTATGAGTGCAATAATTGTAAAAATATTGTGTCCAAGCTGGAGAAATGTTAAATAATATAAAAAGAAATAAGCAAGATCTAGATTAACATGTAACTTTCATAAAAGTTGCACATATTACCTGGGAATTGATCCAACTTTAGCAGTAACGAGACAAAAGGCAAATGTTTATGGAATGAGAACATCGACTTGACTAATCTTGATGATGCGCATCTTTAAAAACGTCCCATGGATATCACATATGCCATATAAATTCTATTCCATTTCACAATCGTGATTTATAATATCTATTTGCATTTCGAGATGCGTTTCTACGATCGTTTCTAGAACGGCGATTGTCCAATGCCATAAAAGACTTTCATTTGTTCAGATAATACGTCATGTTTTCATATTAACAGTTGTTGAAATTATAATTATTTTATTCGATAGATAAACGTCGTAGGTATTTATTATTTTAAAGCATTTCCAACGTAACGTGATTTAAAAATTCACGACTATGATTCATTCGATTACCAACGACCACTATAGCAGCAAATGTCTTAAATATGGAAAATACTGGACAAAATTTATAGCAGTATGCAGAATCGTCTGCAGATTGTTTCGCGAATCGCGATTGGGTAATTGGAAATCAGGGGGCAAAGTAGAATTTTACGTTTTTGTTCGGAAAGGTTTATCCATGTTTCTTGGGGACATTCTTCTGTAAAGGAGTGAAAGTGTTTCTGCTAGGCAAACAGGCGCGACTGCTTGTGTTCTGAAGATTTGGCAACGACACGGTTCAAGTGTCGAAGACTGCTTGCTCTTCGCAGCTCAGTAAAAATGAATTTCCCTCCTTGTGTTCCCTGGACCGTTTCTGATCGTAACTTTTTCGATCACATTTTTGCCTGACTTCATAATGATCTGTTTGCAAATCTATAGTAATCGTAAGGACCAAGTTCGGTTGTTTAATCTTCTTTTTTAGTCGTAACGATTACTTCATTTTACAGTGAGCTTAATACTTTGGAAGTGGATATAGAATCTTTAAAAGAATTATTTTTGAGTATTTTGAAATATTGTTAGATACTAACAAAAATTATTGTTAACTCGTAACTGAATGAATGTAGTTAACATTCAGGATTCCTTCACAGCAACTTACAAAATATGCAATCAGAGAAACTGACGGAATACCTTATCAAATTCGAAACGTTTCTGACATTGACATCGAACAGACGTAACGCCGTCTTATACTTACGCAATAATCTCTGTTTCGTCGAACTACGGACATTTTTTTGAAACACGAGATGCGTTCATTGATTCTAACGACAGGGTAAAAGTGTCCTTCGCGTCAATCAAGGAAAGTGAAAATCGGCAAGCAACTCCGTGACGTATGCTAGTTCTCGTTGATCTTCCACGAACACAGTTATTTGGTCACTTGCCTAAACAATTTTTGTTTCTTGGAATCAATCGACTTTTTAAGCCGATCCAGCCGTAAAAAAGTATGTCGAATTTTGCACGTGTACCTTGCGAAGCTCTACAAATCCAGGTTTTAGGTGTCGAAATGTTTAAATTACGAAGCCCTTGAAATCTCCAGGAAGTTCAAGAATGCAAAGCTAAGTATACTTTAGAACAATGAACGTAGTCTATTATTAGTCTATTTTAAAGTTAGTTGTTGAATCATTGTAAAGTTTCTTCGTTTAATCGTGGTGCAAATAGGTTTGAGAATCACTGTGTGAGATGTACATACCTGTCGAGGATTCGGATTAAGCATGTTATTACCTTGAAGTGCGTGAACGTAGCTCTTTTACTTGATTGAACGTACAATAAAATGCATTTAAATCAGTTCACGTGTCGACTGCCGTTGTCTTTAGTAATTACCTAAGAAAACAAACTAATAAAATGGTACGCAGTTGAGCGTAAATCCTGTCTGCGAGAGTAACTACCTGGTTCTATAAAGCGGATTCTATACGAGTGTGCATTGCAGTTTCGAGGGATTGTATTTATAATAGTCTTTTTTAACTCTGTGCCACCGTGATGCGATAACAGAAAAAATTCATGGTTCCTATTGTTGTTAATTATACATAACTTAACCTCGACGATTGCTCGTTTCGTCGAAAGCATATACATCACTGTTTTCCCTGGAAACAATTAAAACATACTTTCTAAATTTTTCTAAATTCTTAACGTCTTTTTAATGTCTCCTTAAATATCGTTCAATGATGGCGGCGTTCAGGCACGCAGAATAAAATCTTATTCGAAATTAATCTGTCCCCATAATGTATGCAAAATTCATGGCATTGAGTAATATTCTACATTAGACTGATCGCAAGGACCATCAGGTAATTTTTTAGGTAGGCAACCTCGTGAGCGTTTCGTTAAATGGTATTTCTATTTTTAGCGCTTTCCTCAATTGTTTTGCCTCGTGTACAATCAATTGATTTACATTTGATTAATCACGATTTCTCATGAATCGGAGTGTGTATTTCAACAACCTTTGTTACGTAGAAACAGTTTACTTCTGAATTTTTATTTAATATATTGATGCTACTTTTATTTGACGATATTATATAAAGTAATTAATAGTTCCATAAAGAGTATCGAACAACAAAGTAAACTTATCGAGAATACCATTCGAATAACTTTTTTATGTAAGGTAATGAAAACAAAGTATACAGAAATTGTATAAAATATAATAAATCGACATTGTTCCGTTTAACTGAATAAAGAATGGTGTCGCAACGCTAATCTTTCACGCGTTCAGGAAAAGGACGCGTGTACGTGTGCGACAATAAATACGTGATCACCATTTGAAAACGGGATTGCATCGATCACGGGGAAAATTAATTTCTAGCGGTGCGTTTACTCAGGTTGGCCAAGGAATATTTATGAACTTCGTTTCTCAGTAAATCTTCGTCTAAGTCGCGGTTGCATATTTTATCATTGTTTTTTACATGATTCTCTATTAACGAAACACTCGATTACATGCTTGAATAAGTCCCGATTAATCATCACAGTTTCTCTTACTTATTCGTCTCACGTTTATTCTTTAAGTTATAAGGAAGATAATTATTGTAATTAAACATTTTTTTTAAGTGAAAAAACATACAGCAGAAATGTCGAGAAAAATAGTAATCAAAATCATATTCTTTTATCGAATTGAAATATAAAAATGGTACTGTGTATTCAAGCACTGCAAATCGAATGAGCACATGGTGCTGTACGTCATTGTTGCCCCAGGGCAAAAACATATTTGGGCACGGTCCTGTTCTTTGATCTCTTTCGGTACGAAGAATTTTTCGATTTATCCCATAATTTCGAGACACTCTGTTTAATATATTCATGGCTTGTGTAATTGTTTTTTCGCTCGAAACCAACTATTTGGTATTCATATTTCATCTAGAACCGTCGATTATCCGCAGGTGTCCCTCCTTCCTCCATCCGGATAGTTGTGACAACTATTCTTGGCCAAGTTTACAGCATTGTCGATCAACTTTGAGTTGCCACAATCCACCTCGAGGCGTTGAACGGACATGACGTGTAACCTCACTTTCTCCTTTTACAGAAAGGCCGAACTGGCCACATATATTCGATTTAAGACGACCCTGCTCCACCCAGATCCGCACACGGGTTATAAATTTGTAACACAAAGTCGCGGTAACACGATTTAACAATCTATTATAGCGTATTGATCGTCGCGCGATCGACGACGAAGCGTTCGATGATCGCGTATTCAACCCCCCTGTAAAACTAAATTATGTTTCACTTTTGAAAAATAGTGTACGATAATCGATAAACACTAATAACAAGATATAAATTGAAAAGTACATTTCAGTAAACACAAATTTTTAAATATTCCTACTCTAGTGTGAGATATTGTAGAATAGTTGTTGCATACTCATTGTTCGTAGATCGTATTATTGCTTTAACAATCGATGAATATTGACAGTAGGATTGAATCAGAGTTTTAAAATACAGATAAATGGGTGACTTTGGAATCACGATGGGTTTAGGAAGCTTGACACAAAATTTATCGAGTGTGTGGAAATGATTAAATGCGTCGAAATCTGATTTTTACTTTGTGACATCTTGAAACCCAGAATTCTGAGTAATATCTTTTAAAATCAATCTCAAAGAAGAAAAACATGGAAACGTGAAATGAATATTTGATTAAAATACAAAATTACTTTCAATATCCAACGGTCATTAAATGTTAGTAATAAGTATAAAATAGATTGCTACACGCGAACGAGATATCAATTTATAGCACAAGAGAAGCCAGTTTTTATCTCTGGTGCCACTTTATCTCGCACACAAACGGTACTGGATCTGATAAATAGAAGAATTACATTCTAATGCAGGCCTCCTATAGTCAAACGAGTATGCTTATACGTGCGTTTGCCTAATATGACACAAATAGATTACAACTTCTATGTCAAAAGTGTATCGATGGTTCTTAGTTCAATTTCTATATTATAACGTCGAAGCAATTTCCTAAACAACGTGGGTGCAGCTGGAAAACTGTTATGAGAATCGATTATATCTTTCGTAGATACGGCTGATTGCATTTTGGCATAAATTAATTTTCACAGCGCATTTAAATGTACCGGTACTTTCTATTCGAATTAATTGAACTATCAAAGTATTCGTAACGATTATAAAACCTCAACTCAACAGATAGCAGTCACACCTATTGAGATTTTTATTGCATTTATATCCACTGACGTTATCGATCCCAAATTTTTGCTTTTGGAATTTTAAAACAGATACAAATTTCTATCTTTTTTTTAAATATACTTCGAATATAAAACTTGATCTCAAAAATACACACGTAGAAAAAACAATTATTATAGAAGCGAATAAAGCTAGTAACTTTCTCTATGCCCAATTCTTAATTTCGTTTGATTTAATGTGAGTTTTGCTGTAAATGTTTTTACTGATATTTTCTCCATTTTTCTATACTATTTCTTAATAGCACATTCAAGGACTTGCACGTTTTTTGGTCAGCATAGAGACGTTTCCGGCAACCAAATAACAATGTAAATTCGTCAAGAAGCTAAGGGCGGTCGAGCGATTCTCGTATGATATTTCGAGCTTCTTGTAGTTCCTTTCGAACAGTAGGTACGCGCAGGTGCGAGTTAAGAACGGTCTTGCGACAGAAGCACTTCCACAAGAGACATGCAGTCTTACGCCATCCATCGTGCGTATTTCTTCAGATCATCGCGGCAAGAAGTTCTTGCACGTTTAAAAAAAAAAAAAAGAAGTCATTAAAAAATATTTCTTGGACAGTTTCATAATCGTGCGTGTACTTGAAACGAGCTTCAATTTTTATGGACGCCGCTCGATAGAGACAATTATTCCCGATGCAAATATTAACATCCGTGCAGGGTGGGTAAAGAAGATGGTCCAAGGCGAAACGTTATGAACTATTCATCGAAACGGGACAAAAAAGATTTAACTCGTTCGGGTATGGCAAATGTCTCGTCATTTATGTACTATTATATCTCGTAGTAAAGATAAATTATTTTTATATTATCATACTTCCTAAATATAAGATAAATCTTAAATAGAGATAAATGATCCATCTCTGGAGAAAACGTTACAATAGAAATACAAGCGTGCTATACCTAGCAAATAAAAAAAACGAACAACGGGAATTCCCCGACAGGAACTTCGTTAAAAGTTTCGCTCACCTGTATCTCGACTTTCGTCTGAATTCAGGTGCAATCCATTCCGGAACCGATGTCGCCGCTAATTGTAATTAACGTCTCGTCCCTTCCCCGAAACAACAATGAATATTAACGAACGTTAATCGTGTCCGTTCGGTATAAAATTAATACCGTCAAGGCTCGATATTATTCTTAAATTGCACCAACGATGCTAACGCGAACTCTGTTCAATTCTGAAAGTATAATAGCAGAAGACGTGCACAAAACTTCCGAGTGTTATTTGCGAAACATTAATCGGAATAGAAATCCGTAATCCAAATATGTTTTTCTCTAAAAATACGAAGTGCTTTTCATTTGTCGAAGTAATAAAGTAATTTAAAAAATAATCGGTCCAACCGTTGGTAATTTTTTATAAAAATATTCGTATATTATAGTGAATCAAATTAAGAAAATATTTCACGTTAAAAAAGTTTCTTGTCGGCTCTTACCTCGTTAAAATATTAGAGAACAGGCGTACTTCCAACGTACGAAATTCCCATAGATCAAAAAATAATCTTTCTCAAACAGTGCCGTAAATTTCAAGTGTGATCGTTCTATCGCATGTTGTCGAAGATAAAAATCGAAATGTAATCGCAGAATTACATTCGTACCAGCACGTTGCCCAAGGTATGTCTCCGTTTCTATTCTCGAAATCCTGAACACGTGGCTGATCCTTGACTTTTACACCGAATAAATTATCTGTAAGCAGCGGACGGGCCTAGCGAAGAATTCAATGGGCCGTTTTTACCTTTTTCCGTTCTTTCATCGAACTGTATTTCCTCGGTAATCGCTGTAATTATGAAACAGCACGACCGTTTGTGGGACAAGGGAAAAAGTAAGCCAAGAAAAACTTATTACAAACTAATTATTGAACGAGTTACTGATCGAAATAGAATGCCACTCAGACAGAACTAGATATCGCCAGTCATAAAAGTCCTTCGCGTTTTAACACAGAATTATTTTTATTGCGTATCAATTAAATTCCACTTAGTCAGAATATTACATATGTAATATCACACGACAAGATAAAGAACTAGATCCAAGGCAACTTTTCTCGACGCTTATATTAGAGTGCTCTAATTTTTTAATTCGCGATTATAATAGAATAAAATTTGAAGAATAATAATCTGTGCCATAATCAAGAGTCATATAATCAAAATCTGGACTCTACTGGCGGAATTAAAGTTTCAATTATAAAATTATAGTTTTGTTTTCAAGCAAATAAATGTAATATACATTTTTGTAATCATAGAAAGAGTTTTTGAACAATATGCTAATGATTTTAGAGTAACCAGGAAGCAACGTGACTAAAATGTGAAATATTTTGCAGGACACTGTAACAGTTTTTTAAACAGTTCTTTTTCGGTAAACCTGTTTGAACGAGTAATAAGTAAAAAAAAACGTTTTGTGTAGACTTTCACTGACGTAAAGACGAACGATTACATAACCGTTAATTTGGAAAATAATCGATCGAATACAATCGATTTTCTTTTAAAAAATTATATTATCCAAGTATGGATTATAAACATCACGATAACGACAAATACTTCTTTAGAATACATGGATGCCACGGGTGGGTTGAAAGTGGAATTCCCAGTCCCTTAAATATTCTAAAAAAAAAACGTTTACGGAATAAATATGATGTCGCGAAAGAATTCTGGAAATTCCGTGAATATACATATGCATGATGCCCCAACCACCGTATACCCAAAAATGATAAACATTTTATGATCGATAAAAGTGGTCACGTAGTCTCCTAGGGCCGAGTGAAATTTATGTGAAATTCGACGATTAATTTGCACGTAGGTTTTCCATTAGGAAATGACAGGAATTTTATTAAAAGAATTTACGAAAGTTCCGACGAACGGAGAAGAGGGGGTTTCATTACCATCGACTAGAGAATTATGCGAGTTAACCGTTACGCACGTGATATGCCTAGTTCCAGGGAAGATTTCGTAATCGTTTCACCACCCTTGCCAACTTTTACTTCGGACATATGGTTGCCGTTTTTCCAAAAATCGAAATATCAAAAACGTCCTTGAGAATTTCGTGAATGGGGACACACGGGGACGTCATTGGTGACACGATTATCGAGTAGATACGTCACTGGTGACACGTTATGGCGCCTGAAAACGATTTACGTGCTTTCACATTCTTCGAGTTCATCCACTACGCGCCGACAGACGAATTATCGAATCAGCAATTAGTTTGTTAGAGATTCTTTCGCGCATTCTTTCTCGACGTCGAAAGAAAAAACTTGGATCACCTAGAGGAACTCGATTCGAGGGAATACTAATCTTTGGTGAAAGCACGCTCGTTACTATACGTCCTTGAAAGCCAGACGGTGATAATTAGAAATTAGAGGAAAAATGTACGAAGTAGGTGTGTGAAATTGCCGGCTATAAAAGTAACGTAACGACTGAATTATTATAATCGAACGAAATATTTCTATTAAGTATTCGTGTATCGGAATTAGAAGCAATCGTAAATGTATAAATATGCAATTGAAATCGTGATTATTTATCAAAGTGAAACAATGGGAGCAAAAGCAACATTGTCAAAGTAGAAATGAAATTAAGAAATGTAATTGTGATGACTACGTCCTTGCATTCCACTTACTATTCTTCTACTCATTTACCTATTAGTTTTCATATTCATAACTAGCAATAAACTCGAGACAAAAATGTACGGTTGTTTTACGGTATAACGCGTACTGGAATAAAATTGCATACCAATTAAAAAATATTTGCCAGTTATACGTTGTAGTCAACGCAATTATTCTTTGAAGAAAAAAGGCCTTCTTCAGAGTCGTATTGAGTCAGACGTTATTGGCAGCCTTCGTAAGACAAAATTAGTCAGCGCTGACCACATTTTACTTACTCGCAGCCCCACATTCTCCTTAATTCAAGTAATCAATTTTTGTGGGACAAAATACAAGACAAAAAAGCAAATTGTTATTTTTCAATTTTTTAACGCGTATTGTAATTTCATGCAATTCATCTTGATTTATTAACAGCAAATGAAATGTTTTCATTTTGTTAATCTAAAGCATAAGATGAAGTACTGTGTATCATAAATATGGATTTAAAGTAATTATATTTCTTATATTTTAATATTATGTCTTCTGAAAATTAATTTTCAGCAGAAAAAGAATTTTGTTCGTTCAAATTTCACTTCTCGTTTGAAATATTTTATTTGAATTGCAAATTGGTAGTGATATGGAAAGGTACTGATTGTTTCCACTCTAATTCCCACTGACGCATTAATTGGCCTTTTGTATCCTTAATTAAGTCTTCCGCGAACAGATCGATATCGAGAAATGAGTGGAAAGAAGAGAACCAAAAAATCTAGATCAACTTCGTGTCAATGTCGTAGAAGCGTGGGATAATATACCAGTGGAACATTGTCGTTTAATACGGTACCAAAACTATGGTACACTGTTATGCAAATAAAATCAATTTAACATATAGTTGTATGATACTAAATGTGTATGAATTATTAATCTCACATACGTAGAATCGTTTTTATGCGATACGAGTGGACTTTATTGTCGAAACCATCAAGCAATTTTAAGTACATGATAGCTACTCTATATTCATTATCTTTAAACATTTAAACAAATGTTTCAAATAAATCTCAAAGAAAATTAAATTCGACATAAAAAGAATGGTATATCCTACTCTACTAAAGTAAATATTGTTTTGCTTAAATAACTATCGTAATACATTCGTTTCTGTTAATCTTTTTGTTAGGATTATAATTTTTCCAAACAATCAGTATGGTTAGAAATAATTCAAGATCGATCAACAAGAAGTGTAATTATTTCTAACCATACTAATGATGATATTGGCTAAGTAAAACGAATAATCGTAAAATAATTTGTAAATACTTTATTCGAAGTAAATGCAAAGTAGACAAATATTTTAAAAAACGGTACCTACGAACGTTGAATTTTTATATCCAGTTATGTAAAAAAAACGAATTCTTTTCTCCCAGCGTTCTGCATGGTTATTTGATATAGTGCTTCATCTTGCACAAGTGATTTATAATGTCACGTATGGTTTGCTCGCGCGCGGAATACAAATATGTGACGGGAAAACGGAAACCGGGGGCCGTGCGTGCAACGGTGGCTTGTCGATCTTTTTGTTTGATGCGTTATTTTCTTGGACGCTGGCCTTGAGTAACGGGGCAATATGCGAGAGAGGTAAAAGTGGGGTAGTGAACTTGCCTGTTGCCACTAAACTAGTTATCCAAGAATGTAATAAGCGGACACCGCGTCGTGGAAATCGCATGACACGCATGGACACACATCGGACACGGTCATTGCTCAATGTTGCATGTCCTCCTATAAGCAAGATTTTGTTTTAAGCTAACTCACCGCCACACGTCACCGCTATTAAACGACCGTTGATCGCCTCGAAGTATCGATGGGCTGTCCCTTGGACTGTCGCGCTACTGTTTACACGCACGGTGTTTAAAGTTCTAGTTTACGGATAATTGCATCTAACGCGGGAAACGTCAGGTGTAATTTCGAAGTCGCAACGCAAGGTTCCCAGACCTGTAACCGATCATGGAATTCGAACCATTTCAAGGCCTCGTGCACGAAGCAGTAAAACTCGAGGAGTCTCGAAACTTTTGCAAGAGTATTGCACGTCTTAAAATTATCTTCGTACGAAGGTACGTCCAACCTTGGAACCTTTTGATTTTGTTTTTGCCTTCCTTAAATGGCGGAGAAAATTAACTTGTTAGGAGATGGAAATTTGTGTTGTAGAAATAAATAGTAACAAGAAGCGGAGGTTACGTTCGAAATTTGTTAAATCGTTAATCAACTAGTGGGAAAAATTCTCCTTGCCGCAAAAAGTGGAATAGATTGAGTTACATACTGAAAGAAACTTTGAGATCTCGTGCGTAGCCATCTTTGCATCGCTTGAATGACCTGAGAGATCGCAGAGAGAGGTCCGGCCATTTTTTAAACGATCTATCCACTCGTAGATCTTACTTCGACTTAAACAACTATCACCGTACTGCTGCTTCGTTTTCAGAGAAGTAATATTCTCTACAGGTTTCACCTACTTCGAACGAAGGAAATGTATTCAAGTTTCTATGAGAATTTAATTTTCTTATTAATTAAATAAGAATATTTTATTAGAATTGTGAAGAATAATTTGTTCTTTGGTGCAGACAAAGGGCTATTTATTAACTTTATTATGAACATTGAGTGTGATAAAAATGAATTACACACGAAAAATAAAGTCGAAACGTCTTGCTAAAGAAAATTAACTTTTTATTCGATATTTAGGTGGATTGATTCATGTTTCATAGCGATTCAACGTTGGTAATCTTTACCGCTTCGTCAGCGTTTCAGGAACATTCAATCCAGCAGTGGTGCACAACCTTTTTTAATAGTAGGTCAAATAAAATTGAATGACATTTTCTATATGTAAAATTTCAAATTGGAACGGACTGAACTATTGCATTGTATAAAATTATTCCAAGTTTCTGTTTATATATGTCTTTCAAGAAAAGGGGCCTAGAGGTTAAACCAACTTTTCCAGTGAAACGGGTTTAAAGTCTTAGATACGTTTCATGATGTTCGTATTGATAACACTGCTTACGTTCCATTAATGCATTATTGGTCCGAGATTCAATATGTTGTGTACTTCGCAATTAAAATTAAAACTATGTTGGTCTAATAATATTTATTTTTGTATCGTTTTATTTAACACAAAAATAAAAAATTGGATCTTGTACAAAGATCTTTTCACCTACGCAAGTTTTCAAGATTTTTGATCCATAAACCTCCTTTTTTTAGAAACAGGTCAACTTTTTTTAATACTAGGTATTTGGGCTACTCTTTACCTATAATCGTATTAGGGTATGATTTTGGATCACGTATCAAGTTTAAGTAACTGTAAATAAACTTGTACAGTAACTACAGTTACTCAAACGTGGAAACTGGCCCAAATTTTACTCCAGTACGATAAGGATTCAAGAATAAAGTAAACATTAAAAAAATAAGCCATCGTTTCTTTGTCGTAACTGACAATCGATGACAGGACAGAAAACTGTCCACCATTGACGCACTGTCGATCATTGGCGCGACTACCTGACACTTCCATTCTTATTTTCTAAATTGTTTAACTCCTGTTTAGCTTCGTTTTTCTGGCGTCGACGAAAGGGTAAAGCCCTTGGAAAGTATATCTGTCGATTAAAAATAAATCGAAATATTTATTTTTATATCGAACGATGAAGAACGCTCGATGCAGCTCGCGTCGTATCTAACGTTCCTGCTAAGACGCGGCATTATTTGCCTGCCGTGACCTCAATTAATCCGCCGGCAAAGAGGCGAACTTGTGAAACTGCGTTAGTGCCATTTACTGCATCCTGACATGCCCAATCCTCCGGCGCTGATCTCACACACTCGTGGTCAGCAACAAACCGTGACTGGCAAGCGAGCGTCGAGCTCGCGCGTCGCGGTGAATGCTAAGAAATCGCTGGGAATCAGAATCAAGTTTCGATGACGAAAGTGAGCATCGACGGGATCCGCCACGAGGGGAAGGAATGTCGTCTTGGCACCGGGAGCCGCGTTAAAGTGCCGACATCTGGAAAAGAGACGCGCTCGTACGCCGACCAGCCAGCCATTACGTGCCCGCGAAACGTAAACAGTCATAGGAATGATGGATTTTGTAAATAACAGTTACCACTTTGTGAAACGTCCTATTACGTATTCCGCCTGTTCCGCGTTTATCGATACGAAATCGCGACGCGACGGTTTCCCTGGAAAGAGAATCGTAGTATGCACGGGATGTATCCGAACTGCTCGATCAAACTTTGTCAAACTACATCAAACATTCGACTGTAGCCTCCCTACGTGTCGTGGACTCCGATAATTAATGCTACAGGTTCTTCAAATTGTCGCGAATACACTGTACAATTTAGTAAACTTTGTCATACCACGTCAAACGCTCAGAGGTAATTATGAATTACTGTTCTTTGTGTTAAAATACTCTGTTTCTTGGAATCGTTAGCAGAATCTGTTTCTCCTATAATAGCTGAAATATCTATTTATCTTTCAAGTTGTCACACTTTTATTGCCAGTTATTATTTCAAATCGAATTATTACAATTCACACGCTTCTCTCTTACTTTTAAATTCACGTTTCGTTCATTCACCTATTCAAGTTTGCTCATATTTGTATTATTTCCTATCGCTATTCAGAGAATATTAAAAATTGTTGATATTATTCGATAGAGAAATATTTGTAATCCTTCGAATTAACTCTGAAATGATTTATCCTCTAATAAAAGTGTCAGTTTTATACTTAGAATTGTTCAATGAACAGCGACAAATTGCGTCGTAATTAATTTAGACACAAGCTTTCACGATTACCGGTTGAATGAAATATTTCTACAGTGACGAGACTTTCACGTTGCACGTGGAATGGAATCGCGAATACTTGCAATCAGTTTGCGCATTTCCTGCAAGTAGTAAAGTCAATGATATGTCAGCCGTAACGCAACAGGTGAAGTAGTAAACGACAGTATATGGTCAGACTAAATCAGTAGTAAGTGACGGGTCGGACAGCGTGCTTATTGGATATACGCAACACATTCATGAAATGACTATTGCAGCTGTTTGCTTTACTCGAAGTACTTCATCTTCAGTAATATATTATGAAATTGTTATTACAAAATGATACTGTCGTATTTACGTGTACACGTAATTCGAAACTGAATGCTTGTCATTTTCTCTTACGCTGTCGATGATATAATATTAGAAGCATTGTAGAAACAAAATTATAAATTTTTACAAAAAAAATAATTGTCTAAAAATAAACATTGCAATGAACGAGTGAAAGTAAAATGTAATGATACGAACCAAAGTCCAATTCTATGACTGTGTTTTAGAACTCTATATTCTTATATATTATTCAATGTTTCCATATGTAACGTATTAGCCTAAGTTGTCGAAGTTCGAAGAAAGAATTTCACTTGGCACTAACATGTTCAAATAAAACGTGTTGAATCTCGATTGTACCGACGTTTCAGAGTTACGAGAGTTAGATTTTCTACCTTGGGCGTTTCTTCCTTACGATTAATAATGAATCATTCTTTTTCCTTGCAGAGTAGAACGAGCACGCTGGACTACAGGACGAATGTCACAAGGATGATGAGTTCTATGCAAACACAGCTACCCGGATCCTTGCACGATTACCAAGTCGACCCTTACCGACTTCTCGAAGACGACCTGAAGGACATTTACGACGATGTACGAGAGGTCAGTCTATCGTAATTATCCACGATGAAATAATAATAATAGTAATCTTTATAGGTCACACAATAGCGTCATCGTTTCATTCCTTGTATCGAATAAACTCGTATACAGAGTGAACCAAGTAAAAACTGTCAGGAGCTACTTTCCTGGGAATCGTTGATGATATGAAGAAATTCTTTTTTTTTTTTTAATATTGTAACGCGAAAAAAAAATTATGTCGACGTCACTAATGGTTCTCAAGGAAACAGTTTGTAACAATTCACACTGTTCACCCTGTACGTTTCGCCAATGCACTTTCTAGAAAGAAATGTCTATTTCTACACGTAAGGACCAGTTCAATTACGTGGAAAAATGTGGATGTCGAATTCCACGCATAGAGGGGTATCATGCACTTTTTACAGTTCCATAGAAGGTAGTCTCGACTAGAATCACGTTTCCAAAAGATAGGAATGAAAAAATGTAATGTAAATGATAGTGGCATATTTCTAACTGCGAATGTTACGAAATTTTCGTAATACTTTTTTCGACCCGTATTAAAGAACGAGTATGTAGATGAATCGTTGTGTTTACCCGATGCACTTGGTAATGTAAACTTGTATATTTTTGTATATACAGAAGCATTCATTGTTCATTCTTATATTTAAAATTACAAGGTACATGAATTATTAAAATTGATATGACAATTCAGAAGTAAAAATGTGATTTGAAAAGTACAATTGAAACTAAAAGTCTTATAGAAATTTTTCGAAGCATTTAAACATTTCGAAATTTTAATTCCTATTAGTAAACATTTACTAAAAGCTCGAATATTTAAAAACAGTGGTTCGATTGTTCAGGCAAACTTGTATTCTCCTTCTGAAAATACAGTACACAGCTTGTAACGTATCTGATGTAATACTACGGAATGTCGTTATAATCTCTTTCATATCATGTATCGTCGGTTCGTGAGTAAAAACTTTTTCTGTTGCGTAATCCCATGAAAAGAAATCTAACGGAAAAAAATGGATTCACGTAACATTTTTCTTTCTGTCTGCCGACAAAAACTAACTTAGCGATTGTAGTAATTTCTTTCTAACTGGTCTGTTGGACACGTGTAATAGAAATGGACGTAGACATAAATCAATACCAGTCAAGGTATCTGTATATTATCGCTAATGATTAATTTTGTTATTTAATTCAACCTTAGAACATCAACAAAATTGTATTGCATCCAACAGTCGTATACACCCGTTCACCATTTTCTGTATGATAACATACATATTGTGTTTGTTTCTAATATTCAATCGAAACATTTCTTTACGTATACCCTTATAATCTCTAAAATTTAAAAAAACTAGCCCTGCAATTTCAAATCCGTGATGGTTTAAGAAAGTTGCATCGATTTCAAAAGACGTTGGGTTAAAAACAAGAATTTATTTTTGGCTAAAGTATCGTTTAAATAAAATTAATTTCTAATTTCTGCCCATCGATACGTTCCACGAACAAAAATGAGAAAGATAAAAATGGCGTAGGAAGTTGAGCGCGAGTCGGTTCGGAGCGACACTCGAACCACGCGTTGAAATTACTTTCTTGCTGCCATTTTCGGTGCAGCGCACGTCGATTCGTCTCGAATCGCCAAGTAGTTCCGTCAGGTGATTCGAACAGGAAGAGGTGGACCAGATCCGGAAGGAAAGACCGCAAAAGCGTTGGTGTCGTCGGTGTAACCCCCCGTTGGATGGCATCGCGAATCGAATTCATCGATTTGCGTCATCGCGGCTTTCGTTGTTACGAGACTTCTGGTCGCCAGAATTTCTTCGTTTTTCCCCCTCCCCCCCTGCCGTTTCGTCTTTTTCGTCTGTTTCTCCTCTGGTTTCTAGCCGATAGGACGCTCGTCCGCGTAATTGTAAATATTTATGGCGAGGAATGCCGTTTTCACGACGAGGCGCCTCCTCTTAAGGCGGTTCGCGCGCGTTAGCGAAAGCAGCCATCGACTTCATGGTCTGCATATATGGCCGAGAGTAGAACTTTTACTCACGGTCGCGTACGGAGTACAATTGTATTTGCGTATGCGCGTGCAAACGCGTTTAGAAAGCACTTTTCTCGTTGCACCATGGAACGCGATAACGCGGATCGTCACGCGCATTACGTGTCATCGGTGGGGCGCGAGCTGGCGTCCTCGGTTAATTAGCTCGAGAATGCCGCCGTGTCGCGAATGGAACAACTGCACGCGCGAATACATTGTTGCTGTAATTGTGAGAACAGGACCCTCGGATTTGTAAGGATGCGTGACTCACAAATTCGTTCACGCGTCCTGGGCATAGTCCGTTTTTAGAGTCCACGGTCAGCTTTGTTTACTCGGAAACCGTAAAACAGAGGTTACAAGTACCGACGTTATTTATAGAAGGGATTATGTTTTATTTTTGAAAAAGAACCCACAGTTTGTACATACATGTGGCGGGTTGAGAGACACCGTGATGTAAATCACATTTTAACTGTTCTACGTAAAATGATGTTTGGCGTTCGTTGTTTAAAAAAGATCCAGACACGTATTAAAGTTACAAAAACCCTTCTACAAACTCAGAAACGTGTTATAAAAATTGAAGGATGTTTAAATTCTGGAGTGATATTTCGGAAACATATCAATTAGTGAAAATTTAATAATGAATACACTTTTTAATGAATAATAATTTTTAACGTACGATATAATATGTATAATATAACGCATAATATAATATGTTCTCTAATTTTTATGTAGAAGTATTAACAATAAAGCGTAAGGTGGACTTACACCGTTATGGTTCGAAATGCTTTGGTAACTTTGTTTAGTATCAAACAAAATTTTCGCCATTTCTCAGCAAAGTATGAATTTACAAGTAAGTCGATTTTTATGATAAATAGAAGAGAGCTTGCTCTCAACTCCAATGTTAACTCAAATTTGAAGAATTTGGCTTACACCACTAGGGCTCTCAACCCGCCATATGTGTCTACTGTAATTAATTTGATTTTGAACACTAATATTTGAAATTAATAATTGCAAGAATGTAATTTAAATCAAAATTGGAAGTTTTCTTTTGAAAAAAAAAATGAAATGGAATTCTGGGACGAGGGCGTGCCTAATTATAGATCATAGTTTTGAATTTGCTGACTCCAACCTGTGAAAAGAATGCGACTTTTCACTTCGCTCTACTTTCCTCAGACTCCCAGACAAATATTAGATTTAATATTCCAAGCTATCGCTGTGTTGAAGCCCATTAAAAAGTAAACATCACACTCGAGGACATCTGCTCGTTAGAACAGCCAGGGGTGGATCTAGATAAGGGGCAATGGGAAATATATTTAAAAAAAAAATATATTTATTATTCTTCCTCATAATGACTGCAAACATATTATACATGATGTCAACTGCAATTATTTGCCGAGTAAATACGAACTTACTAATTTTTTTAAGTCTCTCACCACTTGTGCTACCGATTTGCTCGCCAAATGTTAAAATTATTAAAAACATAAATGACACGTCTTTCGTAGATAATTCAATATCCTTCAATTTTGATAATAACTATTTTATCTATCAAATTAATCACAAGATATTGGTAAACAACCACAAAGCTGTACTTATTTTCCTAGATGGTGGCGATTTCTCAATTCTGACCCTACAGAACCTTGTACATTTCAAAACTTTCCTGTTTATTCTTTTTGTTTGTTGGATCGGAATCTTCGTTAAGTTATCGCGCGTATGTACAGTCAGTAAGGACGTTCGATCAAGTTGGCCTAAGTGCATCGGTTTCGTCGCTTCCGACCACGTGAACGAGACTATACGGAAAGCGTTTCTGACGTAAGCTCATGAATCGAGCTACTAACGAGCGTTCCTTTCGACTTTGGCCAAATTCCAGGACGAACTTTCAGCGAGTGTCACGGCTAGAATTCAAAGCGATCCACGCGATCGACGTTGCTACTTCGATCGCGCTTGCAACCGACAACCATTCGTCACGTATGTTAATCATCATCAGATTATGGTCATCGATTGTCTATGCGCGAGCAGCGAGTGATAAATTGGCTTAGAATAAAATATGTAACGCCTGCATTGAATCGAAATAATACATCGGTTGTTCTAATTCGTACGAGCATAGCGGGTGGAACGGTATATTGATTATTATAGTTCAGTGTTCCTTATACCGATCCCTCCCGCGTAATATCTCACTCGGAGAATCTTTTTACCTATTGTCAGCGATTCAATATCAACTACGTTCGTTAAGAATTCGATAGATTTCTCCTTACGATAAGAAATTCGAAACTAGTTACTGCTACTCATAATTCATACCTCATGAAAAAATTGAAACACAAAGCTACGAGGACTAGTCTTATTTGAGCACAATTAACACTTATCTTATTCTTAACCTAGAAAGAGCACATAAATCTTTCATATTCTCGAGCAGTTCTCTTCGAACCTAACACCTAAAATACCCTTTTTCTTTATTTTGCATAATTTATGACTCGTCGCATACAGAAATAATTGTTGCTAAGGAAACTTCAAGCTCTACCGTCGCCATTAATTTTACACGTTGCGCAAATCTTTCTCACTTTAATCTAAATATTAGCCATTTTTCAAATAAATATGTGTAATTTTCATTAACTTCTTTGTACCCTTAAAACAAAAATACCTGAAATAATTACATAGGGAACGATTAGAATTTTTTGGTAGATCCAAGGTACAAAACTGATAGCGAAATTAGCTTCTTTCAAAATGGTGGGAAAATAACGCGCAGCATTTGACGAGGAAATGATACTGCAGACATTAATTTTTTCATTAGAGGATGGCACACAAACGCTTGGCGCTTTTTCTAATAACAATGAGAATTCCGTTTCACCGTTCGAAGTCAAGGTTACGTTTGCCATTGTTCCAGGTACTCATCAGGAACACCACGCAGAAGGAGCTGCAAACTATAGCGACGTACTACTTTGACGGGAAGGGAAAGGCAGTGCGGCCGATGGTAGCAATTCTCATGGCACGGGCTATCAATTACCACAAGGAAAGAAAGTGAGTTGTGAGAGGCACGCCTGTGCAGATTCTTTCAAGTTCGCCGTCGATAAATTTTTACGTTTTACGGCGATTAAGAAATTTATTGTCCATTCGAGTACTCCCTTCGTTCTGATCGTTTTGCGTCGTCGAAGCGTAGATTGGCCTCTAAACGCGTCGACGAGACGCCGTAATTGTCTCACGCGGTAATTACCTATTTAGAAAGGTCTGAAGGACGTGGCGGGATATATCATAGATGCGTGTGATAACACGTCGACCATTCAACATACGTTCTACGTCGAGTGGATCACCGGTGACCCACGAAGGGGAGACTATTATAAATTATAAAATTGTATACAGACAATACCATTGAATTCGGAATCATCGCGTTATGGGTCACTGGAGACCCACGAAGTATTCTTTATTTCGATCGATCTCTAGAAGAAACTTCCCTCAAAACAGCGCGAAATTTAAAACTAGTCAAAGAATTCAAAACTATTCTAGACTGTAGAAATCGTAATAGAAAAACGTATTTTATTTTATTTTTGCATTATATAAATACAAATAAAATTATTTAATAGTAAATAATTATTTCATGATGGAATAGGAGGTTTCTGCATGAGATTAGTAACGAAACACATTAGTTTTCAACAGTTATCGGATAGAAATTGTATTCGAGTTCCCTGCCTCATTGGTATACTAAAGGTAAATAGAAATCTAACGATAATGGAAACAAAGTAAAACGAAGGTGTGCACGCGATTCGTTAATACGAGAAAAGAATAGCCTTGCAACGTTTAGAAAGCATCGAAAGAATGCGACGCGTCGGGACGGTCGGTTTCAAATTCATCAATCGCTTTGAAAGCAATTACCCGTCGTGCGCGAATCGACGTCGTTGAATATGAATGAGAATGTTCGGTGAATGAGAACTAGTGTACGCTGTCGCATATGCTCGACGAATTGTAAATAGTAGTAAGCATGACGTCGCGATTCAAACCGCGATGGCAATGAGATAATCTCACGAGTGACGAGAGACGTCGAATTTTCTGTCATCGACCAATATGCAGAATTTGTCGTTCGCCAGGGACACGTGTCTCTTGTAACAATATTGGAACGGCTATAACATTTTATTTTATTTAGACAAGGGAAGATAAACAAGCACAAGATAATAAAAATATTATTAATCCATGGTTGTCACTCTACAATTGGAACCCCTTTTTATAATAGTCAAATACTCTACAAAACCATCGCCAAAAATAATTATTTAAATTATTATGTTAGTTCTAGTCTTGTTTCACAATAGAAATGACACGTTATTTAATTATATTGTAGGCTTGTCAGAAACAATAGAACCTATGGTAACAATTAGCCTGAACATTAAATATAATTACATAACATTTTGAAGTTAGAACGAGTAAAAGAATTTACTAGACAGTTAGCACCAACCATAGTTACTCACGGGTGCCGTATCTTCTAAGTTTATGGGGATGAAGAATAATAATAATTGAACTAAATAGTATACTTATCGGTATTATAAATAACTGATGTCTAGATGTCAGTCTTAAGTAACCTGCTGACAGTAAACTAAATATTTTGATCTGTATCTTAATAAGTATGTTATTCGATTAGTGTCATCACTGACTGGTATTCTCAATCTTATTAATCTCTACTCACGTTCGTGATCGATAAACGACGGAGAGACTACGGTGAAATCTTGCATAAATCAATCGCGAACCATTATATTTATCGATACTTTTCTTTTCGAGCTGTTCCTATTCGTCCTTTCTCTTCCAATCGCGAATCAGCGATCTTCACACCTATCGAACGCGGGGGCGTGCGATCAACGATTAAACGATAGAAATCGTTCCGTTTCAGCGATCTCTTGGCATCGCAGCGACAGGTGGCGATGATTTCCGAGATGATCCACAACGCCTCGTTAGTGCACGACGACGTAATCGATCAGCCTGACTTCCGCCGCGGTAAACCTTCGGTCAACGTTGTCTGGAGCCAAAAAAAGGTAAGGTCTGCCTCGTTTTTGGTCAAAGTCTGCGCGAGCATCCGAAGTTCAACGAATTTGAAATATCAACGATTTATTTAACGATCCACGTCGATGACGAAGTTCTTCTTGGGAACTGGTATACCTTGAAGGATCCAAAAATAAAGAAAGAAGTTCACGGAACGTCCGGATTTCTGCGTACACAGTCGCCCATACATATTTGAACACTTGGTGGGATGTGATCGTTAGGCTTTTCTGAGCATTGTCTTTATCCGTACGAAACTTCATCATGGTTGTTTTATAAATCTTTTAGAAAAGAGTACGTTCATCCACTTTAAACGCGCAGCACGTTGTTTTATTCCCATTTTCCATAGTACTATGTTCTCGTATTTTTCTACATAACATCATCTTATCGTTCATCTAATGTTCGAATGAGATCATAAGATAAAGATTAAGCCGGCATGGATTGTGAAACAGCCATATTCGTTGAATCTCGCATTTTCATCTTGCTTCTATAAAATGCAATGTTTCCTGTAATTCTGTTATTATTTTTGTTCTTTTAATACGGTGTTGTTAACCTTCTATAACCAGTTTACCATGAATAACCTCACGTAACTCTGAAGTCACCTTTACTTGCACTGTAATTATAAAGTAACTCTATATTTTTGTTAAATACAGATGGTATTTTGTTTTGACAAAAATTATAGGCTACTTAATTTATCAATTATAACCTGTGCATCAAATTCTTATAAAATTTATATGAACATAAATTTAAAAAAAAAATCATATTATTTCAATAAAATTTGTGAAATGAATCGCATTATTTAAATAGAAAATTAATAAAAATTGGCACGTAAATAAGGATTCTAAAAATAAATGTAAACGTCGAAACAGACAGATAATTCTCAAGGTGAAATTGGCAGACCGTCGAATACCCGGAGCCGCGATTTTTTCTATCCATTCTGTTTCTCTATTTAATAAACGTTCGTGTTCGATCTTCATTCGCCTCAGTGTCGAGTCGCTCATGTTTATTCGATCGTCGGTCATCATCGACATCTGGGATTTCTTTCGCACGATGCACCGTGAATTTCGATACAGTCTCGATCGCCCGTCGCGTCGATCGATGAAGACTAAAAACTCTCTCTGAAATACCGGAGAAGGAAAGAGGCTAATGCGATTCACGGAGCCGCGCGACGCTGACCGTGCACGCTTTCTTGGCCTGGAACCGGAAACGGATCCACGTTTGGTCTGACGTTGCCGCGCCGCCACGCTTGACGTGATTTCGAAAAGGCGAATCGCTGAAACGACCACCATGTAGGAAAAAAATCTGCTGCACGCGTTAACGTTTTATCCTATAAACAGGAAAGACGTTTCTGAATACCAGGTGACTCGCCATACACTGTGGAATAAGGAGATAACACGCCTTGAAGTATTGTTATTTATTATGTCAATGGCTTACGGTTATATTCTGTCCTCCTTAGCTAAAATGTTTTGTCAATTTTTCGTTTTTCTCTGTTTCCACCTTTTAAGTAAATTTAAGTAGTTATTTTTAACGCATCATTGTGACGGAATGGTAACACAGTTTCAGAATTTTCTACCTTGAAGTTAAATCATCTGACTAATGTTACCGTTGTGTTAAAAGAAAAATCAATACGAGTCGTGAAAAAATATTAAACGCCAGTGAAGTTCGAATATTATTAACGAAAGAAATTATTGCTAGGTACAAGGCGGATTTAAAAATTCAGGTACAATGGGTCGCTGGTTGCACGATTAACGGTGCGTTAGAAATTGCCTCGAAAGTTGAATCTGGCAATTAGATTTCTTGGAAACATTGTTGCAAGGCAGGGGAGCCGTAGACCGAATCACGTAACGATCGTCTGTTACTAAATCGCGTTCAGAAATCATAATTCACGTGCTACCACTCGAGATCGATATAAGAAACACTATACTATAATTTATACACATAAAAGTTAATTGATAACATTGCAGAACTTTGGAGTTGAAAAATATTTTTATTTCTTTACGAATGTTTTATCTCAGATCTACAAAATAATATTGGACATCCAGTTTTTGTTTACAATCAGTATTATCATGATGAAAGTTATAAAAAGATCGTGGAGTTTAAAATCAGGATCGAAGGGTTGAAGTTTTTGACACGCGAATAGAAATTAATTGGCCTAGCACACACATTCTCGCGCAAATATACGTGATTCGTAGGAATGGTTGAAAAGTGTGACGGCCTTGAGGAACAAATTAGCGGGTTACAAAGAAATGGAAAGCCGTAAAATAACCACGAAAGTCTCGCGTCAAAGATTGGCGGGAGCATTGGGATAACCAATTGTGTAACAGCGACGTATTAACGCGACACTAATTGAGCGACCTCTTGCTTATGTATATATAATAGTTATCGCTGGGTTACGCGCAAATAACAAGGCCGTGAACGAGCTAGAACGTAACTTGAAATTCCTCTTTATCGAACGATCACCTGTCGAAAGAGCGCGACCATTTTCTATATTATTAGGTGATTCCTAATTAGACGATCAAACTGTCCGAATACTTTCTACGAGTAGAATTATACGACGAACATGTTACAAAACATAGAAACAAAAATGCTTTTTTTAAAAAGTTATAAAAAAAAATGTTCGTAACAAAGTAAACGCTTGTGGTACAAAATAACAAAATATTCACGTGCCTTTATAATAATAGCATAATTAAAAATTATATTATTATTATAAAGGCACGTGAATATTTTGTTGAATTTACCCTTGCATCTCGAAACATCTGATACCTTCAGCAATATAAATGGATGCATTTATTTATCATCAAACGAACGAACAGTTAGAAAAACAGGAAGCTCTCAGACATCCGACAGAATTTATGTTACACGGAAGTGAAACCACATACTGAACTGATTTTTCGCTCATAAATTTTACGAGAAGATTTAAAAGATTTAATTTGTAAGTCAATCGCCGATGTCTTCCTGAATATTTCTTGTTTATTTCAGAGTGTATTATCAATTTCTAAGATCCTGATTACCTTTATTAATATCTAACTGTGATTGATATAGTGTCGGAAAAATAGCAACGATGAAATTTCACCTAATCGCCTCTCAGATTGTCACAACTCGGTTCCCTGTTTATTACAATCTGAGAAATAGTATTATTTTTTTATTAAAGTTTTAATTAATTCGCTTTGACCATCGACGATTTATTATAATCGATTTGCGAAAACTAAATTGGCATTTAAAGAAGGTTTAAGATTTTTATTCGTACTATCTTACCGCAAATAATGCAATAATTTGGATTGCGAAGTTCTTATATGGAATGGAAATCCTTTCTCTTGCATTTCGGCCGTAAATGTAAATTCATTTGAAACATTTCAAGGATATTCTAGTTTCCCAGAACTGTAACGACATTTAAACTGCTGATGCTAATATACTATGCTATATATTAAACTTCGTGAAGTTTTTAAATATACAGATATGTGCTAGCACTACTTATACAGAACCGAAAGGAATTAATATTCACAGAATTGAAAATATGGGTTACAGCAATGTATTAACCAGTAATTCTAAATGTGTAGGCCACCGTTAAGAAATCATGATAAAATAGAGGTAAAATGAAGGCTACAACCCACCCCAACAAATTTATTATCTCAATTTTAACACTAGAATTACCAAAGTAAAATACATTACTTACTCACCTGGATTTTTAAAAATGTACCATAATTTTCTATAAGGGAATGAATAAACATTTACTTCCATTGCATTATACATTTCTTCAAGTGTCTACCGTTTTAATTTCTTTGTCACAAATAAATACATCATAATTGACGGTAGTTCTAGTGCTAATGACTTCAAGCAATTTTTTTATTAGCCGACAAATCCTCAACAGGCATCAAAACTTTAATATTTCTATTACAATTTCTAGGGATGGGAAAATCGTTAGCCTGTCTCTTCAAGCTCCACCACTGCACGCGTATTTTAATTGTAGCAGAACTGTAGCAACGCGTATCGACTCGAGGTACAACGTATCGTATGATAAGAATTTCTTAATCGCGATAAACCGTCAACTTCGATCCGTATCATTGATCGGAAGTTATTTCCCAAAGGCTTTGAACGAGCTCGATCAGACTTTCCTGGTAGCTGAGGCTGCACCCTATTGCTCGCTACGCTGATTCATGCGCGTTTTGTGAAACAGTCTCTTTCGCAACGGCAATTTCAATAAAGTATCGCGGCTACGAAAACAACGTTTTCGAAAGGAAATCCCGTAGCGTGTCGTCGCACTTAACGCACGTGAAAACGAGGCGATGGAAGATACCGGATGTGAAACTCGAAATTACGAGCCGGTTGTCTGGCTGCTCGTCTCGTTATCGCGCCTGACAACGGAACGACACGGACATTCGCACCTGTGTCCCCGTGCCGTGGACGAAACAAGTAGATCTTCCGACCGATTGACGTGCAACCTTGATGAATTTCCCTCGTAAAGCTTTCCTCGTTTTTACGCGACGAAATATGGCGCGTAGTGAAAGGTATCGAAATTATTTACGCTTCACGTGCTTCCGCGCGATGTGAAAACATTCTGGGGAAAATTCGGTCTAAAACTCGGACACAGGTTTTATTTTTTTCATTTAACATCATATTCTCGGTTTTTATTTCTGAAAACAATTGTAAAATTTGTTGAACATTGCAATTATATCCTACACGAATCGTGTCAAGATTTACATTTTAATTGCAATAAATGTTTAAGTTGTCCGAATTGTGCTACATGAAGAATTCTCTATAGTGCTCCCCTTGGAATGTGACGTTCTCTGCTTTAGAAAACACTACATTATGGCAATGAAGTATTCCGTTTAGGGAAATGGTTTCGTAAATGTGTTTTCCTTGAGATTTGCACGTCGTAGTGAATGGTGCTCGAGATAATTGACAGTTCTAAAGATTGTTTGGGCTAAAGAATGCAAATGTTCAGTGAACGTCCTGTGGCACTAAGTGTAGAGTATTTTTATATTCCTATTATCTAAAATGTGTTATTTGGTCTTGCTAGTAACTAAATTTTGTAAGTTATATAGAAGAAAAATTATAGAACGTTCCTTTAAGAATATTATTTTAACGAGTAGTCACACCTCTGAAATATCCATGCAGTAGCATCGTCAAAGTTCAATTTTCAATTTATATTTTATATAATGATTCTTGATTAAAATTATTGCAATGCAAAAGAATCTTGACAATCTGAACGCTTGAAAAATGATTTGAATTAGCCATCGTGAAGCGTAATGAATAATTACTGAAAGGTTTTTATGGAACAGTAGTACTTCTTAACAGCAGTTAATAATTTCGATCCCACAATGTCCACGTGCATAATTTAATCAGACCACAGTGTTCACAAAATTCAATTACCGTAACGATTATGACAGTTACAAAACTACTGCCTCTGGTAATTACTACTATTACTAATCACTACATAGTAGACCAACCATCTTACGTAACACAACCATCAGCCGTCAATGGTCGTTAAGAAAGTTGCTGTATACATTTACTTGCTTTTTAGTGGTTTCCGGCTTCATAACGCGAATCGAAATGGCCAATTTTTCGGTGTTTACTTTACGTCTTTCTGCCTTAATATTTCACAATTAAGGAAAAAGCGAGACGAGAATTCATTACTTATGCTGGTAACAAATGGTCTAAAAACACCTCTCCCAAAATAGATTCGAAGATAAGTGAACATAAGTTAACGTGAACACAAGAGGTATAGAAAATATAATTCGAATAATCAAACTTGAAACAAATCGAAGATAAAATTATTTTATATAAATTATACCGACGATCGAATTTTAAGAGTACAGTAATGAAATGGAAAGTAAATTGTCTAGGGTGCGTAGAAAACAATGGAAAATTTGTAAGCCTCGCAGTAGCCGTTGATTATGCGTTACAGGAACTGTTTAACGCATTTAGAATATGAGATTCAGTGTCGCTTGTGGAAATCGTCGTCGCAGACGGTAGCCATCGATGTTAAAAGCCATTAAGAAAGTGTGGTTTCAGTGTGTCCTCGCGTGCAATGTGCTCATCAAATGCTTTCCGTTGCCGTTGTAACGCCAGAAAACCGCAAGCACATGCATCGAAACTAACTGAACGGTACCCGTGAGGCCATTGACGATCTATTCTCCCTTGTAATGTAGTCGCGACTACTTAACTTGTACCCACCAGTCTAACCCCTATTTGCATTGCAGCGACTTTCTAACAATACCGCGTGTCTTCATCTTCATCTCGCCTATACTTTGCATTAACATGTGTACCAAACCGTCGTAAACTTCGTGTAACGAATCATAAAGAAAAATGCGTTCAATCGTTGTGCTTCCGATTGCAATTTAACATTCGAGCGATTTCGCTGTCGATCCATTCGTTGGAGTACCGCTTTCAAGTGACAATTTTTAGCCCGGATTCAAATTACAAAATCCACCCATCAATCTTTATAGCAGTGGAATAAATTATTATTAGACTGATGACTAACAATAAGTTGTCATTAAAATAATATTCTAGAATTAACACCAATCCCTTAGAACGAGTTCGACAAATTTTTCACCGTGTTCCTCGATGTTACGCTTTCTGTGGTCACGTTTACCGTAATCATGGACCAAATTATATTCCCGCGACTGTGAGACGAAAGAAAGTAGCCTCTCGCGTTACTGGCCAGCCTTCATTCCGAGCGAACACCCGACAGTTCGGAATAAAATCAAACAGTCCGGAGATCTGTATCGTAGTCAGTTAATTAAAACCGTTTCTTCGTACGCAAGAATTTCTAGCATTTGGTATTTAGAAAAAACAGGACGTAAGAACGAACATTCGCATGCTCTGGGTTTATCGGTTGTGCGTTTCGAAAGATGCACAGTGAAAGGTAACGCGTACCTTAATCATGCATAGTAATTCTACCTTTTTCGGTCGATGATAAATGACAAGCATCGAAAGAACAATATCGAAAATAGGCGAACTTTTCTAGTAATTAGAAACCAAATGTTCTTTTACTATTCGATTATTTGAATAATATTTATTCAATGGTGGGCATGAGGGGTGACTGCAAGTTCTTGATCACCTCTCCTATTGACTAAAACGATCTATTATTTAAATTTTAATCGCTTCCAGCAATTTCTTTATTCGTTAACAAAATGAACATTCATTGAAACTTTAATATTTCCAAACCTGGAATTTTTTCATGGTCAGCAAAATTGCTATCCTCCGTTAAACTATTTATGATTTTCTCAAACATTCATGTTTTTTGTTTTCAGGTAACGATGGCGGGAGATTACATTTTGGCAGTCGCGTCGATTATGATAGCCCAGCTTCGAAATGACAACGTCACTCTTACCCTCAGTCAGGTAAAGTTCGTAACACTTATTCACGAGTTCATCTTCGTACGAAGATAAATCACCTAACTTGACTATTTTAACGTACAAACGTGTTGATGAATACGAATTATACAAAACAGTTATAGAAATGAAGAAATTAGTTGTACTCGAAAAAAACAAAGAGAATAGTATCATTATAAATGATTAAATGGAGTAAGCAATAACGAAGGAACTTCCATTTCCGTTCAAGTGACGATGCATGAAATTTTGAATTTTCTTATTAATATATCGATTCGTTTTAAATTTGTACACGTGTTTGTTCTTAATTCCACGCGCGCGAAAAAGTATCCACGTGCTCTAGGACCCTGATATAATCCTGATGATAAGTATTGACCAGTCCAGGTGCTTTCCAGGTCGTGACGGACCTGGTGCAGGGTGAATTTATGCAGCTCGGCTCTAAGGAAACAGAAAACGAAAGATTCGCGCATTACCTCACGAAAACATATCGCAAGACGGCCAGTTTGATCGCCAATTCTTTGAAATCTGTAAGTCGCCGCCAATCTTGATGACACGGCTTGATTTGGATCTGCATTGAAAAATTTGTTTTGTCGCAGGTGGCCATGTTAGGGGGTGCTGACGATCAATTGGCAGAATTAGCTTTCCAGTATGGTAGAAATATTGGTTTGGCATTTCAATTAGTTGACGATCTTTTGGATTTCGTGTCGTCTTTGGCGGCAATGGGTAAACCTACTGCGGCTGACCTCAAGCTGGGCCTTGCAACTGCTCCGGTTCTTTTCGCGTGTGAACGGGTAAGTACAAGTACAGTAACCGCTAAAAGAATTTGTAAAGAGTGTCCAAAGTTTATACGACACGAAACCCTGACCAACATTGAAATAATTTTTGTCCAAAATTCTGTTTATTAAATCTGAATTTTATCCTAGGACAATTCCATTTCTCCAATACAACGTAGGATATAAGAAATACAAGTGAAATTTTTGTAGATGTTCAAACGTGTCAAGTAGAATATATTAAATAGGAAATTAACAATAAAATTACATAGAAAATTTAACTAAACAGTTACATGTCAATTTTAACTTACGATTTGTCTCGTAAGAATCTTGTTGATTTCCTTATTAATATTTCTACCATAATTGTTTGCCTTCGTTCGTTACAGTTTCCAGAATTAAACGCGATGATCATGCGCCGGTTTCAAGAGCCAGGAGACGTTGAAAAAGCTTTTGAACTCGTACACAAATCACAAGGTCTCGATCAAACGAGATTTTTAGCTCGAAAACATTGCGTGGAGGCCGCCAAGCTCGCGCAATCCTTAGCCGAAAGCCCATACCAAAAAGGTCTGCAAGTAGTCTGCGATTTAGTATTGAATCGTATGAAGTAGCGACGTGAGAAGTTATGTCTCCATCTATGAAAGAAAAACGAATGACGTAGTCGTGAAGAATTAATATTGGCATCGGTTCTGACTAGTGCCAATTAAAAATTGCATCGAACGAAATGTAACGTACCTTCGACAGGTTGCACGAGTTAAAAAGCAAGGACGAATGCAAGAGAGTCAAAGGTATTTTTTCTGTTAACACCTGTTGTACATTAAAAACTCGTGACGAATGATGTTCGATCGATTACCATCGAAAGTACTTGAAGTTCTGTTTTAACTTGTATGTTTGTTACATAGAAGTTGTAGATGTTTGTCGCTACGGGATTGTTAAAGAAGAGTTAATTCGATAAAATCGAAAGATCGGTAGGGAATTATTTTTATAAATTATATCGTAATTGTATGCGTAACACAAAGAGAAACGCATAATTTTATGATGATCATTGAAAATATTGACGTGCAAGTGGTGTTATTATGAAATTTTTGAACTTATAATCGTTTCGAATTTTTTTTAACGTTTCTTTCTTGTTAGCAAACTGAATTCAAGTTTTGATTCAAGTCTGAATTTAGACACCAAGTGCCTAGATATATTTTCCAAGAGAGAGAGACGCACTATATAAAAAAAGATAAAAATGTAAAAAACGAGCGGTAATGTTTACTTCGCTCCATAGCACACATATTACCTGATTTTTATCGATACTGTCAATCGTAAGTGTAAATAAAATAAAGTGTAGAGTAGTTATATTATATTAGAATTGGTAACTCTTCCTGATTGTTCTCTTCGCGATTTTTATATTACGAATAAATAAACTTTTTGATCTAACTGTTTTACAATGAATTAACTTAGTTCTATTTTTAGAAATTACATAGATGAATATTAAAAAGAAAAAAATTTGCATAATCATGTAACTTCGCGCAATAATGGTCTTAACCAATTACATTAATGAATATCTTTTTGTTTAAAAAGAGAACAAATTTTTTTTTATTTAAAAGATAAAAATAATAATTATATTACTATTTGTTAATTATGTGAGTATTGTTTACACACGTAATATTTTCAAGAACAACAATCGCAAGGGTACCAGTACTAATCGACAGCATAATTTAATGTTTTCTTTAAAACGTGCGAAGAACGCCTACCAAAGAAGACTTTATGGTCTTGATTCTTCCACTAATGTTGCGAAAATTAATTTTGGCTTGTCGAATGTAATAAGAAATATAAAAAATTGGCATGTTATATACCATTGGAACAATTAGGTTTTTGTATTTTCAGAAAATTATTAATATTATTTTTATTCGAAAGGTGTCTAATAAAGTGGAGTACCATCTTCCATAACCTATTATATTCATGTTGAATAGAAAACCTGCTCAAAATATTATTTGCTACATAACTGAACATATAGGTATAAATGTATAATAACTTTTATTTATAACATGAATTAATGTATATAATTGCTCTGTAAGGTAACACAAATCACTGTTGTAAGATTATTAATAAAAAAACATGCAAACATGTAATTACGATCAAATATAGATTTATGTTAGGTTAAGGATATCCAATTGGGACAGAGAAAAGAAGGTATGTAAATGAAGCTCTCGATCTCGTACTCATACGCAAATTATTATTTATAATTCATGTGACCTGCCTATATTTTATCGAGAATTGAATTATTACAAATTGTCATTGAAAAACAGCTTACATACATAATTTATTTATAACCCCAATTACTGAAGTAAAATATTAGTTTATCGATTAAACACAAATACATTTAACATTTATCCCATAATGCTGATATTAATAGAGAAATAAAATGTTTTTCACATGTAAATATCGTATATTGTATATATACGATCCTTTGTAAGCAAATTCTGGATACATAATCTTCAGTGTTTATAATAAAAAAGAATTACAAAATTATAGAATTGAAACCGAATATCTTTAACTTAGATCGATTAGCTTCATTATTACTAAATTGTAAACCATAAGGTTTAGTATCTTATTTGTTGTGTTGGGGATTACTAAATCCATGTTATATAATTTTTTTTTAATATAAACGTTACATTTAAATTCAAAACGTCTTATTTCTTTTAAACTTATCATGGAACGTAGAATTCAAAAATATTTATTGAATGCATGAATCGTAATTATATCTATTTATTTATTGGTAACAGGAAATTATTTACTATATAAGAAAGTATATTACATAAAATATTAAACTAATAAGACGTTGACAAGCAAAGACCCAGCAATTCGAACAATAAAGATGCGTTTCGATGATTCTATAAAAGAAAAAAAGTAGGACGTCGCCGCTAAGAAGAAGCGAGACGAGAAAGAAATCGTGCGCCTGAGGAGATAGACGTTTAGAAAGCTCAACCGATTCGCAGATACAAATTAGGCTTGTCAGGAATACGGAAACGTTCATTTCGTTTAAGTAGTGTCGTATAGATACACGGAATACAATTTCAAAATATCATATTAACGCGTTACGGTTCGAAATACTTTTCGTAGAAGCAATAGTGGACCTCTATGTATTAATAAATTACATTTCATATGTTTAATACTATTTTGCAGGCAAATAAATAACTTTATAATATAGTCATTAATTAGATAGCAAATAATATGAGCTAATGGCTGCAATGTTCCTCGTCTAGTTTAGTATAAATACAGCTTCTTCATTAAATCCAAAACGATCAATACTTGGAACTCCCACCACATTTAATTGTAACTCTTACAGTCGATAGCGTTATAGATTAATTTCATTTCCATTAATCCGTACAGTTTTTATTCTGTTAATAAACAAAAGAATTTCCATAATTTCATTTGCTACCATAATAAGCGCTATGATCTCTTTCTATAACCTGTTGGTAATATTGACACGGAAATGATAATGGGGCTCTAGAGCCCCAAAGAAATAGGCCGAAAAAATACATTGGATACTTATTGATCTACTTACATATTTCGTCTGTGCTATTTGTTGAACTTCAAAAAGTTATTGAATATTGATATTGTAGACACTTCTTACACGTTGGAGAGATTGTAGATGTCGCACTCTATCCATCTCAAGTTAAATGGAAACTAGATGAAAATAAGCGCCAAACATACGTTCTGTGCTTGTCATTTCAGCTACTCCGAAACAAAACTTATCAGTATTTTATAAAAAATTAAAAAAAAAATTAAAAACTATGGCAAGTTTGTTAGATCTCTGTGAACAGTACTTTGGTGCACGCGATTTTTATGAAGTTTTAAAAATTTCAAGAACTGCAAACGATAAACAAGGTAGGCGTTCATAACCTGTATGTACGAGTTACTTTTACTGGATTTAATTTTAATGTATTGCATCTATTAATTGCAATAACTGTTGTACAGTAATCTTACAATATCTTTTATGTTATTAGTGAAAAAGGCATACCACCAACTATCTTTACTTGTTCATCCGGATCGTGTTGAAGAAGACATCAAAACAGAAGCAACAGAAAAATTCAAAGTCCTTGGACGAATTCATTCAATTCTCAGTGATAATGAGAAGCGCAAGATTTATGATCAATCTGGCCAATATGACGAAGAAAGTGAAGAGGTTATGATGAGAAATTGGGATGATTATTGGAAAACATTATTCAAGAAAATAACAGTAGAGGACATTAATAATTATGAAAAGAATTACAAAGGATCCGAGACAGAAATTAAAGATTTGAAACGTGCTTACATGGATAGTAAGTAAATTAATTTTTTTATAATTATTATTCAGTAAACAGAGCAGATATATAGAGTTTAATGACTTTTGTAGGCGAAGGAGATATGGACTACATTTTGGAATCGGTTCCATTTACTAACTGTGATGATGAACCAAGGTTACATAATATTATTCAAAATCTCATAGACAAGGGTGAAGTACCGGAATACACTGCCTTTACCCAAGAAAATGATAAGAAGAAACAACGTAGGAAGCGTAAGGTAAGTGATAGTCCTAGAGTCACAGTAAAACTGTTATTTAGAAAATTGTTTCGTATTGTTTGCAAATCCTACCACAAATAGTACAGTTTTCTTGAATTTGTGTAACTGTTTGCATTACAAATTTTTAATCCAATACATTACTGATGACCGGCATTTCGAATTTACAATGATCGTTTACAATGATTACTAATATTTGTAAAATTTTCAATAAAACTAGTGTCATTGGAAATAATTCGAATAATTTCTCTCACTAAAAATCAGCGTCAAAAAAGTGGGATTATTTAGTATGCTCGACATTAAATGTTTTTATCGTATGTTTCCCCTAATTTTACAACATTGAATATAAGAAAGGTATCGAAAGTGCACAGACGGCGATGGACTCGTAAATTCGATAGTAATTTCTCCCCTACCCTTGCGTCTGCTACATATCGCTTCGGAGATCTGATGAGCAAGCGTGCTGTGCGCTACGCTAAAGCTTCTCTATTTTTATCAATAGATAGTACTGCCTCATGATTGGAAGTAGTAGTAGGAGGCGGACTTATAGTACGAAGAGCAGAGGAGGGGGAATGCTAGTAAATAAGTATGGAGGGAACGCAAGAGCGGATTCAGTCTACAGAACAATTAGACCGGGTCTAGCCCACTGCTAGACGCACTGTAATTTTCGGCTAAAATCCCTACCACAATGACTGTAAACCATTGAGTTAGTTGGAGGATGTGCGTACAATAATGATACCTGCATGCCACGATAATATCGTAATAAAGAAATTTTACAATTGATTGCGCGATTTTAATAATAATTGAACGATCCGATGATTAAAATGGGTGCCATTGTCGGACTGTTGCTATTGACTCTTTTGTGTGCCAGTGTCGGTAGAGTGCAAGGCGAGTGCAGATACGTGGAGAACAAGGATATGGTAGAGTACTCGTGCGTAGGTGGTCAGCTCTCCGATTTGAACGACCTTCCGAAATCTGTTGGAAAGATTCTCATTACAGACATGCCAATTTCTCTGATAACTAGAGACACGTTCTCAAGGTTTCGCTCCAATCTCTGGGTCCTCGGTTTGTCCCATTGTGGGGTAACTGATATCGAGCCGGACGCTTTTCGACATTTCTCGGATCTCCAGCAACTGAGTTTGGAGAACAATCACTTGACCACCGTCAAGGAATCTTGGTTCAGGGGCTTGAATTATTTAACGTACTTGGACTTGAATTACAACCAAATACGCACCATCGAGGACGGTGTGTTCAAAATGTTGCCCAGCCTCATAGAGCTGAGGCTCTCTGGTAACCGTCTGGAATGCTTGAATATCAAGGCTATGTCGCATATAAAGGATCTGAGGAGAATATTCCTCACCGAAAACACAGAGTTCAAGTGTCCCAACGCTGTAAGCACCTACCTCGAGAGCCGCGGGGTGCTCTTCGAAAGGGACCCTGAATGGAATAAAATACCCGACGACTTGATCGAGGTGGAAGCCCCGATCGAGTACAGTATCGAATACGAGGATGTCACTTCGGCTCCAACAACGCCGTTACCCACGCATCGAGAAAGACTGCATCCCACGCCACGGACACCGCGTCCCTCCATGGAATCGACGCCATCTTATCCACTGCCGAGGTTCCACACTACCGAAGAAGTCGTCTATCGTCCGGATTGGAGAACCGTAACTCCGGATTGGAGAACCATGCAAAGACCATCGACGATCTCCTACGAAGACGTTCAACAGCATACAACGATGAGACCACCGTACGACCCGAACAGTGTCTACGTTCCCCAAAGAGTTGTTCCACCTGTCGATACAACAACGGGTTCGCCACCCGACGTGAGACAGTACGACAACTTGGAACCAACCTGGAGACCTTGGCCCAGATTCCCAGAAACCACCAGCGCCACGTCCGAATTCCCGCTTTATCCGTCCCGTGAAAACGAGGACAGACGTTTCAAGCAACCGTATTATCTGAGCGAAACTACAAACCTGCCCCCATTGGCACCTGGCCCGGAAGATCGTCACGAAACGCCACCTTTCGTGGAATCTAATATCGATCACACCGCCTGGCCCGACTACAGACCCCCAGAGTATAGGTCCCCGCCAACGGTCGCCCCAGCGTTTACGGTCAACGTTCGACCTATGTCGCCAACGTCGCCAGAAATTAATCAATCGGTTTGGCCAGCTCCTCAGGATCGCTCGATGTCTTTAGAGAACAGTACACCTAACCAAGGAGTAGCCGCAACGGGAGTCCCGCCAATTGAGACGACCACCGACAAACCATTACCTCATTGTCCGAACAAGAATCTATCCTCGTCGTTGGAACGGTCGTTCGTCGTGCTGGTCGCCTCGGTTCTCCTGGTTTTCCTGGAGCATGTCTTTGTGGAGGGATTTTAGCTAAAAATTTTTGTTTAAGTTCACGTTAACGATAATAATTCTTCATCGACGAAATCACCTCGTTAGCGCGAATCTGCACGGGCATTTACGTTTAACGTTGTAACACGAATCGCGGTGCTAATGGAACGTTGACTGACGCTTATTGAAACGATTGATCGCGGTAATCCGAGTGGGTGATTGAAGTGCAGCTGGTTTCATCGTCTTCGATCATCTTTGATCGCGAACCAATCTTCATCCAGTATTGGTTATCCGGATACCACAGAGCCTGCAATATACACAATGTACGTATATGTACCGACCTATAAGAGGTCATGACCCGGGTCAGTGTTTTTCGTATGGGGAACTGAACGTAAAATGTAGAGTATAATTTTGGGATATTTGTTGGTCAAAGTATTTACTTAAAAAATTGTTTTAGACATTTATGTGTGCTTTGCCTAATGTTCAGATGATTTTTAACTATCACGGTAGCTTGAAACGCCCGGTGTGAGCGTCTGAACTATAATAACATCCGAAAAGTTTGGGGTTCGAATGTTTCAGCTGACAGACATTTGTAATTACATTGACAATAAATTTTATAAATACGAAGAAAGATAGGAAAATTTAATTTTAATAAATATATTACTTTAATTTCTAGCAGTATAATAATAATAACAGCTACACTGTTGTTAAGTCTAACTTATAATCATATAGAGCTGTGATTTCTAAACTAGGGGTGCCTTACAGTTTATTGTTGGAAAGTGTGAATAATTTAAACACATATTTCTATATTGATTTAACAGCTGTAAGAATATATTTGGTATAGAGAATAATTACGAATTAAATAAAGAAAGAGAAAAAATTGTTTTATAGCTTAAGTTGTGTGAAGATTTACGAACGTGCGTTATTCGAGATGAAAGTTTTAGCCGCACGTTTAAATATGAACACGTAACAGATTAATATAGAGTAAGGTGCAGTATATGAAGAATGCATATCAACTAGTGAGACTAATTTAATTGCATTCCATAGATCGTTTTACCGTAACGATGTAGCGGTAATTACGCAGTCTTCTTCCAAGCAATCACATGGGTCAGTCTTATGAAAATTTCATTTTATTGCCTTTTTGTCGATAAAATACACTGTATAATAAATTCTTCTTGTCAATAACAGTTTGATAATTAATTAAGAATACTTATAGATTTATAAGAATTTATTACTTTCAACTGTTGGTAGTCGTAATCTACATAATAATAGCACAGGGATATAAATAAATATACATATCTTGAGCAACAGCGTGAATATTAAATTCACAACTGTAAAATCAAGTAAAAAGAGGGTACAAATTAACACTAGAACTACCAAAGCAGTCAAAATGACCCATTCATAATTTTCAATAAAATTTGTAAAAAATTTACTCGACTGAATTTCTGAAAATTTACATTGCATTATACATTTCTTCGCGTATCTATCGTTTTAATTTCTTTGGTACAAATAAATACACTATAATTGTCGGTAGTTCTAGTGTTAAACTGCTGTTAGACAGGATTTGAACCTCAGCCACTGGACTGATAGTTCAGATACTCACACCACATTATGGCGATCGAACATCAAAAGTAGTATTTCTAAAAATTTACTTTCGAGAAAAATTTTTAGCAAATCTGCTATGATAGTTATAATATATTCTGTTATTATTTTAGTAGAAATACATCTAGTAATTTGAGCATAACTATTCTAGTCAAACGAAATAAGCAAATGAAAGGGTATTTGATAAGGAAATAAAACAAAACCGATTTTTTATTAAGGTTTTAGAGTAGAATAATTCCTTAACTGCACGAATTAAACATTCTCCACGTAAAATCACAATCTTTCCGTGAAACGTACGGCCATCGTAGCGTCGAATCATAGTGTTAGGGATTAAGAAGAGGGTGGGGTATGAACTATAGCTACTCCATTGGTTAAGTGGACAGAAACGGCGATTTTTTTCTAAAAACAGTTTACTCGCTAAACACATTTGAAGTTCGGTTCCGCCCAGAAGGCGCGCGCGTTCAGGGTTGCGACCCTCGTCGGTTCGAACCAGTAATTAATTAACCAAGTCCATAAATTCGCGAGATCGTTGATAAGAACGCGGCAGAACGTTGTGCAACGTTGTTTGCGAATTAGAGGAGCGCCGAATACGATTTATGCGACAGCGCGATGCTGAATATCAATTGAAAGTAACAAGCAACGAGGGCCGCGATGTATCCGGCGTGGTAATGAAATAATTACTAATGTCGTCCAATCTAATGGGTGTTATGTAACGACCTTGACCAGCGCATCTGATCAAGATACCCTGGTTTCTGCGATACTGCGTTTTGTCAGCTAAACCGAACAGAAACGTACGAATGCGCGCGCATCGAAATTGTCCGATGTCAAGTTCGCGGGGCTTTTCGTGTTCCCGCCCCGGCAACAGGTGTACCATTTTCATCAGGCGCCCATACCAACTGTAAATAGCAGGCAGGAATTCGAACGACCTCGCGGGAGTCTCGAAGCGCACCGATTTAAGTTCGTTCTAGGTTTGGGACCACAGCGTGACACACATTTACACCTTTTTTTATTATAACTCTCACATTTTGTAATAAAAATTAAATTTTATACGATAGTGGCGCACAGAGTAAACGAATCTTTTACTGCTGTATTTTCTTACCTAAAAATATTTGTACAGTTCGATAAGAATGTACTATAGTCGAGGAAGCAGAAATGTTCTTTAATCACGAAAGGACTTGTTGCTCGAATAATTACAAGAATATTAAATGGTGTCAATTTTATACAGAACTTAATCGATCGTTTATAACGCGACATTTTGTTGTATGATTCTCGACCATCCTTCGAGTAATTTAAATATTTCTTTACAATAAAACTCGTCGCTTTATTCATTAACGAAAATCCAGATTGCGTGCACGTTTATTTCTTCGGTGTTTCTGGACGATTTTCCCATCGAGAGAATTATTCAATGTACGGAATAAGTAAAAATCTGGTCGAGGAATTCCAACCAAGATGTAACAATTCTTGTTCGGTCGTTAAACATATATGTATAGGGTGGTGGAAAACAATTCCTTTTCTAAATACGAGTGACGGCCATCTTGGTGTTGAACTTAACCTAAAAAAATATAAACGATAATCAGATACGAAGCGACTGTTGGTTGTTAATAGTGAACCATAATGGAGTATCGCCTCGAAGCTTAATTCGCGCGAAATTCCACGGCGATGACACGGTACGAAGGGAATTCGTTGCGCAACAATTGCCTCGAACCCAATGGACCGTTTCAATTATTTCGTGATTCGGATGATTTCCGGAGCGTCAGGCTCGCCGCCAGATGTGTCGCTGAGTCTGGTCAGCGGGAGACGAAGTAATTCAAGGTTGCGGAAGCACATCGATCTGTCGATCTTACGCGCGTATGCACGTGTGTGCATACCATTTGCACGCAGATATTTTGGCACGTCTCTGGTTCGTAAATAGCCCGTGTTATAGAATACAAAGCACGTAACGTTATAAGGGGGACGAGGAGTCAGAAACGAAAGATAAATATCACGGAATTAGATTCGCAAGGAGAGGCTTACGGTCAGACATGAGCAAAATCTTGCTCTAATAATAGATTACCAACAAAACGAACGATTGATCAGTAATATTTTTAAACATTGTGCAATATTTCATTCTGTAATTGAAATTTTTATTCTTATTCGTCGGGAGAGGAATAAATTCCATCCCTTATTCGTTATTCGAAATTTTAGGTAATTTGCCTATAATGCAACAAAGTGTAATCTAACGATCTACGATTATGATTACAGAGTTGTTGCATCAACTTGTACAAGATGGTACGTTATAGATTCCGGTTGCTACGTATGTGCAAAATATTAGATGCAATAGATAAATAATCAAAGTAGTGTAATTTTAAAAATTATTAGTTATGGAACATTTTTTCTTTCACATACACAAAGTGTTCCCTTCGACGTAAGCATTTTTTATGTATCAATTACTTTTAAAGAGACGAGATAAAGTCAAAGGACATATTTTCTTCTTTTAATAAGTAAACTTCTCTTCAAGATCGTCATTTTCTTCATTGGAATGACATATATTAATTAACACACTGATGTAACCCGTGAAAGGAGGTAATCAATTAAATAGAATATGTTGACCTTCAAGTGACCTTCAACTATAAAAGTCAATTTCATGTAGGAAAAGAAAAAGTACAAAATTTACGTGTTTCGATGTAAATATGTACCTATTTTATTTGAAAAAGTGAGCAAATTTATTTTATTTTATTTTTGTTATTAATTGCGATTTTCCACGAAGCACAGCCTGGGAAACGTTGATATAGACTAAGAATATCAATCTTTGTCATCGAAATATCCGTGGTGCAGATGCCAGAAGTATGCAGTTTATATGTTGAGAGGTTTCTTTTGAAATCGTCATAATGATGTGTACAATGTCGAATCGTTGACATAAATGTATTAAAAATATCGAAAGTATCGTACTTGACCCAAATGTATCATAATTCTCTTAGAAACAGAGAAATATTTTTGGCAACAGCTTTTCAGGTGCCGTTAATAAATGTTGTGCAAAAATGTGTCAGTTTTTATTTTTAACGTAGGTTTCTCACCCTGATTTAATCAGGATTGCCGAATAATTATTTGGCGCTTGGCAGCTGATCGGCGACTACACTGAATATTAAATGATAAATACACGAAACAAATGATACTTTTAATTTATAAAACAAAATAAATTCTTATTTTATTCTCTTATGTCTTTTTACGTCTTGCTCCCCGAATCTGAAGAATTATACATTTCTTGTATTTATTATTTAAAATTTCTCAAGCAAAAGAATGAACTTATCTTTATTAATTTACATCAAATGTTTCAATTCAAATGGCACTTATTTTGTTATAACACTTTTTGCAAAATTAATTGTTTTTAATACGTATGTCAAGAAGGGGATGATTCTACACGAAAAAAGCAAATCGAAAATAAAAAATAAAATTCGTTTCATTTGAGGCTTTGTTTTCGAGAATGCGACATACTCTATCAGATAAAGTATGACTTGGACATTAGCGCAAGTAGAAACAGTGAGTAATGGACAGACGCGCCAGGCAAATCATACGTATATCGCATGCGTATTCGACTCAACTCATTTGTTCATGGTTGTACTACGAATACTGTCACATATTAATCACATTAATTTTTCGAATGAAGTAAATAAGTGTGACAACACAAGCAAGCAAGTAGTTTTACGTAACTTCAGTTTCATTGTGTCTTGTGAACGAATTAAAGTGTTGAAAATGCTAAAAGTATTCTCAAATCGCGAGTATACAGATATTCATTTCGTATACAATATGAAGTCAACAATAAATTCAATAGTACGCCGATGCCAAAAATGTCTCAACAAAGGCGAGCCTCACTTTGATATGTAAACATAGGTATATTCAACATCGTTTACATCACATTTCATATTTCTGTCATAACTTCTTAACAAAGCATTTATGGAGTTTTTATTATATAACATTTTAGTCTTAGTTTTACTTGTAGAACACATTGCTGAAATGTATACAGAAAATAACTTAGGAGGTTGTTTTGTAGGCCAAAATAGTAATGAGAAACAAAGATTTTATTTTTATCATATTTTAGCCCTAAACTGTTGCCCAACTGTAAATAAATACTGTGTATATTTGGTGGACTAGATTCAAATTATCAAGCACATAAATTGCTCTGTTTATGAGGTCAGCGCCCTGAACATATTTATAACACAGTTTGTATAGCAAAATATGCAGTTTAGTTACTTATCTTTCTAAAATTAGAAATATAATAAGCACCTAATATTTTCATGTGGTAACCAAGTCTTGCAAAAATAGATTGAAGTGAAAGTTCAAACTAAGTCTTTCCTTTGTGAGTGTAACGTACAATTTTTAAACCTTTTAGTATAATAATAACGTGCATCTAAAAATGATTTGATTCAGTGTATATCGTTCGTATTAATTTAAATTGTTAAAATCAATTTTTCTTGATTTATTACGATGGTGAAAGTATGTTGTCTAGTATAGAGTACTTTTTAATTATTAGGCAACTTTATTTATTCCTCCTTTGTGTTTATTTGTTTTCTTATTAACAAATCGACGACTCGGAGAATTTTAACGATATGCAGATCTCAATTCTCTATGAATTGCATGCTGGAAATAATTTACTGCCCACTAGAATCTTGTAACAGCGCGTATCTTAAACTTGGAAGTATTTATTATACGATGCTTCGTGTTTAATATGTACACCATAATATGCGACTGACTGATGCAATTCAGTTGACACTAACGATACGTCAGTAATAATTTTGCATTTATACAGCTACCACGTGGCAACAACGTATTTCTTTACGAACGGAGGTTGTCGCCGGTGGATAACTCACTTATTGATCAATCCACGTGCGGGAAAAGTTTATTACTTGGCGTTCAGATCAAACTTGCTATCTTTTATTACTTTTCGCAAGTTGAAATTACTTTACAAGTAGAATTGATCAATTTTATAAGTACAGAGTGTCGACAAAATTATAAAAACAATTGTACAAACCTAAATTTAATAAGATGTATGATACTTCTATTTAGAAATTAAATGTCAATGTCAGCTGAAGTAATTACAAGTAATTTTACATTTTATATTTTGTTGGTAAATTTTTAATTAAATATAAATGAATTTATTTGTACTGAAATTCAATACTTTGTGTTATTTTGGTTATGTTTATCAATCGATGACTAATAAAATAGCCAATCATTGCCCAACTCTTGAGACGATGTGAAACTCGTGTCGTGCAGACTCTCGGTTTTGCCCTCGTGACTCGAAAACTAATACAGCGAATAAAGATTGTCATCTCGTGACTCATGAATTAAAGAAACAGCTTACAGATGACACATCGCATATCCGTCAACAATCGATTCCTAATATTACTCTCTCGCCTTGAAAATCACCAGCATAAACAGGGCGTTCAAATGTCTTCGCGCTGAAGGGTTAATAATAGTTCCGTCGGTGCTTGACATTTGGACCGTATAGATCAAAGCTCTTTAAACTATGAATCGCGATCAAACCAGCGATTGCTACGAGGAAATTTTCTCGTTCCTCCCCCGCTCGTTATAACCAAGCTCAACTATATTTCCCCTAAAAAAGAATAAGAATATATCTAAACGTAAAATAACGAATTAGCAATCGTCAAAATTGCGCGGTAAAAAAGGAATAGATTTGTAGTAAAACCCATAGTTGATTGTTTCAGAATATTTTATTGCTAGTACGAAATATTTCGCGCGAGAAACGGATGCTCCCGAAAAGTTCGGGGAAATGTTTACGCGCGCTTTGGTCATCCTTCGCGTAAAAGAGATTTCGCTGTTCACGTTTGCCGATGATGTTCCCTATTCCTTGTGACCTACTCCATAATCCGGCGCTGAGGAAATTCCGTTATTTATAATTTCTGGCAAGTACGTCTAAGAGGCATCCTAATGTTAGGCCCGTTGCACAACGCTTCAACGAAATTCTGAATGCACCCGATTATTAGAATCACGTTCGATCGAGCAAAACAGCTTTTTCGAAGTCGAAGGATCGATACCCATCGTTCGACTGTGACTCGTTCATCCTGTTGCAATTCAGCGGCATCGAAACTTAAGCGCGATTTCAAGAACGCTGGGTCGGAGGAAAGTTTATTCTCGTTGTGTTGGCATCATTGGTATTTTCAAACAGACATGCAAAGCAATTTATCTTGTTAAACGAACGCACGGCATCTCGTGCCGAACTGTGCTCGCGGGACGATATTTCGTTGGACACGCGTGAGTGAATGCAGTTTAGTCTTTGATCTAAAAATACGATCTATAACCGTGAGTTTTTAAGGAAAGATATTCTACAAATCGTGAAACCCTCTATTAAAATTCGAACATGTAAAATATTAATGGTAAATTATATACTCGGTTAACGATTTGAATGATTTATATCAATTATTAACTTATACATAAAATAGACACAAACATTTTCTATCTATAAATCTTGGGTGTAGATATTCTCCTTTTGTAGGAGGACGTCATCCAAAATCTTTTTGTTTTTTCTTTTCATTACCATAGTAAAAGAGTTCGGAAATAAATAGCACCATTTAATAAAATTGAAATAATTTATTTGAGAAATCACAATATCTTTCTCGTCATTGGTTTCTGTACGAGCGATCCATAATTTTCTTTTCGCGAATAATGAATACACACAATGTTTAAAAACTGTATACTGTAGATTAAGATCGTTTAGTAAATCCCAAAAAAACGTAGAAGAAACACATTGTTCCACGCAGCTATATTATTTTTTTTTTTATGAAAGCACCATTTCTGCGTCTGTTCCTATATACCTATATTCCTGTATACCTATAATTCTCGAATACCTTGTTTGATACGAACTATTATTATTCAGTAAGTTATATTAACAAAAAATCTATCTTATCAACGGTGATACTTTTTATGTTTGTTAAGGTAACCATATTTTTATTGTAATATTGTAAATTGCTCGAACGAATTGTTGCTCGTTTCTAGCATACGCGTATTTGACGTTCGTGCCTCGATTTTGACGGACATGGAAATAGAAACCGGCGCGAGAATCCATTGAATCGTGGAGTCGAGCGTTTATCGTGTTTCATTATAGATCGCAAAATGATATGTTTGGCACGTTGCCTTTGTTACTTTAAACAATACGTTAAAAAAACGTCGAACGAACATAGGGCGTTGTCGAACGTCTATGGAATCTGCGAGCCCTCGTTAAAATTAACTCCTCTTAACCGACGAGTTGCGAGTTTAGGAGCCTCTGATGATAATCTGGAGGATCGGCGTATGGCTAAGATCGAAAATAGAGTTACGTGTGTCACGAATGTGGTAGTGGTAATTAATTACGTTAATAAGGGCGCCTGCGAGCTGCACAGCCGTTCGTCCTCTGATTTATCGATCTCTTCATGTTATCTGCTGGCTAATGATCGAATTCCTTCTTCATCTAGGTCAAGTGTGGTGTTAGCTTATCGGACGGAAAACAGTCTGCACGAGTTTCTACAATTTCCAATTACAATAATAGCAACCATAGACGCAATGATTTTTCATGTAATAGTTTGTATAAGTATTCTTGACACTACTGTTTGAACGATCATTATTTTCTATTGCAAAACTTGTCGTCGTACGATTATCATTGCGATTCGACGTAGAACTGTGATTACCGTTCTTAGATCATAAGAAATTAGTACAAAAGTCACTCTTGTACCGTCTATTGGCAAACATTTAAAAGTGTACATAAATTAATGTGTGAAATTCATTACATAACTTGCACGTTTAGTTTTTAAGGTATTATACATATATAACCACTGAATCGTGGACAAATATACATAAGTAAGTAAGTCATTTATACATAAAAAATTGAAAATTTTATCCCTTACTTCATCCTTTTATAATTTAAAAATTAGCCAAAAACTCTGTTACTTTTGTATAATGTTGTGTTTAAGGTTTCATGTGCTTGATCAGGACAAGAAATTATAGTCAAAGTTTTGTTGGATTTTTCCTACTACCAGCTAACATTGTTTTTTTTTTTATTTATTTACACCTCAATACTTATAAATAAATTCTTCAACGATAGAACAGGAAGTGTCATCACAATATTGACAACTATGTATCACGGATCGGTGTCGGTTAAAATTTTGTAAATAAACTAGTTTGTCCCTAAAGAGGTTCCTATAAAGGATCAGTGTATGGTACATTAGCTAATCGAGTAACGTTTTCTTTTGCAGTGGGCTAAAGAGGCACAAGAAGCTGAACGTTTAGAAAAAATGCTAAAAATCGAAAACGAGGAAAACGCAGCTGCCAACAATTTAGCACTAGTGATTCAAAGTCGCAACGAGGCTCGAGCAAGTCAGTCCGATAAATTCTTCGACTCCTTGATCGACAAATACGCAAAGAAGGCGGAAAAAGCAACAAAGAAGAAATCCTCGCCCGCAAGAACCTCAAAAACCACAAAAAAAACAAAAAAGAAGGCATAGAATAGCGCACATTTATACAGAAATGTCCCTCCACATCGGAATATCATTGCGATTTTTGTAACTTAATTATTACTTACCATAACATGCGTATCATTGTGTATAATTATTATTTTTATGAGAAAACGATCATATTTAAGTTTTGTAAATTCAACTAAATACATCGATAGTGAAATTTATTTGTAACAACGTAACTACTTAATGTTCAAATATAAATCTTGAATACACAGAATTTCGAAGTTATTGTCTGGTAAGTCCGAGAGTTCGATTTTATTTTTGGGGAATTTTTAAACAATGGAAATGGAACACGCTTTAGTATTTTGGACGATGATGCATTAATCTTTATTACCTATAACTTCTTGTCATCTTACAGGTCCTTTTTTTATTCGGTGTACAAAAGAACACCGTTTGTGACGCAAAAAAGCTGACTTCTTTTTTGACCTCATCTTTTTTATTATTATTCATTTTTTCCTTTGATACAATTTCTAAAAGCTAAAAGTAAATGATAATTACTGGGCGTAATATTACAGTCTAGATATATGAGTAGACCTTACACCTTATGGACTTTCGTGGTCCAATTTGACCGCCATACTGATGTGAAAATTCGGTGGTGATTGAATACAAAAAAAGAATTAAACAACATTTCCATAGAGCGTCAAACAAATTTTTAAGAAAAATCGACAGGGAGTAGGTGGACAAATTTTTCGTCAAAATTAAAAAATTTCGAATCGTTCTAAAAAAATTATTTTTAGCTGCAAGAGTCAATTACAATCATTTTTTGAGAATGGACATACCCCCGAAATCCTATCCACTTTCGAGAAAAACATTCGAGTAGGTGCGTAAATTTTTCGACGAAAAAAGAAAACTCCAAATCGTTCTAAAAAAGTTATTTTCAGTTGCGGAGGTCAATTACAATCACTTTAGGTGAACAGACATACCCTCAAAATCCTACGCACTTTCGAGAAAAAAATTCATTACCGAAAATCTAATTTGAGTCCAGAAATGTTACCCTGAAATTTCATGTGTTTGTTTAAAACATCATAACTCCTGAACGGATTGGACGATTTTAATGTTTCAAGAAGCAAATAACGCGTATTTTGGTGACGAATATTTAGAAATTCTAAGAATGTTTGAAAAGTGTTTATTCTATATTTGTTTTCATATTTTGTTACGAAGAACAATTTGGTACCCGCTTGCATATATCTTGCAACAACATCCTGTATTACAAAAATTCGTATACATAGAAAATTGATATTTCTTAATAATTTATCAATTTTATTTTAAATTAACGGTTTTCTATTCAACAATCGATATATAGAAGTTCTTTTTTACCATATAGTGATAATATTTCCAAGATATTTCTGTCTTACCTACAGTTTGAAGTAAGATTCCTGTAATACCATGGTAAAACATTTTCAGTGGTTCTCATTCGTCCACCTAAAAATGCATGGACAATGAAATTTATTTACACAACCGTTGATTCACATGACAAATTGCAATAATTGTACCAAGATACAGACTACGATTAAACCAAAAATACATTAGATGCTATAAAGTTACTCGTTAAAATGTAAGCAATCGGTATTGGAATAATAATTATACTTTCATCAATGTCGTTAGTTGTTAGCTCATGTGTCACGTCATTAGTCGTTTTACCACTCACCATACACTCAATATGTATATAGGAAGGAAAAAGTGAGCATGAGAAAAGAAGAAAACCCACGATAGAAAAGAGAGGGCGCTAGACTCTATATTTTCTCGCCCCTTTTAAGGTTGAACATAAAATGATGTGCAATAAACATTTCAAAATGTACAAAACCATATAAAAGTTATAATTCTGAAAACTACATGTTACGAAACGTGAAACCAATGCGAATCACTTCTAAAAGAAACATAAACCAAAACGAGATTGGAAATCTAAAGTATCAGTCCACGAAAATTTATATTAATTGATTACGAAATATCGTATTAACGATTGAGTGTTTATTCAAATTTTTACATAAGAATTTGTCTTGTAATGTCGCGAACGTAATCGCAACGTTTCGTTTTGGCGCGAATTTCGAACGTATCGTCCGTTGCGCGAGTGATCGACGGTGCAGTATCGCACAATCTTGCGAACGAATCCATCTTATTACGATCGGTCCGCGTAAACATAGGTAGCAGAACGTAAACCACCATCATTATTAACAATACGTGTTACAGGAGGCAGGGCTCATGTTCGAGAAAGAGTTGAAACACAATGGGACATTTGCAGCGCAGCTTGGAACAATATTTCCCTACCGCCGGCTAAACAGCAATTAGATCCAGCCTCGATGTTATACTTACAAAAGGCGAGTAATTCGCTGGGCAGTCGATTATTTCACTGTCGTCGATTTGATCTAAATGGAATTACGAAGCGAAACAGGAATGCCCGCGCGCGCAAAACATCCTGCAGGGAACGCTCGACCGAGCAGAAAATAAAACATTATTTCCATTAGTACCATTACTAATTCGCGGGGAAGTTAATCAAAGACGAATTTAATACTTTTGGAGCCATGCAGAATTGGAGGTTCCGGATGAAAGCGTAAGAATGGTTCAAGTGATTGCATTTTAGCGATCGATCGCGTGAAATTGTTTTAAATCGCTTAATTTTTGTAGCATCATCTTTGTTCTTTGTTTTCTTAACGGACAGCTGTTTCAATAATTATTTATTTATTTGTATCAGCAGTTTATTGTGCAGTTATGTGGGAGGAAGCAAGACCAGGTCGTGAGACAATACGGGGTTAGTATTTATTTCAGAGATAAAAAAAATTGATATATGTTTTTTTTATATTTTAGTTCTATTTACACGTTTCTTTTTAACTTTTCTTGTGAAACAGATATTCTAGAACTTTTGATAGAAAAAGTGTCATCATTAAAGTTTATGAAACAAGGTTTATTCGGATTTAGTAAAATTTAATAGAATTTTATCGATTAATAACTTTTTAACATAACATAAAAAAAAGAACTACATAAGACTATACACAAACTGTTTTTGCATGAAGAATTACCCAATTCTCGGTTGTTTTACGGTTTTTGGGGCATCCGATATATCACGATTGCTCGTTGCTGTTGATGGTGTTGGTCATAGAACCTGTTAAAAGATATATTAGTTTCTCGGTGTACGATAAATACACAGTAGCGGCACGAGACATCAACGTTCGTCAATCACAAAACAGTGACAAAATTATGTCAGGTTCGACTAAGGAGTTTTTGTCATGTAAAGTGATGTAATCAGCGAGCTATAAAGAATTCACGGTCGTAAACCATTGTGCGTGTCTCACTCAACGTTTAACTCTCTTGTGATTCGCGCGTAGTTTCTTGTTTATGGATCAATAAATCTGACGTGGCGGAGAGGAATGGAGGAATAAATGAAATCTAACATCGGCCCTGACATTTAGTGAAGTCGCACATTAGAGGCTATCGGTACAATTATAACATTTTTTCCCCCCGTCGCTTTAACTGACTCTTTCGTCGAAGTCTATTTTACTCGCGGAGCAAACAACTCAATTTGTGGCCAACAAGTGTACATCTTCACCATTTGTCATCGTTTAATGTTGCCTTTTTAATTAAACAAACTTCACATCTATTCTTTTGGTACATTTGGATATAATAATAAGTAATCAAATAAAATCGTTTGCCCAGTGCGTGTGCAACAATTTTGTAATATAAAAATATTTTATGCAAATAATTATTCCACAAATATTATACAGTGCAACAATTGCACGTTGAAGAGTGTTCTAAAATGTACCATACGACGATTGATTTGAAATTATAAATAATGGAAAAATATATCTCTCCAATTATATTAAATACATTTCTGTAAATAAAGATAGCCGAATGGAGGTTTAGGAATAAAATACCAAGAAAGTTCTCGAACCCTGAGGATTTTAATTATTCAAAAAAATATATAGATAAAAGTTCATTGAAACGTTCAGCCCAAATTTGGGTCCCAGGGGTTGGTGGTCCACGCGTTGAACAGCGGAGCTACGTTCGTAACGTCGAACGTAAACGAGCATACGCAACGAGAGTTTGGCCGAGGCAATTCCCAGGCCCGGGCCCCGAAAGATCTGCTTAAAAAGATGCACAGGAAGAGCAACAATGCTTAGCAGAGGGATCAGCGCGCCAATATTTTAAACCCCGAGCCTTCGCAGGTCCTCCTTTTCCCATATGCACTCCTAATCACGAGTCGCATCGGCAGATATAGCGTGTACCACGATGCACCCCGTTAAATCTCGGGAGGGAATCGAGAGGGAGAGACGGCGAAAAAGGGAGGAGAAGGACAGAGCTTGAAAGACGGGGTTGCAGCTACGGGACGGAAGAAGAGAGGAGATCGAGAGCCCGAGGAGGAACGGTGGAGCAACGCGAGAGGAGGTGGCGGGTCGTATCGGAGAAGGCGGAGGAGGAGATGGTGAAGGAGCAGAACAGAAGGAGAAGGGGAGAGCGACATTCCAGAAGGCGGCGGCGGCGGTGGTTCTCGTGGGAAACCAAAGAGAGAGAGAGGAGAGAGATCTCGTCTCAAGGAGAGGTTGCGAGCCTTAAGGCACCGTTCTCATCTCCCAACGCGCGACAAGACCGCGAAGACTTCTGGCTCAGGTGCTGCCGACAGTCCACGAATTTATGAATCTGCGTGGACAGTCCTCCGGGTGAGAGTTCGATCATGAACGCTCGATCCTTTTCGCGGAGGGGCCCCCGAACGAAATCTGGCTACGCCGTCCGTGGCATCGACTCCTTTCCGACCGCTGGCCAGGGCAATAGGATTTCGACGAGCGACGAGTGGAAACGCCGTGTAAAGGAAATTTGATACAGCATTGTTTCCAAACGCGTCGACGCGCACGAGTGTATTCGATACACGAACGGCAACAAATGATATCGCGTACGCGTATCGAGCTTTTGCGTGCGTCGTCTTCTTTTGTTTATGCTCGCGGCGTCGGCTACTGCATTATTTTTACTCGATAAAGCACCACGGTAATGCATCGGGGCCCGTGTAACACGAATCCCTGCAACAGAATCGATAGGTGGCGATCACGATAAACAGATAGACCGATCCTGTCGACTCCGTACGCTGGGGAGAAACTTGTTGAAACACGGTTCTGGATGGAAGAATTTCTGCTGAAAAATAGAGAAACGGTCTCCTTCGACGACCAAAACCGATAACGATCGCGTGAATTATCGCGAAGAATTTACTCGAACGGAATCTCACGAGATGCTCTGTGAATCAGCCCTTAGGGCGAATCTTCACGAAGCTAGGGACAAGTGATTTCAAGCCCAACGAACACACGAGGAGAGGATGATGTTAAACCCACGAGGTTTTGGATCATCGCGAATAACGAAAGCTGACTCGTCTCTGAACGCTAGGGACGTTACGCCCTTCGATAGGGAATAATTAATAAAATTAAACGCGGAAAGGAAGAAATATAATTGTACGTACTCGTCGCAATTCGAACGACCGTGTACTAATTGGGTACTTAAAGCGTTCCTGTGGCAGCGTAAGCGACCAGGACTTTTCGAGCGATAATCTCCTTATCTTTCGCTCGGTTGCTCGCCGCGTAACGACAGCGCCAACGACAATGGCTTGTCGTCGTCGTAGTCGGATGGTATATGATGGCAATAAAGTGTCTCATTATGATTATTACCATCGTAAGTTAGAGCAAGCGTCCGAATGCACGCAGTTATAACACAATAATCGCTCAGCGTGCGCCCGGTATCGGGAACACCGTACACGCACTTGGTTCCGCAAAAGGATAACGTCCAATTAAACGGCTCTCAGAAATTCAACACCGATTCACCGACCAAGTATATCCATTTCTCTGACCGCTAACGGCGCACTATCGTACTCCGAGTCCTCGATCCTTACTCTCGTTCATAGAATCGCTCGAATTTGAGAAATTTGATTGATCACGACGACGACTCTACTAGTTCTAGAAACAATACGTAAGGATTTCAGTGTTTACCCTAGTGTACTAACAACTTTGAAATCCTTACATTAAACCACAAGGATGCTAGAATCTCCTCGGAGGAATCCATTTTAGCAGATTGCGAGTATTTCTAAGCTCGGTAAATCCGTGCTACGTAGAGTTTGTAATCTAGAAGTTTCGAGGGTTAGTAACCCATAAAAATGACTCGAGAGTAAGATTCAACGGCTTTAAAAGTCTAAACTATTAATCCCCTGTGGCAAAAGAATGTTCAACGGGCGTAACAGGCTTCCCTGACGGAGCATCCATAACACCCCGTCGGATCCCGAGCGCAGGAAACCCATCGTAGCGCCAGCGGGACACTTCACCGAGGACAAAGGTGTGTCTGTGATCGCGCGATGAAAATTTTCGGCGCGGTTAACAGCAGTGCACACTCACGTCGGGAGGAACACCCTGTATAAGTCAGGGGGCAGAGAGGCACGCCGGTTCGCGAGATGAGAAGAAGAAGGAGGGAAGAAGGTGGAGAGTTAATTGAATCCGAGCAGCGTATAAGTGGAATGGCCTATTCCTCCTCCGGTTCGCTCTTCTTATTCTTCTTTCTTCCCGCGTGCCTCTTCTCCTCCCATGCCCTCTTCCTCTTCTGCCGTGTCTCCCTTGCCTTGCCTCGCGCCGTCCTTCGTAGCTCCTTGTACCCCCTTCGGACGGGGTACCGAGGTGGATCGGTAGGTGGAAGGACGCCGGAGGATGGAGGGAGGAAGCATTCCTTTGTCTCTGCGCGCACGGACCTAGATCACATAGTATATAATGTGTATAATGTGCATGCGGATGTGCGACTACGCGTATAGGAACAGACATCGGTGCATTACGCGTGCCTTCGTGCATTAGGGGGATAGAGAAATGACCAGGAGACGTTGCAACAAGCCACAGAGAGATTCTCCCCTTTGTTAATGTCTTACAGAGTTATAGCTCGACAAGTTTAATAAGATCACCAGAGGTACTTTCAGAAGAGACGAGCAGGGACGTGACCAAGCTAGATTTTGAAGAAGCAAAGTTGCGAAGATTGAGAATATTAACCGACAGGTCTGACCGTGTAACTTCATTATAAGTATGTTAAAGATTTGTCGTAAGTCGCGTCCATTGTGTCAACCGTGTTTAGATATTAGCTACCGGTTTATCGGTGTTATCTCGTTACGGCGTCAACTTACATCGGATAAAGCGTTGACGAAGAATGTAAAAACGAATGGTGCATAATATAAAATGATCGGTCGCGTACATTACCAATTAACAGAAATTTTATACTCAGTCGTAAGAATGGTCCAAGACGCGCGTGACGCGAGTCACGTCCGTACAGTCGAGTGGCGTGTGCAGCAACAATCGCAGTAGTGCACACGTGCCAGTGCGTAGGCTTTAAAGCTGTTCCGTCGCGTTACGTCCTGGAAGAAATCCTATTCTCGCTTCGCGGCGTGGTTCGACGCGAATTCGTACGATCGTAACTCATTTTCCACCGTCGTGGTACCACGGCACCTACGTGGTCGGCAAAAATCCTCGTAACCCGACGCGAGATGATTTTTGCCGATGACAGTCTGGTGGGTTCTCGCCGCGGGTGCTCCGCGTGCACCCCTCGCACACACGCTCCGCGTATTTGCGTACCCCGAAATAGCTGTACTCTCGTCCCTCCTCCGCGAGACAGCGGGAGGACGAGGATGAGGACGGTGAAAACGAAGACGAAGGGACGCAGAGGGCGCGGGGAGGGAAGGGGAAGGGAACGGAGCATGTATACCGCAAAACCAGTTCGCTGGTGAGTAAACAAAAAACGAGAAGGAGCCAACGCCGCGGCGCGGCCTCGTTGTCCGTTGCGAGGGGAAGAGAATCGCTGCTTTATTGCTAATTCGAAGACATTCGCCCGGCAGAAATGAAATTTTATAGTCTCCCCGCGGGGGCAGGGGGACAGGAGACGCTGCCCGCGTCACCGAACATACGTAGGAGCCGATACAACAGGCGCCCGGGCCCTCGGGTACGCTCCTGCCGGGACAAATGCCTCGGCTGTGTTCGAGCACTTTGAGAATCCTTCAGGTTTCTAACCTCTTGAAGGACTCGCCAGTTTTCGCGTATATACCGGCAGGTGAACGGTTCGAAGATCACGAGAGAAGAACTGGTACAGCAGTGACAGTGTTCCCCGATCGGTTGTCTCTCTGAGGTCTTGGTAGAGTTCAAAGTTCGAGGCGCGTCACGAGTCCCGTTCAGGGTATCGTGAAAATCCACGAACGCGGCGAGATTACCAAGACCCAGAGGATGGGGGTTTGAATTACGAGGGGCGGATTACTGAGAAATCTGGCGATTATTTTCTCCGAAATCGTTCTCGGTTCCCAGCGCGCTCTCGTGCTACCCAGCGGGTGGCTCGCGTCACAAGAATGCAGCTCGCAGCGGCTCATTACGGTGGTGTGCGCGTAAGAATTTCGTACGTGGGGACCGAGTCGGTCGGAAATCTTTAAACGTTAAATGGTTCCGACTTGGAAAAAGAAAAAAGAAGCAACGTCGACGAAAGGAATGCTGTAGCGTCGCGCGAACGTCGCGGAAAAAAACGGGACTCGTTTAAATCGCGGTCGGAAGATCGCATGGAGATTACGTCGCGTACGGCAGCCGCTCAAGTGTCGCAGTTGCACGTCGTTAATGTGAGGCAGGTGCTAACGCGGAGCGAAAGGGAAGACAGGGAGAAGGTGGCGGTGAAGGAGAAGAGAGAAGATGCGCCCGGATCCCGTCCTCCCCCTAATTGACAAATTGGAATCTTATTAGAAGCTCGTGATGCCGGAGGTACCCGAGGCAGGAGGAGCCTCGAGGGTCCACTCGCTTGGGCGAGAGAAAGACAGAGAGAGAGACAGGTAGCGTGAGTAGCCATGAAAGACAAGGAGAGAATGAGGGGCATAATGCGCGGATGGTACGACACTAACAGGTTGTACGGCCCACGGTGGAACGAAGAGAAGAAATACCTTACGCTTAGCCTGCCGGCCGGCAGGCGAATGCCACCCAGGAAGCGTTCGCGCGTGCGCGATCTGTGTGGCCTCGGCTGGACTCGACCACCGGGCCCAACCGAGGACGCACGAGCTGGCCCGATTCGGCGCGAGAACGCCCGAAGCCGACGTGTGCTGGCCCACCCGGTAGAGCGCGCGCGTGCCGCGTCCTGTGTGGTCTTACGCTCGCTTCTTCGCTCTTCCTATTCTCCCTTACTGCTCTTCTGTTCCCTTTCTTCTCTCGCTCCGTCCTTTTCTTCTACCGTCTCATGCCCGTACGTTCTCTCCATCCTTTTTCCTTACAGGCTTTTTTTTTCTCAGGGCATTAATTCCGTTTTTCGTCTACCGTTTCCCGGTTCCATTTCCAACGAATTTCACTGCGTTTCCCCGAGATTCGCCGTGATTCTCGTGTACCTTTCCCCCTTTTTTCTCAGCTTTTTGGTCTTCTCGACGCGTCCGCTCTCCGGAGGCTGAGCGTCTCTGCTTTCTCCTGGTCGGAGCGCAGTTTCCTCCACCCTGCATCGCCACAACACGGTCCGTCTCCTTGCCTCTGTCCGGGCCGCGAAGATGAGGTGGCCCAAAGACGAACAGCAGAAGGTGAAGGTGCTGACAGTGGCGTAAGTAACGAAGGATCGTGTAGATCGCGCGATATTGCCGCCGACAGGACCGCGAAATGGAATTCTAATTAGGCGACTGCCTCGTTACGGACATGAAACGGGGAATGGCTGCACTTGGGAATCCGACAGACCGGGCAATTTGTACGCGATTCTCGCGTCTTATGCTTTCCCGTCGCCAATAACGCGATTTTGTATCTTCTGTGTCGTCCGTTCGTTGGAAATGGAAGCCATTTTATCGTTAATCGGTCGGGTATACCTTTCTTCACGCAAGGCGTTTGGTTCTGGCTACTTTTATCGGGGACCGAGACGCCAGACGGCCGCCTCAAAGGGCCCCACGCCTCTCCATTATTACTATTCGTCACGAAAACAGTCTCTGGTGTCACGTTCACGAGGGCCACATAGAATTTTATCTACGTCAGTGGCTAAAGAAAGGAGATGCGGTGGTAAGCCCACTCGACCCGTTTCACCTCTCCTTTCCCGCTTCTCGGTTTCCTTCGCACGGCTTGACTCGACCACGTGCTAACTTACGAGCTACGATCTCTGTACCCTTCCACTTTTCTTTCTTCATCGCTCGTCCCGTTCCCCTTCTTGTCTTTCTCTCTCTCTCTCTCTTTCGCTCTACGACTCTGTTGTTTTATTTTTTTCCTTTTTATCCGCGGTTGTCCTTTTCTGTCTCCTACGGTCTCTCCTTAGCCCGATTCGGCGCAGCGTCGTCTCGCTTTTTCGCTTCCCCTCGAGTTCTCCACGGATTATTAATCCACCGACGGGAAAGGATCCGTAGCGTTCGCGGAGATTACGGGCCCAGAGAACGGCCAAGGTGCTGCTACGTTAACAAGCATCGATAGGCCGACGGGGAGAGAGATCACGGACACTGCGACTCCGAAGATGAAAGATCGCGCTTTGTTGTCTCTTATCCGCGGTACATCTCCGAAGGAATCGAACCAGGAGGCCAGAATTTTGCCAACGCGACGGAACTGATAACGATCCCGCCGAACCTATACCAAGGTACCCTGAAAATCCTTGAAAGCTTCAAAGACACCGATCTGTCAACGTGTTCGGCGGACACCGTAGGTTTCGTAACAGAATTTGGCTAAGTGGGAGCATCGTTTCTTGAAAGGGAACTCAACTGGATTAAGATCCAAGGCTGTGACTATTCGAAAAATTGCATTCGCATATTTCTGTTTCAAAATAATTATATAAGATTGTGTCATAGAACGTTGAGCTTGTTTTAATGCCAACTAAAACTTTGCATTGTGAGAAACAAATGTTAATATGCAAAGGAACGTCGATGACCTTGGAATGATCTTTCAAACGTTAAATATCCCGAAAGATCTGTTTTAGTAATTTTTAAAAAGTATATTTAAAAAACAGTTGATCCTGACTAAAAATCGATTTAATTTTAATGTAATGTTTGTTTTTTGGTTGAAATTTACATAACTTTTACGACAAACATTACACGTAAAATTATAGTACTGGAACAGATTTTTAAATTCAGCTTCTAACAGACTACGTCATAAACGTATTTCCTGCGAAAGCGAGTATAAGCGAGATATCAGACATTTTCTAGGTCGCGTCATCGATAACCAACCCCCTGAGAAATATTTTGCGACGTCATATAGCCGATGAACTTGATCTACTTTAAAGAGACTTTAAAAATTTCATCGCAATCTCATCAGTTATATTTCGAGATAAACAAAAGTACGATTACAAACAAAAGTAAAATTCTATCCGTAGCTATCCATACCAAACCCGGAACGAGCAAATTGACGTTTAAAAATTCTAAAAACATGTAATTCGGCTTAGAAACCATACAAATTACGGCGTACGAGTCGAGATCGTGAAAAGATTGTACGATCGCAGAGAAAAGTATAATTTTATTTATATACGAACGAGGACGGTTAAATTGTTCGAATAGGGAAAAATTCGTCGAGTAGTTCCGATCCGAAACGCCGTAGGTTGCGAACAGATGCATCCCCAGTATGCCAGGGGCGATCGTTGAGGCGCGATCGCGCATTTATCTCAATCGCGAAAACACCGTGCGCGTGTGACGCGAAACTGTCGGGTGGGGGTGCGATGATTGGGGCCCGCTGTCCGTAAAGCGTATTTTCGCGTGTAAAATGTAAATGGCGCGCCGCTTCGTGTTCCTGAGGCCGGCCAGTTTCCCGCTGGTACGTGTGCGTGCGCGAGGAAGACGGGTGGAACAAGGAAAGGAGGAGGAAAAAAAGGAAAGAATGAGGCGAGCAGGGTTCAAAGAGCCGACAGTGGTTAAAGAGCCTTCTTCCTCTCTCCACTTCGACACGCACAAGTACAAGGCGCAACCTTTCGAGCTACCCAGAAGAGTATCATCCTTCTACTTTGCTCCGTCTCTCGCGCTGCACCGTCTTTGTCGCTGTCCCTCTTTTCTCCCCGGCACCTCGATCCTTCTCGTTCCATACTCCGTCGGCAGAGCAAATTTATTTCACGTTCCTGCCTTTTCTGGACCTTTCACAATATTTGGCCGTGCTTTGGCATCCAGCACCGGTCGCGGTGGGCACCGGTCACCAGAAGATACGGCTTTGAGCCCTCGGTGATGGATGGTTCGCTCTCCAGCCCGCCACGAATTGCTGCTTCTACTCTTTGTCCCTCTCTTTTCCGCTTTACGCATCTTTTTCCCTCTCGAGCGTGTCCTTTCGTCTCGCTCGCGCCGATCGCCCCTTCGCTGGCTCCTCTTTCTCCCTTCGGAGGATGCTAGACTGCCGCTGATGGGGCCCAGGGCCGGTCAGTCCCATGGTATATACACGCGAAGTGGTTCCTCGTCGGGATCGGTTCGTCTAGCCGGCTCGGAAAGTTCCCAAGATATCGGGCTTCGAGGTTCGCTCTTCTCGCCGGGCGTGTTTACGCCTCAGGTCGTCGTCCTTTCGATCGAACGCGAGTTGCTTGCACCCACCACGTGGCGCGTTTACGTCGCGAACGCTTTCCGCGATCGTGTAATCGCGGATACGGGGATCTCTGCGCGGCGATAGGTTTCCAAAGGCCAGCATCCGGAGGAGCGGCCCGAAACGAAGAACACGAATCCTCGAAGAATGACCCCAGCATTCGAGTATCGCAGCGAGCCGTCCCTGGGTCCGTGGACCCGCAGCCCCGGGACCGTTCCACCGAGTTCGTGCAGGTATATAAATTCTGGTGCTATTATTGGGGTTTGTGCCTTCTCACAGAGCCCTCTGGGACCCGCGGCGGCCCCTTTGAGCTACTCGTTCTGCCTCTCTCGTCTTCCTCGTCGTCTCCCTCGCTCCGTTACCTCCACTGTTTCTACTCTCTCGACTCCCTGTCCTCTCTCCACCTCGACCTTATCCTACCACCGCCTCCTTCCCCTTGTTCTTCTCATCCTCCTCCGCCTCCACCTCCGCCTCACCCTTTGACTCCTCCGCCCTATCCCCCTGTCGTCCCATTCTCCACCTCGCCGACGATCCTACACCGCCCCTGACTTGTTTGTTTTCCCTCGCGTCGTCTTCCGTTTGCTAAACGCACCTTAAATTACGCGGCCGATGATAAATATTTGAGCCGTCCATTACGCGAAAGGGCCACCCCCTCTGGACCCCTGTCTGACCGGCGTTACCTCCTTGAGCCGACGCAGGTTCCTCGTTGGATCGTGTTACTTCGAAAAAGGGACACCCGAAGGTGAGCTACACCGAGCAATGGTGACCACCGCAACCGGGGATTTTTTCCGACGATCACCGACAACGGAGGATCTTCCCTTGCCATCTTACCACCTTCTCAACGTTCCTTCATCGCGGCGCGCTACTCCACGGATGGGAAATGGGCATGAAGGCCCAATTACACGTACCCAAAACACGTACTCTGAGTACTCCTTTGGCAACCGAAATAATACAAACGCTTGAACAAAATCAATTTAAAAAAAGTGAAGCATCGTTTGATTCATAGACCCCGTACTTACTGAATATAACATTTTGTTAACATTAGAGCTATGTAAGTTCTAATTGTCTAATTGTATAAAATGTTGCATATACGAACGAATCGAAATGAACTTGAACAGCATACGTTTGAAAAATCGCGTGTAATTAAATCGTACGTCGAGGGATTAAGGAGATCGGGCCCCCGAGTGGTCAATTTGGACCCGATAATCGATAAGCGTAGGATCTCGCGTTTCAAGCACGCCTCCTCAATGCGACACGGGATGGCAACGCCGCGCTATTACTTGCACCTCGATAGCGGAGTTTTATTTCCGCTCCACGCCGCCGCAGCCGCCACAAAAGTCAGAGTGCCTCGTAACAGGATTATGAAATGTTCCGGAGTAGCGTTCCGCAGATGTTTACAGCTCGCGAATACTCGTTATCTTTTATTGCCACGGGTGTTTCAGCGATTCTGGCATCGGCTCCGTTAACGAGCGACGTTTATACGCTCATTGGTCAGTAACTCTCCCCCACTCTAGATTTCGCGTACAGAGCACATGGACCATAATGCAGGCATTGTTTTCCCGCGACACTAGCGCCAAATCTTGCGCCTCCGATAGGCTACCCGCGGATACAGGGAGGCATGGAGCTTTCCTTTTTACAATTCGAGCCCCTCTTTGGACCAACGCGTTCCTTTATCGAATGTCGCTGTGATTATGAAAGTGGACCGAGCAAAAAATTTGAAAAAATTGCATATTTAACTTATTCTAATATGGAATAAAAGAAAATATTAAAAATGATAATGACATATTAGGCGATTCACACACATGCTATAAAAATTCTAGCCTGAAACAATATCTTTACTCATGGTTAACCACTATGACGTAATGCGAAGACTTTGGTGATAATTCTTTATTTCCCTTATACATATACATTTATTATATAATAAGCATGGATTTCTTTCTATTTATTATTTCTTTAGAAAAATGGTCTGTCGCTATGTGGAATTGCACAACTGTATACATTATCCTATTGTCTTAGTACATAATGGTTCAATGAACTATAGCTTGTAAGAGACGAAATATGATACTAGTCATAAATATGCACGTAGTGAAAGTGCTAAGAAATCGATAGTTGCTTGATAAAAATTTATTTTTTAGAAAATGGATTCTGAATCGAGCATCCCTATGCTAGGTATTTACTTCGGAAGAGAAAGTTCTTTCACACGAGCAAGCATTAGGGACACTATTCTGGCTCTTGCTTCGACACTTGCATATCATTGTGAAAGAACCTCACGTGAACGTACGAAAAATAAAATATCCTGTCACTCAAAAATTAATTAAAACGATAGCTTTACTGTTTAATTTTTTACTTTCATTGCTTTAGTAAATTTAGTCTCGATACTGTATTTTGGAGAAAATCTAGACTCTCGGATGGGATCAAATAGGGATATTTAATTTCGAATTAATTGTCTAGAAAATTATCCTTTTTAAGGTGACTGTCGATTTTTCACATTTTCGATAACCAGCATGGCGGTCAATGTCCCATCCTGTAGCGCTACTCGACTCGTCGGCGTAGTTTTGTTTGACGATCGCCGTTTTTATCTCCGCAGGTCAGCAAAAGTAATCTCCGATTTTTCTGCTCGCTTGGACTTCGGTTACTCCATCGCTCGGATCATCGAGCAACTGCAATAGAAGACAATTTTAAATATCATTTTCTTTCTTCGAATGATTATGGTTCGTGCATATAAAATTTAGTAAATAATTGCCACCGGTAAAGGTGCCCTACAAAACTATTACTATTATACAAATATTTCTTCATTAGAATTTCTCCAAAACGCGGAGATAAATAAATTAATTCCCACGTAACGCGCATGGTTTATGCATAACGGTGCATCGTTCCATTTCAACCTGATAGCCAGACGCTTCTTGAACGAACGATATTTTAAACATGGATGGGTTCTAAATCTGCTAGATTTTTATTTTCGTAACTGCTCGAAAATATTGGTTTATTGAACATTATTTGGACAATTTTAAAGGTTGGGGAGTTACTGTTTAAACCGAAATCACACGGTGCGCCGCTCTTGGATAGGAAGAATGTTAAAAGAATGTGTTTACACTATAAATTCACACGATGTATGAGATCTTCGATAGAAAATTGCAAATGTGGTCGGAACAACATCGAAACGAACATTCTTCGAGGCTCTGTATAGCATTTGGACAGGATTCCAAGAATGTGTTGACAATGATAGTCAAATCTATTTCTTGAAATAATGCATTCCGTTTTGTTTCTCCGAAACAGTCACTTCCATCCAAGTTTCTTTTTTTCAAGCATCTCTTTTTCTGATTTTATTACTCGTTATTGACTATTCGAAGAATTTACATAAAATCGTTGATTAAAATACTCCGATTCAGCATGGTCCTGTCATAGGTGTCGATAAGTTGGAGCAAAAGTTAACAGAGAACACAACGAGACAAGTAGGTACTCCGATATCGTTTGCAAAAAATAGAGGTTCTCTTTGTGCCGTAAAATTAGGATTGCCTCCGGAATTTCATGGACTCCGGCTTTGTTTATACCGTGTAAATTGGGATGTGTCAATGATAGATTGCCCACTGGCGGAGTGGGGCCGACCACGCATTCACAAAAGATGTTTATTATCAGTAAACCGTACACTTCGGGTAGGCTCTCCGGTTTCTCCCCTCCTTGTCCTTGGACAGACCTCGACTTTCATATCAGTTGGCTCGTAGCTGTGACTGGTGGCGTTTCATCGCGTGCCGCTACTCGTGTCGCGTACCTTGCACAAAAATTCCCCGGCCCGCTTTCTTCGAAGCGTTTTTCATCGCGACGATCGACTGTCAGGTATCGATACGCCTAGCGTCGCTCGACGATCAACGTTCGACGACTTTGGGAGCGCGTAAAGCATGAGAAAAGAGGGAAATGCGGTTCGAAGGTGGAGCACGAAGACGTCCAGAGACATTGTGTTGGATAAAATTCCCGGGGCTCCCGACACAGCGTAGGAATGCGATAAAAATGGTAATCGGGGAGCAAACTCGCGGCAGAAAAAACAAAATCGTAAAGAAGAGCGAAACTTGACGGCTGCCGAAGTCAAGGTCAGCCCACCCCACCGCCAGGTTAGGGTACGCGCGCTGGACTCAGGGGGTAGACGGTCATTGAGAATCTTCTCGCAACCGCCGCCTGGTACTTGGCGTAAGGATCACGGCGAGGAAATCACCAGAAGTAGGAGGTAGGGGAGGGAGAGGGTAGTAACAAGGTAAAACGTTGTAACGACGACAACGAAAACGACGAAGAGGAAGGATCAATCGGTTGCGAAGTGGGGGGACCGGGTGGACGCGTAAAAGAAAGAGGACAGACGGGGCAAGGAAGCCCGAGCGGACAGAAGAGATTCGAAAGGGGAGCAACAGAGAGGCAGACCGATCGAACCGAATCGAACGAGGAGAAAACTAAAAAGGTTTTCATCCTCTCCCTCTTCGCCCTCTTCCGTCTTTCTTCATAGCGTCTCTGTTCCGCGTCGTGCACCTGTCCTCGTTCACCTAGCACACGCCCCGCCCCGACCAATGGAGTCTCGAGGGGCCCGGTGACGTCAGCGTCGGGTACCAGAAGGGCCGTAGTGGTGGGGGGCAGGATCGTCCACCACCACCTTCGGAGGCCGTGAGAGCCCCACGGGGGCCAGCAGCTAGCTGCAACCAGCGCCAGCAGCCCGGCCGGCCGTTGGCCACGTTGGTGGGGGCAGGAAGAGGGGCACCCTGGACCCAGACCAGGCCAAAGGAACAACGTAGGGTACCCACCGAAACCCATCACGCATTTCCCACCACCGACTCGTCCGGAAAACGTGCACTAGAGAGCTTCCGGACCGCGCTCGCAAATATCGAGTTCAGTCAAGTGAGTCAGGTCCGATCGCGGGTACACCTCTCCCGGGAAGAGTCTGAGGCGCGCGCCGGTCACGATCTTTTTGGAGAACGCCGTCGTTTCGATAGCGTTCATAGCATCCCGACGGTAGGGAATCGCGGTGACGATCGCGCGGCGACGATTTATCCGCGGTCGCTACTATGTAGGGAAGCTCCGTTCGACAAATCGGCGTTAAAACGACTTTGATCGGACACCGGAGAAAGGGGACCAGAAGGAGAGAGATTCTCCTAACTCGGCGGGGTCTTACAGCGACACCGTAGCATCGGTTGACGGTTCGTTCACCGTTGATCTCGATCGCGCGATAAGGATCGTTAGCTTACGCGGGTGGCGATACGACGACGCAGCTACGACGGTCGCGACGGTGATAAGAGTGCGTGCAGGGGGGGTGTGTGATGCCCTGGTTATGGTTAAGCGTGAGTGAGGTCAGTGGCAAGAGGAGGAGAAGAAGGACTGGCAGAGGCAGCTCGTCGTCCAAGTCCGCGTCGTCTGGGTCATCGTCGTTGTGTCAAACGTGGAGGAGGAGGATCGGCGGTGGTGGTGGCGAAAACTCGCTGGTACCGTCGACGCGTTCGACGACGACGGTTGCAGCAACGTACACGAGGATCGCGGACCAGTGACCAGAGCAGGGTCGTCTTCGAGCCAGAGCCGCGTGATTATGGTGCACCATCATCATCGTCGTCGCGGCCTTCAGGCGAGCCATCACTGCGTCCTCAGGAGACGAGGCGCGACGCCCTCGCTTCTCCAGGTGCTACTGCTGATACTAGGTCTCTGGCTGCCGGTGCTGGACAACGGCGGTCTCGTCCTCGCCTGCGGACCTGGCAGGGGCGGCGGACGCCTCCCGACCCTCAGGAAGATCACGCCGCTGGTGTTCAAGCAGCATGTGCCTAACGTCAGCGAGAACACGCTGCCGGCCAGCGGGCTCAGCGAGGGACGCGTGTCCAGGCACGACTCCAGGTTTCGGGACCTCGTGCCCAACTACAACGCCGACATCATCTTCAAGGACGAGGAGGGTACCGGCGCTGATCGTCTTATGACACAGGTGAACCAATCTCCGCAACTTATTGCTTCTTTCAGAGTATCTTCGCTATCGCGTCATCGCCCGAACGTGTAGCGAAGAGCAAACCCAACCGTGTATTGTACTTGGCGAAAGAAAGGCGCGATATGTTTTTGGTAATTAGAGCAGCAGGGGCAAGATAGCTTTTTTTAATTGCAGCGAATACCCGTTGAAGATGCGCATAGGTAACACGTGCTGATTTCTCGATCATGTTGCACGAATTTTTGAGTTGGCGAACCTTCAGTGCATTCGTGAAGTGATCAAATTCAGGTGTACGTATAACGTTGGTTGATGAGCGTGACTTGAAAATTGGTTATTTTTTATTAGAAATGGGTGCAAATGTTGAGTCACGACCACCATTGTATGTACACATGCCAAGATCGCATCTCTTTGGGAATGTATTCGACCGATAGCTTTCCAATTATGGCTTTAAATTCGGATTACGTGGCCGAGATACCAGAACGTTTTTATCTAAATTCAACGTTACCTAGAATCGGGCCACGTGACGGCGATCGAAACGTTAAGATACTCGTTATAATATACGTTTTATTGTTTATGTTGCTTCGATTAGCAAAGAAGTACCTCCTTTTATCACTATCTTTTTCATTGTTAATTTTCCCAAGACGGTAATATATTTTACAAATAGTTCGATTGTATATGAATAGAAATTTCATCTGTTGTCCGAGGCCACTTAATGTTTGATGAATTTGACTGTGAAAATCAAATGTTTCCATTGATCGTCTAAAGCGGGTTTTATGTTTGGTATTCTGTAACACGAGTAAGGTAAGACAAACGACCCAATTATCGACACATTTTGCGCCAATCGAAACTTCAGTTGCGCCGTAGTCTAGGATTACATAGCTCTTTACGTTCACGGTTGAGTTGACGCAATATTTAATGAATTTCGACGAAGTTTAATCTTTACCAGACTAGATATTAGCATAATATTAAGTGTAATATTAAGATAAATTCAGTAAAATGTGGGAAAACAGAGATATTTCTGTATTCAACACTAGAAGTACAATAGAAATCCAAAAATTCGGATACCAGAAATTCTTAACAAACTTATTAAAAGATATATCATGAAACGAAACATTATTTTTCTACATATTCTCGTCTATAATGAATTCAAAAGCGACAGAAGTCGCGAAGATTAACGAATAGATATTTGCTTCTCGTTATTCGTATTTTGCAACGTATCATACTATTTTATAAATAATTAACTTCGTTCGTGTATACGTCAGTTAGAATATTCTCGTTGACATATAGTCGTAATGGGGTATAAATACTTGTGCAAATACTTGACAGATACGTTAATTTCGTACGAAATTTCAATTTTAAAACAAGATATGCGTACATAACGATAATTGAGCAATTTGTACTTCGCATTTCTCATTTCCAAGAATCAAAATAAAATTTTGTTTGCCTTCTGATTTTTTTGTAGGCAACAGAAATATGTTAGGTATGCGGTTTTACCCTACTTTTCCCTATATACAAGGTGATTCGTGAATCCTCCACGGTATTTAAGCGATATAAACAATTTGTGAATCGTACTTTGGACAAAAATTAAATTATTTATTGTGAAATGGGAGTGCAAACTAGACTTGAGCATCTTCAGGTCCAAGTAGCTGAATTTTGTTTCTAGGTATAGTTCCTACAGCAACACCTCTAAACTTAGAACCATTAATCAGATCTAACAGTATCGTTCTTGAAGATGAATCATCTTCTTAAAAGTATGAGCTGGATGTTAACATTCGAAGTCTATAGAAAAAAATGAAGTAATGGTCGTAATATAGCATAAACTAGAATAGAATGCTCCAGTATTGTAGTAACACCCCCAAATATCGCATCATTAATCAGATTTATTAGCTTCGTATCTGTGGATGAGCCATCTTCTTGAAAGTATCGTTCACAGCAGATGGACGTATGTTCGATACCAAAGTCTATCAAAAGAAATTAAATAATAATACTAATAGTACAACGCACAGCATTTCTAGGGTAAAATGTTGTTTTCAAGTATAATTTCTTCAGCAACGTCTCTTAATATAAGATCACTTGTCAGATCTCTCAATTTTGAATTCAAAGACGATTATTAAAAATTAAATAATAGCAGATTGGATATCTTCAGAGCCAAGAATCTAAATATTTTCAGATCTATCAACTCCACGTTCGAATCATCTTCTTGAAAATTCGCTGGAACTATTTCGATATCCAAGCCCATGAAAAAACCCGCAATAAATCGGAGGATATCAAAATCATTGCTACGGGCAACGTTACGTGTCCCGAGCGCAAATCGCGATCCTCGTAAAACGATTTACACGCGACCAAGGGTAAAAGTATGGTTGACAGCGTCAACGTCCACCGCCTTCACGGTTTCCTCGAGGCTTCGTTCCTGGAGGATTCGTCATTTCTCGCGAGGGTGTTTTCGTGGAGTGTCAGCGTAGCGGAAGATAGAAGAGCCCAGACCCGCGATAAAAACGGTCGTCCTTGGAGTCGTCGGTGATTCATCGCGATATTTCGCCAACGGTAGCCCCGGGGTATCGTCGAGTCCGATCGATTCGTCGATCCTGATGTCGAGGTCGTCGCTGTTAGCGGACCCTTTAGGGTGAAACGCATTCGCGAGGATCGCTCGTAGCTTTTAGAACGCGTTTCACGTAGGAGTAAGGAACTACAGGATTCTAGAAAGAGTGCAGTCAGTGACCTTTACATCCGATTCCGATAATAGTACGGTGATTCACGCGCGAACAATATACCCAGAACCCCCTTGGTTTGTGTACATCAGCGTACCGCGGGCGTTTAGGAAATCAAACACGTCACAAAAATTGGTTGCTCGTTCGGAGCAGCGATTCTTAACCGACGAGAGGATAATCGTATCGTGCCACGAATGTTTAACGTTGGGTAACAGATCCTATGAAATTTTTCAATGTGTAAACCTGTTACAATTTTAGCACACCTGTGTCGCTATAAATTTTTAATAATCTCAAATCGAATCACTTTATCATAGATTAACGAAATAATTTAATATCGGGTACTGGTTTTCTTGAAAAACCTTGTATTTGTATCAGTGTTATTTATAATACTCGATATATAGATATGAATGGACTATACTTAGCAAATCACATTTTGAGACCTCGAGAAAATCGTCTATTTATTTTATTGATAACAAGATTGTTACAGTTAGTCATTGGTCGATTCGTACGGATAAGAAGAGGAATTTTAGAATTCGTTTAATACCATTGCGTAATGACCTGATTACTTTGTAATGCTTAGCCACAAACCAATCGTTGGCGCTATGGTCGATACAGATCAGTAGCTGTCAAAAATTTGGACAGATTCATCGATAGCAAAGATGAACGAAATTCTTATCTATAAATAGATAAAATTGTTGAGTAACGTGTCGAACACGGACAAAAATTTGAAATATGAATTTAAAAATAATCGTTTCAAACAACGGTAATTGTAATTTCATAAATATATCTAAATAAATGTAGTAAGTAAATCGTTGTAGGATGTTGTTAATTGTCTTTTATTCTCACTAGTCGAACAACGTTTTATCCATCTCTGATTAATAAAGAACGTCCGCGACTTTAAACAGACCGCCATTGGGTTTATTATTTCAACAACGAAAGAATTTGACGCTCGTCACTGATCTTTCCGAATTTCTGCGAGCTTCTGATAATCAATAGCGTAGCCGGGACGAATCCGTCAGAATACTTCTCACCCTGCTTCTTCCACATACATTTTGCTTTTTTTAAGATTATTGAGGATGAAAAGAAAAAACGGTTACCATCTGTATATTTATATTATCTGACGTGCATCGACAACAATAAGTTTTGTTAACAAATAGAATGACATTTAGATAATAAGAGTCCAGGAGAAGTTCGTTAAATTATTGACAAAAATCCAATAAACGGAGTCTACTGTAATGGAGCAATTACACCGGATGCATCGCAGCGGTTAACGATAATTTACGAGTACGTCTCGTAGAAATTAGAATGTTAGAACGCCGGGGGATCTTTGAGATTCTTGATTCCGAAAAGATTGATTGCGTTTCGCGTTTAAAGTGCAGCCTGACGGGCGCGTTAACTGCTGCGACGCGTGTTATTACTTCAACGCATGTCGCCGTGCTCCGCGGCCGTATGACAAATTAGCTACCGCGTGTCGTTAAACGTCGTCAGGTGATTCGCGCGAAATACTATCCGCCCCGATAAGAGTCCTGATCGCTCCTGAATACGTTTCGCGTGCACAGGACCGACATTCGAAACCCGTACAGGTCAAACGTTTCGCGGGGAAACCGCCATTGCGTGTCTGTCTTATCCGTCCGACGCGGAACCAGATTCAGTCAAATTTTTCATCTCGCTTTTGCCTCCGATCCTCACGTGTCACTTATATTTACCATTTCTCAGGCCTAATTTTGTATTTGTCGTACGACTATTTATTTATTCCGAACATATTTTAGCGGCAATTATACTGTTAATAGCCGTGCAAGGTGTTCAACAAGTAAAGAAATATGAGTTAAATATCCTTACAATTGCCATTTCTTTTAGTTTCTTTTCTAGAAAAAAAATGTTAATATTAAATTAGAATTTGATTTCTGTAGAATTCTGATCAAGTTATGAAAATAGAATGAGCAGACCCAGTTAGTCCACAGCCACCATTTTGAAGCGCGGAGAGGGGTCCCAGGAATGAGATCGAATGGGAAATCGAGAAATTAGGAGACACGTTTGAATAAAAGAAATGGAAAACAGTGATCTTCTGTTGTCGCCACCTGTACCAGTCTATAGTCGTTCAGAGTACTCCTCGATATTTATTCCCTGTCCATAGAGCGTCCATTAGTGCTTTATTCATGCAGTTTTTATCGATGTTTGCCTTCCACTTGGCGCCTCCACGATGCGTGAAACGATTCTCCTAACTCCGGGCCCGTTGTATTCCAATTTGTAAGTCCCACGTTCGCGGCGAACAAAAGGGCTGCGCGCGGCGCCGGTTTCCGCTCGTAAACCATCCCCGCTGAAGGATCGCCAGCCAGGCGGTTTCCCTCGGTTGGGCCCGCGTGTTTACCCGCGTTTCGCAAAAAACCGGTGGTAGGGGCAGGGCCCCGCTTCTATCGATACACGTGGCCGCCACGGATGAACGTTGAACCGGCGCCGAATCTCTATCGCCCGCGACGATGGGTTTTCACTCGTTCAAATATTATTTCAAGATTTGCCGTTTCCCGCCGCCGAGGTGCGGATAAAGGTCATCGTAGGAAAATAAATCCCGAGTTTCGCGGAAAAGTACTTTTCGCGAACGATTATTCGATATAAGCGATCGACAGCTGCGCGGTCCTCGTCCAAGTGTTCCGGTATTTTTAGTATTCCGTGGAAGAAATTCTTTTGCGCACATTTGCCATCGAAAAATATACAGGCGAAATTAAAAATCGTTGAGTTAACAGTAATATCTATCGAGTATGTACAAAATTTCATGAGAATGGTAAATGTGTATATATGAGAGTGAAAGTATTACTTTTATTAAATTATAGGGTCAGTTGTCCTAATATGGAATACTTTTTTTTTATACACATGTTTCACTTACTTGCAGAACTTTTATAAAAACTTAAATATTATGAATTTATAGGAAAATGCTCTTTTGACTGGTAGCAAATTTAGTCTTTAGCGAGCACTCATAGTGCTTGTAATATGGAATACTATATTTATATATATTTATATTAAACTAACACAAAACTGTTGCACTTACCTTATTATGTATAATATTAGGTCAAAGATCACCTTGCAAAAACTCAGACTGCGATATTTTCTTCAATATTCTTTTACGAACACGTGTTGTTTCCGTGTAATCGATTGCATTCGTCGCCAATGTATTCCACATTAGGGCAACTGACAATCAATTTCTGTTCCAAGTTGAACGAATAAAAACTCATTTGTTTACTATTTGTAATTAATATTAACATCGACAGTCACCGTATTAATTTTTGTATTTCCATTTTTGCACTTGCAACTGTTGAAGTAAAAGCGCACAGATTCTTATGCAATCATGTAATCGGAGTTAAACTGCTCCGAGTGTCATCGGTGCCATGATGGATGACCATCCAAGTCCCAGATTCTCGAAACTCTTGTTTGCTGATGGTGAATCGGTGATTAGAATCTCATTTATCTTTACACTAGTCTGTTTGTATTAGTTTCTTCGAGTAAATTATACTCGACGGGAATATATAACTAATCGTCTTGAAACAGTCATCTTTAGGTTAATGAATCGATGACAGTTAAATTTGTGCCCGTTTTGCCACGAAATATTTCATTCCGTGATCGAAATTTTACTTTTCGTTTAACGAACAACGAGCGAACGGCTGTTTTCATTCGATATTCGATATTTTAGTTGGCTCGCGGGAGCCATCAGATCGAAGCATGCGCGACCAGGCGTCGATGTCTCCCGGGCGAAGGGATTCGTCGCTGACTTGCTGGCGCGCTCGTTAACGCCGTGTTTTGCGAGCATGAATCTCGTGTCAGACGAGAGTACGCTTGATCCGTACGATCGTAAAGCGACGGTACCTCAGCCAATTAGCGGGTAGCTCGCTCACAAATTCAACCGCGACGCGAAACGCAACGTTTTTGCAACTTTCGAGTCGTCGCGTCGCAAAAACGTAAACGACGCTTGGAAATCGGATGCGTTCCAAAAGTATTCGCGTCGCGTTGATTTACGATCGAGAATAACAGTAATAATAATAATAGCAATAATAATAATACGTCTTCATCGCACACAGATACGTATCAGTCGCAAGAAACGCGCAGCGGCGAGGGGAACAAAATGATAGAGAAACGAAGCGATGACAATGTCGTTTCGATATTCTGCCATTATTTAACTGGAAAATAATTCACATTTATACGTAAAGCTTATGATTTTTGTATAAACTTGAGAATAGAATATAATCTGCTCGTATTGCTTACTGCTGTTTAGTGTTAAACAAACGCAACAAGCAAACAATTATAGTTATGGGGTTTGGCTGAGAACAAAATTTAATGTTTAATTGTTTCGTGTGGAGCGCTTATTGAGTATTTATATCTTAGGTTGGCATTAATTCGATGCTAGGTGGAATCCAGAAGCAACCAAGCGATAAGGAAAACTCAGTGTTCGATATTTTCCTTTTCTACTTTGCGCTCCTGTTCCCGTAATCGCTGCACAAGTAGCCCAAGTCGCGCGGAATAAATAGGGGAAAAAGCGCGTACCGCGCGCCAGCTCTAAGTGATTGTGGGTAGGTTTATGACGGCCATAACCGGTGTTTGGTTTGGCGCGTTAAAGCTCCCCCAATTACGGCAAATAAACCTAATGGCCGTGCTTCTAGTTCTTTTCTTACCTTCCTCTCTCTCTCTCTTTCTCTTTCGTCGACCGACGGTGATGAACACCGTCCCGAAGATCCTCCGATTTCTCGATATCGATCGTGGCTGTCGTCGAAATCGATCGCGCGTTCCGTACCGAGTGTGCCGTTGCTCGTTTTTTATCGTGAGAAAGTTCACCCGGGAATCCCCGGAGTGATAAATGAAACGATAGCGTCCGACGATCGATCGGAATTCGATACACAACGCGTCCATCTATCAATTATATCGATCCGTCGTACTGTAACGAGTTAATTGTCTGTAATTAAGATTTACTTACGAACGCCCGACCAAGGCGTTGAGCGATCGCAAACTAAATACGTTGCTATAGTCGCCACGGTAGGTACTGTTGATAGATTTTTAAATTGGTATATTTTTAATAAAAGAGTTACGATGTTTAAACGTAATCCTGTACTCGTGATTAGGTCCGTATATTTCGATTGTTGATTTTATAGGATACTTTCTAAATACTCGTATTTCATTTTTAGAGTATCTTGAGAAATTTAGCTAAGTGGTACTTATCTGGGACATGGGTCGAATAATGAGTAAGAAGAAACTCTGGGTGGCTAATAATCTTCGTAGATATTTTCGTATCTATCTTCTGCGCTGTATACGTTTATTTAGGACCTAGATATTTACCGAGAATATCAAAACATCTGCTTGTTAGAAACAACAAAATATCGAGGCAATAAAATGTTCCATGTATCCGTGGTCACGGGACAATTTGCCCAAAAATATTATAATCCTTAAGTGGATTATTGGGGCCGCTGCGGCCCTCCGCAAGTTTACATTAATAATTATTTAATACAAGTTAATGTAATTATTTGATAATTTTTGTAATCTTTAAAGGAAAGTTGATTTCTATTTATCAATTTGGTAAAAGTCACCATTAAGTAAAATAATTCAGTTGACATTGAGAGTTAAACCTCGTACTTATGTAACTTACAATATGACGAAATTGTTGACGTACTATAATTTCGACGAGCGTTGATCTTTTAAAAATTATTTTATACAAAAAGTTAACCTCCATATTTCAGACAGCCATAAAAAAATTAATGAAAAAATGGCACTATGTTCGGTCCGACAATGAGTTTCGTCGTTCTTACGCCGCACGAATGGCGCATTTAGGATCGCGAAGAGTCGAGCGTATCGTCGTCGCTGCATATCGCCGTACTTCGTCTTTATTTACGCTGATCGACACCATTGCTCGACAGCGCCATTTCGTCGAACTTTCGCGCCTTTGGACGCCACTGATCGGTTCGATCCCGTATAAATTACGTAATTTCTATAGGAAGTATTGCGACACGGACTTTTTCACGGCACTCGAGGCGTGCTCCCGGATGACTACCCCCTTCAGAGCACCGAAAGAAAAGATCAGTTCCTTCATTTCCATTGAATGGTCGTCAGGCCGCGACGCGACGCGCTTTAAAGTTGCAAACGAGTAGCTCGATGACTGAGCCGATTGCAACGAGATAAGGAATAGCAGACTGAGGCAAATCCAGGTTGCAGCCGGTCGCAGTTACTTACAACGGGTGTCCGATGACGGGCAATGACCAACCGGGTAACCCGATAAGCGCACGTGGCGCCACGTGATACGTTTCTGACCACGCGGGACTAACAAGGGTACCTTACCGTCGTGGAAATTGCTTTTGAAAAGATAGCAGGTGCAAGGTATATTATACAGGGTATTCGGTCTGGGAAAAATTTTAATGGAAGATTCTGGAGGCCAAAATAAGACGAAAATCAAGAATAACAATTTCTTGATTGAGGCTCCGTTGAAAAGTTATTAAAAAATTAAATTTAAAAGTTTCAAATCATTCTAAAAAAATTATTTTTGCTTGCCGGGGTCGATTACAATCATTTTTGGTGAATAGACATACCCCCGAAATCCTACGTACTTTCGAGAAAAAAATTCAGTAGGTGGACAAATTTTTCGGTGAAAAAAAAAATTTCATATCGTTCTAGAAAAATTATTTTCGGTTGCAGGGGTCAATTATTACATAGGTACCAAACTTTAAATGAAAGTATCTCGAAAACGAAGGCCCATAGTGAAGAACTCTATTGGGGTGTTTTGATACTAGGTATACTACATACTATAACTCGCACCTACTATCGTTCCAAAATCAATTTCTACGATTCTAAGGTCTCCTTGTAAGTAGCCAGCAATCATGCCTCACCGTCGATTACGACGTTATCGTTCTCGTCGACGGATCGAAAAACGATAGAAGCAAAGTCAAGGTGAACTTCGCGAGGAATTTGAAACCGTGAAGTCTCGATCTACGTAGGAAAGTGGGGGAGTAAAACGGGAATGCCAAACTGCTTTCGCTTAAATTGTGACTTCGCGAGATTTGCGGTTGACTCGGCTCTGAAAATAACTGTTTCATAACCGACACACGGCGAAGTCGCTCGGTTATCGGTACAGGTATACACAGTAAGGAGCATAACCGAATCGATACATTAATCGTTAGTAGTTTGTTTACTTTAACCGTCGAAAATGACAGTTTATTTGATAACGCTTTATCTTGCAAGGTGGATATTTTTTACTTTAGAATAGAACCTCGATATATGCATGCAAACCTCGTTCGTTGTATTGTGGTGACAAGCGGAAGGGACAGTCGCACGACAGGCGTCTTCCATTTGAGACAAAAGCGAAAGACCGAGGATTAAAAAATTTCACGCTTCCGTGTACATTTTAATATGCCTCGTACGCCGTAAGCACGTTGCAAAGAAGTTCGATTATCGTCTCGTTAGATCGTTATCGATTACTCCAATTCGTAGACCAAATATTTTCTGCGACATCGCTCTCGTGGCTGTCGGTCTTAAAAGACAAACTTTTTTTTTTAATATCTTGTCATGATTAATATAAAGTAGCCTGTTCGGTCAATTAGATAAATTTTCACGCGTATACAAAATTTTTTCGAAGTATGTTCAGCCGTTCTCAAATTATAATAAAACTGATAAATTCATAAAGTTTGTTAACTTTTTGGTGTCACTTTTTTTGGTATTTGAAGAATCTTAAAATTAAAATTGGAATTGTTAATGATTAAAAGCTATAACTAGGTGACAAAATGGAGGATTAATTTAGTTTCTGTCGTTGCAATTTTTGATCAATTTTAAGAAAGTTATGGAAGCTTGTAGTTCGACATTTGAATAGTAATCCAGTATTTGTTTTGTGGGTGGTGTATATGATAAAAATCCAACTTAATTCTTCCCTGTAATATTGGATTACAGTAATGCACGACTATATGCAAAAGTTTTGCCCGGATATATGCAACAGTATTATCCCCACCACAAATTTTTTTCTCCGGCCGCGGAGACCCTTCGACTTGAACAGTCGGCAGCTGTGTAAACAAAACCAGGCTGGTCGGAGCTTCAAAGCGGTCGCCGCGGGCGTATCCGGTGACAACCACTAATGCAAACTAAAAACTATTTTATTTTTCATTGTATCTCCGTGAGAGTATTATTAATGGATCGGTGAAACTTTCTCGATTATAACGAGACTACGCGCGACCGTATTGGGACTATTTTTAACGCGTTTAACGCCATGTTGGTCCCCGGGGACCAACATTATACTCTCCGTTTTGGCGGCGATGGTCTTCGTGGACCAACAGTATCGAATCTAAAAAATATCACCTCACAATTCGTATACATTTTTTGAATGAATTTCATCAAAACATTCTAAACAAAATGCTCGTTTTAAACAATCCATAATTTTTGAAAATTGTATAACAATTATCAATTAATTTTTGAAAGAAGTATTCAACCGACTTTTTTCGACGGATTAAAATTTTTGTTTATATTTCACACGTGCAAATAGTATATAAGAACGCGCGTGCAGTACTACAAGTGTTGAGTTTCGCTGGATAGTAAATATCGAGGACTTCGACTCGAACGCCATTCGTCGTCCAGGACCGCAACACCGTTTTGTCGCAATTTAATTCGACAACGGCTTATTAATCGCGATCTGTGTCCTCGATCCGCGCAACCGCGACAGGCGATGAATCACTCTTGCGAGAGGAAAAACGAACGTCAGGAAAACTAAACGTGCATCGCGTCGTCCGGGACACGGACGTCTTGCGGCTCGTGCGATAATTTATGACGTGCATTTAATACAACCGATTGCACGTTCGGACTATTTATTTTCCAAGCGGAGACCGGGCGAATAGGTGTACCAACGTTGTCCGCCGGACAATCGCCTAACGATTTATCAGCGTGGCGTAACGCATTGGCAAACGCGACCGCGAGATTTCTCGCGCCCGCGATTGGTCGACAACGGACCCTCTGTCCCGCGATCGACATAATCTTGATCGATGGGAATCCAGAACGTAACGATATATTTTGCGCAGTTAGATGTGTCAACCGATCAGCTAACCGCGATTGGGAAAGATTATTACCCTTATTTTGCGGATTGGTTTCTACTTTGCCTCGCATCGGTCGTTGTCAGCGTTGAGTTATGGCTGAAATATCGCAACCCAGGCGCCGTCCGGTGATGGTTGATATCCGACAAGGGTACGACACCAACCGTACGACTTCGATTTTAACGTGCTTTCGCAGAATGATAGTTGGGCGATCCCCTTTGGCGATTCCCGATATATTAGGTGTAGATACTCGACACTTTTTAAGATATGATTAATCAAAGGACAATTATAAGTTAGCTCTGTTCGACTTCGATTTTAACCCTTAAATGGATTATTGGAGTCACTGCGGTCCTCTACAAGTTTAAACTAATAATTGTTTAATATATGGACCGTTCATTTTGAAAGTGGTGTAAGTCCATTTTTGAAAAGAATGAGATATCACGTAATTCATGCTTAATTTAATGTAAATTTTTTATGTATAACTAGTCCGTGTTTAATTTCTTAAAAAATTCCCATGTTTTGTACAATTTAAAAATGATTGGTAAATGAAATTGCATAATCATCGATTATGAAAGTGGTGTAAGTCCAATTGACAGAGGTAGGTGGCTTAGCAGATGGTTGCCGATGGTTATTATGATTATTTTATATATTTTACATGAAATGAAACGAGAAAATTTCGTTTCAATAAAAAATCTTCAAAATGCGATTAAAAAACAGATAAGAAAAAACACTAATGAAGAACAGGTAAATTGGTTGCAAATATGTTGGATGAGATTTCTTAAAAGTGCACCATACACTATTTTATATAAAACATCGATGAAGGACAAAGAATTTAAAACTATAAATTTATTACCTACACGTCATGGAAGACCGCTAAAATTTGAAAAAATCGCCCTGTCGCCTTTGTACCATGATGCCAGGCCTATAACTTATGAAAAATATAAAGACATCAAACAGTTATTACCTTATATACCTCCGGTGCATCATGCATATTTCGAAACACCGCCACATGCAGAGCATAAGTAAATACTATCAATATCTTGTAATTTTAACAATGTAATTAGCGTCTAAAATTAAAAATACTACTTCTATTTTATGTCGTGTCATTATTTGAAAACAAAATTGGATTAATATGAAGTATATTTTAAGTGATATTTGATTTTTCAAAATTGAAATTAAACGACTTTTACAATTGTCTAATTTTGAAAGTGGTGTAAGTCCATTTGCAGCCCGTAAGTATACATAATTTTAGTAAAATACGCCTAAAACAAATTTATATAACCAAATTACATATTGATAAAACAGTAGAAACATTGCCAGACTTCATATAATTTGCCTAAATTTTTTAATTAACAGATATGTTAACCTTTAATTTTCTCGAAACAAGAGAAAATGGACTTACACCACTTTCAAAATAAACGGTCCATATGTCAATTTAGCTATTTGAAAATGTATGTAATTCTCCATTAGTTCATTATTTTTTAAATGCTTTAAAGGAAAGTTGATTTTCATTTATCAATTTGATAAAAGTCAACATTAAGTAAAATAATTCAGTTGAGATTGAGAGTCCACTTAAGGATTAACGTGCTTTTGCAGAATGATAGTTGAACGATCCCTTTTGGTGTTTGAAAAATATTAGGTGCAGATATTCGACACTTTTTAAGATATAAATCATTAAAGTGGAACAATTATAACCCCATCTATTCACAGCATATCTCTTAAAATTCAATATCAATTCAGTTTATAGATTTTGGTGTATATTGTGCAATGGGTCAAATTATTTGAAGAGTCCCAATTGTTACAGTATTGCAACACCAATGAACTCCTACTTGGTACATATTTTCCCCCAATACAAAAATACAGAAAAACATGCAAACTGAATTAATGTTAAATTTCGCGAGACATAGTCGGTTGTACAGAGCCAACTTATAATTGTTTTCAGTTCTGGCACAAATAAATGGCGTCGTATATAGGATGTCGTTTCAGCACAACTGGTTGAACGATCATCTCTCAGGGACCGAGGCTCGAAATGCTCTCACTTCGTGATTTCTCTTTATTCGGTGATCGATCAGGCGAACCGGTCCGCGGGTGAAAAGTCAATACTTGATAAATATCAAAGAGGATCCTGAAAACGCAGTGGCTCGTCGATCTTCGACGATTAATAGTACTCACAATATTGGTCCAACAGTGGAGCCAATTACGATGCTAACACGAGTTTCAAGCTATCACTCTTCGCTTTTAACAAAACCTTAAACTGCGTGTTTATTTTAGAATATTCTTCGTTCGTTTTTCTACCCATTCGTGGCTGGTATTTTTCGCCCATTTTGTAAATAAGACGTTTATTCCTAGCAAAATTTAGAAACATTCGCTCTTTTACTTTGACGTAGAAATTATATTCGAAGTTGCGATGTCAATAAGTCCGACCTTTTAGACGCTCTGAAAAGATTAAATTTTTTAGCTGAAAAACTGGTAAGACTGCTTAGTTTCTTCAACGATTGAATAATTCTTGGGCTACGAATCGGTAATCGATAGCTGGTCGTGATAAATATTAGCTTCCTATTTTTTCCCAGGTCTAGTATGAAATTTATTGACTCTCCGACTACTTTTAAGCAATAATTGCATAAGTTTTGCAATCGAGAGCGTACATAGGTAATAAAAGAGGATTCTGAGAGTGCAGTGGCCGATGTTCCGACAGTTAACTTATTGCCCGCCATTCCTGTCGCGTTTTTAACGCGCACGCGCAGAATTAGCGTCGTTATCCTCGAAGATGTCGCATCAATAATCTTTAACTTTTTAAAAACTCTATAAAGTTTAACGAAAGTACCTTTCCTGACAATTAATGATCGATACGGAAAATAAAAAACAAATTTACTTTTATCTAATTTATTCGTTTCTCTACCCGAGAAACGGGAAAGTCTCTCTAAATTCTTCAAAGGATAAATAATCAATTTTTAAGTTAGAAAATAGCTGATCATAATAAATATCGACTACGCAAGTTTTGTCGGAGTTAGCATGGAATTTATTAACTATTCAACTACTTTCGAATAGTACTGTGCACAAATTTTGCAATCGAGAGCGTGCATACGCGATAAAAGGGGATTATAAACGCAAAGTGACAGATATTTCGATGGTTAACTTATTGCCCGCCATTCATGCCACGTTTTTACCGCGCATGCGCGGGATTAGCGTTGGTTTCAAATCCCCTTTCGCAGCTGTGTTCACTTCGCTGCTCTGACGCAGCATTATCTTCGAAGCTGTAATGTCAATAAGCTTCGACCTTTCACACTCTCTAAAAAGATTACATTTTTCAGCTACAGAACGGGAAAGACTACTCAATTTCCTCGACTGAACGTACAGGCTAAAAATTCGCTGATCGTAATAAACATCGACCACGTAATTTTTGTCAAGATTAGCACGAAGTTTATTAGCTCTCCAACCACTTTCGAGCGGGCAGCGCTCATAAGTGTTGCAATTGGGAGCGTGCATACGCGATAAAAGGGGGATTCTGAAAGTCCTGGGACCGATGTTTCGACGGTTTACTCATTGTACGTCATTCAGGTCGCGAAAAATTCCTTAGAAACTACGTTACGTTCGTTCTAACACTGTATTCGAAAATATTGGGTAACAATAATCTTCAACTTTTAATACATTCCAAGAAATACTGGTACATCATCGTATGTCGTCTTCTTGCCAATTAGTGATCGATACATAAAGCAAAAAATGAATTTACTTTCATGCAATATTTAGGAGAGAAACTTCGATAGTAATAAATATCGATTGTGTAATTTTTATCAGGATTAACACTAGAACTACCGACAATTATAATGTATTTATTTGTACTAAAGAATTTAAAACAAATAAGTGTTTATTCATTCTCTCATAGAAAATTACATTACATTTTGACTGCTTTGGTAGTTTTACTGTTAATACGAAGTTTGTTAGTCCTTCGACTACTTTCGAGCAGTAGTACGCGCAAGTTCTGCAATCGAGAGCGTGCATACGCGATAAAAGGGGGATTCTGAAAGTACAGTGGCCGATGTTTCGACGGTTAACTTATTGCCCCGGCGTTCATACCGCGTTTTTAACGCGCACGCGCGGGATTAGCGTTCGCCTTAAAACCCCCTTCGTTTCATACTCGCCATGGCGCGCCGTTATCTTCGGAGCCCGTAACCTCGTAAATCCAGGGGCATTTGTTTCCCGAGCTCGGACGTCGGGGTTACCTCCGTTAACCTCGATGCGATCGTTCATGCGTTTACAGCAACAAATCGCTGCCTCTTTCTCGTTTCCTCTCCCGGGCAACCCTCTCGGATCCTCTCGCTTCCGTCCTCTTTGTCTTTCGTTCCACCGCGGCACCGCCCGGGTAAGTCGTTTCGTTGTCTCTCGAAACGATCTCGGACTTCATCGACGCGACACGAGCGATCAGCGAAGCCGAGAGTCTCCGGAGGATTCGTGGAATATCGAGTATGCTCGATAATCTCGTTTGATACAGAGCCTCCGTACCTCGACGATCTTTGCACGGTTTAACCCACTTCGCGTACCCTCGTCGAAACTTTGATTCCTTCGGTGTGTGTTAGGCTTTTTGCAACTTCTTATCTTTCACATTCATTGTTCTTTCGAGCACTCAGATACGATCTTGTGTTGGTCCATCTTTTCACAGGTTTGATAAGTCTCTTCTTTAAATGGTATCGATAATCATGGGTACTAATAAATAAGAATTCTTTTGTAATTATGAAACGAATCGTAATCGTAAAGGGCGTGGAATTAAAGGGAACCCCAGGTGATTCGAAAGGAACGTTCATGCTTTTTCGTCCGAGGATCGCACGTCAGATAGGGGTTGGGCCGACAGGCCCAATCATGAGTCATCGTACCTACGAAACAAATTCGTAACTCCCATAGCCTGTGTACTATGGCAATTTCTCGTCGTTAGTCATCGGTCGGATCCAGAGGTGTCTCGGTACGAGGCATGCCTATCTCGATGTGCACGATGCTTAAAGTAGAAACCGCAGACCAGGATGCGTATAGACACCAAAGGAGCACGAAGCGAAAGCCTTCGTATATCCTTGCCTTTCTTTCTCGACGTTTCTCTCTCTTTCTCTCTTCCTTCGCAGCATGTTCGATTATATGTGGGATAATACGGTGAGAACAAGAGAGACAAAGAGACCCACGGGGCGAGGAAGAGCCGATGGAAAAGGGACAGAGCGAGGGCAGAGAACAAGTGAAAAGGGGAGAGAGAAAGAGAGGGACGTAATCTGGTTGGTCCACCGAGTTTCAACGGGGAAAGGATGAAGGAAGGGCCGAGGGCCTCGAGGCGGCCGCCATAATGCATCGTGAGAAGTGTGCATGGGGTCAAACGGGTCAAAAGAACGTCATGGCGCAGCTCGTTTCTATGGCGGACCCGCTTCCAAGCGTTGAAACCCTCGTCGATGTTCGCTTTTAACGTCGAACCCCTCGAGTACGTGACGGCGGGACGACTTCATCGCGATTACGCCGGACCTTGAATCGTAAAAATGGTCGACGCTCGCGGGTACTCTGACCTTGCTTCGCGGTAACACCCTTTGCGTGTACCATGGTAACACCTTCGAATCGTATCACGCTGTACGAACAACGTCTCGAACGCTATTAGCATTGCGAGGCCTGAGAACACGCGTCTGTAGAAGGAACGGTTGCCCTAATTGGACCCTCGCCTACGCCGACCAGCGTCGTAATTCGAGATTTTAGCAGTTTTTGGTTGGTTAGCGATACAAATTGCGTATACTGGACGGAAAATGAATAGTTAAACCTCGATTATTGCTGAAAACAATCCAATGCAATAATAAAGGTTCTGCTGTATTCACTTCGATATGGTAGCCATTATTAGGAGTCTCGATTTGACTGTCACCTACGTTGAACCAATATTGTAATTTGAAATTTTAGGGACAGTTCGTTTCAGGTGATGACACAAAGTACGTAGGGGAGACCAGGGTCAATAGTAACACTTTGACTTTGGAATGCAATAACTCAAAAAGTATTACTACTTACATAATTTCATTCAAAAGGACGAGACTAAAGATCAAGAGAAAAAAGAAGTAGTCACTTGCACGAGGAATATTTATATCATAATTTTAACGCACTAAAGAACTACTATTTTACGACGTCGAAAGGTCATTTCGTTCGATATATTTATTTATTGAGTAACTGTATTGCTAAGGCACGAATACATGTACTTCAATTATAGTATTGTATCATACATATTGATCTTAAATTATTTAACATGTTACAATTGCCCCGTGTTACTATTAACCCCGGTCTCCTCTACGCTAGTAAGAAGACTATGAAACTACTCGTTTCGTTCCGGTAGCCATTATTGGCGAAGAACCACCTCAATCGTTCGTATCAAATAATTAAACGCTAGTTTATTAGGGGATCTAAAATTTGTATTCGTTATTCGAGAATAAAATCTGCCCAATCGCGGTCAAATCGTCGAAGGACGACGTTCCGTACGTTCCTCGGTCATCGAAGCGCGCCGCGAAGAGGACGAGGTTGTTGTCGTGAATGGGGTAGGCAAGCGGGAAGAAGAAAGTTTTGCAAAATATGGGACGGTCTTCGCTGTAAAATGATCTTCCCGACCACTTCCTTCCTCCCGTTGCGACCGGGGATCCGATGACCAGTTTGAGGTCGGCGATGACCGACGTGGGAAAGGATCGTCACTGCCTGGTCTTCCTTTGGCCCTTGTGCTCTTACTACTTCTTTTTTTTCCCCTTTCTTTTTCATCCTTCTTATTGTTTCTCCTCGCTCGCTCATCTCCTTCCACCTTCGTCCTCTTCTCGTACTACTGCTCGGTGATTGTGGTCGTCGTATCTTCTTGGTTACACGTTACCTTCGTATAACTTATTAATTTCTTGCCATTATCGAGTCCCCACCCCCCTTCCCCCTCCTCCCTTACCGTACTTTTGTTAATTTTGCAAATTCGTCGGTCCCCTCGATCATTCTGTAAATCGGTTCCTCGATTGATATTTATATTTATAACGGCCATTACTCGCGTACCCATAAAAATCGTCGTTCTTGTTTGGTTATCGGCCGACGGCGATCTGCTCGCGATACTTAACGCGTGCAAAAGCAAAATGAAAAATCGTCGGCTCGACTCGCGACGAAGGCGGAACGTTAAGTGCAGTGTTTGGAGAGAAGGTAATAGAATGTTTCATGCGGAAGGATCGATCCCCGGACGATCGAAGCTTTTGACGCGTAATAACGGGCTATAAAAGCTCGTTGGAAATTGATCGGGAAGACAAGAGTTTCGCAGAATTTTGTTTGGTCGTTGTCGCGCCTGGAACGCCAACGATTGCCACGGTGAAAAATTATTAACAAGACGCTATCACCGGGCACGGCGAAAATTTCAACGTTGATCGCGATTTTCTTCCTTTTTTTTCGACGCTCGCAAATTACGCCTGCGTCGTCGAATTTGAAATTCATGCGCGCTGGCGGGAAGTGGCGAGGCGACACCTCTTATTTCTTCCGCCCATCGTTCGCCGCGCCGATGACGTTCGTCTGGATCTCGGAAAAAATGCTATAGTAGGTGTAAGGAAGTGGTTAATTTCTACGAAGAGATCGCACGATGCGTTTGTTCGAAAGAAAAATGGTGAAACGTACTGTTCACGCGCAAAATTGAACTTTCGTGTTTTATGCATAGCCTCTTTATCATTAAATCGATTTTTCAAAAACAACACTGTTCAAAAGTTCAAAGTGGAAGAAGTTAAATATTTCTCGAATTTGAAATTCGTGTGTTTCGTGGCAGAAGAATCGAGCAACGCCTCTTATTTCTTCCGGCCATCGCTTGGAGCATCGCTGACGTTCGTTGGGCTGAAAAAATTCGCGTCAATGCGATTTACGCTCGGGGGTTCGACGACATTCTTGCGAAGTATGTAATTTTCTTGATATTAAAATGTATTTCCGACAAATTACTGCGACGGGCCAACGTTGATTTTACCAACGCCGACAAATTGATTCCAGCCAGTTTGTCTCGACGCACGTATTATACGAAACGTGGGGAAAAAAGCATTTTATTTTGGAATAAAAGTTTAGAGGCGTTGCTTGGGTCTTTTCGTAACTTTTTCTATTATCGTTTAACCCATTTGTGCCCAAAGTAAAAATTTGAGATTTAAAATTCAAATTGCTATATTTAAAGAAATTATAACGTAGACGTAAACAATGTTGATCACTGCACAAAGACTCTGTGTATGTATGAATGCAACATAGAGTCGTTCTTTTTGCGAAAGAAAATTTTCTATAAATATTTTTTTTTAGGACTGGTATGTAGAATGCGAATAATAAATTTATAATAGGTTTTACCGTTATATAAATATGTAAATATCGAAGGGAGAATCTTGTTTGTAATATGTAATGTATGTATAATATACAAATCTATTTTCGAAGTAAAATTTACTTCTGAGATTCACAGACTCGTCCAAAAAACAAATACTTAATAATTTAAATTGTACACTATCCTATATTTTTATATTGCAGTTTAAACAATCGAATAATGTTAACTTATGATAAACACGAGATGGTTGAAATGTTTCCCACGCATAAAAGAGTGAAATATTTATTTTTATTTTGAATTTAATTTAAAAACAAACACGCGTTTTGTTGACTGGTGGAATTTCCTTCACCTCTCGGTAGTGAAATGCTGATCTACGTCTATTAAACGTTTTTCGTACATATTTCTGACTACGCGCCTTTTCCACCATTTTCGTAGATCACACGTCGCGGCAATCGCGTTCGAACTAATGGATTCTTTTTAATAGGACAAAGCGCCGGGCCCCGTGGTTAATAAATAAACAAATAACTGTATAATACACGGTACATGCCTATTGTGCATTGTACAGAAGGCAACTCTACTCGGCCGAAGCAAGGGCCCTTACAGTAACACAATGTCCTATCTGTTGCAATGCATTATGGCCTGGGGCCCAGCACGCTGGCCCCGGGTATGCGTATTACACGCAGCGCTACAGGTACGCACAGAATTATTTGCATTATGCGATCGTTATACAACGCGCACGGGAGTAGAATATTCGTTGAACGGGGAACGGATTTCTAAGCGTTTCTCTTCGGCCAACTCCGACAGCAGTATTGCACGAAACATATTATCCTCTTCGGAAACGAAAAATAAATAAAACTCTATCTCCCTGACCGTGACGTTTGCCAATCTCGCGATAATTTTGCCGGGTATATTACACTCGGTGATTTCCACGTTACGATATTTCACCTCCCACTGCACACGAAGTCACTTATGCAATTTGTTTTGTATATTATTAAAAATTGCTTTGTATATTATTGGACAGAAATTGTTAGACCACATCAAATACTATTAAAAAAAAGTAAAACATAGTAGAAACCAATATTTAGCGACACCGAATGTAACTGGAGAATCTGATGATACGATATTACTTGTTTTATTGAAAATATTATGTATTCTTCTAATAACGGTTTCAGGAGGAATAATTTTTAAAATGAAGCGTTAAAAAATAAATTAGAATCATAGGATGAAATCTGATCGTCACAATTTCAAGATTTCCAGTGATATTTACAGATTTGTAATTCTCGTCGACCTGGAATTTTTATAAGCTCGTTTCACTTTTGAAAAGTTTTCGTAAGTTTACGACGTATACAAATTATTAAATATACCAACGCTTTAGCATTTAAACAATTTTCGAAGTTTCTTTGGACTTCTTCGGGAAGAAAATGTATAACTTTTAATTATACAAATGGTTCCACATCGTTGGTTAAAAATTTCGCAAGGAGTTGTACGATGGATAGATCAGCATTCGTTCGTTTTCGATAAGAATTTCGCCAATAATTTCGACGATTCCCGTCTTCCGTGCGCATGAAGCGTCCTGTAGAAGTTCGATCACAGTCTCGGTTTATGGCGCGCGCGTGTTCGGCGTAGGTGGGCAAGTAGGAACAAGCGGCGAACAACGCGCTTATTCAAATACATTCAATTAATTTCCATAGGAAGACAACAATGGCTTCCACGGCGTGTAATCGTCCTCGCCGATATGGCTCGGCTGGTATATGCCTACGTTTCGTGGGACCGTACCTAACGGCATTAAATCTTCACCGTCTTACTTATCTCGAATCTGTTCGCGAAATATTATCCCCCCGCTCGCGTCAATAAACCACCGACCCGCGTCGTTTGTAACTTTGTATGACACGGACGCCGAGGGAACGGATATTTTCAATTTTATCGCCCCTCGCGAATCGCCGCGGAATTTACGTGCACCAGATTGCCTCGCATTATTTTTAATCCCGTCGAAACAAATGCACGAGGACTACGCTGGCCATACTCGATCAAATCGCGATCGAGATCGATTTCATTTACGGCGACTCGGCGATTTGGTCACTTTTCCCAATTTTTACTGTTTGACTTTATTTTATTTTTTATTTTATTAGCGAAACGGAAAAAGAGTTTTTGTTGTTCCATTAGAGGGGAGGTTGGACAAATTATGTTTGCATTGCGATATTTTATGTGGAGCTCGACGTATGATAAACGATTCTACTGTAAAACGCGTTTTTTAATGTTATTTTTGGTATTTTTTTATAAAGAAACTACGGAACTTTTTGAGTCAGCGTTTTGTATATATATTTATTGCTCTTTTAGAGATATTCATACATTTCTACAGCGAGAAATAATCAAAATTAGTGGCAGCACAGAGCCTCGTATGCAATCGCGTACCGAAAAAGTGTTTTGATGGCTTCCGCGATTCCAGCCGTTCTGTTTGTCTAAATCAAACAAATGAAAAAGTTTCTTAACCAGGATATTATATTGTTCTACAGCAGGTAGCAAAAGGACAGAAAAAGATGGGTAATTAAAAATTGACAGTATTTTGAAGTTGAAATATCGATTTTTTTGGTTGTTTTTAGCTTCAGCAGGCTAATAAAAGATAGAAAAATAATGATTTTGACTTCATTGTGCCGCGAGTTATAGCGACACGTGTTCTGAAGATACATGTGTGTTAAAAGAAATATTGATTTTCTCACAATTTTTTGAGATTTTTCCTTCAATTTTCAAACCATTTTATAACAAATAATTATTTTTTAAAATCCGTACATGCAACCAAAGCTACTGTCTTATAGTTTTCAAAAATTGCATGATTTCTTGTTTCAAGCCACACGTTTCTAACAAATTTTAGGAGGTCTCACACTGGTTCCTATTATGATTATAATAATTAATATCTTTGTACAAGATTTTTACAAGAAGTAGTTCAAAAAATGTACTTTCGAAAACATTAAACATTTATCAGAAAAAGTTTCGATAGTTACGTCCAAAAAATTCTCGAAAATTGCCTTTATTTTCAGCCGCCACAGTGGTTTCCCCTCCTTAAATTCTAGTACAAAAATTCTGCACAAACTTATAGAATGGCCTAATAGTATAGACAGGGGATGACCACTTTAAGAAAGAGATTAAACTGGTTAGTACCATTTAGATGGAATTCTTAGAATTAGAACGTGTTTGTACAAATTAATAGATTATTAAAGCTATGAAGGGGGGGGGGTGACGATGAGCGCGAGTAAAGGGAGGAACGAAACGAAAACTAAACGAGATTCGACAAGTACAACAGGTCGAGTGTCCCGGTTTACGGTCGACGCGCCGATTGGCCGCGTAATTGTAGGTAATTCGTAATTAACTCCCTTTTTCTCCGAGCCCGGCCGTTCGATATAATTAATCGCTCGTTGGAACTATCCCGAAGGTATTCCACGGTACATCGGGACGGTAAAAGGAGGAAAGCAGAGGCGAGGACAGAAAGAAAGAGAGGGAGAGATATCGGCGTAGCAAGCTGTGAATGGCTGCGCCCTTGATGGAACGAAAGAGGAGCAACGGGAGGGGAAGTACAAGAGGGGCGGTTAATTAATGGGGCGGCAACCGACCACTTCCCTTGTGAATTTTCTCCTTCTACCTCTTTCCGGCTAGTTCTTTCCTTTTCCTTCTGATTAGTGCTCGGCGGCCACTTCGATTTTCGCGTTCTTCACACTCAAAAAGCGACGACTTCCGATCAAAAGTCAATTTTTCAACTTTCGTACCTTGCCAAATTTTTTCCCCGTCGAAAAAATTAAGATCGTTCGAAGATTCGGATAATTGTAGGCTCGAAACCTTTCTGATAACTGTATGATCAGCACTAGAACTACCAAAGTGGTCGAAATGGCCCATTCATAGTTTCCAATATAAATTGCAAAGAAGTTACTCAACTGAATTTTTGAAAATTTAACGTAGTCTTTTTTATAAAAAAAAATTAATAAACATTTATATCCACTACATTATATATTACTTCAGGTATATATCGTTTTAATTTCTTTGGTGCAAATAAGTACACCATAACTGTCAGTAGTTCTAGTATTTAGTGATTTAAAAACAAAGCTATGAAATTGAAATTACAATAAAATATTTTAATTATTCATTAGACGATACCAAAATCCAAATTGCTACGTTTAAACAAGTGTGAGAACGTATATTATTTGATGATGGTAGAGGCATATTTTAAGAGGCAATGTAAACTTTTAAAAGGAATTTTTTTAACTTCTTTTGTAAACATACAATCATTTTAAACACGATATCAAACATGTAAATACGTGAAACAGATTTTTATCGTAACTGGAAATTTCCGAATGGAATCAACCGTTTTACATAGTGTACAATGGTGGACAGTTTGTAGGTTTCAAGGTAATGTCGTGACAACAGTCGATGATTAAAAGTATTAAATCACTCTAAAATTGCGTCTTGATTTATCCGGTTACTTTCGAGCCTCGTCTTCTTCGTGCGTCTACTACCCTCGAAGGTGACGCCTACGCTGACGCCGTCGCGTCGTTATTTGTCTTCGAAGATACACCAATTACTCATCGAGGACAAACGATATTAAATCGGAAGATCCTTCTTCCATTCTACGCCATTCTACCCTGACAAGTACTCTTGTATTGCTTCGTATAATCGCCCCTGCAATTTTTAATTCAAAATTGTACAACAACAATTGAGCTATCCGGCAGAAAACAGGCACGTATCATGGTATTGTAAATGTGTAGATAAATAAGATTTAAACTGTAATTTTGTCAGTACTTCGACTAGAAGAATAGCAACTAATCTAAATTTATATTATGTTATAAAAATGTGTTCGAAACTGTTTTATTAATAAATTCTACCATAAATGGATAGAAGAAATATTCATAAGAATATTCATAAGAAAAAAGAGTAATAAACCCTTCTATTTTTCTTATAAATAAATTATAAATACATGTTCCTTTTTTACTGACGCTGGTAAAAAAACAAAGAAGAACAAATTTAATTCGAAAAACAACTTTGCTGATTTCTAATCGAAATCCATAAACAATTGTATAACGTTCTTCGTAATTTCAATAATTAAATACATTCTGCAATTTCCTTAATAAAAGTCGTATACGTTATTAGGTAGAATTGAAGCTGCTAAATAGTAGATGAGGAGGACTCGGTTAAAGATTCATTAATATTTACGATCGCCGTTAGATTGGTCGATATTGCCCGTCGTTTCCTCGTAAAATGTATCAAAAATACATTTCCCACGTGATACCTAACCCAAGAATGCTTCTATCCGGTATCATCGGACTCCTCTAGATTCTTGATAACGCCTTTGGAATCCAATGAGCGGTAATTTGTTCCAAGATGACTTCGAAGTCTATCGTTCTCGGTTATCAAACTCATCCGCGATGACCCTCCGGAATCCGTTGAATTTACATTCTTTCGAGCAAACGGACACGTCCATCGGGACCGTCGAAGATTTATTAAACAGTTCACCAACAGCTTTCATTAACTGTTTTTCCAATTGTCCGGAGGATCGATGCCAAATATTGACGTTTACGCTCCTATTCTCTCCGTAACGTCGTATTTTACTTCCGATAACCGCGAATACAGAAGATAAGAAATTAGCCATGTTCTTTGAAATCCGTATCGTTCAATTTTTCTTGGAAAAATCTGTCCTTATTTCTGCGAGGTACAGTATTGTCTAGCATTTTTCTAAAGTTGGTACAGTAATAAAGAACGCTCCAAAATCGACCTACCTCAAATTCTGCTCGTACAAGTTTTCAATTTTGTATTTTTACCTTGTTTGTCTTCTTTAATTATTATTGTTTCTTTTTAAATTTGTACTTTAGTTTGTTGAAAACTGAATTGTGGATATTAATTTCACAATTTTTAATATTATTAGCGAAGAAGAAAGGAAGTTATTGTTGAACAAAAAATTACACACGATCTAAGGAAAGAAGAATTTTCTTTTGACTGAGAATTAGGAAATTAGTATGTTTAGTATACCAACGTTTCGACCACTGTGTCGCGTGACTCTTTTAGAGTTACAAAACCTCAAAAAATATAAAATATAAAAAGTCATCTAAATACAAATATCTTTTGAATTATAAGACCGTACGTTTAAAATCATTAAAATTCTCTAAGATACAATGCATATGAGAGATTATAACTAGTCGAGAAATAGTATTACAATATTATCACAATCTGAAAAGTAATAAAAGGTGTTGTATGATGGGGATACGTAATAAATCAATAATATTCGTTTGGGTGAGGTTAATAACAAAGTATTATATGTCTGTTTGATTAATTGCACAGTGATAAAAGTCATTATGTACAGTTTTAAAAACCGTTTGGGGCGAAGAGGTCGCCTCTCATCTTAGCGAGCATTTAAAAAGCAGAGGCAGTAAAACGTATTTACTGTCGCGAGCACACTAAAAATTTTGGAAAGGTGCAAACGAATGAATTTTATATTTTTTATTGGCGAATTTCACAGAATTTCTACAGATTAAGTTTAACGGGTATACTGTAAACCACGTCTACTGTAAACCACCAAAAAATGCACAAAAAAGTTCACGTATTTTGTTCACGTGTTTAAAATTTTCAACTAATTAACGATTAACTATTAACTCGAACAAACTTTATTAAAAAGAAAGAATAATCAACGAAAACTGACGAGTCTTTTGTAGGGATTATTTAACTTTTATATCACTCGTCTTTATCGTCCGGAAACCCTTTTTATTCTGTTGTTTTCTTTTCGTGTTCTGGTATCCAGACAACCAACTCGACCACCTTCAAAGGCCACATCCAAACGTCAACGCCAACCACTCGCACGTTTGCGTTTTCGATGACATTCTTCACATCGATTAAATTTAAGTATCGATTAAGGCTTACATGATTTTATTTATACAACGTGAAGTGACACGAATGTCGGTAATGAAGATTTTCTAATGATTTACGACATATAAAATAAAATAAATGAAAGATACATTCTCAAATATAAATACAAGTGCAAAGGGTTAAATGACAAAAATTGAAAATTTTAGGGTGGTTTCATAGTTACGACGCGCAGTGGACAAGTATATGACTTTGGTCAGTGAGACCCTCCAACGTCAACGTTTACCGTTTGTCGAATTTCCGTCCTCGAGGACGCTTCGGAGCGCCGTGGGTCGACCTCGTCGGTGCCCATGGAAAAATCACGGTCCCAGGGTGCCGCGCGTTCTCCAAGTTTCTGGTCCGCGAATTCTCGGCGCGCTTTCTAAAAACCGGCCGTATTTTTCGCGGTAGAGACGCGATACACGGGGCCCGTGGACGGCCTGGAATTCCAGGACGCGAAGCCGCCGGGCCCCGTGGGGCGGTTTTTCCCCGTTGACCGGGGGCCCCTTTATTCGTGTTGTCCTAATTCGAAGCGAGTCATCGGAGCGCGGACGGGACTGGAATGCTCGTCGGCATGCGGTGGCACTCGTTCTGCCCTGGTCCCTTCTCCTTTCTGGCGCTGAACCTCCTGCTCCCTCCAGCTGGATACCCACCTCGGAACCCCGGTAATTAATTTAACTTCTTGCCCCGACGATGGCGGCTGCTAATGGTTTTCTTGTACCCTGTGCGAAACTCTCCGCGTCGTCTCGCCTTCGCCTTGCTCGGCCACCGGCCGCTGCGACAACTTGAAATATTCTCCGCGGGCTCATCGCTGTCGCGGTTCCTCTCGGTTTTCGGTGCGTCGGAAACGATTCGTTGTTTCTTTTTTCTTTTTTTTATACCTTCGCGTGGCTCCGTCAGGGGCTGCCCACTGGACATCGAGAGTACGATGCGTATTGACAATTCCTAACGAGTTCACGATGGGCTTCCGTCTTTGAGCCAGAGAGCAAGTGGTAGAATCACCTTTATTTTTTAATTTAGAGGTTCGCGGAATAGCCAAAATTAAACAATTTTTATGAGCAAAGGAGGGTGGTAAAGATAGAACAATTTTAATCAGGGTATGATCCTATAATTCCTGAAGAATATGAAATAGGGGAGTTCCCCTAGTACCGGGCACTTAAGGTTTTTGTTGGTATAGAATTTGAACAGATCATTAGGTGTCCCCTAGTACCGGACATAGCATAAGTTTCAATGTAATTTACAGTGATGGTAAACATAGTTAAATTTTTCATACTTTAGTGTCAAGTATATTATAAAAATAATAAAATTGTGGTTACGTAAGTGTAAGAATCGTCAACCTATGCACCTACATTATGTTGGCAATAAGGAGCAATGTTTAAATGTTTGACCAAAAGGTAATATTATTTGATTTAAAAATATTTAAAAATATACATATTTCGAGGAGTAGGTCATAACGATCGAGACTACCATCTTGGTAACTAATTCGACATCTTCGTTAATTAATTACCGGAACTATAAAATAGATATTGATCCCCAAAATGCCATATTGATTAAAACTCAAATACGTTCACAGCATTCAAACACTGTTAAATATTTATATTATATTATATTATAACTAAAAATCAAAATGGATTAGAAAGTGTTATTAGACATACATGTGGATGTAGAATTGACGTTCTCGCGCAATAGTAACCTTATAGTTTTTTGGATATGCTCGAACCACGACGAACTTGCCTGTTGAATTTCTAAATAACTGATTCGATGATGGATCATCATCAGAAAAAGAAAATATCGAAATACATTGTGTAACTTTCATTTTTTAAAGTTTAATGTGTTATTGTATTATTTGAAATTTTGGGCAACAAAAACATCTTAGATATGAGGTTTTACCCCACTTTTCCTCACACAGAATCCCTTTTTTTGGTGGCACACACGTTTCAAAAATTCTGGATGAAGACTTCTGCGTTTAATATAAAAAATCGTAGCTTTCTCTATTCCATAAATTCTGACCAATGTTATATCTGTCGTGTACGAATTTTCCACCGACGTTGTTCGGAAAGTTAAACCCGTACTTCGCACGCCGACTTAACTTTGTGCGAATATTTTATGTTTGAAAGTGGACTGTATTTAAACTTATGATGGATATGCAATTCGGTGACTCGAAAAAATGAATACTTGTCGGTTTGTTGATGCTCCGCAAAATTCTTGTTGAATCCTTTATTTCTGAGCGAGCGTCGCTCTTTATACAGTTCTATTTGGGCGGTTACTAATATGCGAAAAACACTGATAGGTTACAAGATTTTGTAAGGCGTGAACGGCCAGCCCCGGCAAGAAGGGGTGGTGTGGGTGTCACCAAAATTTTCTGTTTTTGGCTGTGTCGGTGGTCGCGCGAAAGTGATATTGTATCCTTGAAGGTTGACCGTGGCGTGCATTAAAACTAGACTCCTAATTGCTGGAAAAAACGTTTGTAACGGGCTTGACGCACAACTGCTAGACATCTGGTGCGCAGGTATGGAAAGAACAAATTTTGTTATATGACGGTATTTACAAGGCTCTTTCTGAGTTGGGCTCGTTTGTAATTTGACGGTCATACGGAGGGCTCGCGACGCGACAATATCCTCTCCAATTTATGAATTTTTTCGTGTGTCATTTTTGTCGTTGGCCCCACGTGATTCTACTTTAACGCTATTATTAGGTGTGAACGCATGCATCGCCGGTTTTATGCTAAATTGTGACGATCAGAATTAGTTTTCACCGTTATAGTAGAGTGTTTCCGTAGGAGAAGGGATATTCTACAAGAATATACTAATCGTGGTACAAGGTCGACTAATAGAATCTTCGTATAAGAGGGTATTCCGATGATAGAACGTTCGTCTAACAAGGAAGACTCTTCTGTAATTTGTGCGATACAAAATCCTGATTAATGGCGACAAAAATTGTATTTTCAAAGATTCTGATACAATTAATCTAAAATTTAAATTTCATTAAAGAGCCGTCTTCATTAATTCTTCAATACACGCGATAGACCTAGTCTGACTTGCTTTAAAATAATTTAAATATAAATAAAAAATGTACTTTGTACCACCTCTAAATATCACAATGCCCATAAAACTTAAAATCTATTTGATGATCACAATTGCATCCATTAAATCGCCATCAGATAGTCTTAACTTACTAAATTTATTAAATATCAATTCTTATATTCCACAAAGTACGTTATTTATCTCAACATTTTCATAATATATCAAAACTGTCCAAAATTTCAGTAGACACGGACGCCATATTGGTTACAACCAACATGGCGGTTCAGTTGCCTACATCCGCAGCGTCCTCTATACAAACCGATAACTTTATTAAGAAAATGACTTTATTTATTAAAATCGGTATCAATTTTACTATTAACATGTGCACTATTATAAGAAATGGTCAAAAATTGAATTGCAACCCTCTTGATCGCGTATCGGGGCTATTAAAGACGAGGACATCGAAAGAAGTCAAAAGGCGACCGAAACGAAGTCTATGAAATATTTTCCACGACGAGAGAAAATCATCTCCGTATCGCGGTTTCCCCTCGGAACTATTCTCTCCGTGTTCCTGCGCGTCTGAGACCTTCACCTTCGACGAGGGGGAGGGAGAGGGCCAAAGGCGGCCGGTAAATAGCTGCGTGTGCAACGTCCGCTCTGGCCGCGAGGCGTTAACGAGGCGGGCAAACACGAAGAGAACGAGGCCCCGGAGAGGGTGGAAGAGGCGCGCAGGAGGATGGACGAAGAATCGCCGGAGTGTGGAGAGGCGAAGAGAAGCGAAAGGGAGCGAGAAACGCGAGGTGGAAGGAGATCGAAAGCGCGAGGGAAGAAGGATCGAAGAGGGATCGAGGCGGCCCGGCGAGGTAGGATGAACGAAGAAGGAGACAGGAATGGAACAGGGCACGAAGGCGCCTTTTCAAGGCGAGGTGTGAACTCTGCCGCCCTTCGGATCCCTCTATCGGTCTCCTCTTCGTGCATCAACCGGCACGAAAGCGCCTCTTTCCACCTTATTAAGACCCCCGACCCTGCCAGCGTACAACAACCGGACTCTCTCAGGACTCTCGCTCGCTCGTTCTCGTCTTCTGCTTCTTCCTCTTCTCGCTACGCCTCCTTTTCTTCTTCTTCCGTCTAGTTCAAGTTCCTTTGAGCTTACACCGACCGATGTACGTACCGGTGTACCCGCCGAGATTTGTTCCTCAACCGATCTTCCACCGCTAGACGGACATCGACAGTTACGTTACAAGTCCTCGTTAATCCCGATGTGAAGTTAGGTTTTCGTAACGCTTAAGTTCAACCTTCGTTAGATTGTGGATTTGCCTAGTTTTTCTGAGACTGTCCCGACTTTGGAGCAATATAGTCCAGAGTCCAGGGACAGAAGACCACGTATCCCTGTAGACGCCATTTTATATGGTCCAGGCAGAAAGTAAGAAAATTGAATCAAGTATATTATTTTATTTGTAAATTATATTATATTTTTCATTATTTGGTTAGACTTCAACGGTCCCTCTGTGATATGATTATGTTACAAGTCCTCGTTAATCTCAGTGTGAGGTTAGGTTTTCGTAACACTTACGTTTCATCTTCCTCCGTTGGACGATGGTTTCACCTATTTTTTTTGAGACTGTCCTGATTTTACATTGGAGCAATATAATCCAGGAACAGAAGACCATGTACCCCTTTCAACGCTATTTTGCATGGTCTAGGCAGATATGCTCTTGAGGGTAAAACAAATTAGATCCAATATTTATTTTATTTGTAAAATAATACTGCTTTTCCAATAGTTGGTTGCGTTACATTTTTGTTGTACTACTTGATATTAAAAAATCAATTCCTCTCATAAAACAAAAATTTTATATATTTCTAATATTTCATTTGTAAATTATTATATTGAGACTAATATTGGACGTGAAAATTTGTTTTAAGACCCAGAAGATCAACTCTTGTTTACGACAATAACGTAAAACGTTACATACTGTTGCGATCTACATTATTATAAAATAATCGATCGAGTCAGGTTAAATAATCCGATCACTTTATTCCGTCGTTTTAAGAAGGGTACATTTGTATTCGATAAGTTAAAAGTAAGAGTACGTTGTTTTATCACTTCAAAAGGAGTACACGTTCTTTTAAAAGACGGTTGGTAATCTTGCTCCACGGCTCCTTTGTGAACCGGAAATTTGTATTGGCTCCAGGGTCTTTCTTATCTCCGCGGTCCGTTTAAATAGGCGTCTACGGAATGTTCTCCGTTTTCGTCGCGAGACTCTTCATAGACGAGATTTCTTCTTTTCTTCTCACCTGTTCTTTTTCTGTTTGGACACGCGGTGAAACGGAGCCAGATGAAAGGACGCGCTGCTTTCACGAGTAAACGTTATTCATCGAAACGAGTGATTTGAATCGAACAAGAGAAATTAGACTTTTCAATACGTTTCATTTATTTAAAACTCATTATGTTAATTAAGTTACCAATGCAATCTCATTCGATTAACTGTTTTATAAATAAAACTTGAATATCGATACATAACTCATGGATAATTAAAGTTATTCGTCAAAATTATCGTTGGTTTAACCCTGTGCCCTACAATAAAATCTATGATAAGGTTGAGTTAGTAAAATTGTCAAGTAATGAAGTAAAATTAATTAGATTGAGGGCTAATAAAAGTCAATACTTTTTTATTCAGAATTCGATATACTTCTATATTTTGATATAAAAAATATAGCATCCTATTTAAAAAACGCCTCCATCTATAAAAAAAGTAAATGTACTACATAATGTACTCCGTTAAACCATGCAATTTTTCTATACAACATTTTTTCGTGCACAAGTTGCATGGACCACCCTCTATATTAAAACCAACACATTTTTACATTGGCGAGGTATTCGTAAAGCAAATCTGTTCTTTATTCTGGTCACTCCTTCAAGAACAAATTTAAACAAAATTAAATAATGTACATTTGAAAAATTATATGAAATTAAATCCTACGTCAAGGGATTAATATGTCATAAAAGAAATTTATCCTAAGAATTCTATATCACAATACTTTATAATTTCAGTTTTCCTGGAAATCTCAACTTTTCAATTTTCAAAAATGAAAAAATATATTTTTGCTGTACGTAGCGTGGATAATAATGTGTCAGAGTCGAAAGCTTAGCTCCGGGGAGTCCGAAGAATTCGTCCACCTTTTATTATTGGGTTTCGTGGCCCGGTCGGATTAATCGGAACGATCGGTCAGCACAGGAAAATCATTTGTCTCGTCGGTTAATCGAAATAAAAATTCGATCGATCCGGTTGCGTCGCGTGAAACGAACACGCGGGGATGGAAATAAAATGAGTGGAAGTCGATAGAGGGTACGAGAGGCGGCGAGCAGCACCTTGTTTATTTTAATCGGGTCTCGACGTGCCTTCGAGATTGTTTCGTCTCGCGGCACCACGATGTTTAGCTCGCCGTTTAATCGCCGTTAACGAGCGGTTATCGTTCACCAACTGGAAACACGACGATGCTAACGAGGCGATCGGCCGGAAGCACGAGCCCTTTCGCGTTCGCTCGCCACGCAGGATTCTTCTTCCTTTTTTCCCCTTGTTCCTTCCTCCACATTTGCATCCGTATCCTTATCGCGTATTCAGCGTTAGTACTTCGTTCCTTCCACCCCTTGGAAAGGCGTTTTATTTCTTCTGGCAATGGACTAAACGAATCTCACCAACGTTACAGGTTGAAAAATTGTATTTTAAAGACTGTCAGCCTTGCTAATTCTCTTGCAAACAATGTTGAATAGCTTCGATAACTTCTTATACATATACAGGACGTTCGACCACCCCTGGGAAAAATTTTAATGGGAGATTCTGGGGGCCAAAGTAAGACGAAAATCAAGAGTACCAATTTGTTGATTGAGGCTTCGTTAAAAAGTTATTAACGTTTAAAGTTCCGCTTGTAGAACCACAATCTGCTAACAGCTGTAGTGGTTTTCACTCAGCATGAGAAACTCTACTTACTGACATATCGATAGCCTTATACATTAATAACTTTTTAAGGAAGCCTCGAACAACAAATTGGTATTATTGATTTACGTCTTATTTTGGCCTCCAGAATCTCCCATTAAAATTTTTCCTAGGGCTGGTCGAACACCCTGTATAAACAGAAAACAAAGGGCTGCTGCCTTAATTTTTCGTTTCCAAAACCGAGTATAAAGTCTCGTTACTTTTTAAACTGTTTAGGAATTATATAAAAAGAATGTGAACAGTATACAGAAAACAAATACCAACAAATTAGGTAGCAATATTATTATCCGCCATACTTTGGTATTTGCTCACCTAATCTAGAAAAGATTTAACCTAGAAAAGGTTGAACTTACTTAACGTTTGAACCTTTAAAAAATTAAGTCTTTTCTAGGGTTGGGTTTACAGAAACAAGAGTAAAACGCAAACGTTTGCATTTTTAGTAAATTTCGTTTAAAAACCAAGCGGACGAAGGTGCCATGTTTGTTTTTCTTTCGAAGGAGCCTCGTCCCTTGTCAAAAATTCCTTTTAAGGACAACCTCCCGCCTTCTGGCGCGTACGTCACGGACAGCTGACCGATATTCGAAGGTTGTTTTTGTGCCCTTTCTCTTTCAAGGTTTGCAAAACAGAATTCGCGCCACTCGGTCGCAGAAAGGGGCGCCAGGTCGGGCTCCCGTTTCAACTGGATTTTCACTCGCCCGTTGTTGGTCCTTCGTCGAAACACGTGTCGTAAATCATGGAAAGCGACTGTTAGGGCGATTTGTTACGGAAAACAGTGGCAGTATTGCCGGCAATAAAGGTGGCACGGTTGTAAGAACAGCAGGGGTGAAAAAGGAAGTCTCTGAACGAAGCATTTATGTAATTTACATAAATTCTCTTTGAAAGTCTACCGCTATGATCGTCATTTTCTTACAGTCTTCCCTCCATAAATAAATAAATAGAACAGGGTTGGAGGGTGTATCTTCGTAGATAAAAATAAACGCTGTATTTCTTAAACTTTCGATCATATTTAAATAAATATCAATTTAGGTAAACTTAATCTTATAAATTATGTATAGATTCAAGTAAAGTTTAAAAGAACAGTCACAAAAGTATTCTTACTATTAGTATTTTTTTAAAATGTGTACGTCGATCGAAATCTTGATTAATCCAATGCACACGTTTTTATCGATAGGGTCACAATAACATTTATTATAAAATATACGATAATAATAAGGACAATTCTACTAATACTTTATAGACAGTATTTGACGTCGTAAAATGTTAAAAACAATATTGACACGAGAGTTTCGTAAAAGCATAGGATAACTACAAATATGAGAGTTACTACGGATCGAGATTTACGACTCAATCTGTCAAAAGCGATACGATGCACACACATTGTCCCCAAAATTCTATTTATCCATCGACGTTTTTATTCGTCTATTTACTTACTGTGTCGCAGACAATAGCGAGCCCTTTTCGTGCAGCCACCGGTTAAAAAAAAACAAAGTCTGACGGAAAAATCGCGCGCCGTGACCGACGCGACTGGTCACGGGGCCTTTTTCACGGTCCCCTTTCGTTCCTGTGCGCTTTTCGTCCTGGGATTCTTCTTCTTCCTCTTTAACAGGCACGGAAACGTCCGGCGTCCGTTCCAATCGGACGCGCGACTAATCGGGCCGCACAAATATTTAGGGCGACCCGGACGAAGGTCCCCGCTTCTGTTTACCGTTTAACCGGCCGGTCGCACAGTAGTTGGGCCTTTTCACCCTCGACGAGGCCCGTACCGTGAAGAATCGCGAATCTGATTGCGTCCACTCCGCGCCAGGACACCATTCTGAGGCCCGTGACGACTTCCCAATAAATCTGCCTACCCGGAACAACCGCTTCCGTCCTGCTGCCGGAATCCACGAATTCGTTTCACCTCGTCGACGAACACTCTACAGACTTTCGTTTATTCGGTCACGAGAGTGCAGTGGAGGTCAAACTTTAGCGCTGAGACTATTCGAATATTACTTTTTTATTTGATTAATCTGAACAGGCTGTCGCTCGCTTATTTAAAATGGAATTTCGAACCGTTTGACTTTTAAAATCTTAAATGATCGCATCAGGTCTGTTATTAAATCGAAGATGTCTCATTTTATTTAGAGGTAGTAAATTAAATCCATTAACCTTAAAATTGGGATATATAAGGATTTTGCAAACTATTGGTTGTAGAAAAATAGCAATGCCATTAATAATAAAAAGCACGATCGAAAGATTCTATGATAAAAATGTTTTTTCACTGCGTAACTTATTCTCAGAAAAAAGTGGGCATACACTGATTGGCCTCTGAACCGTCCACATTATCGTGCACATTTCTTTCTTATATTTATTTACCAGATATTGTACAATTTTTCGATTCAATTTAATTTAAATTAGTAGCAGTGAGGACACGTTGGGGTTTCTCCACCATTTTTCATGCTGTTGTAGTATAGCTGAGGCATTCAACCTATTTAACAAAATCCTAGTTTCATCGAATAACTGCGGACGAAAGATCCGTTATAACGTTCGTCGCTTTCCAGAAGAAAAAGTGTTTCAGCGGCCAAGTCCCCTGGCCTCTTCGAGCGCCAGAAAAAAAAATAAACATTTTTATTTATCCTCGTCCTTGGTAATGTTTGTCCGAGAGACACGGTCGTGAGTAGATCTCGAGCCTAACCAGGCTGAATTTACAGAGCCCCCGGACGAGACCCGGAGCGCAACCAACGAAGAGAGGTCCCCGTAGTCTTTGCCGAGCTGTCCAGCCAACAATAAAGCCCCCGGGCCCCGTTATGACCGCTGTAAAATCTTATGGCGATCATAACGCGATCATGATGTGCATAACAGCCTCACCCATTTCGATCCTTTGCCTCCTTGATCCTGTTTAGAGCCATCATCCTTTGTATCGCTGTTCCTCGACGACGTTGCTCCGAACCGTAACTGCGTGGCGACAGTCGCGTCTTGATTAATCATTAAAAATGTTACATCGGCGACCGAATCGAATTCACGTCTCAATGAAACGACCGTATCCTCGTGTAGTATCCACCTCGTAAAGCATGGAGATTAATCTGTCCCCGCCTTTCGCGTAAATCAAATCGCGCGATAAAATCGACTACGAGTTGCTTCGCTGATTTGTTGCGTGCTTGTGGATTCGCGTGGAAGAAAAGCGGAAAAACAGGAATCGTATCCTACGTACTGCAGTACCCAGCCTTAAATAAGGCGTTGGTACAAAGGAGAGAGCCTCGAACCGCTCCATTGACGAAAAAGATCCACTGTCTGAATTTTAATCGCGCGTTGAATTTAGATTTTAGATTTCTGGAAGTGGGATTTTGGAATTCTTGAAACCTCGAATTTTCGTTAGTCTCCCTCCTCATTGTAAATAACGATTTATTTTTATCACTTCGTCTCTATAAACAAAAACTAAATAGCAAGAAGATGGGAATATAATTATTTTAAGTATAGTAAGAGTGATCCTAGAAAGTAGGGATTCCAATTTGAAAATTTCAATGTGGGAATTGAAATACGTAAATAGTAAATTCTTAAACCTTCTTTCGTACAATTAAAAATTTGTTTCTAATTTATTTACTGATTTTCTAGTTAGTCTTCCCTACAACTTTTGCTTCTGAAAACTTATGATATATTCCAGAGACATATTACTAATATGAAATATGTACTTTTTGTTATGCACATGTTTCACTTGCTTGCAGAACTTTTATAAAAAGTTAAATAGTATGAATTTATAAGAAATTTTATGCTCTTTTGACTGGAAACAGCCAAATTTTAAATATAATAACGGTTTAGGAAATGTTTATTTTTTTTTATTGAGCTCCTCATTTTCCACATTAGGCTCATAGTGCTCGTAATATGATATATGTGCCTACAAGTTACTATAGTGCCTGGTTTGCAACAAATGACAATCGTAATCGATTGCATTCATCGCCAATACATGACAAAATTCTTTAATATTGGGATGTTCCAAATTAGGAACGTATTCCATATTAGGGTGACTGACCCTAGCATAATCCATGGCCAATTACCATCGAACGAATGAAACCAGTCAGGTGAAACGACACCATGCGGACACGGCTTCACGACAATCAATTTTTCAAGGAAGATTCTGGGGTTCGACGTCGGAGGGGTTGCAAGTTTCGGGGGGCGGGGAGGTACGACGAATTTCTCCCGTGGTCGTCGATCCGGCCACACGACCGTCATTTTTTTATTTACACGTACGTCACAATGGTCGGGCTGGCAGGCGTGATAAATCCCGGTAATGGTCGGTCATCAATCTGGCGGGAATTACGCGCACCGCACGTTCCCTTCGACAATGGGCCCACACCGAGCTAGTACGAGAATGGGCAACCGCTTCGACAATGGGCCCTATTAATAAACCGGCATTATTAACAAACAAACATGGTCCACCGGTTATTAAACGTCTCAAGAGCGTCTGCCACGACCCACGACACTATCGATCTCTCATTGATTTGTCCGACCTTTCCTCGAGGTCTTAATACGTTTCGTTGGCGTTACGAGGCTCCTACGATCTACGTCGATAGATACCAATCTTCGGATTCGCTGAAACGGAACGACGATTTCGGGTGTTTACGGGCCGAGCGTGTGTCCCTCGTTTATGAAATTCGATATTTTGGTCGGTGTCATTTTTGTGTAGGCCGATGGAATCGTTTGAGAGAGCCCCGTTGCCTCGTTTCTGTGAATTCCGTGAACAGCTTTCTTAAAATGTAAATTTACTTTCGAATAATTGGGCCCGAGAAACGAAAAGAGATTTAATGAAATTTGACAGTGGTTCGACATTTAATTTTATAGAATCGTTGATTGCGACTCTTAAAGACAGAAATATTGTGTAAATATTGTGACAGAGAAGGAAGGCGTTTCTGAACTTGCATTCGTATAATTATCATGCACTGCGATCGTTGATCTCAGAATCGATCTGTATAAAGAGATCGTGTAACGACTAGACCGCGAATTTTACGACTTCACGGCGTACAAGTTAAAACTATATGCAAAGCGTATGCAAAATGCACTTGTACAAAATTAAATATTGATATTTAATATTAATTTATGAAATATTATCTGCATACTATTTGCATACGTTTCCCTTATTAGCATACGCTATGAATGCACAAATTCTCGGGCCCAATTATGACGTAGCGCAATAACTCTCGAATGAAATGGAAACGAGTTAACGCAAAGGAGCTCTCAAATTAACATAATTCCATACTGTAATTAACTTCTCCCAACTAACTCAAATTCAATCAATACGATTAACTTAGAGGATTCGAAAAATTAATTTAAGGCAATTCCTTAAGATTAATCAATTATTCGAGGCAAATTAATTTCCCAAATTAACTTCATTTTTTAATCGTTTGCACTATCACGAAATACTGGTCATTTTTAAACGTATTTACAATCTAATGGGGCTCGATTATCACTAATTTTGTCTTCTTTCCGGTTATCTATTTTATTACAACTACTCGGAACGTCGAAACATCACACCGTGCGATTTCAGGGGGAAAAAAACTTGGCCAATTGTTCGATCCAACAGAGTCTCCAACAGCTACTCCAGCGATATATGGACCGTAACGCTTGACTCGCGATCTCCGGGGCACTAATATCGGAATTTTATTCGAAGCGTTCGAGCGTTTGTCAAACATCCGAACAGTCCCCCTAATCTAAACGCCTCGTTCTGATAAGACGCTTCTTTGGATCCTCCTGGCGGCGTACATTTTAGAATCGAACGAATTCCTCCGGTTCGAATTCCCCGTTCGCTTTTGGCGTATTGGTGTGCGTGCGTGCGCGTTCCCTGGCGTGTCTCTCGCGATGTTATTGGCAGTCGATCGATCCCGGGCTTTACCAGTGCCGAATGGTAGCCCGTTGGCCAAGGTAGGAAGCTCGACGAGCAAGGGACGCGGCGGGTAGAAGCAGGTTGCAACAGGGGAGAAGAAGCATTGGCCTGGCAAAGTGTTTAAGAGCGTTATCTTCCCGGCTATTAGTCTTTCTTGGTGTGTGGCCTCCGGTCTCACCGGTCCTCCTGGCCTCGGAGAGCACGAGCTCGAGCAAGGGTTAAGTTTAAGTAGCCCCCCTATCTTGGCTCACCATCTACACCCCGAGAGATTCATGGAGAGGATCAAGGAGGCCCCGGGAGAGAATGGACGGGACGAGGCGCGAAGATCGACGTGAATTCCGTCGCGGTCCCCGTGCCGGGGATGCCTTTACGTTCGATGAAAATTCGCGGATCGCGGCACCATACGCGCGGAATGCCTGAGAAATTAATGGCGGTGCACGGACGTGGAACGTTAATCGATCTCGATCGATCGAGAAGTTGGAGACTGACTTGCTGAGGTTCTACTGTAGAATTGTGTTTTTTGAATGAAAGTATTCGTAATAATTGAAAATACAATCGTACAGTATATAATTTGGAACTATCGTATACAGCTTGTTAGGCCACCCCTGGAAAAAATTTTAATGGAAGATTCTAAAGACCAAAATACGACGAAAATCAAGAATAGCAATTTGTTGATTGAGGCTTCGTTAAAAAGTTATTTAAGCTTAAAGTTCCGCCTGTGGAACGGCAACTTGAGAACAGCTGCGTACGCGCGATAGTGTCTCTCACTCAGAAAGCTGTAAAACTGTCGATACGTCAGTGAGTAGAGTCTCTCATGTTGAGTGAGAACCACTATCACGCGCACGTAGCTGTTCGCAGATTCCCGTTCTACAGACGGAACTTTAAACGTTAATAACTTCTTAAAGAAGCCTCGATCAACATATTGCTATTCTTGATTTTCGTCTTATTTTGGCCTCCAGAATCTCCCATTAAAATTTTTCCCAGGGCTGGCCGAACACCCTGTATATCGCGTATAGGGAACATGAGTAATTCCTTCGCAGACTATGTGTCCTCCTCTGATCTAAGATCTTGATATAAAAAGCTGGTTAAAGACTGTTTTTCAAAATATGTACGCTCCATTGAATCGTTTATACCGTATAACAAGCTTCTTTACCTTGAAGGTTACATTTTGATGATGAACTCCTGACCGATGACTTGTCAATTGCCAATTGCTTTCCTGAATGTTTCAAATCGGAAATGTTTAGATTTAATGTTCCTTCTAGAATACTACGTCGTTCTGAATTATTTCACATAGAACACCATCGAACACTTTATGGCTTTTATAACCCTTATAATCGTTTGTTCATTCACGCGAATTCTGCACATGTTAATCGATGTTTCGAACCATTCAACTTTATCATTTAAACGTTCTTTACTTGACATCTCCTTATAATTATTCACAGTCAATCTCATACTTCATATCATTCAATTTTGTATTTCTGTTTATCTTTGTTTTGTAACTATTTTCTGTACTTGCGTCTCTTGGGTATTTAATCCCGCGAATAAATAAATAAATATATCGCATGTAGGGAATATGTGAGAATAACATGTAAAAATGTAATTGAAATCATATAATACATATCCGAGTTAAAAAGACTTTATTAGATATAATAGCCTATCGTAGGTTACAAAAGTATACGAGGTACATTTAACATTAGTTAAAAACATTAATTGGACCAATTAAACGTTTGGTATGAAGTTGGCCCACCTTTTGCTGTTATTACAGCCTTAGGATAGTTTTCCAAAGAAAATACTAACTGCCATATTTCAACGATCTTCTATTTCAATTCTTCTTTCGATGCAATCATTGTATTTTTTATTTTCTTTCGAATAAAAACATTTTTCTTCGACAATCGATCGTCAGTGTTTATTGTACGTTACATGTACATATTTTAAATATTTTAGAGAATCTAACTTACGCTATCAAACTTACAAGTACACTGAATTACGGTTGCAATATAGTATAATTCCAAAATTATTTATTCAATTTTGAAAGTCTAACAATATATGTAAGTCATCGTTACGAGATTTTTTTATATTCATTTTTCGCGCGTCGGCGATTCAATTACGCGTTCACCGCAACATTATCGCCGCGAACGTTACGTCGTGTTTGCGCACTCAATTCGCGGCGTTCTTTTAATTACGATATCGGAAAGAATGGCAGGAATTTCGGTGGGCAAACACTGTCCCACTGTTTCTGCGTATTCTAATTGGCCGGCGGCGTGCCAACGCAATTAGCGCCATCGCTGGAAACGCTTAAACGAAATCGATAAATAGTCGAGTTTAGAGGCGTTCTACGGGGCTACCGTACACGGTACACTGCATCGTTGGTTTCTTACACGGTAGCTTATTGATCGCGTCAATTAACGTCGTATTTGAAAGTAAATCTCGGGTCCATTAATGATCAATCGATTCTGTGAATCCACCGTCGCTAAATCGACAAGCGACGCCCAAGCGAATACTATAATAGAAACGCAAACGTAGCACGAAACTAATTAAAATAAAGAGAGACCGAAGGAAATTTGAATGGCAAAAAGGTTCTCTGGCTTATTAAATAATATTTAGGTATATTAGAGTATATTAGAATATATATTAAAATAGCCAGAGTCAGTCGATCATTAATCCCATGACCAACTTTGTTTAAATTTGTTTGTAATGGCCACGAAAAATGTAGATTTGTTTTACGAATACCTCGTGAATGTAAAAATGTATTGATTTTAATTTATTGACATCAAGAACTTGTGACGAGTCAGACACGTCATTGTATGGCAAGGGGTTGATGGGCCCGAGATTTACTTTCAAAGACGACATTAATCGACGCTTTCAATAAGTTATTAAATAATAAGCCAGAAAACTTTCTGCCATTCAAATTTCCTTCGATCTCTCGTTCGAATACAGATACGAAACGTCTGGAACTAATAATTTTCTAAAAGTTTCTGCCCCTCTTTCGAACAACTGACGCAATTATGCTCGGTCTCCGGTTCGGAATATCTTGCTGTGGATCGTATTCGGCGACTTCGTTTCGCTCGAACTTTAATCCGACCTTTCACAACATCGACAGTTGGCGCTGTTCCCGTGGCTTCGTTATAATTCGCGGAGGCCGTCGCGAGCGGCATTAATTCAATTCTTCACACTTGTAACGAGCAAGCAGGTAGGTAGTCGCGTGTCTTGTCACAGGGAATTAAGATTAACATTCAGAAGTACCGTGTATCGGAGGTCGTTAGCAATATTTACATGTATGTACCAACGAGCAATAAACACGTTGCTGCAGTTATCCCGTGCAACTGTAAAGCAATAATCGAGTCGTTATCCCGGTTGTAGGCGAGCGACCCCATCCTTCGTCGACGAGGATCCCAATACCTTCGAGTGTTCGCGTCGGCTTAGCTTGGATTACAACTAATCGCAACTAATCGAATAATTTAATACTCGAATATTTTTTTTCAGTCGTTCGAACGCTACGAGCGAAGATAGGAACGGTCTTTGGTGTTTTTTTTCTGGGAGAATCGGATTATTTGTTCTGCGTTTCAACCGTGTGAAATAAAAGGTTCGCTCGAGATAAGGAATCGCATTGATTCAGAGAATCGCCTTAACTTAATTAATTAGAAGAATTTACTTGAACGGAAAAAGAGAAGAAGAAAAAAATAAGAATCATTAGTATAATTGTGTGACAGTCGTATTGCTAAGCTAAGATAATTTTATAACAAATATTTCTTGATTCAACGCTCGAAAAGTCCTTGGCGCGTCCACGTTCTAAACTTGGTCGCCCACAATAGCAAAATTCATTGCTTTGAATTGTTTCTTACGTCATTCAAGTATGCGTAGATCGGCTACTATGAAACGAAATGGAAATAAACTTTCGGTTTCAACGGAATCTAAAATTATTTGCACGCCCACTTTGATGCCGACTTCAAAGGGTTACTTACAATTTAAGGCAATTTAACGATAGTTGTTTATAACTGAACTTCTTTTTTTTATTCGAACGATGGTCCACTTTTTGTTTCAATTTTTTAGAATATCAAGAACCTGTTTTAAATCCTGCTGGATGCAGATCTATAATAATGATACAAATGCGAGCTAACTCAATAAAGCGAAGGCTTCTATAGCAGAATGGCGCAGGGAAAAAATGACTGTACAATATGAATAGATACGGAACGTATGTGATCATATATAAGTCATAAGTGACCATATCTGATGTCATATGTGCAATAATGCAATTCATATCCGAACGTGCATGGTCGTTTACTATCGTCCACACCATGTCTGATCGTAAATGACAATATATGGAGCTGTATATTGTCGAATAATGTCATGTATGAACTCGTATTATCGCCCACGATTATTATACAGATCATATTCAATCATTCACGTCACCCCGTGCATACGTGATTACATACGCAATCCTACCTATACCGTAATTATATATCACTTGTACTTGCATCATAATATATTTTATTACGAATTCGTTTTCGATCAGTTATTTATGATCCGACATAATTATATCTGATCATTTAAAATAATATATTATCATCTAGAACTCAAACGTAGGCAGGTATCATATTTTATGAGCACGAACGAACTGATATGTATATTATTTGACATAATTGTACATTGTCTTATAACGTCAATTTCCGTATCCGATAGTCACGTCGATTCTCAGTTTTTCTTTCGAAATAGCGATAACGTGACACACTCACAAGTCACTGCGTGTCGACAGTGACCGTACATTTCTATCTATGAACTTCCTTTGCAAGGAACTATCGTTAATTTGGATCCAAATTTTGTTCAAGAATAGAAGAAGACATCTTTAAATCACAGAAAACAATTCTTTTTAATATGTATTAATTGTAGAATCTCGACCCCCGATATCATTCATATTAATTGCTCCAAAAGAGAATTCTACCCAACATTAAAATTAAAGTGTCTTCCAAACTATCGATGCCATTTAATAAAACAAGACTGTTTATACAATATTTTCTTATCATCTTGTACAAACGTTTCTTCGGGGAATACGAATAACAACGAGTCATCGACTAAATAAAATTATGACTTTCGTAGCTTATTTCGAATTCGAGGAGAATCACGGGGTCCTCGTAGTTTCGTGTGTTCGAAGTACACTCGGGAACAAAGATGTGAGTCACTGTGTATCGCTCGTAACTTCGCATTGTAAGGAACAGCGAGAACAAGGATGGCTATCAAAGCCACGAGCGAAACCACGTTTCGCTTCGGCCGTACCGACATCGTTCGTACTGTACAAATACAAAAGCAACAGGTGGCGAATGGCTTTGGGTTTAGGTTACCGGTTCAGCTATTCAGTTTTATTCATGACTTCAGAGACAGACTACCGAAAGAGGAGGGAGGGAAGTTTGAGAGAAGGAGAAGAGGTCGTACATAGAAATCCACGTCTGTGAGCCACTCGACCCCTCGAATTCCTTCCTTGGCCGACCTTCGAGGTCCCTTTGCAGGTTGTGCACCCTGTTGTCCCTTCACAATGGACTTAACGATCAACTTACAACTTTCGAGTGCGGTTGACATTACGCGAAACTCGTGTGAGCAATCGATACCACGATTGTATATACCCGTTTTCCTCGCCGTTCAGGATCACCAAGAGTCGTGAAGGGGTTGAAATTCAAGAAGCATGATTCTCGAAACTTTTTTAAAATACGTAGGTACGTTATTTTTTGCGAATATTTATTGCTTAAAACTGCGCGAAGAACCGTGGATCTACTCAAAATTTTATTACAGTTTTATTTATACAAAAGTCCGCGTGGAAATTTATTTGGAAGACTTGCAGTGTACGCATTTATTTTTTTTTCTTTAAATATTTAATAAAATTCAAGCGTTGTTTGGGTGCAAAATATTTTTCATAATTACGAATAGATAATACTGGACTTTCTAAACAACGATTTGCGTTACATTCGCCTGAAATATTAGGTCGAGTCATAAGTAATTTCCGTTTTTTTATCAGACATTTATTTTGCTCTCATTAAATAATAAATTATATCAATTTATTATGTATTCACCACTATTATCTATAACCTTCTCCCATCTTCCTGGCAGTTTATCAATTCCTTTCTTGTAAAATGTGGTTGGTTTGGACTAGAAGAAGTTTTCGACAGCCTGCCTGACTTGCTCTTCAGAGTTGAAGGTTTTTCCATTCAAAAAGTTTTGTAAGGAACAGAAAAGGTGGTAGTCTGTCGGGGCAAGATCCGGGGAGTAAGGTGGATGTGGTAAAACAGACCATTCAAGCTCAAGAATTTTTTCTTGAGTCACCCTTGCTGTATGTACTCGAGCATTGTCGTGTAAAAGAATGACGTTTTTGCGAGTGGCGAGTGCAGGACGCTTTTCATGGAGTTTCTCTTGCACTTTTTGCAACTGCTGAACGTATCTATCCGCAGTAATCGTTAAATTTGACTTGAACAACTCGTGGTGAATTATTCCTTGACAATCTCACCATACACGCAATAAAATCTTTTTGCCATGGATGTTTGCTTTCGGATCTGGTAGGGGTGGTTGATCCTTATCAAGCCACTGTCTTTTGCGGACTATATTGTCATAACCCACTTTTCATCGCCTGTTACAATCCTGTTTAAAAAAGGCTCAATTTTTACCCGTGAGAGCAGACTTGTGGCGATTTACATGCGATCTTCTTTATTCCGTTCACTGAGATTGTGAGATACCCATACTCCTAACTTGCTGGCTTTCCCTAATTTCTCCAGGTGGCGGTTAACAGTTGATTGTAATGTATTCAACCTTTCTGCTATACCTCTTGTTGATTTACGTGGATTTTGCTCCAATATTGCCTTTAAAAGGTTGTCGCCAAAGTCGGAAGGACGTCCCGCCCTCGGTTCGTCTTTTAAGGTCGTATCTCCAGAACAGAATTTTATAAACCAATTTCTAACTGCCCGATCAGTTATTAGCCCTTCACCATATACACTGCATACTTTTTCAGTTGTCGCCTTAACACTGTTGCCTTGTTTAAATTCCCAAAGCATTACATGACGAATATGTACTTTTTGACTCTCCATTTCAGAGGTTAAAAAAAATAGTTTAACGTAACTCGTATCACACCAAACAGTTGACAAAAGACTAACTGAAGCCTCGTCTATATAGTGAAAACAAAAACTTGTTGTCATGGTAGATTAATAGATTCTACTTAGCTGCATCGGAAGTTACTTATGACTCGACCTAATAAAAACAGGTCCTTTGACCTCGTAATATTTAAAAGCTGACCACGAGATAGAAACGGATCGAAAGGATGAAACGGTCCAGAAAAGTCCGACAGATTTTTCACGATAGGCTCCCAAGTGGCCGGTTGTAATACGATCCACGGTCGAGACATAATTAAAGTCTTCCATCACCGCTATCTCAGACATCGAGGAGCGCCGTTTGGTTTTCGTAAATCCCGTCGAATCGTCGCGATAGTCTTCGTCGAACGGTACCGTTCTTTATTTTCGCGGTGAAAATTACCGGATCGCGTCTTCGCGCGGAGACGAATCCATCGTAATTGCACGGCCTGGAATTTTATGCTCGAGATTAACATATTTATGCGGTGTTCCATTCACGCGGCCGGCACGAGCAATTACGAACGCATATTTATTGTTACAATAATAGTCGTACCGTTAACCGAGGAAACACGCGCATTATAATTTAATCGTTCATTATAACTGCACCGTGAATAATGGCCGACATCACAATGAGCCATAAAATACATCGGGAACTATACGCCCGGAGAAATGCTCGATACATTGTAACGTACTGCTAAACCGCCCCCCTCCCTCTCTCCTTTAAAGACAGGGGTGCGCAACCGAGGTTCCGTCACGGTTTAATCGCGATCGTAATTGAATTTATGGCTAATACGGTCCAGCGCGACTCACGAGTACAACTGGGAGTTCGCGTACGCAGATTCGGAATAAGATTGCTGGTCTACGTTCAGATCGGACGTGTCAAACTCATTTTTGCACAAGAATCGATGCGAGCTTTGCAAAGGGATTTTGACAAAATCGGTTTAAAAATTGCAGGTTCGATTTTTTTTCTAAATTATTTACGTTATTTTTTTCTACGGGCTGAACTAGTAAAGGGGCGAAACCGCTCCCCCGTTCACCAAACAAATCTATTATCTATACTTTAATCGTTCCAAATGATTTTTTTAGCAAAATTTTAATATTCCAATCTCTGTTTATTATTTTCAGGAGTTGAATTTTCGAATCTTTATAACAATTTTTAATTTTTATTGTTAGAATTTACTTCTCATTTAGCGTTTCAACCCTCATTATAGACTCTCGTCAGAAGACGTTTCCGTCAATTGCATCCAGAAAAAATAATGAAAACATACTTTTCCCCTAACACTATTTCTAATTCAAATTAAATAAAAATATCTAATATTATACGTTCGCTCCTTGAGTCGAAATTGATGATTTTCAAAATAATTCACGATTAACTTTAACGCTGCATGAAACATCGTTTGAAAACAAACACGAGTATGTACCAATAATATTTATATCAGTTTTTCTAAACGATAATTAAGATAAAAATTGAAAGATGTACGTTTCTCGAGATACTCCAACTGTTCGATTTAATATTTCACTGTTCCCTGTTGCGTCGTACGATCGTTCCTCCGTCGGTATTGAAAGCGTTTCCGGTGATTCAATCGTAGGAACAAGCAACGATACGCCGATACGTGACAGAATTCAAAATAACGAGGCGATTCGAATCGGTCTTTGTATCTAGAATTGATCGCGCCGCCCCGTTTGAAGCCTTCTCGTATAAACTTTCGGCTAATGCTCGTTAGCAAACACGATTAGGGTCGGGAACGGTGCACGGACGGAACGACTCGCGAACTCGAATGCTCGATTACTTGAACGATCAAGAAACTGACTGTTCGATCTGCACTTACCACTGTTTAGCAGGTAGATTACACGGCCGATTAGAGGCACCCGCTGTCTTCGTTCGTTTCGCGCGCGATCGCGATAGACTATCTTCCATCTCGATGATCGATCGCGATGGAACAACAAAGAAAAATGCACGGGAATAAAAAGGTACTGCTTTCGACCTAAGAAGTTCCATCGAGCGCGCATTAAAGGTTGCAGACGAATAAATAGCCCTGGCTCAACGCTCTTGCGGACTTACTAAAGAAAATAACATATTTTTATACTAAAACAGTGTATGAACTAATTTATAATCTTCGATTTTTATGAAACTTTTACTGAAACATCGAACATGTATTTTTCTATGGATCGGTATTTACGTTTAAGGGACGAAGAAAAATTTTGCAAAATTCCTCTAAAACTTTTATTTGTTATAATTAGACGATGTTTATATTACATACATTTATATACATGTTTATATACATTTATGGAGAGTTTTAATTCTCAAAGAATTATTTGAAGCAAGATAGGAATTATTATATTTAGGGGTTGTGACAACTCTCTACGAAGCTCCCATTTCATTAATTCAATTCACTAGTTGTAATCAATAGCAGGTCCTGAAATAAAATTTCAAGTTCATCGAAATACCAGGCGTTTTCTTAATTTCTTCATTCGAAGACAACGAAGTTTTCTGATCATTTTTCGCGAACATCGTCGTAAATAATCTGTGTGGGTCTCGAATTCTCGATTTCGTCGTCAGGTCCGCGGAAACGGCGGTATTTTTGTCGACCTAAGATGAGAAACGACGTTGCTCGCGCGATGACCTGACGTTTTTCTTTCCTCGCGCGTCGTGTAAGAGCAAAAGAGTTTCCACGGGGCAGCGGCCAACAAATCACACGGGGTTTTATAGTTGCCAGTGGAATATGCGAGTCGTAGGCGGACGATTATTTATCTTGTCGTTCCTGTAATTACTTCGTGGCTATGGGGGCCCGGTGGTTCCAAAGCAAAGTGACTGTGAATCACGACGGTTTCCTCCTCCGGTGTCCCCGGATCGACGCGAGCCGGGGACCGCCGTGCACCGGGAATCGCGAGTTCGAGTGTCACATCCGAAGCAGACCCACGTCCACTAAATCAATCAGCCGTCTCGCGGCACGGCCATGCTAATTAACGCTAATTGACCGCCGGTCGGGGCCAGTCTTGGATTCCGTACGCCTCGCCACGTTATTTTCGTTTCCTGTTGCTTGCACGCCCAACGTCCCAGATAACGCCAGCCATTAGATCCGCGATAATGATTAGTATGCAACGGCTAAATATTTTTTGCAAAAGTTTGCAGGCATCGTGGGTAGATTCCACGATGACGAAATTGATTTTGTGACGCGCGTCGTGGATAGCGGATTGAGTAATTCACGATATCCAGAGAAACTGGCGATGATATAGCGATCGAATATCGACTTGGAAATTAACTGATCCAGGTAGAAGACTCGAACGTCTGATACAATGGTCGCGAACTAATGATTCCAAGACCAAATGTCTCTTCGATGAGAATCGATTGGAGTTCTGAGACTCGTCGAATAGGCGCGACGGTAATAAGACAGAATAATAATTACACTGTCGGATGTTTTAATTCTCGAAAAACTGCAAAATGCATTTAACATTAAAACTACCGACAGTTACGACCTATTTATTTGTGCCAAAGAAATTCTTTAACGAGTTTAGAGTCGCATCAACAACAGGGGTTATTAGCGACTATTATTGGCCCGATTTATCTATCTATGGTAGTTATTTGGTTGGAAACTTGTGGAGGAAAATCTATAGGATTAGCGAGTGTGGTGTCGTAGTCTTCATAGATTATCTAGAATTTCGATGGATTTGCAGAAAAATAGTAATATGTTCTGGAACACGGGTGAAGTGGTCGCCTCTGTGATATTGTCCATTTTCAGGCCTCTTCTGACTTTATCGTACTTCCTGCAATCGAGGATGATGTGGTTAATAGTTAAGGGTGTGCTGCCAAAGAAATTAAAACGATAGATACTCGAAGAGATTTGTAGTGTAATGGAAATAAATGTTTATTCATTCTCTTATAGAAAACTACGGTGAATTTTCAAAAATTCAGTAGAATAAATTTTTTTAAATTTTTATTAAAAATTACTTATTATTGAATATTTAAAGGAAGATTATATTTAGGGATTGAGACAACCCTCTACGAAGCTCCCGTTTCATTAATTCTGTTAATAAATATATTCTGTCTAATAATAATACAGGGTGCAACGTTTCGAAGTCTTGAATTAAAATCAGGACATAAATATGGCACGAGAAATTTGACTAGAAATACAAAGATGACGAGTTAATGCACGAACCGTGATCGGATGACTAAACAATCCTCGATGTTGATAATAAAAAATGTCAGCAAAAATTCAGCAACTGTCAATTAGACATCGGTTTGGTGTAATATCTATTATTAATTATAAAAACGAACTAACGATTTCAAGTCTGAAGTGAAGGTAATAACACAGGGTAAACGAGACAGAGTAGTAAGACAGGATGATAACGCAGACGGTTGCAACACGATACCTTCAAACACATTGTGACGAAATGCAGAGACATCGATTAAGGTGCCCGAATGATGAAACTCGGTAGTCATGTTTCAGTGCTTGATACATCGCTATGAGAATGACCTATTACGCAGAGAGTGTATAGTACAATACCGACGTAGGCGTAAATTAACAATTTGAACGTGTATCACGCGAGACCTGTTTCGAATTTTCCAGATTCGAAGCACACCCTTTGGGACGACACAGGGAGAGACCGACTCAACATGGAACATTCGCCTACGTGACCTGGCACGTTACGAGCATATTTACTTAATAATTATTATAATTGTGTATATTTGAGCGCGAAACGATATTCTGAAACGTTCGGTTGAAAATTGCCATCGCCTTCAGCTACGAACCCCGAGAAACTCGGTTAATGGTTCCGATTAAGTTCAGCGAAAGGTCCGCGTGTATCATCAAGTAAACGACTGCATTAAACGCAGTCGGTGTTCCCGGTTGTTGCACACCATCGTTTATTCGCGCGAACAAGAGTCGCTCCCGGGCAATTAAGACGTCAACCATCTTCCACGGACAGTTACTGTCCTTGTATCGACCCTGCACACTGTCGCGACTAATTAGCTGGCTACCGATTAATCGTTCGGATTAATCGCTCGTTAATTTCTGCGCGAAATCGTTCGAGATAACAGTTTTCGAGGAAAACTCGCGACGGGAATCTGTCGAGCAGTCCTCTGGTTCCATCGAACCGAGATACGTAACAATTTGTAAAATATAATATTTTCTGGCTGTATTAGATGTTTGTATGTTCCGTATTGGATGTAGCGAGGGCGGCAGAACGAGTGTCAGTAGTTCAGGTCGATGCATCGTGCGACGTTAAAGGGCACAACATGTTTGACGTACGAAATGTGTATCTACTTGCGTGTGAATTAATGTACACGCTTCTTTTAGGGGAAAATTGGGCTGCAAGGGGGTTTATTAAAATTTGACGTATTATCAGGTGCTCAATCTCAGTGACAAAAATCAAATGAAATGTTCCTCAAACGCAACTTGAATCTAAATGAATATCAAAATGGTATCCAAAAATAATCAGATGAGTAACGATCTCGAAATGGCTCCCTGCTGATGAACGACATCGACTAAAAGCCGATTATTTTCTCAAGCCCCATGAACAGCGAATTCCTGCTATTTCCAGATAAACAAACTTTGCCATACACCGCGAACAAGATACAGGAATAAGGCAGAACTGACCTTTGTCTTCGAATGGATGCCATTGAACGAAATCATTGGCTTTGACCTTCCACGAAAGAGAACCTTACGAGCATTGATCAAATCGCGAATTTAGAACAGGGCATCCGTCAGTATTCGGTTCTAAATATATTCTATTTATACGTTTCCGCTCTACCTCTGCTTCGCGATGTAGAGGTTCAGTCAGATCTTTTATCTAAAAATCGACGTTAAGTTTACATTGTCCCAGTCAGGAATTTATGTAATATATTTATAGTTGAATAGTTGATCACTTTCCATGTTTAAAAAGTTTCTATTTTCGTTCAACGAACCACAAACGACCATTCATTAGTAAGAAGCTACACTGTAGGATGCAAATTACACGAATATCCAAACACTCGGTTAATACACAAAATATTCCAAGAAAAGGAGACCGGGGTCAATAGTAACACAGGGCAATTATAATACATATGATACAATACTATAATTGAAGTACATATATCCATATATTAACAATACAGTTACTAAATAAACAAATATATTGAACGAAATTACTTTTCGATGTTGTAAAATAGTAGTTTCTTAGTGCGTTAAAATTGTGATATAAATATTCCTCGTGCAAGTAAGTACTTTTTTCTCTTAATCTTTAGTCTCATCTTTTAAAATGAAATATTAATCGTTAATTAGTATTACTTGGCACACAATAAAGTAACGGCGAGCGAATACTGTCAGATAATTAGGTAACATTTTCATATAACAATTTTTATTCCAAGTGTAATACTTTTTGAGTTATCGTATTCAAAAGTCAAATAGTTACTATTGACCACGGTCTCTCCTACAATATAAATTTGAAAAAAAATTCGATACGTAGACCCAGTCTAAGCGTGCATAAGCTGTTAATAAAAGAAGCAGACACGATTCGTGACACGTTGTGCCACTTATGACCCCCCCCCCAAGAAACATAATTGAAGATTTACAGTGTATAGAATAGTCTCTATAAAATGTCGCGTGTCTCTTTCGCTCAGGCTCAGTTTCGTTGCTTTCTTTTTCGGGTGGCTCGAAAGTGACCAAGATTCGAGGTCTCGTAATTTCCGTTAGACGACGGCTCGCGTTTGCTGCAATTAATAACAGTCATCGCGCCAATCTACAAGGAGAAAACACGCCGATTACCCGCTACTTGTATGCACTTGTGATTCGATTAAATCGTCTCGGTACGTGCATGTAATTGCTCGGGTAGTTTTATCGTTCTGATTTGTGGAACGATTATCCTGTTAGGGTACCGATGTAAACGGCCCGTTTTTTGTTGCTGCCGCGAAGCACTCGATTAAATAACCAGTCAATGCAGAGCCGGCCGATATATCGACAAGCAAGACTGTTACTTTCACTGGAACATTGATTTTCTCTGCGCACCGAGTCGCGGTTTAAATGCCATCGTGTGTAATTTGCAACCTTGCTCTGTTATTTCCACGCTCGAAACCGCCGGAGCGGCGTAATCCGTAGAAAATATGCAGAATTAGTTGTGCATCTTATTCGATCGACAATAAAAAAAGAATTTAAACGACACGACGATGTTTACTGTCGACGCTATTTCGTTTTCTCTAGCGCAACTGCACTCTCTTTTCAAAACGACACTGTGGCGTTATATTTCATTTTCATTTCCATTGGGTGCATTGCTTCGTTACTCTTCGTTAATCTTTCTTGATGTCATCTTTTATCTGATCGTTAAAAACTAAATTAAATTAAATTCAAATTCAATAATAGATATTTAACAAAAGTGCTGAGAAAATAGATGACGCGTGACATGATAGAACGAACACTGAGATGTTTAATTTTCAGCATCTCGATTCGAAGCATGCAAAATTAGCTACCATTTCAAGCTACATTTTATTAACACCATCGCTTTTAAGAGCGCTACTAACGCGATTACGTTAAATATTCACGTCCCCATAGTTCGCTGAAAGAGTATCATTCTGCAGAGTCGTTGAACTATTCCCAAATAAGGTCGCCGAACTCTCGATATGCGTGCAGCGAATCGAAGCGTTGGGGGGCCATTTTGTAAATCGCGAGGATCGAGCGGTAAGGACGAAATTCGTCCGACCGACAGAAGGGAACACGGACCGGGGATGTAAAACAGCGTGGGAGGGTGATATAATTTTCTGATTTAGGGGCACGTGACACCGTCGTCACGTGTCGGTGGACGTCGAAGACGACGATTAAAAGCTCGTTAGGTCGGACGCGCACCAGGCATTCCTCGTGCTACGCGATAGATTTAAGGCTCGTTCACAGGGTAGGTCCCCGGGGCTCGACGTAGCGGAGGCCCCACAGAGATAGGATCAGGCTGCTACATCCTACAGGATCGTGGCGAGCCAGCCCCGGCCACGGTATCTAATCTGGCCACTTTCGGAGCCGCGGGTAGCCGTGTTTTGGCCGGGGATCGTGTTAAGGGGATTTACATTCATTTCGATCCTAATAACCCGATCCCTCTCGGATCCCGATTTGGAACACGATATCCGTCCTCTCCGTGTACGTATGCCCGCCCTTTCCACTTCTTCCCGTCTCGCTTTCTGCCCGTTTGTTCCTTTCCTTCTCTAATCCTTCCTCTCTTCGTCCTCCGCGTTCACCGTGGTCAGCGCGACGAGCTTTTAAAGTTAAGGACACCCGGCGTCCTACACCTTTCACCCACTTGCGTGAGTTATTTCGTGACTTTTCGGGGCTTCCTACGCCGCCGAAAGCTGTTGAAAAGGCCGGACGTTACGTCAATTTTATTTATAGACACCCCTTCTCCCTTCTTCACGCGTGAAATTTCAAGTTTAAACGCTTCGTCGTCCCGATAACTAACGTCTGCGATCGTATTAAATATATTCGAGGCAAAAGGAATCAATGGAACTGATCTCGAAACACAGTAGAGTTCCGATTATCCGGCACCCGGTATATTTACCCCGACTATTCATTCAAAGAAGTCACAAACGCATCCATTCAGTAGTGATGTCGATACTAAATAATTGATGAATAAAGCGTAAGAATTTTATATATTTTATTTTTTACTACGAAATTATACAATTACATTACCCATGGTTACGTTTATTAAGAATGAAAAACGAATTTTTAAGAAAAATTCACAGATGGTAGGTGCTGAAATTTTTTGGCAAAAAAAATTTTTTCAAATCGTTCTGAAAATATGATTTTTGGTTAAAGGAGTCAATTACAATCACTTCTAGTGAATACATATACCCCCGAAATCTTACGCATTTTCGAGAAAAGCATTCAGGGAGGTGGACAAATTTTTCATTGAAATTGAAAAAATTATTTTCAGTTGCGGAAGTCAATTACGGAAGTGAATAGGCATATCCTCGAAATCCTAACCACTTTCGAGAAAAAAAATTCTTTAGCAAAAATATAATGTGTGGTCAGTAATGTTTCTGCAATTTAATTTTCTGTCTCACTTCCTCTTGTGTTCATTTCTGTAACCTGTAACCTGACTCAAAAATGATAATGCAGCTCTAGAGCCCGAGAAAATTGGGTCAAAAAAATACATTGAATCTAAAATCTACTCATATACCTCGTCTGTGATTATATTCCTCGTTTTTGTCACTTCATATGTAGACATAGTCCAATTAACCGACATATATGATTTTCGGCATTGCCTCAGTCCTGCGTATGCTGAATAATCGGAATTTTACTGTACAGTAATTTTATTTTGCTTCGAACGTACGCATTTATTTTTCTAAACACTCTGGTCATCTATCTTTAATAGAGTCTCGACGTACTAGGTCGACGGTTATTTTCTTCTTAAAAAATTTAATTAAAAAACGTGATGAACGAAGAAAGATAAATCTGGGAACAACGAATCGCAGTCAGCGTGAAACGCGACGAACGTGTTCGAGTGTTTTCACGATTCGTAAAGCTGGATAGAACTGTTCGTCTTGTCCGAGACATTTTGATGAAAAATTCTAGCTGATGATGTATAACTTCTCAGTAGTTAATCACGAACAGTGTATTAATAGATAAGAAACTTGACATTGTGATCAAATGACTCGTTGCTATTTTACGATACTTGGTTTCAATATACATCACAGAGATATATCCATGAGTTGCTCCAAGAATATCTTGTTGGGATTTGCATACTTAAAATAAGTTCAGCCGATTCTATCGATTCTCTAGGGCCTATACGGCTTCACCAATTTCCCTTATGTGTTTGAAAACTATCACTTCCATGTAATCGTTCTATGACGTTAGTCTGACGTAAATTTGCCTGAATTATTGTCCTCGAATTTTCTTTGGCTTCTATCAATGAATCTAAACAAGTTTCTAGGTAGTTTACGTCCAATATACCATAGCTTGTCCTCGTTTCTTTATTAACGATGGAAATAATTTACAGCTTCCACTAAACCTTGTTACCCAACCGTTGCGTTTGATATCTTGATTCTGATTCTGTAAACCATTTGCAAGGTCGGTTACCAATATAGCTATTTCTTGACCAATATAAGTTCCTTTACTAACAAATCTGGAGGATTTATACGTTAAAAAAGAAGTGTGCCATTGGTTACAAAATTTACTAAAAATTAGAACATTACGATTCTAAAAGCAAACAACTTACATGGGTCGAAATGGACTTTGGGTGAGTCGAGAAAAAAAATCTTCGTTGGTAATCTGTCCGTTCCATTGATACAGAAAATTCAAATTCGTTCAGCACTCGGTTGGAACGTTAACACTGAACTCCAGGGCCTTTCGAAGCAAAGACGGTCGTCTCAAGAGGAAGATTGATCTTAAGCGCGACGCAAAGGAAAACATTAAAGGTACACAGTAGCTTCATCCTCGCATGCAAACGTTATCCGCAATTAGCGTCGAGTGGACACTTCATGTGTTACAACCTAATGCTTTCTCACGGTTGGCCTCATTCTTCTCGTCCTATTCGAATTCCTTCGCGTTTGAGCATTGTGCCTTCGACCTTTAACCTCGGCGGCGCCGTTACTTGTGTCAATAACGTCTTGGCTTTCTTCGGGAGAATGCAAAAAACGCTCCGTCTTTAATGGTCTTCTTGTGTCCGCTTGTTTCGACTTTATTGCTTTCCTCGACATCTTCCGCGTCTGTTTAGAGTAGGTTCCAACTCCGAGTAGTTGTTCTCGTAAATCTATTCCACTTCGCGATAATTCCTCCTGCGTTCTGCCGACCCGGTGAAAGTCTTTCGAAGAAGATGCGCGCAGTAAATGCCTTCTCGCGCGAATAGTCAATAATGACTGAACGTTAAAGACGTTTTAAGTGTGCTTGACGTAATTGAGAGAGTTTCTGCGTCGACGATTATTTGCATCAACTGGAGTAATCGCAACAGTCGACGGCAACGTAGCTCCGAATGTTTAAAGAATTATTTATAAATTAATACCGTGCCGTTTATTTATTTTCAGAAATAGGGGGACCATGCGTTTTATCAATTTTTATTTTTCGGGAGATTAGGATGCGTTTGGAAAAACTGCCTTCACGACACTACTCTGGTCCGGTACTTAATATAACAAATTTTGTGATAGAACATTTAACAATTTATCTCTTCTTTAAATCGTGTTTTACTCGAGAAAAGAACGAACGCGATACTGTTTCTTTATTATAAGCTCGGGCACGTTCCACTGGTATATTTTTTTGCGAACAAGATTCATTTATAACGACATACTCGCTCGGAAACCATCCGTCGACTCTAGAATGGAATTTTTTAGATATTGCAGACTTTACAAGGCAGTATGAATATACAAATAGAAAGATGTAATATTTTTTAGATAATTACTTATGAGAGTTATGAAATCTTAAAATTTCTTACTCGTTTCATAAATGTTTCTGAGCGTTACAAATAAATTACTAATAAAAAAGGAAAAGCAAAGAAGAGAAGAGCCTAATAGAAATAAGAGTCGACAATTCCCAAATACTTCCCACGATAACGTTCGTGTAGAGGATCCAAGCCAGCGAACGTTAACGATCACTGTGCATAGCCTTCTGAAAGTGATTTAGAATCACCGTACGAACGTTCCTATCGAATAGGAACGTTCAGAGCTCCCGAAATCTATCTCGTACAAGTATCGTCGTGTGAAAGGGCTGTTAGGGTGCCTGGTTCGTACAAAAATGTGACGGGGAAAAAAGGACGTACGAAACGCTGGACGATAAGGTCGAGGAAACTGTTGGCGTCGAAACATCCGGCTCCGTTTCGGGCCCGGTCGGCGAGGGGCCCATCGTCTAATGCGACTCGATGAGAAATAAATGAAAAGGTCCGTCGAGGAAGGAGGAAGCTGCGAGATTGAGTGCCGAGGCACTGGAAGCGACGAGGCGTGCTTTGATCGCGGTGGACGAGGCTTCATCACCCATGGTCGCCTTCGTGGATCCTGTCCTGTCGACGACGGGCGTGATGTGCCCCGGGGCCAAAACAACACGCCCCTGTTCTCTCCTTCTCTCGTCAATCTCCACGCCAGCTAACTTCGCTCGCCCTTCGCCTTCCGCCGCGGTAATCCCGTTCCCACAGACAAAAGGGCCTCGCGGCCCGTCGACTTCGATCTTCTTCCACCACCTCGGCTTGCGTACCCGTGATCGTGTCCACCGTGCAGGTATGTAATAAGGATGTAACCCGAGCTCCTCGGGACACGGGACCGACTGCGATCGGTTCCACGACAGGTTCGAGGCTCCCACACGATCGCGTACCGATCGATCGCTGTTTCTAGGAAAACCGCCGCGCCGGGAACACCGAGCTGAAAATTAGCCCCCGGTCTCCTTTCGCGGCCCCCGCCCCTCCCCTTCTGTTCGGCGATCGAGCCCCCAGAATTATGGGCCCGACACTCCGTCGATGATCCACGGCCAAAATGCTATTTCTCGATGCAACGCGGTTCGAACCAGTTACGATCGGTTAAATTAATTTTAGAAAAATTGACAGGAAACGATGATTGCTAGACCGCGGACGTTTATGCAAATGCATGTGTTTCTAGGGAATAGATGACAGAGTGAAAACTAAATAGAAGTTTGTTTCGTCGGTAGAGGTCCTTGAAAATATATTTTGTATTTTTCATATGGTATATGTTTTGTATATTTTTTACAAGAACATATGTCATATGTGGGCTTCTGAATATCTATTTCAATTTACTAATTCAACGTTTGTATACAAAACATATGCAGTTATATTTATACATTTCGTGTTTACCTATAGTGAATCATCAGTGGTTATAATATTTAAAATTAGTGAAAATTTTACGAGGTCAGATTGGTAAAGAACCTAAAACAATTAAAACATGCTACTTCAGTAAATTCAAATATGCCCCAATCACGTCTTATGATGTTGGGCGTTCGTTCTTAGTCTATAAATTGACTTCAAGCTATAAACGTCATCAACTAAACCTTGACAATATTGAAAAAATACTCGTAACATACTGTAATTTAAATTATAATTGATTAATATTATGCTTAAGTAATAAAATTATTTGAACATATTTTGAGTATATTTTGCATAATCCTGTATATTTTGCCATATTTTATTGACATATACGTCCCCAGTGTACTGATTACAAAACTGTCAATTTCGTTTTAATTTTAGGTCGTTCCAGCTATATTCTGTTTAATCTTTGTACTTTGAAACATTCTATTTTATTCAAGATAGCATTTCTGTGATTCAACCCTTACGACGTAGTTTGTTTTGTTTTGGAAAAACGTGAAATTTTGGTAAATTGTCACGGTACATAATTCGAACCTGGTGAAGTTAATTCTATAAAAATTAGCAGGAAACGCTGATTACAAAACTGTCGACTTCGTTTGAATTTTAGATCGTTCTAGCTATATTGTGTTTAATCTTTGTACTTTGAAACATTCTTTTTCGTTCAGAATCTCATTTTTGTGATTTAACTTTTATGGCGTAGTCGTTCGGATCTTTTTTCTGTTTTGTTTTAGAAAAACGTAAAACTTTGATAAACCGTCACGGTATATAATTCGAACCTGGTTAAAATGAGACAATGAATGCCTCCTTCGCGATGTTCGAAATCGTTCGAATGGCGTCCACGTTACCCACAGTGCCTGTATTACCCTGAATTCCGTTGTGCAACGAGGATGTAACCCAACCCACGGGCTGTCGGAGTGCCCGAAAATTCCACGCGTAGATTGAAATTCCCATCGAGGGCTTCCAGGAAGTGTCGTCTCGCTGTTCGTTTAATTCGACCGCGGAGAGAGTTCGCGCCAGACCGCAAATTGCGACAGCCTACGTCCTCCCCGGGCCAGGTTGTTCGAGCTTCGAACGAACAAAAGAAGCGATCGCGACCCGCCGTTCGAGGTCCACCGTGTTTGCACTGCTGATGCGCGGCGGTCGTGCACCGAGCAAATGAATGACTGGGAAAGAGAAGAGACCCCGAACGAGGCGGAATGAAGATGAAGAAGCGTGAGATAGGTCGTCGAGGCTCCGGGGTCGCACTCTTCAAGGCACGCTGGGTCCCATCTAGAGAGCTCGATAAACACTCGACGAAGCTCGCGTGATTCTTCTTCAAAACACGGGCCCCATTGTTGCCGTGTCATCTCTTCGGGCCCTGGGCCGTTGTCCTCTGACGCGTTACCGATCCTTCGATCACCTCCCAGACTTTCAGACACGAAATAGATCGCTTTTTAACTCGTCGTACAACAAATGATCCAGCTTAAAAAAAATATTCGTGGACGAGAGCCTTCGCGGACAATCCCGGAGGCGACAGTTTTACAATTTGGAATTCGTACACCGTGCAAGGTTCCCTGGGCTCTGCTTCGGGCGTAAATGGGTTAAAGCCTCGCGTGGAAAAAAATCGATCCGAGACATCTCACTGTCTGAGAATTCGAATTCCCGGCGATCAGCGGCCCGATAAAAGTCGACGTGTCGCAGAGGTGTCGAGGGATCCGTTTCCATCGAAGGGGAAGCGACTTCCTGGGAGATCAGCTGACGCCTGGGCGGTTCGTTTCGGGGCCCGGTGAATGGAATATCAAGAGCAGAGCAGAGGTGCCCGCTCTCTCCTCGGGCCCCGAATGTGGTCAGTACGAGGAGGTGACGAGTGTGAGATGGTGGGGGGACCGCAGGGGCAAGAAGGAAATAGGAGGGGAGGGTAGAGGCGAAGGAGGAATCGGGGAGAGGGAGAGGAACGAGCACGTTGAAACAAGAAGAATGGAATAAAAGGTTGGTCTGGCCGCGAAGGTGAAGCTGAGAACGGGACGGGGGAGGAGAAGGACTCGAGATGAAACCAGCGGGGGCGGGGCCCGAACTCTGGATGCTGGGATGGAGCCCAGTCCTCCTTCACCATCTTCGTTCATCTCGGACCCAACCCCCTTTTTCGATCAGAAGGAGGCCCATCTTTCGCTTTCTCTGCGCCTGCTGCTGTTTCTTCTTCTTGTTCGACGTCCTCCTCTGCTTTATTCTTAACTTCTTCCCTTGACCTTCTCACCTTTGCCCGACGTTTCCGAATGTCCGCGTCCCTCGAGTCGCGGCGACGTTCTTTTCCCCCGTGGATAATTTTCGTGGACGTGTTCCAGGCTGTTCGATGGCCAAACCTTAGGATTATTTGCTCGCCGATGGAGGAGCCCTTCTTGCGATGCTCTCGCGAATTTTAACGCGATTAACCTTTAAAGGCTCCGCTCTGGTAAAGAATTTCATTTTCATCTTTATTTATTTATCGTTGTTATAGTTTTCGTGCGTTACAGTTCGACGTCTACTGGTATTTATTGTTCCATAGTAGTTAAAAGAATAGAAACATACAAATTGTTTAAATTAGAAACCATGGAAGAAACGAAGACAATGGCGATGAAATTAACTGTAGCGAAATCTGGATTAAACTACTTTTAACGCGATTAACCCTTAAAAGCTCCACTGTGACAAAGAATTTCGTTTTCATTGTATAAATAAATAAATAATATGATATTTATTGTTCCAGACTAATGAGAAAAATAGAAATATACAAACTGTCCAAATTATAAATGGCCGTAATTTATGGCGATGAAATTAACTGCAGCCAAGGCTGGATTAAACTAGTTTTACCAATGTTAACTCTGTTTTTATTCTCATCAATATTTTCTCCAATATTATAAAAAAAAAATCGTCTACCGTTAAGGATTAATTTAAGACGATAAAGATTCCTGAGTTATGCTGGCTATTACTGGCTCTACATAAACGCTTCAGACAAGAAAACAGAAATAGATTCGCCGAGGAAATTTAATCTGTTGCCACAACTATTTGCGAGATTGCATAAGCTGGTAATAGGATCGGTACGAACAGGTTGAAGAGAGTTTATGTTCACTTATAACACAAGCGAATGCCTGAGTATTATTTCTAACGCTTCATGTTTATTTTATCTCTATCGAGAAACCAAGTGCGAAATTTATGGTCGCAAAGTAGTCTAGGTTAGGTCAGACACAGTCCTTCTATCCTCCAGGCTACGAACCCACCAGTGCGTTGCAGTAGTATAATTATGACCAGACACCGACATTTAATAAATTCCCAATAATCATTACTGTCCTGTTTCGACGGTTATCCAAGTGATCTAGTAAAATGTTATGATATTTTTGCAATTGTATTCAGCTGTGCAAAGTAGTTGTAACACGTTCATTTTATAACTCTATTATTTGAAAATTCTCAAGCAAAAGAACTCGTTGTTAAATATAATCCTTATACGATCAAGTACAAAATACTTCTACGACCAATAGGTTGAGAAACACTGATCCAGACTATATAGGTCGCATACAAGATTAATTAAAGTCCTAATTTTTCGACTACCCTTTCACATTTGTCTCAAGAATGTTAGACTTCGAATTTCCGAGGAACCCCGTCTCGTTTCGTACGAATTTAAAATATCCAATTACGAACATGGTGGTCTGTCCCGCGCAATCCTCGCGGTTCGTCACATAGAACGTTAAATATCAATGTTAATTATGTCAGAATGACTCTTCGAGTTCACTTAATTCATAATTATCTTTGACAAACAACCTTTAAAAATAAGTAGTTACGTTACGTGTAACGGTACTTCCGTGTATTACTCTAGAAACGATACGAACAAAAAGATTGCGCGCTAACATTTTAAATAAATTTTATCCCATTAAAACCTTGGAATCGTATAAATTGTGTAAAATCGAAACAACGTTACGGTAGTTATTAAACCAAGGGATGTCCCACGAAATGATTTCGGGGGTCTACTATACAGAATTGGAAAGATGATTAGCGGGACGGCATAGGAGCAAGAGGGGTACCCAACAAGGTTCAACCGTTCCCCATCTTTGACACGCCTTTAACCACCACCGTTCGGCCCTTGATGATCGTTTTGACCAATAATAAACGACGACTGGAAATATGTATGCACAGAGGCGTGATTAATTCACCGTGGCCAATCGTACCCCTATTCGATAACCTCTCCAGCATGTTAATACTAACGTTGAACTAAATTGGCGCTCCGTTAAGACAACTAAAGCTAGAAATTCGTAGGGATTTTAACAGATTTGTTAAGATCGTTTCAACGAAGCAGGCATTTTTCTTAAAATCTATACAGAGACAAAATAGTTTGAACATCCTATTGTTCGAATACATAAAATTACGAGTAGGGTATTTGACATTTTCGATTTTTGCCGCGGGAAAACGCGAGATTTCGTCGGCTCCGCGACGTCGCGAACACGAAGAGGAATGGACGCTCGTTGGAAATACAGAATTGAAATTGCTGGTCGGTTAAGAGGCAGCTGCGCGAGGATTAACACGGCCGGTTACTGAACGAGATAAGATACGGTGCATGTAAACGAGGTGTAAGTGATAGACGCTCGATAATTAACGGGTATCGAGGTGAGAGATGAAGCGGAGATAGGCTGCCAGAGCCGGGAGGACATTATACCTGTCGCATCCAGTCCATCATCGGCCAAAACTAGTTTGCTTTTTGCCTTTCATCCGCCTTTCGTGACGTCCGCCGGCGGAGGTGAATTCTTCCTCGCCGTGGGCTGGAAAATACTGCGCTTTATAGGTGCCATAGGCGCAACGATTTATTGCACGATGACTCGTCGAGTTGCAATCGTATGCGCCTCGCTGCGATCCAACGCGGGCCTCGTCGTGCTGTGCAGGTTGCACGGCCCCGCGCGCTTCGAAATTATCGTTCGTACGGTCGTGTGAACCAAACGCGAACGGTATTCTTATCTGGATAAAAATTTCGAGCAACGAATAAAAACTAAATGACGCGAAGCCTTAATAAAGCGTGTGGAAATTGTCGATTCGTACGAGCCGCTATCGTGGAAAAATAATTTTCTGTAAATCCATCTTGCAAAAATACTCTTCCAACGAGAAAACGGGAGACAGTTTTTCGTTATGGCCAATCCTCGAGTTAATAAAAAATAATTGTGGATACGATTCGTGAGTTTCGATAAGGTTAAAAAAATAAGTGGCGAGAAAGCAAAATGGGGGCTTTTCTCCAATACGAAAGTCGCTCACGGTTTTGAGGAAATTTCGCGCGCAGCTTTGTGTCGTGCCCTTTTTTTCATCCCCGTCTCTGCCTCCCTTTCGCCCTTGTGCCCCTAATGGATTACGGACCGGGCCATTTTTCACTCGAAATGGATTTTCATAAGGCCCCGACATTCTCGACTTTGCTCGACCGCGCGCATTCTCTGCCTATTCTCCGTTTCACTCCATCTCCGGTCCGCCAAAATGTTTGTAAATAGATGTAAAGTCTGGGAGGGGCTCTGGGGATTCCCCGCTGGGTGAACAAGGCGCCCCATCGCGCACCACGGTCGGTAAGTACATTTCTCGGGCTCTTCACCATTCTTCCCTCTCTTTATACGAAGCTATATCGGCCAACCTTTGTATTTCTTCCACCTCCTTTTACTTCGTCTCACTCATCCTCCCACTCGTCTTCGTTTCCGTTCGTTCTTCTCTTGTTCTTTCCCGCGTATCCTCCTCTTTTTCTTCGTTATTAGTCATCCCGTTTTTTTTCTTCTCGTTTTCTTCTTACCCGATCACGCACTTTGCGTGCTCTAGACTTCGTGCAAAATTCGACGACAACGCAAGCAATTTATTTCGGTTTCGTCGTTGTAGAAGGAAATTATTTTTCAACGTCTGGATAATATGGCGTTGGTAGTAGGAGAATATATTCTTTGGAAAAGAAATTTTCCATATCGATAAATCAAATACCAATTCATTCTCTACGTCAACGAATTGAATAGACTTCCGTTTACAAATCGCAACGCGAAGTTTACGGAACGTAAGAATATAAATTCTGCGAGCGAGGAAAGCGAACAAAGTGTTCTCACCCGAGCGAAATCCTCCATTCTTTCTTTTGAAAAATCAACTGTTTCCCTATGTGTTTGACGACGTGCTCTAGCATACCTGATTGTTAGCCGTGTAAATTATTAACACCCGTTCAAACACCGACTCCCTTCGGAAGCGATGATAAATCATCGGTATGAAAACACATTGTGTTTGCCCTGTGCACATCTTCGTTGAGTAAATTTGCGCTGGATCTCCGGCCGGGTACACCGTGCATACGCGAATTCGCTGGAAATCGTCGATAACTGTGAGAACGAAGTTAATTTCTAACGTCGACTGCGCCATTAAAGTCGCGATTCATGGTGACAAATCGGTCCCTAGGGTATCGTGGCTCTTCCGTGTGCCGAATCGATTATCATGCGGTGACGGTGCAACTATTCAGAAACGTGTAATCCGTTCGAACATATGGCACTTCCAGTTTGTCAATGGAAAAGGGAAACAATTCGGGGACAAAATGGAAAACATTTTTAAAACGAACTTGAAATCCTTTTAACGGTTGAAAGATATTTAATCTGTACGTTTCGAGAATTCGTAACTCTTAAAGCAATACAATGTATATTCTTTGCGTATACAAATTGAGTTGATTGAATTGTAAGATAAATGATATAAAATAAAGTTTTCAGATTACCTTTGTTCATTTTCAATTTATCAACCTTAAAAACCTCAATTAGTAGTGTAAATAATAGAATGTTTAAAGTAGTTAGAAAAAATGGTGGTAATATAATCTACTAAAGTATGAAAGTTTGATTTTAAAATCCAAATAAGCTAATATTTTTAATGGAACTATGACTGTAGCCCTGGTTCAAACAGTAGCCATTGTGATCACGTGGTGATTCTGCGCAGTGCAGCTGCGCAGTCGCGCCGGCGTGGGCCGCGGGTTATAAATTCGACGAAAAGACGTCGAGAAGGCAGCGAGGGAGAATTATGGCTGTCTATTAAACGCGATACCGCGGCACCGCGGTTACGGTGTCGTTCGCAGCGTAACGTTCATTCAGAGGCTAACCTTAATGGGAATTCATCCGACAGCCGACGGGCGTGCGATCGCGTGCACGTGACCGTGACACCGCGGAACGGACTACGGCTTTTCACCGGACGAGGATATTCGAAAAGGGCGGGTGCGGGGAGGGGTGAGGCAACGGGGGAAAAAGAAAACGCCAAGAGAAACACAACGAAGACGGAAGGAAGAAAAGGCGGGACCGGTCCCTCGAGCTGTCGTGCACGGCTCAATAGGGGCTAATTGCCGCAAGGAGAGCTGCAAATTCGTGGTATTGTAAGCCTCGTTTCGTTTCGTGCTCGCTGTCGAACCGAGTCACATTGTCGGCGTTCGCGGGCCCCGCGAGAGCCACGCTCGCCGTGGCTTAAGGCGGAGTTTCAATGGAAGGACGCGGGGCGAAATTCAACGTGGCACAATGGCACGCCGGCCAGGGAATTAACGAGCGTGCTCCGCGACTTCGCAGGGGATATTGAGAAAGATTCGGACGGTGTACGATCTCTTGGAGAAACGGCGACTGTGATTGGCATCCGGGATCGAGCAGGTGTTCTATAGGGTGAAAATTCGTCGGACTGAAAAATTGGTGGAAGACACGATGGATAAATTTCTAAATGAAAATATAGATTCAGACTTCGGTCCTTACTTGCAATAGTAGGTGAGACTGGGGTTAAATTATTCCGACGGTTGCATCTTTAAGATGAAAAAAGATAGCGTTGTGCTTCAGTTATTATGAAAACTAATCACGCCACGCTGTAGAACAATTTAATAGCGTCCATGACAGCTTCGACTAATCACAAAAGAAACGAAAATCTTAAAATAGAATAAAGTTAACAATAAAGTAGTCAGGAGTGAAAAAAGTAACTACATTATTTCCTAGACATTTTTTATGTTTTCTCGAAATTGAAACTTCTTGCCCCGGTCTCTCCTACTTGGTGTCGCGTCGAGATTCAGAAGGTGTCGTTTAAGTACCTATTGCGATAGGAGTGCTGGTAATTCTGGATCCGAACCTTTGATGATGGGAGAGGCCAAAGGGTGAATAATGTTCACAGAGTGTGGGTTAACTTGAGAGTCAAAGTACTCCAAGAGCTGGAGAAACTGAACAATTCTAGATGTCTATAACATTTTATGCTAAGAAACTACCCCTTACGCAGAGTCAATTTATCCAAAACCTCAATGATAGCAACATCGATGGCATCCCATCTGACTGTCTTCCCTGACCGATGTCCTCTGCTGTCCAACTATTCCTAATTCTAATTCTTACACTGGGAACTACCCCTCGCGCAGAGTCAATTTGTTGGAGACTCAATGAAAGCAGCTTGAATGGGACCCCATCCGGGTAGTTTCCCAAACAGCGTTCACATTTCCTGCTCGATGACCGATCGACCGCAGAAAAATCGTTTGGACTTGAACACGGTGAAAAGACCGGGGCCGGGAATTAGCTTCTTCCGCGCGCCCGGTCGAGAATAAAGCTGGCGAGAAGGCGGCGGCGTCAAGGGAGCCGCTTGTACGGGCTCGTCGAGGCATGACACGGCCCTGCGTGGGCGATTACCCCTCGAAAATCAACTTAAACACGGGCCCAGGACGGCTCGAAGGGATCCCCGACAATGCCGCCGCGGGTCCGCTGAATGGGGACCAACCGCCGCTTTGGGCTTCTCGCGCCCTCGATACGTAGCGTTCCGGATTAAACGGGGTTTACACGGGATCCGTGCTGCCTCCCGTGACACGAAGTCAGAGAGTATCCCTGTTGGTCCGTGTTTCCTCGCGCGCTGTATTGACCGGTGCCCCCGGGCGCTCGCGTATCCGCCAGGTAGATGGCCAAACAGAGGCATCCGGACGGAGAAAGAGAGAAAGAGAATCCGAGAAGAAAACGAGAAGAGGATCGCCGTGACCGAATGATCCCCCGATACCGGTCGTATTTATACTCCTGTTTGCCTCCTGATTCGCCACAGCCTCGACCCTTAAACAGCCCCCTCGACGGTCCTACTGTCCGTCCTGGTCACCGGTCAAAACACGCATCCGTTTCCACGGCGTCTCTTCTCGTTTACCTGCCGGTGACCAGGTTTACGCGCCGGTACCTTTTTCCGCGCGCATCCGCGTGAAATCGTCGGATTTTTGTCCTGGTTCCCGACTCTGACTCGTCACCCCCCGGGACAAATCGCGTTAAGCGGAACTTTGAAAAACGAGGACCCTGGTTCAATGGAAAAGGCGCCGAAGGACGCACCTTGGTCCGAGAAACGAGAAACTCATCGAGGACTCGAGTTGCACTCTGGTACGAATCTCGAGAAACGCCTTAAAAAATCGTCACGCTCATATTAGGCTTCGTAAGTTCGAGTTTCGTACTAGAACTTTCAGCAATATTTCAAACGTACCACGAAATTTTATATCGTCCTAAAATTTAGTTGATTGTTCGTACCTGTTGTTTAGTATCATGATATTTACAAATTGTTTACGAACCAATGTACGAGTGTACAAAGTAGGCGTGACATTTAACCGTTATTAATGCATTTATAAAAGAAATGATAGATCACAACTCCTATAGGACTTAAATTTTCTTTCACATGCAACCGTGCATTAATAAATAAATAGCTCAACTTACGGTTAGCCACTGTGGAACCAATTAGTATGTAAGTTCGGAATATAACTGTTCTCTGTATCTTAGGATGATTTACCCGATTTTACTAGAGATTTCCCAATCATAATCTTATTAATTAGTAAGCTCCGTGACCAATCATTAAGTTCTCTGCTTAAACTCGAAGAGTATACTTGGTACTTGCATAATGGAATGATCCTTTTAAGTCGCTGGTATCCAACTGCCTAATCACGGTCTCGTTATGAATTCAATAACCTCGGAAGTGATATGTTGCAGAGATGCAAGGAGAAGTTGAACACTCTCGCGATCTCGGTAATGAATCAATGGCCGGGGGTGAAACTGAGGGTGACAGAAGGATGGGACGAGGAAGGGAAGCACGCGACGGATTCGTTGCATTACGAGGGACGTGCCGTCGACGTGACAACGAGCGATCGGGATCGCTCGAAATACGGAATGCTGGCGAGGCTCGCTGTCGAAGCTGGTTTCGATTGGGTCTACTACGAGTCCAGGTCGCACATCCACTGCTCCGTTAAGTCTGGTCAGTATTTTCGATTATGTTTTTTATATTTTACCTAAGCTCCGTTACGAAGAGATGAGGATGAAAACAAAGCACAAACAGGATAGACTCAAAGATCTACCAAAAAATGAAATTTCTCATAGACCTCGAAAATTAAAAAATAAGATTCGATAAAAATTGTAATTACAATGATAATTTAAAGTTAAACAGTTTGAAGATAACATCTTTCACCAGAAAACCCCTTCGTAGTCCAAGAATTCATTTTAATAATAGCGATTAGCGATGTAATCTTATGGCGCCATAGTAGGGAATTAAAATTGTTTTTTATCCCAGAGAAATTATCTGTTAATCTCATTTTATGGAGATCTTGTCATCGATAAATCATATTATCGCTGCTAATCCGCATACTTCAAATGTGGCGTGTTTTCATTTCTCGCCTCGTCATTGTTGCTTTATCCATTATACGTCGAAATAAGTTATACTAATAAGTTGGTAAGTCACTAAACGAGTCACGTATTGATTTTATCACACGCCTTGTTGATCGCCTAATTTCTCTTTAAATCTCGCACGATGTTTGCGATGATTCGTCGTAGATCGTGAGCAGATATCGCGCCTTATCGACTCTACACGATTACGATTCTACTTAAATTTGTGAAACCAATGTCAACGGACTCTCTTTTTGCATTTTCGAGATTGGATTAAACAGTTTACAACAAGTATTGAAATTTTAAGAAAAGTAAAATAGAAAGATAATTAATAAAAACTATAATATTATTCTGATGCTAAACATTGTCACTATTCAGTAGCAAATCTAAATAACCCTAACAATTAAGTAAGTAATTAAATTTTAAACCCCAAGTTTTCCAACATTTCATTGATCGTTTGTATACTAAATTAGAGACTTCGACAAGTATCTCAGAATTTGTTCAGATTGTTCCAAACTCTAAAACAATAAAAAGTGACGTCAGGAAATGAAAGTTTAATTAAAATTTTTATATATTTAGTTAAATATTGTTTACCGGCTCTTTGCAAGGATTTGTGTACCATGGAGCACCACTGGTTCGCGAAAATTCTTTGCTCGGCGCGCTACTAGCTCCCTCAGTCACATAAAGTGTTCTGTTTTACCGACTTCCATAGATCGTCAGGGTATTGCAGAAAATGATCGCGTTGTTGGACGTAATTGTTCCACATAGTAAAATACAATTTGAGATACCAGTCTCTCGAAGATAATAGGGAATTTCGTAACAGCGCAATTATCTTACACATTGCCCGATCATTAGCAGTGGATGGAAATATTTTCTAAAATTCGAAATCAAATACTGGTGTTCGGCTACCCCTGGGAAAAATTTACATGAACGATTCTAGAGGCCAAAATAAGACGAAAATCAAGAATACCAATTAGTTGATGGAGGCTTCGTTACAAAGTTATTAACGTTTAAAGTTCCGCCTGTAAAATGGCAACCTGCGTACAGCTGCGTTCGCACGGAAGGTTACGGCAGGCCAGTGCTAGTGGTTCTCACGCAGCATGAAAACTTCTACTTACCGACGTTATCGATAACCTCAGATTTTTGTCTACTTATGGGAACGCGAACACCTTACGTTGAATAAGATTCAACCTGTCATATGTAAATCCAGAAGGGCATATCAAAACTCGCCCGACGAGATTTTCACGGAAAAAGGGTGAATGTCACTTCCAATACACAATGTTGTGCACAAAAATCACCCACACGCGATCATACACGCCCCACGATCGTCTACGGTGTCCGCAAGTGTCCACAAATAATCCTTTCAGACACTAACCACTATGCAATTAAATAAATACGCACCGCGATTATATTATTCGTGACTGTCTATGTGTACGTGTACCACGATTGTTCCGAGTTACTTACGAATAGAAATGTTCTTAATTTTTCAAATACACTTTAATTTAAAAATATAAAAAGGAATTCAATAAGTATTCGCTGACTGTTTATATTACTGTATTTCTTACATGCTACTTAATACATAACTGAATGAAATATGTCTAAAATGTATCTGGCATGCCGCAACCTTCCGCGCGACCGCAGCTGTAAGCAGGTTGCCATTCTACAGGCGGAACTTTAAACGCTAATAACTTTGTAACGAAGCCTCCATCAACTAATTGGTATTCTTGATTTTCGTCTTATTTTGGCCTCTAGAATCGTTCATGTAAATTTTTCCCAGGGTTCGCCGAACACCCTTATAATACTTTCAAGAATAATGATTAAAATCGTCCATTCTAATAGTGAGTGATTTTAGTCATCTGTGATAATGTATTTTCTTCAAAAATATTACATATATATTTAGATATATTTATTCTATTAATTTCTAGATTATTTTCTATTTTGCTACTTTCAATCATTTTTGTTATAATATTAATATGTATATACTAATTTTATAGAATTTCCTTCTTCCTCTACATTCAATAAAATAGATATTTCAATAGGAAATAGGAGCAGTTCATATTGATTCACGCATTCTTTCAAGGCTTTCCATTAAGAAATTATTGATGATGCTATTATGACACGAGCTTGACAAAAATTGCTGAAAAATGCTGCGCACGAGCGATCGGCTTGTCTCGTTGGCCGGTTAGGGCTCGAGTTTCAAAATAAATATCAATAAATCTAGGCGCGCCTGTCGGCTCGAATTAGATTCCAACGCAACGATCGCCGCGAAATCGATACGAGCCGAAAAAATGATATTCGGAGACGAGGTTTGGTCGTTGGACGCGAGTCACGATTTCAACGCCTGGTCGATTCTCGATCTTCTCCATCCTCGAACCCCTCATCGATCTCGTCAATACGAACGACCGTGGAAATCTCGTCCCGCGACATTTATATTGGAAAACAAGTTCGCTCGTATTTTCACAAGGGCGTAAAAAGCACCGATAGGGGTAGAAACATTTTATCGTCGCGTTAGGTCACTTTTCTTGTAAATCGTTTCAAGAATGTTGCCTCCGTGAAAACAAAGCCTTAAACGCGACGAAGAAACATTCGATGGTTAAGCCGGATCGATGGCGTCGCGCGACGGGATTTAAATTCAAATGAGGCCCGCCGTCGCTCGATCTCGTCAACGTAAAATGGTTCCCGAGGGAAATCGCGTCTATTCGCGGGAAACTCTTGCACGAAGTACAGCGCTATGTCGACGTCAGGTCCCAGAGTCGCGATTACCATGAGTTTCCCATGGTTATGGCTCGTTTCACACGCAGAGTGTTTTCGTCCGTGATGCTCATTCGTCTCGGCGACTCTCCCGATCGATGACGCCGCGTCGGCAGATACGATTACACGATCCAGCGATCTTGATCCCTTCCAATTCGAAAGCTCGTTCCATAGTTATGGATTTCATTGTTTCGAGGAATGAAATTTACGTAACGAATTTTTCACAAATTTTATAAACAATAGCATCGTCTATCGAAGTAACCCAGAAACCTTGCTTGGAGTGGGTGAAACACGACATATTCTTGAACCATACGTTCTACAATTTAAAATTTGTTTATACATCGCTCGATAATATCTATATCCAGTAATAGTGCAAATCTAAAATTTATTTCATATAGTAGAATTCCGATTATCCGACACCCGGTTATCCGGAATGTCCGAATAACCAGCATATTTACCACGATTATTCTTCGGTAAATGGATTATATTTTACACAAAGAAACAAATCAAATAAATAAAGGATAGGAATTTTATATATTTTATTTTTTATTAATACATCGTATTACTACATAACCTACTAATAATTGTGTTTATTAAAAACGAAAAACGAATTTTTGAGCAAAAATCGACAAGGGTACGTGCCTAAATTTTTCGGTGAAAAAAAATTTATTCAAATCTTTCTGGAAAAATTATTTTCGTTTGCGGGGGTTAATTACAATCATTTTTGGTCAATATACATTTTCCCAAAATCCTACCCATTTACAAAGAAAAAATTCTTTACCAAAAATATAATCCGTGGCCAGAAATTCTCTAATTTCATGTTCTGTCTCATTTCCTCTTGTGTTCGTTTCTGTAACCTGTTGAGTGACACGAAAATAGCAATGGGGCTCTAGGACCCGAGAAAAATGGGTCAAAAAAATACATTGGATGTAATGTCTACTCGAATATCTCGTCTGTATTTATATTCCTAGTTTTTATCACTTCATATGTAGGTATAATCCAATTATCCGGCATATTTGATTTTGCGGGCATTATCCCAGTCCCGAGTATGCCGGCTAATAAGAATTTTACTGTAGAAAGTTGTGTAAAATAAATAACGAATGTATTCTTCTAAGATTTCATAAATTTTGTGGTGGTGCAATCTTGGAATAATTTTCTCAAACTCTCAGAAACAGTCGTCTACTTTCACTCATTGCTAGTGCATCGCTAAAAAGTTATCTCAACCAATGCCTAATCAACCCTTCGTCCACTTTCAGAGTCCTCGTCGGCAGCAAAATCCGGGGGTTGCTTCCCAGGTAGAAGCCTGGTGCGGACCGAGGACGGGTCCGCGAAGAGGTTGGACCAGGTGCAGCTGGGCGATCGGATCGCCGCCCTGGATTCGCGCGGGGACATCGTTTACAGCGAGGTGATCGCGTTCCTGGACCGTGGCCTGACAGAGAGGAGGCAGTTCGTTCGACTGACCACGGAGACCGGTCGCGTGTTGACCTTGACGCCGGCCCACTTGGTGCCCGTGGAGGGCAGGTCGTCGATCTTCGCCGGCAGGGTGCAATCGGGCGACAAGATCCTCGTAAGGGATCCCGCGGACGAGAACGAGGTGGAGCATCGTCTGCGGTGGGACAAGGTCGTAGACAATCGACTGGTCCTCGAAGAGGGCATCTACGCGCCCCTGACGACGGAAGGCACTCTCTTAGTCGACGACGTGGTCGCGTCCTGCTACGCCTTCGTGGACAGCCAGGAGGTCATCCATTTCGCTTTCCTGCCGTACAGAGTCTGGACCACCGTCAAGTCTTTCTTCGCGAGGATCGTCGTCGAGAACACGAGGCACCCGGACGTCAGGCAGGACGCTAGGACGATAGAGGAAGGCATACACTGGTACGCCTCGTTCCTGTACTGGGTATCGTCGTACGTCACCCCCACCAGGATGCTTTATCAATGAGGGTCGATTCGGGAGGACCGAGAAATCTAGCTGTACGAAACGGACCGTGAAACGCGTCCGGGCGTTAGTCTCGTTACGTGAACGCTTCGAAGGACGAAGAGATTCCGTGCGTCCTGGATGAGAAGGGTTGAACGTGTACAGAACAAGCAGATCGTGATTCGAGGAGACGCGAACTCGTCTTTGGACAGAATGTCGGAGGCCCCTGCGCGTATGCAGTCTCTGTTGCTTCGCGACGGCTCGAGTCGGAGCGAAATCAACTGGCCGTTCAAGGACACTCCCCCCACTACGAATCAGACTAGAAACTCCCACTTTTACGGCACAGCGTCGAGCAAACTTTAATCGAAACAGCGATCAACCGATGGTTGATCGGGGAAAGTAATTGTTAGTGGTTTGCGACTATCGTTGGGTAAAGTAATCGTTACTCTTCGAACCATCGAAAACTTCTTACAACTTTCTTTTTAACGTGAATTATGTTTTAGAGCTATATTGCAGGAAAGTTTTTAAAAATAATATGTTCATGATCGTATACACGTTGGCAACGTTTTAGAGAATTTGTGAATTGAGAATTTGAAACGACCAAATTTCAAGACTTATCAAATTATATCTAGCTTGTCTACTCTAAGCTCGATATTGTCACAAAATTGTCATTATTTTTTTAGATATACATATAGGTTGCTGAATTAAGTTTTGTACTTAAATGAGGAGGAACTGATTTAAATGAATTTTTTAAACGCTCACGAAAGATATTTTCGATGATTTTAAACTGAACGTTATTAAAGGATCATTAATTTAATCATTATGGTCGCAACGAACTAACGATTAATTTAATTATCAATCGGCGCGAGCGTTTTACGATTAATTTCACTAATTGACTAAGGTTAGTCGCGTTGTATCAATTGATTAATGCTCGACTTTGATGTCAGCTTTCCTCTCTGATAAATGAAAAGCGTTTGCCTCCAGGTTTGCACGATAAGACGGAAGTTAGAGTGGAGGAGATAGAAAAATCGTGTGGCGGGGAGAGGGCCTTAGTGACCTCGAGCGGCCAATTCATTCTCATCACACTGCTGCCAGTAAATTGTATCTAGTTGGAGAGAGGACGGAAAAGAGACAGAGGAATCTTTCTCTTGGTAATTTTTTAAAAACGTACTCGAACGTTCGAAGACGGAAATGGATGTTAAAGAGACTCAAAGTGTTTATTGGGCCAATGACCCACCTCCGTTGACCGAGTGACGTGTAGTATACTAGATATTGTAGGACGAAAATAACGAAACGAAGCTTTAGAGAGGATCGGAGCTTTTCTCTTAATATTGTAGTGTGTGTATAATACGAGTATATAATATAAATGTTTTCCTTCTTCGTTCCTTGACGAATACGCACGCATCGTGTTTTCTGAGATGGATCTGCGCCAAAGCCCGGTTAATTGTGATTAAAAATGGATAAATTAATTAGGTCGAATCGTTGAACTGATAAAAATAAAAATTGAATACGCGTGGAAATTTTTTTCGAATCGCCGTCACCGCTTTGGCCAAACGTCTTTTAATTGTACAATCTCTGTTTAATGCGAAATTCCGATAGAATGTTTTTATTCAAATTTCTCCAATAATGCGCATTATATATTATTAAGTAATTTTTATCAGAATTCTTCGTCAAAATTAAAAGATTGTCATTGGTTTTATAAAATGCTTGATGAAAGCATTTTTCATTTCTGTTACCGCGCGTGGCACACGTAAAATATTTCAAAGGTATTTTGTAACAATGAATATCCGTTTTCTGTTTCCAGAACGATTCGCAATAACGTTTTCAATCACGTATGACTGGTATATAGGCGAAAATTCTCGACAATATTTGCAGTAATTGTTTGCAAAACGATTAGCAATATGTCAAACATTGTACAGAGTGCCTGGCAATCTGTTCACAATGTTTACACGTTTCCACGAAACGTACGGAAAAATATGACTCGATTGCGTGTTTCGTATATTATTTTTTATTTATATTTATAAATCGTACGTCTGTTCAGTCAAATCGGGAACACGTTCGCGTTCGTTGCAACGTGCTCTGTACCTTCTACTCGCTTCTCACCCCTTTCGCGACTCGACATGATCGATACTCTATCATTAGAAATCGTTTATTTATAGAAACTCCTTTAAATCCTGACAATCTCGTCGGGTCATGCTTCGTCCTTTCGCTTTTGTCCCTGTAAGGTAATCAGAATATAAAAAAAAAAAGAAAAACAAAGTATTATTTTGTCTCTGTTACTTGTTTTAAGCGACCCAGGCGAAAGGAATAGATTAAGCGCGCTTAAACAATAAAAGGAAGAAAAAAAAACGAAAATAATTATTGTACATAGTCTACGCTACTCGCTTTCGTTTTCTATCTTTTTTTCTGTAGAATCCACCATGAAATTGCTCGACAACGCTACGTCTCCCCGACTCGTTTTAACCTTACACGTATCTATCGCTGCATTTTAACGCTATTCATAAACGGAACATCGAATTTCCCCTCGCTGTATAGTAATCCCAGCGTGATGATCGCGTTTCGGTTCGATCATTGAAATCCAACAAGAGAAGAGAATCAACGCTAAAGCGGTTGCTACATTGACATCTAAGTTATCCCCAGAAATTTATATATTATATATTATTATATTATAGTAATTATTATTATTAATATTATTATATTATATTATTATTTGTACGTAGCGCAAAAACAAATTATAAATTATGTATATATACCATCGATAGATTGAATTAAATCATTAAACCAGTATCTTGTGATTGAGGTTCTTTTCCTAGGGTGGTTCCACGGTGAATATTACAGTAATAACCAGTGTAGTTCTATTTTAATAGATGCGAACGAGTTTATAGCATTTAACTTATTAATCGCATACGCAATGATGTTCAGAATGATTATTTTTAAATCAACGCATCGCAATGAAGTGGCAAATAAATAATCCAGTTTTTGGCCAATTTTCTTCTATCAATTGATTAATCTTTCTCTATTATTTTGTACTCTATTAATTGAAACGTTTCGATCGTTAAACACGTTTTCACTTTAAATTATATTGAAATTATACGCAGTCGCGTAACTCATCTTTTACGCTATTAAAAAGTATGTTACGATTTTTGAAAAATCGGTAATATTTAGTAGAGTAAGAAATAAAATATAAAAGTATAAACAAACAGCGAAGATAAGAATAGTGTCGTTTGAAATTGAAATTTTCGAACGTCAACTTTTCAATTGAAAAAGAAAAAAGAATTACGGTCGAATTCATTAGTTTCGACGTTTCTTTGTTGCTAAAACCTTTTATGAACTTTGTGCGACTTTGGTGTATGATTCACAGAGCGTTTTCATGCAAAATAGGGTAACAATTACTTTCCCAAGAGCTGCCGGAGTAATTAAGCCAAGCACGTGCTTAGAATGGAGGAAGATGTGGACGAGGACATTCCGCGAATGGTAAGCGTTTGCAAGTAACGATTATTGGAGGTTATAAAGATATAACATTATGACGTTTTAAACAAGAAGTCGTCAAACATTGTGTCAGCGTCTTGAAATATTTTTTAAGGTATCCGAGTGATTTTGCAGTGCAATTTCTCATTAATTTTTACAAAGAGTACCCTAAGATTTGTGCACGTAGCAACCAGAAAATTCGTAAAACGTTTTAGTACGAATTTTATCGTAATTATTATATCTGTAGCGACAAATCTGTTACTGTTGCAGCGATCCAGCGTGATAATTCCATCGTTGCAAAGAGAGGAAAAACGATTCTTCGATCTGGTCGAGGTCGGAAGCGTCCCAGAAGTGAGGGAGTTCCTTGAGTCGAAACCAGATTTTAATATCAATGTCGCGGATTTTCAGGTAAAATTTAAATTGAATTGATTATTTTTAAATAGAAAAAAATAAATGCATTGAAATATCGAACTCTACTTGTTTGTTTAAAATATAGATGAAATTTTTGTTCGGTTCGTGAAAGGCAATATTAGCCTCATAATTTCATGATGTTATTTAAAAAATTAATACGATATTTTGATGATACTTTGCTGATATTTCGGTATCGTTCGTTGCCAAAAAATGATCGAAGTGGAGGCCGAAATAAGTGTTTAACGGTAGAATAATCCTTTAAAGGGGAAGACCACTGTGGCGGCTGAAAATAAAGGCAATTTTCAAGAATCTTTTGGGCGTAACTATGAAACTTTTTCTGATAAATGTTCTTGAATAGTAGAATATGAATTAATTATTATAGCCATAATAGGAACCAGCGTGAGAGGCCTTTTCAAATTTGTTAGAAACGAGCGGACGTGTAATTTTTCACTGCAAGTTGTGAAACAAGAAATCGTGCCATTTTCTTAAACTACAAGACAGTAGCTTCAGTTGCACTTATGGATTTTTAAAAATAATTATTTATTATAAAACGGTGGAATATGAAGGAAAAATCTCAAAAAAAAGTGACCAAATAAATATTTCTTTTAACACCACGTCGAAACTAATTATTCGATTGAAAATTCCGTACGTGTAACTGAAGAAAATTATTAAATCGAATGAAAATTTACCGAGTTATTGACAGTTTCAAATGAATATCCCGATAGAGCAGTTAGTTTCAAACGTTACGCATATTACATTTTCTACATCTACTAAATCTTCTGTAACTTTGTCATTTTTGCGAATTTTACTTTAATATTTTAGGGGACCATTCCTAAACCCCCAAGTATTGAAAAGAGATGAAACAAAAATTTCGATTTTTTCAATCCCTCACAGTGGTTTCGTCCCTTAAGAACAAATTTGCCCAACACCGACCGAAACTATTCAACGACAACCTTTCTACCGGCTCGTGAAGATTCCGAAATTTATCTCCCATCGCCTGTGTCCCACAACATAACCGTAAGTGGTGTCGGCCGTTTACGTTGATTCACCAGAAGGTCCAGGTAAAGCTTTAGACGCCGACCGTTTTCCTCTTCTCTGTGCCGAATCCACCGACACTGTCAACCCCTTTTCCGAGATCATTTCCGACCGATGATTTACGCCGACCAGTCTCCGTGTCCCGGGGTTCAAAGAGCAAACGCCGTCTGCTTAGGTCGCGGATGATACCCAAACGAAGGCTACGAGATTCAAGAGGATGGGAAACGAAGAAAAAGAAGAGGAAAGAGAAGAAACCAGGCTCGAAAAACAGCCGAATCGAAGGAGGAAAGCGAAAGTAAGACGAGGTCTCGTTATCTCAGATCTTCACCCCGCGACGGTACACGTACCCCCCGTGGAATGTTACCCCCTCCTCCACACTCGTGCTGGTCGTGTCATCCTCCTCTCTTCGGGGTTCCCAAAAAGCCCAACCCTCGTTTCACTTTGTGGAACGGAGGCCGCCTTGAGCCGGCTGATCTTGAGGAGAAGAGAGCGGAAGAGGGATGGCAGAAGGAAGAGACGATCGAGGAAGAGATGGGAAGAAACGCGAAAGGAGGACGAAGTAAAGTCACCGAGCAAGAGAGAAACGAAACGTTTAGGAGCTGGCTGCCTCCGTGTATCTCCGGCCATATTTCAGCCCGTCCTTTACAAGACAATGGTTTCAGCCGAGGACCGATAAAAATTATTCAAATGACTCGTCCCGCTGTAAATTCCATCCGGGAATCCCCTTGCCACCGTCTTGGCCGCGAGCTGTCCTCCCCGGCTTGCGTTTGCTCTCGTTTAAGAAGGCGACCTAATATCTACTAGTTATCCCTATTCAAACTATGGTCCAGCAAATAATTTCAAATCCTTCGCGCTCGAGACTATAGCCAAAGTCGTATTATTAGAAGAGACGCTACATTCTTATAATTTTGGTTCTATACGTGTATTTCTTTTTTTTTATTTCCCTATCTTTACAATCTACCTACGAGCAATAAGTGAATTGATTAACTGTCGGTGTTCGTTCAGTAATTTGCACCAATTATACCAATTACTCTATTTGGAGCCTGTGTAATGATTCCAGGCTATTTAGATGAATCTGCCAAAGTCTAGTAGCTGTATACATGTATTTGACATTTCATCAACGTTTACAAATTATTCAAATTTACTACCAGTTAAATACAAAAAATACGTGTCGCCATTTTCGTTGCAAGATGTTCCTCGTACCTTTCGACCATCCCAGTCCCGTAGATCAATATTGACTTCTGTTTTCCGTAACAAACCGTAACGATATATCGCACTGTGTGTCATGGTGGATGAGAAAATGTTTAACACGAATTGCAACCTTTTTAAACACACGATAAAGAAACGGATTTACCGCCATGGAACTAGAAAAATTAATTCTCAAGTTGAGACGTTTGAGATTATCGAGGGAAATAAATTTTATAGTTTACAGTTTATATAATTTGCGTATAGTCTAAGATCATTGTACGCGTTAGTAAATTAATTGATCTCGTTTAGACGCGTATGGGGAAGCGTATGGCCCAACTTTTACTAAAAAGCGACTTATAAGCCATCCGACCGGAGATTTGTCCAGGCGCAAAAATTGCGTCGAGTCGGACAGCTGGCGATCGTGAAAAGTGAGGGCCCTCCAACGAAGCATATATCACAAGGTGTCATTGTGTTATGGCGTGTGGTTGGTATGCAGCTCCCCCCTGGGGGCCTGTCGAAAAGCCAGGATATCACGGAATATTGTGACCGTTGCCGTTGTCGACAATGGAGCCGGTCCATTGTCGGAGGCTGCCTCTGTAAACGCGCCGCAGATGGGCGACAAACGTCGTCGTCCTATTCTTCGCGCAAAAAAGGACACGTCCGACGGAGAAGAACAAAGTAGAGAAGCGAATGGAAGTTCGAAAGTCGATTTCACGAGGACGGAAGAGTGCGAGGAATTTCGTGATCGTGGAAAGCGAGAAGCCTTATGGGACATCGGTGCTCCCTTTTTTTACGACGCGCGCAAACGGCTGGAAACTTTCGATCTAGAAACGTTTGGATACCTTTGGCTCCGTAGTTTCAAAATCGAGTGCAATTTGGCACCTTATCTGCAACGCGAAACTCGCAGCAAGAGCTGCGTCATTTAAACGAGCTTCGTATACCGAAGAGACATTTGGTTTTGCACACGACTGGCTAATAATTCATGAGACATTTTGTAAGGATGTCAGGGATGGTCACAGACGTGTGGTCAGATTCAAATGTTCGGACACTTTTAACTTAAACATAAACTATATTATTTAATATTACTATAACTATTTAACATAAAAGAACATAAAAACGTGAACGTAAAAACCATAAGTGACTACTCTCGAGAGTTCGATGCAGAGTGACTTTCTGCTGTTCAATTCGAACCCTCTCGATTCCTATCTGCGTGTTATAAACAAACGAGGTTATCGATACGGAGGACCCCTTTTACAGACCCCTAAACGCATTTCGGTCTAAACCTAAATACTCCCATCGACGCCAACAATAACGCTTTCCCGGTCCAAACACATATACTGTTGAGGTTTTTAATTATATACGTTGTATTTGTAACAAGTAATGAGAAGAACAATTAGTGGTACGATACGTGTTACATTACATTACAGACTGATCTAAAAATCAATAAGTGATCCAACAGGTGGCGATCGATTACCTGCTCTATTTTATCGACGCAAGTGAGATTTACGATTAAGTTTTGTCATGTCATTCCTGACATATGTATACACTTCACATATACCAATTTAAAGTTTCAATTAAACATGGAACGAAAACTGACGTTCAAAAAATTGCAAATCTCCGATGAAAAACTTTGCAAGGTCTCGAAACACGGGAGTTTAAAATATTTATTGAGTATGATTTGATGATTACTTGTTGGTTTTTTTAGGGTGTCACGGCACTTCACATAGCAGTTCGGAACAGGAACGCGGCAATGGTGGAATACCTGCTGTCTTATCCCGACATCGACCCAGGCGATACTCACCTCCATGCCATCAGGGACAACGACATTAAAATTACCAGTATGATTTTAAACAAACTGAACGATCTGATGGCTGGTCTCGAGTACGTGGGCGTCACGCACAGCACCGACTTCCCGGACGACACTACGCCTCTCGCGGTGGCCGCACAATGCGGTCACTTCGAATTGATCAATTTCCTGCAGAGAAGACATCATACGATTTCGAAGCCGCATCCACCGAGTTGCAACTGCAACGAGTGCAAGTACGAATTTTATTTATTCGTTCGACGTCTCCGTCGTGACAATACGAACGTAATATAAACATTGACTGAAACGCAATGACGAGAATTCAACAACTTTTTTGGTTCTATTAACGATTTTATTCGATTTTATCATGACGAGGAGTAAGAACACCAGTTTCTATTTTTTAACCTAACCGTACTCTTGTAATCTTATTTATATCAGTTGATATACATAACTTGTCCACTGAAAATAACTCCCAAAGTATGCAGTATACAAAAAAGTGACTCCAATAGTTTTTTGTTTTTAAATGTCCTATCCGTTTATGTGATATTGAGGCGACTTTGAATTTCTATTTTCAAATATTCTACTAATTATTACTTTCCTCAATTTTAATGACAGCGCAGAAGCGAGAGGGAAAGATCCGACCTGCTGGCGATAGAGAAAATGCGACTACTTATGTACAAAGCAATCACGAACCCAGCATACATTTGCCAGACCGTCGAGGACCCGATTCTGGAAGCCTTCAATTTATCTTACGAGCTGAATAAAGCCGCCTCATTCAACAAAGAATTCTATCACGAGTACAAAACTCTCTCGACGGTTCGTTGACGCCGTCGCTATGGTGGACGAAACTTCTATAAAAACGCAACTCTTTCGAATCTAAAAAGTCGAGCGATTATTAATTTATAATTGGCACTTTTTAGTCAACGATACTCTTCTTACATAAATTTTGTATCTTTATTTGTTCGTAAATTGAAATTTCGGGAATTTTCGTTACAGAAATCGTGTCGCAATGAGCAATATAAATTTGTCAAACGAAGTAACATATTTTGTAGAAATTTCGTTCAATGTGGTGGTAACGATCATCGATCAAAATCACCCTTCTTTCCACAGGATGTCGCACAATTCGCGACCGACCTGATCGATTGTGCGCGCACGGTCGACGAAGTGGAAGAGATGCTGAAACAGTCAACCGGATTCGCTCATTCATCCAAGTTCATCTATCCACGACTGCTATTCGCGCTCCACTACAAGCAGAGGACTTTCGTGGCTCACCCCAACATACAACAGGTTCTCAATTTGAACCGACCAATCGTTTATAAACGTAGCAATTCGTGTGACAGATTCGCAGTGTCGGCCATCGATCGATCACATTCTCCATTAATTGACAAATCAATTGGAAAATTAGTTCGGTTAACCCTCGATTGCAATTACAAACACTGTGTTCAATTGTAATTTATTTTTTACAAATTCTATATTTCTTTTCTTTTAAGACCATCTTATTCCTATTTTTATCGTTTCGAAATTTGCTTCGTGGCATTTAAAGTTAGGTTTTTCGATCTTTGGGTTGGACGCAGAATATTAAAAAATTTGAAAGTTACACAAAAAGATTAATTTTCAAGAACCAAAAATTCGATAAATACGTTTTCAAATCCTTCATTCACTGTTAAGCTGGTATAATACGTGCACAGTATAAACTGTTACGATATTTGAGACTGTAATTGTAATAAAATATCTGTAACATGATTTTACGATACTGCGTCCAAACTTTTTAACAGCAATGTATCGTGTTTATCGTATTGAAAAACTTCTTTTCTAAATAAATACAGTGAGTGTAAAAAGTATTCGTACACTAGTCAATTTGAACAAAAACTTTGCAGAACTTTGTTTATTACAAAAGTATGTTAACAAAAACATGCATACATATTCTTAGAAATCTCTGGAACAAATGTCATTAACAACAAATTATTTATTTATATTTATTATGAAAATATTAACAAATTTCCAGAAATTGGCGTGAAATATACGTGTAATAAGTATTCATACACTTCTAATTTTACAACAAAAACTATAAATTTTAGTACATAAACGTAACAAAAATCAGTCTATTTGCTATTTTAGTATCTAGTGGGATTTCCTTTAGATTGTATAATCGCTTTAAGCCTTTGCGGCATTGAATTTACTAAATTTTTGGTTATAGTACTAGAAATTTTGTTCCATTCCTCTAAAAGTGCATTTTTTAAATCTTGTTTCGAAGAAATGTGATGGTCTCGAATTTTTTCTTCAAGATGACTCCATAAGTGCTCTATCACATTTACGTCTGGAGACTGTGGAGGGATTTTTAGTTGCTGCGGTACATTATACATATAGGATCCACTGACGTGTATTATAAGCATTATGCTTTGGATCATTATCTTGCAAAAATATATAATTGCCCTGTAACTGCATTTTATTTGCACTAACCTGAAGATGCTCTTTTAGAATATCGATGTACAATACATTTTGTGATCCATGATACCATCGATAAAATGGAGGGATCCAACTCCGCTCGCACTCATAGAGCCTAACTGCCAAACTGTGACTGATCTTCCTCCATGCTTTACGGTCGGCTTCAAATTTCTTTTTTCGTACTCGGTATTTTTTTTCCGCCATACTGTACATCGTCCATCTGACCCAAATATGTTAAATTTACTCTCATCGGTAAATATAATACGGTTCCAGTGCTCCATAGGATCATTAACGTACTCTTTTGCGAATTGCAATCGTTTCTTTCTATTAATTTCATTTACGAAATATTTCTTACGAGCTACTCTGCCGTGATATCCTCTATCCCGTAAAAAATTACGCACTGTGCTACTGCATACATTAATGTCCAGATCATTTTTAAGTTCAGTTGTGATTTTCACCGCACTTATCTTTGGATTTTGCTTTATTTTTCGAATTATCCATCGGCCGGTATACTCATTTATTATTCGTTTACGTCCGTTTCTTGGATTATTTTTTACAGTTTTTCTATCGCCATATCTGTCAATGATTCCTTGAATAGTGGACCTCGGTCTATTTAAAACTTTAGAAATTTCACTCAGTGTTTTACACTTATTATGTAAACTTATAACAATTTTCCTTTCTTCTTCAGAGGTTTCCTTGCGTTTTCGTACCATTTTACTGATAACTTCGTTGATAATGTTTGAATTCAGGATACTACCTATACCGACAGCGTCTCCAGACATGCTGATGCTAAGTATGTTTACATATCATTTATTATCTTGTAATCGTTCTATGTGGAATGTTACGAATCAAAGACTGTACTGTTATGCCGTAAGCTGCAGACTCGTCTAAATAGTTGCGGCGTCACAATATTAGGTTGATTTTTGATTGGGAAAGGTTCAAGTACTCGGACAAAGATATCAGGATATACTCTAAGGTTTATTCGGAGACTGAACACTGATGCACTCTTTACAAGATGAAACGTCCAAATGAGCCCGGAGGGCCAGGAGCGGTACGCTTTTATAATTTTGGTTTAAGTACAGCCGGGTTAGGTCTGGGTCTATGACGCATTTGTTTTTACCCCATAAAGGAGTCAACAAGTTCGTCATCTTCTTCGAGTATCGCTTATGACTAACCTTATCACTATGAGTAATACTTATTTTCTATGGGGGCCTACGGCATGACAGTACGAATACTTATTACTCGTATATTTTAGATCAATTTCTGGAAATTTGTTAATATTTTCATAATAAATATAAATAAATAATTTGTTGTTAATTACATTTGTTCCAGAGATTTCTAAGAATATGTATGTATGTTTTTGTTAACATACTTTTGTAATAAACAAAGTTCTGCAAAGTTTTTGTTCAAATTGACTAGTGTACGAATACTTTTTACACGCACTGTAGTTGCTTTTGGTTTATCCAGTATGTATAAAGCGTCGTCGATGCTAATAGTTATTAAATCCAAGTCGCCCATTTAGATTTAAATATCTCCAGTTGATCGAGAGTAAATGGATCGAGGGCTGGTACGAGTGGAAGATAATGGGAACGTGGATGAAGTGTCTATTAGTGATTTTACGCGTTGTTATGCTGCCGTTGATACTGTTCGTCGTTTTCTTCGCACCCTACTCTAACAAGTCAAAATTCTGGCAGTCGCCCGTTAACAAATATCTCTCATCCACCGCCAGCTACATCGTGTTTCTATTATTCGCTTTCCTCCAGTCGACGGCTGACAAAAGCGAACAGCTCCGTGGACCACCCAACACCGGTATTCTAAACAATTTTCTAAAATCGAGCTATAAAACAAAATCAAACGCCTCGACCTCTGACCCCGGGGATACTTTATTAGTGTACGTTTGGATTATGATCATCTACATCATCGCGTATACCTGGGCGATGATCCGTCTATGCGTGGTGCATGGCGCGAAGAAGTTCTTTACGACGCCTCAGTACTGGTACGCATCCAAGTATTCGTTAATAGATCATTGTGACACCTTCAAAAAATTGATTTTTCTTTTCATTTTTCGAAAATAGAAGAATGCCCTGTTTAACTTTCAAAGAAAAATTTTCAGTAATGTTTCTAAAGATTTACTACTTAATTTTGGTATGAAACTTTGTCGCCTGGCGTAGATAATATCTCGAAATCTACATTAACTATTTATTTAAAGAACACAAATTTATTTATAAAAAAAAATTAACACAAATTATTACGTAGGTTCGAGGTATTGATAATATTCCTATTTCTTCTGACATTTTTATATTGGATAATCGCCGCCGTGGACGTGACAATAAACGGACAGCTGGAATTGGAGAGGAAGTATTGGAACAAGTATGATCCCACGCTGATCGGTGAAGGGATTTTCTGTCTTGCGACCATCGCAGCGTTTCTAAAATTATTATATATCTGCTTGCTGAACTATCATCTTGGACCACTGCAGCTGTCTCTGGGAAAAATGATCACGGACGTTGTGAAATTTATCATTCTTTTCAGCATCATTATCCTTGCTTTCACCACGGGTAAACATCCTTGATTGTCGATAGATTTCGTACAAATTGTATCGAGTTTCGTTCGATAATATTTTCATTGTTTTGTAGGAACGTGTAAACTATATCAGTATTACGACGAGATGGTTCAGATCGACGACGAATCTAAGATCAAGACTCAACAAGTCAGCTCGTTCGTGGACTTCAAGTCCACGTTGAAGACTCTGTTCTGGGCACTCTTCTGCATGAGTCCCATCGAAAGCGCGGACGTGATAATCGAGAATCTTCCAGGCGAATCGGAAAACGAGACTGTCATCAATCATCACACGTTCACAGAGGTTATAGGCTACATATCATTCGCTGGTAAAAAAACTGATCTAACCTTTGTTCCTTTTACGTAAAAATCTCAAACCGTTCAATGTTATGTTAGCGATTTCAACATTTAGAAACTCTTAAATATAGAAAAATCATTAATTTACAATGAATCCAAATAATTGAAGACGATATTTTTCCAGGCTTCACGTTCATTTCTGTAATAGTGATACTGAACATGCTAATCGCATGCATGTCGAACACAATGACAAAAGTCACGGAAAACCTGATCGTTGAATGGACTTTCGGCCGAACAGAGGTTCGATACTCCTACAAGAATTGCCTCAACTAAATTTATTATAATGTTCCGTCTCTAACTAATCAACAATCGAAGTCTACTCCTGTTCAGTTACCAGAAATCAACCTTTTTTAATAACATTCAAATTCGTTGATTTTGTATGAAAGTAATCGCAATGGATTGGCGGTGTTCCCCCAATGAAAATGAATCCAATCACGATCACATTCGTACAATTTAATTATATAATTTGAACAAAGTACAACTGCAAATTGTCTGAGTATTCTGGCCGGGATATAAAATTTTAATTTTCATTAACGGCTTGACGAATTGTCTGGGCTGAATAAATTGAAGCAATTGTGAGGATGATTCCTGTTCAATTATCGAAAGAAAAATTCGATCAGTTAGAGAGGGAACACTGTATTATTCAGCTAGCTCGAGGAATCGACCTCGAGAAACGTTTTCCATGTTTTCAGACTTATGTCGATTACATGCTTACAACAACCCTTCCACCGCCGTTCAATATTATTCCAACCTACATCGGTATTCAGCCAGTGATCGAGTACGTGAAGATATTCCTTAAACCGACAGAAGATAAGCGTGCGCGATGGAGCATAAATCACTGTTGCTATATCGTTAGTAGATCAATATTGTATGTTCACAGTGTTTTAAATCACGATGTTGCGAAGAGTGATTAATACAACAATTTTCAATCTTACAATACTCACTATATAACTCACTAAACTTTTGTATAAATAGTAAATAGTAAATAAATTTTGCTACAGTTACGTCTAAGTATTTAATCGAAAACATTTTCCAAAAATTCTATTATAAATTCTATTAATACTCGAAATATTTTAATCACTTCTGCGTTATTTTTTAATAGGAATCTTTAGAAACCGAGAAGAACAAACAATTTTCCATGGTGATGAGGCGACTGGTTCAACGTTATTTCCGGCAAAAAGAAAAAGCGGCGGATGAGAACGAAATAGAGAGGCTCAGGAAAGAAATCGTAGAACTTAGGAACCTTTTAAGGGACGCTTTGTCTACCGATTGAAAGAATCCAAATGCGTAATTGTTCTTTTTCTCTTTTTTTTTTATGAATTTCGAAAAAGTCAGAAACTGTTTAATGTTGAGCGAACGGAGAATACGTTTTCTGCATTATTCTAGTAATGTACAGGAGAAAAGAACGACGAAGAAATGAATAGAAAACAGTTCTCGACGAAACAATACCATCTGTTGTAATTACCTTCGTCAAAGAAGAATAATAGCTATTTGCTGGGCACGTGGACTGTTTCTCAATTTCCAACGAGAGAAAAGGGGTTTCGAGGCAAAGCAAATCGTCCATCAAATGGCTTGTCAAGAAGTAACGAGTGTTCTTTGTATATAAAAGGAAGAAATTTATACTGCTTCTACAAGGTGTCTTGGAAATAAGTAGACCAAACTTTAGGAGTTCGGGTCGTTCGCTTTCAAGACGAAAAAAGTCACAGCAGTGTTACTGCTTTCCCGAATTACGAACATCTCGGTAAATGTTATCTTAACACTAGATTTACATTAGGTACATTCATATCATTCTATCGATAAAATTCAAAGAAAATCGCTAGCGAATAATATTTACGAGTTCTGTAACTTTAAGAACAGAATTTGAAACTCGAAAATTATGATCGAATAAAATTTGTATACTTTTATTTTGCTCTGTCATTGTTTATTACATCTCTATTACAGAATGTATGACCTTCGTTCGTACTCAAGGTGAGTAGGACAACCTTCCAATGTTTAGCAATTTATTTCTAGGGCATCTTCCATATTTTTTTATAACGACACTTGCTCTGACTTTTCCCTGAATTTATGAAACATTAAGCGCTGGATAAAATGTTAATACGAAAAAATTCCTTAGAGACTGTTGATTAACTTTTTCAATGTAATTTCAGATTTTCGCTTGAAAAATTGTAACTGTAAAACACGACGAATAATTATCAATATTGCATACAGGGTGTTCGGCCACCCCTGGGAAAAATTTTAATGGGGGATTTTAGAGGCCAAAATAAGACGAAAATCAAGAATACGAATTTGTTGATGGAGACTTTGTTAAAAAGTTATTAACGTTTAAAGTTCCGCCCGTACTGAATTTTTTTCTCGAAAATGCGCAGGATTTTGGGGGGTATGACTATTTACCAAAAATTATTGTAATTAACCCCCACAACCCAAAATAATTCTTCCAGAACGATCTGAAATTTTTTTTTCCCATCGAAAAATCTCACACCTTCTCGAATTTTTTTCTCGAAAATGCGCAGGATTTCGGGGGTATGACTATTTACCAAAAATTATTGTAATTAGCCCCCGCAACCGAAAATAATTTTTCCAGAACGATTTGAAATTTTTTTTTTTCGTTGAAAAAAGCAACCTAATTAGATTTTCGGTAAGGAATTTTTTTCTCGAAAGTACGTAGGATTTCGGGAGTATGTGTAATGACCAAAAATGATTGCAATTGACTTCCGCAACCGAAAATAATTTTTTTAGAACGTTTTGAAAAATTTTCTTTCCGCCGAAAAATTTCAGCATCTACCCGATTTTTTTTCTCAAAAGTGGTAAGGATAACGGAGGTATGTGTATTCACCACAAATTATTGTAATTGACCCCCGCAACCGAAAATAATTTTTCCAGAACGCTTCGAAATTGTTGAATTTAATTGTTAATAACTTTTTAATAACAAATTAGTATTGTTGATTTTCGTCTTATTTTGGCCTCTAGAATCCCCCATTAAAATTTTTCCCAGGGGTGACCGAACACCCTATATAAAAAGATTTTACTCTGTTTCAAGAACTTTTGAAACACGTTCGACACATTGATGAAATTGAAATACATATTCTAATTAATTGCGAATACATATAGTGTTGATATCTCGTAATTATAATCATACGTATAGTGTTTGTTAAATGTAAATTTCGCACGATTGCGTGACGTTTGCGTATTACGCAAATATTGAAAACGTTGCGATCCACGTGAAATTGGCTTCGCTGCAATGGAAATGCAGCTTACTTAATATGCAGCATACTGCTGTAACGATATTAACAAATTGCAAGTATAATGTGAACGTAAATAATTTCCACCATGGCAAAATTCATTCAAGTACACAAAATATAAAATTGAATTTTATAAATATTGTGATACGTTTTTCATGTAGATGGCTTAGGTAAATATATTTGAAAATAATTTTGTTGCTTTAGTCCTTCCAACGTCATGAAATTAACATAGCAGCGTAAAGTTAGCTTATGCGCGTACGCTCCGCTAAGAAATTAACAGAGGGCCATAAATTTTCATTATATTTTAGCGAATTTAACAAAGTTCACTGTACGAAGGTAACTAAACTTTGAATGGCTGTTAGCCACGACGTTCAAACTACACTTGTTTGCTTTTGTCCAATTATTTCGTTCTGAAATAATAATAAAGAGAAGTAGTTCACTTTTATTAAAAATTCAGAAACCTTTTACAAAGTCGCTACGTATGTTATTAAAAAATGAAGAACACGTAGCAAATATTGTGTATAGGAGGTGTAAAAAATACAATTTCATTTTTATGTTTATCCGTGGATAAAATGTTTGCAGCGACCTAGTAATAAAAGGACTAGATTTTAATAAAGTCACTTATCCGGGTCCCTTGTACGAAGGACGTAAAAGAAACCTAATCTTGTCGTCAATGCGTGACGCCTATTTCCTGTGGTGACTCGAGGGGTGAAAGAAACCATCTCCGTTCCGGCGTATTTATACGAAGTGATAAGAGACATACTATTTTCTAGGAATGCCTAGAAACCTCGCGAATAAAAGGGTTAACGACTTCTGGCAGCCTCTTACAATCTCATAATGAAGATTTTTCCCGCCCTTGTGCAAGTGGCTACGTAACAACTTCTTTTACAAGAGCTTCCAAAAGGGTTAAAAAATTAGGAACAAACCAAATTTCGTCGGGGATGTTAACGAGCACGCTATGTATGCTAATATCTTTCTCTTTCGTGATACAATATTTGAGGATTTCAGGATTAACAAAATGAATCTGTGAATGGAGCTGTAATTAACTAAAAGTGTACAGGAAAATGGTTCCCTAATGGATTTTTATGGAAAGGATAATTCTCGCTGCTCTAAGCATTCAAGGGATCACTTAAACGAGTTAAACAGTATTTTGAAAATTAACTGTGTAATACAAATTACACTTTTTCCATTTGTAACGAATAAAGTAGAAAAAAATGTGACTATATGAAATAGAAATTATTTTAAATCTTGTACTGTGTTTAAACGTAATAATATTTTTTCATATCCTTTCAGCTGCTCGTAACTCTATATTACCTCTGCTGCGCTCATTTTCACGCTAATTGAAAACCGCACAGAAAGCGAAAATTCTAATTAGGAAGTTTTCAAATTTAATAAAAATTTTTCTCTTGCCAGATTTATTAATTTCGTTTTAATATATACTGAAAGCGTCCCGACCAAATGAAAATCAATGTTACGATGGATACCATCAAATATAAAATATTACAATTGCGAAACGATCGCCCGCGAATCGAAAATACATTTAATTTGAAATTAATCTGAATATGAATCATAAATGAACGTTGGAGAACAACAATGATATAAATCAAAATAATTAAAAAGCAATTACATGCATATGTATTTTCGTTTATCGTATAGAATGCTACAATTTAAACTATAATTTCTCCGAATGGAGTACAATTATGATCTTCGAGGACTCGATTAATCTGAAACCATTCGTGTTATTGGCGAGACGCAGCCAATGATATTTCAATAATACCTTTTGTAGTTTTTATTTTATTTCAATTTAAGGTTCTATCGCTCTTATTGGAAATCTATAAAGCGAAATGTGTTTTGTGACAAACTATTTCTCCCTCGGGCTTCGATTATCCCCGCTGTTTGTCACCCTTTGAAGGCGATTTAACGGGTTCTACAGTATTCGGACAGCGTACGAAGAAGTCTGAATTACCGTAAGTATAAGGAAAATAACAATCGATAACAGAAAACGGCTGGATATCGCTACCGAGGAGCGTAATATGGATGGATTCAACGGCAATAACCGTCGATGCTTTCCGATCACGAGGACCTTCCTGCGCCATCATTGATTGCTTTACCAATAGTAATGTTCTCGACGAGTCTGCGACGGTTCTCCGATAGCTACGATTTCATTACTACAAATCGGTTTGTTTCTGACGTTTATCGCGCATTACGCGAGATTTCGCCCGTAAGAAAATACTCTAAAAGGAAACTGAACGACGCTAAAGCTGTAGGGAATTGAAACGTTGCGTCGCAAGAATTATACAGAGCGATTCTAAAAGCTGGAACATGCCGGTAGCTTTTTTTCAATCGAAGATATGAAGGACTCGAGAAGGAAAACGTTTTGTCGTTTAGTACAACAGCAGTACGCGCTCACACGATCGGATCCACGCTATTCCACAATGCACGACGAATTGCAATTGATTCGTGATTAATTTTAAATAACTCACTGTGCAATTCATTCGTTCTGTCATGCCGTAAGCCCCCATAGAAATAAGTATTACTCATAGCGATAAGGTTAGTCTAAAAACAAATGCGTCATACGCCTAGACCTAACCCGGCTGTACCTAAACCAAAAATTATAAAAGCGTACCGCTTCTGGCCCTCGGGGCTCATTTTCACTTCTGATTTTGTAAGAAGTGCACCAGTGTTCAGTCTCCGAATAAACCTTAGAGTATATCCTGATATCTTTGTCCGAGTGCTTGAACCCTTCCCAATTAAAATCATCCTAATATTGTGACTTTGCAACTATTTGGACGAGTCTGCAGCTTACGGCATAACAGTTCGATAACATTCGTGATGGACGCGCGATAAGTTTAAATAAATTGTAACCTCTGCACCGTTGAATTCGCGATGTCGCGTAAATGCGAGAGCGGCTAATTCAAGCGTGGGTCAAAGTGTGGATGTTCTAGCGACAGAGTCAGGCTATGAAATAGTAATCGATCGAGAAAAGTGCCCGCGTACATCTGAAGCTCGCCCCAAATCCTAATTCCAGCCCTACAGAGCCGAGGCCTCTTCATCCAACATCCCCTTCCCCAGCTTCCCATCGAGCTCGACACGGCCATACTTTTTTCGAGAGTGCAACTACGCAAAAAAGACGATAAACCGACGGTCGAGGGGTAGAGAAATTGCTCGTTAAACGAGTGACAAACGATACTCGAGGACAGATAATTTGGTCCAACCGGAGGGAGCGGAAACGGAAAGTTTCGATTGTTCGGTGAATCGCTGGCAAACGACGCAGAAAGAGCATAATCAGAAACATCGACCGTTGTCGGGGAACTAAGACTCGTCGAAAACTAGCTAACGAAATGTTGTTACTGTTATTGTTATTCGCTACAGTGTACCATTTATTCCATTTTTTCTCAACTTTACCAAAACGTACGATCCAAACTGCGTTATGGACAGTTTTTTACGACGTATCGTAAAATTTCTGATGCAAATATTTAATTTTATACGTCTCAAGATATAAACAGGATTTTTTCAAAATAGAGCCAATAGGCAACGGAATTTTTATTATCGTAATTCTTTTGTGAGAATTTAAAACTTATCGATGGATGGTTGCTCAGCGAGTCTGTATATGATTTCGGCTATAGGGGAGGGTCGCTAAAGTCGTACTTAAGACATTTTATCTTGTATTTCCCATTTGGTGCACGATTTAGGAAAATCGTGATTACTTTTTTGAAGCTATCGATTTAATCTTTAGGATAATTCGAATATGGAAGTAGAATAAATGCATTATAAAAACGACTATTTAAACGATAAATGTATCTATCTATCTATCTACAATATTTAATTATAATTTTCTGTAGTGCTGTATTTCTCTGAGGAATTATTATTTCTGCAGAGAATTAAATTCCGTTGACAGATTTGCTGCCAAGTACAGACGTATTTTGACACTATCGATAAATTCACGGTTTGAAATTGATTCTCTTATATCAAAGCATTCGTTACCCTCAAGTAACGTTTGAAACGTATGGAAACATACAAATATAGGTATCGGTACCTATTAATTACGTAAAGTTTAATACCTGTTTAATTGCATTTGCAATTCGTCAGAAATATTATATATATTCTGTACATAAATATTTAAATGAAATATTTTAGCTTTGTGTTTCTTCAATGTCTTTGACACTGAAAATAAATTGCATGCTATAAAAGAGACTGAATACAACAGAAATAATAATAACTTTACTAAAATGACGATTTGTAAGCAAGAGTGATTTGAATAGAATAAAATAATTTAATATTCTGAAAATTAATTACTATGATGCATTTCAATTGTATTTCTACACTTTGCTAAGTTTCAGAGTTAGTGAAAGAAGAATGATGTAATGAAATTTATAACACGAAAGGGAGTAAAATAGTGGTCATTGGTATTATTATTATTATTACATGTTACCAATATCAATAACAACTAATTTCGATGTCTGTTTAATAGCTTAATACAATGCTTGGGAATTGATATACATTGAAATTAATGACGATGTTATTGAATTGGATCGAACGTCAACAAGCTTGATTACTGTAACTGGGGTTAGGTTATAAAGCAGCAATTGCTGAACCTTGCCCTTTCATCGTGATATAGTCGATATTTATATTTTCGTTCCCATCCATTTTACATTTTATTTTATTTCTACCCTGTTACAGCGTATTAAGCTCTCTAAATAAGTAAAAAATAACATTTCTGATCAGGATTTTACGTTTATGAGCCCCTTCAGTAAGTGAAATGCAGAAATAAATAAATAAAATATGTAAAGTATAAGAGAACGTATGCAAAATATTTATGTGCTATTTAAATAATTTCAGATTAAAAATTTGACGTCATATTTAATTCAAAATCAAATAACAAGAAATAAAGGTTATTGGCGGTCGAAACGTTAGTAATAACAAAATTTGTTATTCGAATTAGAAGACAAAACTTCGCAAAAAGTCATTTTACGAGTATTTTTACCAGATAGCTCAACACCATGTAAACTATAAAGAATGTTAATTGCACGTGTTGGTCTAATGAACTGTACCTTAAAATCGTATTGATTCTAGCGAAAAAGAAATACGAGGAAAAGAGGAAGAAAGTTTACACCCTGTTAAACTTGCGTCAGTAGTATTTCCTGTTATTATTCCGGCAGTAGTAACGGACGGGAAAGTCAGACCAAAAGACAAAAGTGTCACGTACATAAAATGTGTGTGCTTAAAAAATTCATTGACCGTATTTTCTATGCATATTCTATTTATTAATTGTACTGATAAAAATCTTTGACCGCGAATACTTTTTTTTTCAAATTAACTATAAAGGAAAATACGTGACTGTAGACAAGCGAAGGTCCTCTATCAAATTAAATCTGTACTTTAAACCTCTAACCTAATATTCAATTTAAAATCTAAATCATGCAGGTAGAAAAAAATAAACATCCACGTAGAATTTAAGAAAGTCCCAATTTGTCTAAAAAATAATACAATTTTTTTAGAACAACGCGCGTCCCAAAAAGGCTTAAAATCAATTTTCGCGGAAACGGAGTTTCGTACAAAAAAAGATTATCATACGTGTTTTTGTTTATTTTTGTACACAGAAACACATCCTTTTTGTATATACAGTATTGTCTCTATAGAAGCGACGCTCTCGGGGCTCAACGCTCGGCTATATCGTGGACGAGAAACGATTCTTGATACTTTGTTGACGCCTACTGGAGGCGGCGAGTATAGAAAAGAACAGCGAGCATATGACAAAGAGGGACTGAGCGGCCGAGCATCGCCGAATTTGCTATCGCTTCCTTCGCTTCGGGTCGGCTGTAACGAAACACAGGCGATGTTTATGCGAGCCTATACGAAATCGGTGTTCTAATTCTGACTTCTACCTCTCTTGGTAGAGGTCGCAGAATGAAATACTGATTCTGTATAGGCTCGCGTAAACATCGCCTGTGTTTCGATACAGCCGACGTGGAGTCACTTGAGCGATGCATGCCTTTGATTTCTTATTGCGTTAGTAAATAGGACCTAAATTGTATATCGTATTTGGTGTCATTTTAATCAGAAAAGTGTCACGAATATGTTGATGAAGTTTGAAAAAAGGAAGAACAAAAATAAAGATGAATTTCGTTGTTGATTTAATATTGTATATGTACTAGTTAAATCGTGTCATAACTTCAGTACATATATGTATGTATCGATCGTTTACTGCAATAGTGATATAACCCGAAAAGATATACATAACTTGCGAATTTAAACTGTTTAACCAACTTATTTTACTCTGAGTTGTCTCACGATTTCGGCAAATAAATGATAGGTCAATTAAATTACAATTCCTTTTTTCAGATGAGGATACACTTTAAAGAAAGGTCAAATGTATATTATAATTTATGAAAAACAATAATAAAAATTATGTTGTACTTGATCTTAGTTAAATCAGAAAACTGTCACAGACATGTTAAAAGTTTCAAAACAAGAAAACGAAAAATAAAAAATTTGTATTATTGCACTAGTGTTGCCTTAGTAATTTGAGCCCGTATCGTATGACAATGTTCGACGACCGACTGTCAAACGCGCCGCTATCTTGGGGAACCGCCCATAGGAAGGCATACTCGCCGATACAGCGAGTGCTTAGTTCTAACGGTACGCAGTGGGGATAAGTAGAGGGGATATGATATTTGCCTATATCGTGGACGAGTTCCGAGCTTATATAGAGAAAATACTGTACCGTTCATTTCGAAATATTCCATTTATTGTTGCGTAGATAGAAAGTAATTTGTAACTCGAGAACGCTCAAATATCCGTGGACTACTCGATTCGTGGTTCGAAAGCGCATACTGTGATATCTGTCGATGTTTTACCGCAGTTAACTGTCAGTCTGTTATTGAGTAAAACATCGAATCTCTCCCAAGGGGATCGCAACGCGCGACCCCAGCTTTTCTGGCTCAGGAAAAGCTTTCAAAGATAAGATTCGCGCATGGTATCAAATATTTAAACGACGATATTTCGCGTTGCCGTCCAAACGAATCTCGATATTATAGCTCGGCTATTTCACGGAATCGATCGTAAACTCTAGCAGAATGCAAAGCTTCGAGTTGCAAAGTGGGGTGGATCGTTTAATTGAAACGGTACGGATCGAATGAGTCTCAACTATAAACGTTAGGTTTTATTCAGTCGATAGAACTGCCTGAAACTCATTGAACCTGAAGTTAATTGATATTTCCACGGAAAGAGTACATAAAGAAGAGCCGATTGTTCCATGTGCGATTAAAACTGCACGAATTAAAATTTATAAACTGATATAGACTTGATCGATGATTGCTATGGGAATTAAACACTACAAGAATTCATAATAATTTAAAAATAAGGTAACGTTAGACTACACTAAAGTACAGGCCAACGACAGTAAGCGATAAAAATCGAAAAAATATTATACAATAGAGTTCCGATTATCCGGCATATTTGATTTGTACTCGACAGGAGAGATAAGCAGAGTTTTATTTGTTTTACTATCAAATCTTTAAATTGTATTCTACGAGTAACGAATAAAAAACAGTTTATCTTTTATTCAATATTCGAAATTTCTGTCTAGATAAGAATATTAATAATATCTGCTCGAGGAGGAGGTTAAATTAGAATTTCATGCTTGAAATTCGCAGACTGGCAGGGAAGTAATTAATCATTCTAATAACCAGACTATATAAGTTTATGCAACTATGACATGCCGCAAATATGCAAAGTAAATGCAAGATATATGTAAAGCACCTGCACAATATATGCGGTAAATGCATTTTCGTAGATATTAGAAATTTCGTACTTTGTTTAATCGAAAATTAACCGAAGAATGACAGTATATCGAGGTTGATGTAACTGTGCATATATGTATATAGAAAATTATGCTTTCTCTTGTTTAGTTTCAGATCCAGAAACTTCCAATATTTTGTGACATAACCGTTTTAAGTTTCAGTATGGACGTAGCTTGCTATGAATGGGCAAGTAATCACCAGAGGTATTCAAAATGGCCTCCGTAGCTGAGCAGACTGACATTCAAATGTTGATATGCATATTTAATGCATGTTCATTATTCTTCGGCATTTCCCACTGGCCTGGAATACACTATCGATTCGTATTCAAGTAAATAAAAAAGTCAAGACGGACGGAAGTGACCATATCATTAGTCCACCGTGATATAATCTTAACCCTTAAGTGGACTCTGAATCTCAACTGAATTCTTTTACTTAATGTTGACTTTTACCAAATTGGCAAATGGATATCAACTTTTCCTTAAAGCATTTAAAATATAATGAATTAGTTTAAACTTGCGAAGAGCCACAGCAGCCTCAATAATCCATTTAAGGGTTAATGTTAATCGTCGGGCACAAGACATATTTCTCTATACCGACACGTACACGCGCTGAAACTTCAATTATTATGTAATCGAGGAAATAATTTAGTCTGAAACAAGTACAAAAAGCTAAATGAAATCATGTTTAGTGATCGAAATAATTAAAAGTAACGTAAAAGAAGAAATATAAAATTTAGAATAGAAATTGAAAAATATATTTTTGATTGTCTTTAAATATTTAAAATTCGGTAGGGAAGCGGTTGAGGCGACGAAAAAGAAGAACGATCAATCGATCGTCAATCCGTTTGAACGTAAATGTAGATTCACTTTGCGTAATGGACAAGTTTTGCTAATGATAAAGAATGAGCCTGTCAGTATAATGACAATAAAACAGAGTGTAGAAGATAGTGATGTTTCCTGGCGGAGTACTTCACTGAAAAACCTCTACTGTCACGAAGGCGCGTCGAAAAACGATTGGAAGAGTTTGGGATAATGGCGGCGACAGGAGCGATGGTCGTTTTTAAAAGTGAGACTTCTTTTCAAGCATTACTTTCTAAACGAGAATCTTTGTCTTATCGTGATAACCCAGTAATCCAGTTAATCGCAGAATACCTGATAAAGATTCATGCTCCTTGCAGCTTCGACGCTTTACAAACGTTTACTAACACTTTAAACGCGCCACGAAACGTTTAATTATGAAACGGATTCGTTTTTCTCCATAGCAAATTGATTTAGCCGCGAATGAACAAATTGAATACATCAAGGGGATAACAGTTAAAGCAGGTTCTAGCGCAAGTGGAAACAGCAAAATTACATTTCCTCGTTAGAATGGCCACCACGGCCGTCTGTTGCCAATCCAATAAAAAATGAACGCGCCATTGTGAAGCAGAAGCCTCGAGGAAACCCCAACGGTTGCCAAAATAAAAAGATACAATAAAGAGAACTGTGTAAATTGAAATGCGGCGTATCAAAATAAATCTTTAGATACGAATATTGCAGAATATTTTTTAGAAAACACAGATGATTGAATTTTTTCTTTTTAATTTAATAATAAAGGGGATGATGTTAACATATTTTGTTCTTGTATAAATATGTTGTATAAGCATACCGTTAAATTAAAAAGAAAAGTTAGCCAATATCTCCGTTTTTCTTTAGGCACAAACGAGGCAAGATGTTTGGAGGGAAAGGTATTCGATTCTATCGCGATAATGACGCATCTCTGTGGAAGATAACGCATCTGCCACAGCCCTTTGAGGGAAGAAGGACATTGCTGAGGGTAGGAGAAGCAAAACCCGTGAGGATGCGCAAGTTCGTAAACCGACCCAGCTTGCAGTCCTCGCGCGACTTTCGTGCTGCAAGCGTCGTCCTGTGAAGTGTTTCGTTGTCATTGTCGCGGAGAAGGGAGAAAATAAATGGTGACGGTCGGTGATCTTTGTTTTCGCGTTATCCACCCCCTAAGAGGCGTCAGGGTGGCTCAATTTTTGCCATGTTTCAGCCTAAAATGAACCTTCCTACGAAGATAAATATCAAACAAAAGTGAAATACCCAGTCTGAAATCTTTTTAAATTCCTAGTAGTTCGTCTGACAAGGACTTTTATAGTTTCATGAACCGCGTTCACCGACGAGAAAAAATTCTCGATGTGCTCTCGGTGCACGTGGATAAATTTTGATTTGGGACGAACAATGAAGAAACGAATTGTGAATTTAAAAAAACGTGCAACGTGAAATAAAAAATATTCTCTCGAAGAGCCGGTGCATATGTATATTTGATAAAACTTTCGAAGTAAGACGAGAACAGTAATTTCCTGTGTTGATATATTAATGAACTTTGTGAACAATCGTGGAACATTATACGTAATACAACGCACTTCGTAATAACGGAGTCAGTTAATCACAGTTATAACAGTTTTATAATTGTCAGATGTTACATACAGAGTTTATTTATTATTATTACACATAAATAACATATACAGAGTTGTTGAAAAATAATTTAAAACTCTTGGTGCGCGACTTTCTAGGTCACCTGATATATATCATTTTTAAACACTTTTTAAATCGAATTTTGATGACATAATTGTAATGGTTGTTATTAATTAAAACCATAACATTCACTTTCGTGTTTAGATACTAGATAGTGCTATTGATGAATGAATGTTATTGTCCTCTTTTGTTTAACATCTTTTGTTTTACAATTGCATCAGGTGCACGAATGAGCAGAGTCAAATTTAGTTATCAAAAATTTAGATTCATCCGTAAACTAACTTCCATTCTTAAATGTATTTGTAAATTAGAATTCATTGACAGAGTTTACGAAGCTAGTTTACGAACGAGTCTATTTGTATTCGTTGTTTACGAATGTGCCCAATTCCGCAAACAACAAGTAATGCACGAAAACAATTAAAAAAGTTTAAATAACTGTATGTCCTATTTGACCTTATTTTTGTGTCATAGTAAGTGCCTTCTTTAACACTCAGTATTAATCAAAAGTATTTAAAATTTAAATTACTTTCCCACGAGAAAGTCCCCGGGGAGCACGATCGCTGTGCAGAATATACGATAACTTCTTGTTTTCCTTAATGGAGGATAAACAGATCGATATCGTGTCGATATCTTAAGCGATTAATCGAACGAGTACTTGGAAAAAATTTTATCAGATGTATTTCAGATGTGATTATACAGCTCTGACCATACATTATGATACACCCTGGATATTTTGTATTTTATTTCCCCTTTCATTGTCTTATATTCTGTTTTATTACCGCGCAGTAAATGGTGTCGGACTTTCCTGACCCTTTTTCCATTCCTGGGATTCGGGATCGAAAAGATTTTCCCGGGATTTGTTATTTGTTAATCTGTGTGAATCTTGTATTTGTTTATATAAAAACAGCCACTATATTTTCATTTTTAATAATGCATTGCTTGTACACTAATAACCGTAAAATAAACAAAAATTTGTAAGAATAAAAAGAAGAAATAAAAATGCTATTATGATAAACTAGGCATACTATTATTTTTCATTTACTGAATCACAGATGCTCAGTTATTTTGATTTTCAAACTGAAATTCGGGCAACTATTTTGCTTACTTGCACAAAATGAAAACACTATTAAATAGCAATTTATAAATTTTCCAATATTCTCGGGAACCAGACACTAGCATTAAAAACGTTAAATATAGAAATAAATAATATTTCAGTATTGGATAAGATTTCGTAACATATAAACTGAATGATTAAAGCTCTCAAGAAGACTCGAATGCTTTCAAGGAATGCAATTTATGGGCGGAAAGATGGACTTCCCTAGCATCGTGAGCATCGCTCAGTGGAATTCTTTATAGCTCCTTGGAGTATCGCCAACAACAACGAAAGAAATTAAAGCTAAACCGCTGACGCTAAATGTTAATCCTTACTGTTAACGTTTACAATCCACGATGACACGAAACTAAAGATCGAAAGAAGGATGTTGATAGAAACTGTCAAGACACAAGGAACCTACAAGCCTACCGTATTTCGATGAACTGGGAAATCGCGCGAATTTACTACGCTGTTACGGCGCTTTTTGGCGAAGAAAATTCGTATGGAAATTGCCGTAGTATTCCGTTGAAAGAATGAATCACTTTTCATCAGGACGGAGCCTAACGAATGGGACAGACGAGAGCATTGTTGATCTGTAAGCACGGACGCGGGTCGAATTTTATGTGGTCATCTATCGTCGCAAATGGATCGAGCGTGCGCTGGATGAAGGGTGAAAATCGTTCGAGGGAATCCCTAGGCTTCTTCGGGAATGGCCGACGTTTGCGGAGAAAATCAGCATTTTGATCGGGGAATTTCTATCGACCTCAATGATACGGAAACGTTCGTGAATGTAAGCTAAAATTATTGCTTCCATGCGCACTAGAGAAATAAAAAAATGTTACAGGGATAGTGTTTCTCAAACTGAGACTCAGCGAAGCTCAATTCTTACTTTATGGACTCAAACGTAATGCAAATTCAAAGTACACAAAATTTACACGCGTGCAATTCCAAAGCTACTCATGTTTTATCCATAACTATACCACTGTTAGAAACGGAAAAGCTTCCACTTTAAAACAGCTTCCGATTTATGTCGATCCGTCTTTCCGTTTTGGAGATATCTTAATTTATGTAAAGGGGTAATTTTTCAAATTTGACAGTCTCTGTCTTCGTCTAACGCGCCGAACGGACCTCTCTCTCTCGCACGTGAGTCACAACAGTCGTGACCAGGAAGTCGTAGTATTTCCAAGAATTTACTACGCACTATTTACTATTTTCACGGGCAAGGTCATTCATACCGCGCCGAATGTCACCAATGAAACGTAAACAAACGCTTCGAACCCTCACATATCCGGAACTAGCCACCGCATCGACTTGAAATTAAAATCGCTATATCTTTGGAACTAGTTACGCTATCGACTTAAAATAAAAGGCGTTTTAAAGGGCGTTTCATACCCTATTCGATGCATATATCAACTATTATAATTAACGCTATCTTCTATGTTTATTTTGAAATCAACTTTGACATTAAATACTCAAATAATTATTGTAGACGTTAATTCTTTCGTCTTTTGATAATTCTACAACGATAAATAAATAGAAACGAAAACTAATTTTCAAAATTTTATACTAATTTCGAAAATATCATTTACTTTGAGCAAAGTGTTACCATATTAAATTAACTGTTGAAATAAATAAAAGAATTTGTTTACATCGCCAAAAATAAACGAATTCTTCTTTATCACTCGGCTATACATATCATAGTACATACATGTCATAGAATGCAAGAAAGTATGATGTGAAGTGAATGATGTTTTGTATAGAGGGATGAGTGTATGATCTAAATGATTCGTATACATTATGATAGAAAAGTGAACGAAAGAGCGACGTGTGTGAAACTGGTCACTGTTAAGCGAGCATCGAGAAGGAGAAGACGTGTGGGACAAAAAATAGAGTCGTTGTTAATGTTTCAATATCTGTAAAATAGTTTCTAACAGTACGTTCAATTCATCCATTCACAATATGCTGGGAACAAAAGAATATACCCTCCAATTCGTTTATTCGAATATTATACAGTGTCCGAGGCAATGTAATACCATCGGCCAGCGAGTGATTCTTCATGAAGAAGTAAATCGAAAATAGAGAATAAAATTCTCAAATGCAAAGAAATAATTTCCCACTCACTACATGTACTTTTAAGAAACATGAACGATAGCAAAATAACTCCACTGGCGGTAATTTCAATTAATATAGAACACAGCAATGATATTAAATTATTTCAAAAAGCGAAGGCTCGAGCGAAAAAATATTGTTCGTTTTTTTCAACTTATTTTTATATACAGAAACACTCTCTGCCCGGTTGTACCACTCGCCCTGCTCTATACAGGGTGTTCGGCCACCCCTAGGAAAAATTTTAATGAGAGATTCAAAAGGCCAAAATAAGACGGAAATCAAAAATGCCAATTTGTTGATTGAGACTTCGTTAAAAAGTTATTAACGTTTAAAGTTCCACCTGTAGAACGGCAATCTGCGTACAGCTGCACGCTGGACTAATCCAAGGATACTAATAAGACACTAATTTGTTGACTGAGGCTTCCTTAAAAAGTTATAGAAACATTTCCGATCACACAGTATATTTTCGGTAAAGAATTTTTTTCTCGAAAGTACATAGGATTTCGGAAGTATGTATATTCACCAAAAATGATTGTAATTGACACGCGCAACCGAACATTATTTTTTTAGAACGATTTGAAAAAGTTTTTTTTCGCCGAAGAAATTAGGCACAAACCCCCTGTTGATTTTTCTTAAAAATTCGTTTTTCATTTTTAATAAATTTGTTTGACGCTGTACGGAAAAGTTGTCTAATACTCTTTTGTAGCTATCCATGAGCTCTACATCCGGACTAAATTTTAATGAGATTCATTGACTGTTGTAGAAGTTATGACCGTTTGGAAATAGGACCATTTTTATAGTGTTCTTCTCACTTTTCGAGGTTAAAGAACAACTCTTTCAATATTCTTGGAATTTCTACACATTCTTAACCAAAATACACGTCATTTGCCTTTTGAAACATTAAAATCCTCCGAGCCGTTCAGAAGTTATGATATTTTAAACATATGCATGAAATTTCATTGAAACATATCAATGTATGGTCAGACATTACATTTTCGGTAAGGAATTTTTTTCTCAAAACTGCGTGGGATTTCGGGGATACGTGTATACACCAAAAATGATTGTAATTGACACCCGCAACCAAAAGTAGTTTTTCCAGATCGATTTGAAATTTTTTTTGCCGCCGAAAAATTTCAGTACCCTGTCGATTTTTCTTAAAAATTCGTTTTTGATTTTTAATAATTTTGTTTGACGCCCTACAGAAAAGATTTGTAATACTTTTTTGTATTCTAATAAATAAGTAATTTCTACATATTCTTCACTAAAATGCGCATCGTTTGCATTTTGAAATATTAAAATCGTCCAATCCGTTCAGGAGTTATGATGTTTTAAAGATTTCCATGTTTCGGGCAAACATTTCTGGCCAGAAATTATATTTTGTGTTATAACTGTGTTTCGTAGAAAATGGCTACGAGGGGGTAATTTAACTTCAACTTCAGCCGCAAAAATATCTGGCGTTCCACGGAAAAGGGAACGAAACGAACGCTGGTAAAATAAGAATATCGTCGGAGCAGAACAAAGAAAATGTTATCTCCACGCGTTATTAAGTTACGCGACGCACTTCTCGCACTATTGCTCTTGCTTTATGATTTTATCGTGACGCCTTTCGCCCGGTGAAATATTGAAGGTAAAGTATCGCGAACTTTTTCTTTTTATCCCTCTACGACACCGACGCGACGCCTATTTCATGCTGTTCAACGATCGTGTGAATTTAATCATTCGTGAAAAATTCGTTGCTGCATGGAAAATTCACTGGAAACGTTTCCTCGACGAAGACAATCTATATATCTATATTATGTATGTATATAAAATGAAAAGCCTGACTCACTGACTCATCAACGCCCAAGCCAAGCCCTTGGACATAAAAAGCTGAAGTTTTGTACAGAGGTTTCCTTTATGATGTATACACGGAATAAAAAAGGATATTCCGAAACTCAACCCCTAAGGGGGTGGAAAGGGGTTGCAACGTTTGTATGAGGAATATTTTATTTGTGGTCGGATTTGCTTCAAACTTGGTCTTAATGCTCTTTAATATAATTAATCAAACACCTGTTTCGGCATTTTAAAAAATTCAACCTCTGAAGGGGTGAAAAGGGGTTGCAACGTTTGTATGGGACATATTTTGTTCGTGGTCAGATTTACCTGATACTTGATCGCGAATGCTCATTGATACACTTATTTCGCATTAAAGTTGCCTTATTTCCGTAAATGGATCTAGAAACTTTAAATTTAACATGTACGAAGGTCTTTTGGGGCGTTAATTACGAAAATGGTATCAATTTTGAAATGTAAGATGGAGATATGACATAAAATTAAAACTCTATAGAGGTGAATGGGGGCTTAAAAGGTTTTATGGAGAAACAATATCTATTTCCGAGGGAACTAAACGGTTTCCTATGCGAACGAAGCCGCGGGCAAAAGCTAGTTTTCAATCTTACTTGTCCCACTCTACAATCAAAGTTTATAACTAGACTGCGTATGTTTATGCATTTATGGGAAATTTTAATCCTCAAAAAACTACAGAATGCATTTAATATGCAAAAATGTAAGAAGTACTTAAAGTAAGATACGAATTATTATATTTAGGGGTTGAGACAGCCCTCTGCGAAGCTTCCGTTTCATTAATTCTATTATTAAAAATGTGAATTTGCATAAAGATCCGCAGTCTATTTATAACAAATGGCATCCAGATCCATTGTATGGATCGCAATATCTGCTTTAACAACGATTCGATCACGAAAGCTTGACACTTCGAATGTTTAATTTCGAAAACATTACTCGTAATATTATCTTCCTTAAAGTATTGTACAAAGTATAACAAAGATTTGCACACAATACAGCTAACGTTAGCTTAATGTTATTTTCCCTTTTTCTATTCGTTACATCGATTAAATTTTCGTATTTATTGCGCCCGTGCAATTTCAGTTCGCACCGGTTGCCAATTTTCGCGTAATCTTCCAGCCTCAGCCTTGCAATTTCACACAGCCGAACGATTCTTTAACAAATCCTTTGTATCCCTCGTGGACAGCTAATGAGACATGAGGCTAATTCCGCGGGTTAAATATTCTAGCGTGATTCGTACACGGAAAGCAAATTGCGATTGCAAACCAATTTAATTAACTGGAACGTCGACTAGCTGTAATGTCTATATGACTGCACGCTTTGGTCTCGCGACAAGAAAACAACATTCATTTCAAAAGACTGAATGAATATAAAAGGAGGTAACGAATTATCGCGTGTTAAGAAGAAAGCAAATAAGAAAATTAATGCACAAAAGTAGAAATAGACTAGAATGGTACAATAATACTTTGTTTAAATATTTAAATACATTTTTAAATATTTTTTTAAATAGTTTTAACTTACTCTTTTATTCTCAATTAATACGAATAATCGAGTTTTATATTAGATTTTTCTTCGTTACGAGCGAAATAATTCATCTCTAAAGAAGTGTAATTCAATAGAAAACTTACTTAATTCTGAAGAAGTATAATTCTGTAGAAAACTTGCTTGATCCTATTACGTAATATTAACGCAGCGAGAAATGAAATAAAATAAAGAAAAGAAGTAATAACATAACCCAAAAATAAATAGAAATTAAAAAATAAAAAACTATTTCATTTCAGGGTTAAATAACGAAATAATCAAGATTCAATTATTTTCCATTAGTTTACAAGTAAAAATAAGATAAAAAAAAAGTTAGTTTTCTCATAACAAGTAATCGAATAACATCTAATTATATGAAAAATATATTTTGTATTAAATATTCCTCGTATGTTTTGCTCTTGGTTTTCAACAAATAATATTGAACTGAAATTGACTCGTAAAATATTTTACTGTAATAATTATTTGAATCAACCAGCCATTTGTCAATTCATTCTAATAACACAAGCATTAAGTCTTATAGTAGTTACGTAAGAATTGAAATATAGGTGGTGGGGTTATATTGAGTAAGTAGAGAACCATATTAGATCGCTTACCTCAATAATTGCAAGACTCTTTAGCCCTTATTGGTTCAATTATACATACTGATGTCTTCCTGAGAGTAACTACGAAGACTAGAAACATCCGTATCCTCGTTAATTTAGTCCAATGAAGTATGTTTTGTCCTTGGACCGGATCTAAAAGTAAAAAGAGTGTCATATTAACGATACATCCATGCTAGATATCGGGGTACATTTAATTAACGTATTAACATTTTTTAGTTAGCAATAAAAGGGGCAAATAAAATATTATTAACAAATTTCATGTATCTCGTATCTAGAAATTATAATACATGTCTAATAATATTAAATTTATTTGTGCCGTTCATCGAGAAGATTTATAAGAAATCTCCGCTTATTTTTACCAGTGTATTTCTCACATTTTAGTAGAAAATGTCTGGCTATCGTTTATTTTATAAAACAGTAAATTTGCCTTTCACGAATTTCGCATAAAATAAACAACGCATGCTACTACAATCTGAAGTAATTGGCATGTTGTTAGCTAACAAAAAACCGTAATGGTCTCCATTGAAAATTATGGTAACTATTATCGACAGCCAAAGCCATACTGCAATCTGTGTAATCGCTGGCACTGATAGCACCTTCCCTTCTATGTCGATTACTAGATGAATTTCTTGCATAAACACGATAAACAAACGATAATTGAATTTAAATGTTCCCAAGAAACAAAATATATAGTTTATGAGAAAAGAGTTTTGCTCTTAATAACTATGAAAAAAATCATTGTACAACTGTTGAGCTCTTATCTTTTTTATGCTTTAACGATTCTTTTCAAGACAGTATACTTTCATAAATGTTATTCGACTGAAGCGAAAGTTTCGTCATAAAATTTGTCCACGTATGAACACGAATGACTGTAGAAGCATTTTCGCGCAAGATTTGGAATATTTGGTGAAATATATCTGAAATGTCGCTGGTGCGTGACTAAAATGTCTACCTTTGAGCAAGTTGCAGTCACGTTTCTGAAATATTTCGAACAACGTTGCTGTGATATAACGGGGACGTTGAACAAAGATTTCCAAAATATTCTGAAACATATTTATATTTATATTAGTTATACTGGGTGTTCGACCACCCCTGGGAAAAATTTTAATGGGGGATTCTAGAGGCCGAAATAAGACGAAAATCAAGAATGCCAATTTGTTGATGGAGGCTTCGTTAGAAAGTTATTAACAATTAAATTCACAAATTTCAAATCGTTCTGGAAAAATTATTTTCGGTTGCGGGGGTCAATTACAATCATTTTTGGTGAATACACATACCTCCGAAATCCTAGGCACTTTCGAGAAAAAAATTTCTTACCGAAAATCTAATTTGGTGCCTACATTTTTCAACGAAAAAAAAAAATGTCAAATCGTTCTGGAAAAATTATTTTCGGTTGCAGGAGTCAATTACAATTATTTTTGGTGAATAAACATACCCCCAAAATCCTGCACATTTTCGAGAAAAAAATTCTGTACGGGCGAAACTTTAAACGTTAATAACTTTTTAGCAAAGCCTCCATCAAGAAATTGATATTCTTGATTTTCGTCTTATTTTGGCCTCTAGAAACACCCATTAAAATTTTTCCCAGGGGTGACTGAACACCTTGTACATTAATTGAACGTTAATTATAATTTGACATGAAGATTCTTATTGCATTTAGGTTTAGACGTTGTCTCACCGTGAATTATTAACATTCACTTTTCGTAATCTTCTATTTCAAGCAACTAAAAATTTGTTGATATAAATTGTTACTTAATAATGGAAGGCTACTGTCAACTTGTCCATAAAACAGTATAGAAGACAAAGCAACTAGATAATTGATCACCAGAAGCGATATACAATGTATAATACTACAACATGATCAAACTTTACTTCGCGTCTTTTCGAGACAGAGCAGTTCGTAAACTTTTCATATTTTTCTAAAGAATATTTACAACATACAATTTTTGATCCTATACGATACCTAAGTAATGTTTTTTTACCACGAAAGTACATTTTTAGTGAAAAGATTTATCTGCTATAAACATGGAAAGGTGTGCCAGAATTTTGAACGACAATGTTTGTATACGTTTCAAATTAAACAAACTAATAACAAACACTATACATAGTATATGTATAACGTGAAAACTATGTTTTCAGAAGAACTGACAAAATATTTTTATAGATATAAGTTAGATTATAAGATCGTCCTTCCTTAATCTTGGCAATAAAAAGCACAATATTGTTTTGTCTACAAAATATTTCTGATGAATCTCAAACAGATAGAACTAGATCCTCTAAAGTACACTCGATATGGAATATTCTCGAGCTGTTCACTCAACGATTTTTCACCCGTACGTGACTACCGACGAATAAATTGGATTACAGGAAGAGCGGATTGATCCTTCAATTTCGCATCCAAGATATCCTCGTTTTAAAGAAGCAGAGTTTCTTTGTACAAAAGACAATATTTCTTTATAGCAAATTTTAATCACTCTTCTATTTTTTACACATTTATTTTGATAAAAAGTACTTTATCAATCTATAGAAAGTAGGTTTACAATTGCGGATATTAAAAGATAAAATAGACTATAAAAAAGACGTTTCTTTTTACGACTGTCGTAAAAAAAAATAATCACGATTGTTTTGTCATTTCTTCTATGGTATTCGAATAAAATAAGAAATAAGAAGGAGATTGTCTCTTTCGAAACAAAACTATTTCAATTTTTATTCAGAATTAATGTATTGATCTTTGTTACAGATGGTTTAAACATTGACTAGGAAGATTATTCGGAATATAATGTAACATGGGTGACGAAATATCAATTTTCTTGGTGGTAATCCTCGCTATTAGCGGTTTAACGATGATGAGCGCGTTGCTGGCCTGTTATGCCTGTATCTTCCGGGACCTATGCTGTAGACCCGAGGACAGAACAAAAAGAAGACGTCCTCATAGTCCTCACCATGAACCTGACAATCCTAATAGACCTAGATTCGATGCAATACTTTTAAATGATATTACGCAAGGAGAAAGTATGCCCACGGAATCTGAGAAAATTTAATTAAAAAAGAACTCTAATATAAAATTACTATTACGATGTGGATTTTTTATTAAGAATTGACAATACTGGAAGAGAATTAATGTGGATGATTATAACCATAAAACATAAACATGGATGATGGGACTTTTATTTCAAGCTGCTATATTGGAGTTAATATATTATGTACATACTCGAATATATTCGTACATATATGTACATACGCTGTATATCATACATATGCGACAAAGTATATGTAATAAAAAATTTCTAGTAAAAATATATAACATCGTTTAGTCGCCAATAACGGCACGAGGAAGTTCTACAACACATTACATGTTTATATCTGCATCTTTATTAATATATAAAATAAATTTTTATTTATATTTCTCGTGCAATCATTATGCCACCCGTATTGCACATAAAACACGTACCGACGATTGACCTAAGTATCAGCGAAAAATTTATATAAACATCGTATTGTGCAATTATAAATTTTAGTAATATACTCAGCTAGCTGATTTGGCTGTTAAGCTGTTGGAGTACAGATAGTACTACATTGCGCAAAGTCTGAAACATTTGTTATGTATTTATTAAACACCATTTATTAATTCATGAATAAAATATATACAATATGGAAAGTAATTTATTTACCAGTGGTTTGCAATGTTCCTCCAACCAACTAAACACACACCCAGATAATTCTGCAAAATTTGCTACAGAAATGTTATTAAATGTTTGAAATAAACGATCCATAATTGCCTGAAACTTTATTAAAATTTTAATTACAAAATATGTCCAAAATAATGTAAATGTAATCTCACTATTCGCAAACCAAATTTAGATTTACCACTTGAAATTTGGTTTCATCGGATATACGCATTTCAGCCTGTCCCGGTTGGGTTTGATGAGCTTTAACAATTTGCTCATAATTAGCTTGCATAATACGTAAAGCAACAACATCTTTTCTTAGTGCGTTACGGTCCTCCTCTTGTTTTTTCTTTTGTTGCAATAAAAATTGTATATAATCAATTGATTTCTGAAGTACAGTAGCCTTGGAAAGCTTATAACCTGATGAATCGGTATGCTGGCAAGCAGGAACCAAATCTTGAAGAGAATCGTATCCTTTCTTAATAGCATCTCTTCGCTTCTGTTCTGCTTGAGTATGTGCTTCCCTCCTGCGTTCTTTATAACTTATCGTTGAATTTTTATTATCACTGTCTTCATCCTCTACAAATAATTAGTTTTACAAAATTTTTTTAAAAATATAATCATCTTTTACTTTGGAAAGCTTATATAATATGTTACTTTATAAATTAATTAATTAGTCTATATAATTCAATTACTTACCTGTATTATGAGCAGATGAAGATGGTGTATTTACAGAGCCAGTACTACTACAACGAGAGAACGTATATTTCTCTGTAGGACTAGACGGCTCTAGCTTCATATCACTATCTGTTGCCATATTACCACCTCCACCACGCATCGTTATGTTTGCTACTTACACAAAACAATAAATATTCACTAAAATTTATTAACTCCTCTTTAATGTCTTATATAAGAACTAATAAACCAATATTAAATTATCTTTATATCGTAATATTAAACGTCAGCTATTATAAACAACTTAGTACAAAATGTATAACTTTGTGTAACTATTGTTATCAAATGTATAACCATGGAATATTTAATAGCAACGGAGAAACGCAGTCGTAAGATTAAAATCGTGCAAAGTACAATTTCACTCACATATTTCATATCCATCTTTACGCAACGTATCTGCCATTACGTCAGTGATTAGTTTGTGGAGGGATCAACGTGAAGAAGAAACAAAATGATATTAAAACGCGTACGTGGAAATATTACAATAGAATTGCAACAAGATGCACCGAAAGTGGAAAATAAAGGAACACAGTTATCTATAAAGATTCGTTCAACAAACCGTCATATTAATAAAAGCACTAAAAATCTACGAAATTTTTCTAGCTTGTACGAAACACGATCAACATATTATAAATTTTATAAACAAACAATCCTCAAATTATTTCGTGATATTACTATACGGCCATATTCGGCGGCAGTAATGTAACTGTTGAGAGTGGTCGACAGTGTCGATACCGTCGACTCGACAGTCGGACAAAGCAGGTTCGCCACCTATCCGTAGCAAACGGAGCATAAACTGTCAAACAAAGCCACGTGCTCGACTAGCAGACGAAAATGAATGTCAAGGGTCGCGGTAAGCCAAGAAGAGTAAATCAATTATCTAGAATTCAGTATAAAATGATAATACACTCGACACTCTTGTAACTTTCTTAAGTTAATCGAAAGAAAACGTATATTTTGCACACGTAAACGTACGGAAAGGCATTATCATTGTTAAATATGTATGAACTTTTGTTTAAAATTACCGCGCTTTCAATGCTTAGGCTATTGTCCGTAAAGGGCACTCGAGCTGAGCCGCCCTTGTGATAGTTGCGATGCGACTTTCTCTTGCGCGCTCTAATAGAACGGCTCTATTCTGTCGTCTTCAACCGGCGCGTGTATGTTCGACTGTTCTGTTATCGCGGCTTTTCTTTTTCATGTATATCTCGTTCGTCCTTTTTATCCATTAAAATACGCAGCATCTGTCTTTTCCATGACGAAAACTTGTATCCTAATCTTTTATATTATTATAAAGAATACATATCTTTTTCACTTTCGTTGAAGTCAAAATCTATTCGCAAGAATCGTAAACTGTATTTCGTGAAAATTATAAAATAAAACGTAAATAGAAATGGAGTTCGGTAGTACAAAATGATAGTAGATTCAAGACATTTGGGCAACTGTAATTTTTCACTGCTATTGAGTCATAAAACAGAAACGGAAGTAGAAAATATTACTTTAGCGAAAATATAAGAATATCTATATAGTTTTCAAGGAAACTAAGAAATAGATTGAGTAAAATAATCGGATAAGAGTGATATTAATAATATTTTGCTTTTACAATGTGAAATCTATTATATTACAAAATCAAGGTCAACTTTATATGAAAGCAAACAATGCAATGCAGTTGCACTTCAACAGAAACAGAAAGTCTTTAATTTAATCCCCAAGTTGTATGCCATTTGGTTCTTAAACATATTATTTTAAAATGGGGTAATTTCTCATGATAATAAATGTAAAAGATGATGGGTTAAAAAATTTCTCTTTTATATAAAATAAATATATACCTTTTCTCGTTGTTAACAAAAAAAACATCAAATTTTGTGAATGATTTATTTTTATATATTTATTAATGCCTGATATGCATTGTACTCGTAAATAGCTAAATTTATAGTTTGTAATGTAAAAACAAATTGTTTTGTTCTTAAAAATATATAATTTGTTATTTAACGGACTTTTGGTTTTATATAGATGCTTTTTATAAACATTTGGATTTAACGAACCTTTGGCTTCGTATAGACGCTATTCTACGGACTTTCGATTTAAAAAATATTCCCCCCCCCATCCAATTAATCTACTAAATCTAAGCTATATTAAACAATTACCTTGTTGTTGTACGAATATAATAAATTAGTTTCTACAAAAGTACTATCTTCTTGCCTCATGAAATTTAGTTTTTATTCATGTTTTCCTCTGTGACTTTCATGGAACACATACCACGAAGTCGCCTTTCAGTATGTTCTACACTTATTTTGACGTACAATATAGTTTGCGCAAAATATACGTTTTCTTTCGTGTATTTTAAGAAAGGAACAAGAATATCATTGTATGCTGGACTGTACCTTTGACCATAGAAAATTTAGTGTACCTGGGTTCTTTTTTAATGTAATGCAAACATAGAAGGCATCCAAGGGTACATTTTATGTTAAATTACGTTTATTATAAGGTGTATCTAATATATTATAATATAATATATATAATATATATATATGATATATATATATATATATATCATATATATAATATATATTATAATATATATTTACAATCGCTTTAATACATGTAAAACCATTTAATATAACTCATTCTTCGGCGGTACGACGTTTCGGGCCCTAACGCTGGCAATTGTATTCCTATGTTCCTTCTCGTGTCTGTAATTACCAAAGTACACGCGTATAATATTTTCTTTGTAATTGCTTATTGTGTACCTGATCCGGAGACCATTACTTGCTAGTATGTACATACTGCGAACGAATATGGTCCTCGGATTAATTCGTGACGAATCAAAATTGAAAATTATCGTTTTGTGCTCGCAATCATAACACACGGCACTACTAATTAGGAAATTAGTCTACCTCTAATTGTGTATTCATTGTTATATTCGATTAATCTTAGTAGATTCATATACATAGTACACAACGCTACATTTGTATCGTTCGGGGACGGATAATGTCGGAAAGCCGAGGACTGTAAACTATTTTAAGACAATAAACTGGCAACGTGTATCGTCGAAAGAGTAAATATTTCAGTAGAAGTACATGAGGTACATTCAGTTATTGATTCCTAAATACAATTCTTTGAAGATTGTACACAGGATGCTGTTACATCAGGGGCCTAGATATATTCGTGTAAAAAGAGTCTTTTGATACACGATTTATTCGATGTTCTCAAATTTTCTTTTTCTTTCTTCTCGTTTTTTGGTCTGTCCGAACGTACCGCTAGTCGCGACATAAACATACAATGCAAGCATTTCGAAATTTCCGACACGGCGATTTAGTTACGCCCGCCCCCGCAATCCTATTCAACATAACATTAGGTAAAATTCACACATATTTTCTGTAGCCAGAAACGCCCCACGTGTATTTTATTTGAATAAAGGTCACTTTCCCGCAGTTAAATCGATAAAGCATCACATCGTAAATTCTCATTAAGTTTGAATTTAGTATTTTTATATATCACACGCTCTTATTCTCTCGTTCAAATTATCTCATACATGCGTGTTATGACGTACACGTGTTTCCATCTGCTCACTAGGTTTATTTTTCCTAATTAATTTTCGACATCGATAAAAAATTATATAGATATATATATACACGTATATATATATAAGCATATACATACATATATGTATATATATATATACATACGTACATATATATATTTCGGTAATATTTCATCATTAATTAATTATTATATCTTATTGTTCCATTAAAGTTTAAACTAAAGTGCTCTGTGTGGTATGCATATCTGGCAAACACCGCACTCATATATGTATATATATGTATGTATATATATACATATATATATTCATAATAAAGTATCATTTACTTATTATCAGTATCCTTTATATTTACTACTAGAATCATGAATAATAATAACTCACAATATTTCGAACTACGCATCTTAGAGATTAATTAGGATTGGTGCAAATAAAATAATTGAATCTACACAGACCGATCATCGAACATCGCGCAGGGTAACCCGTCCGATTTAAAAGGAAATTACGTAAACGCGAAATTTCAATTGATTTAGTTAAATAATTGCTCAGTGCTTCCTACTTTCCTCTCTTCATTTTTTTTCTTACGAATGTGATGTGAACTTAGTAAATTTTTATCGTGATTGATAAATTAGAAAATTGGTGTTTCCAAAATTTTTTTAAAATGATCTGACAATCATTCTCCTATAAATAATTGATCCTATAAATAATTTCCTAGCACTATTAATATTGCAATATACACCATCCCGTAAAATAATCGCTCATTTACAAGATGGCGCGTTGAAAACAAAATAATACCTTCCAAGGTATTTAATATGTTTTGCTCACGTTTACAATTCACTTTCTCCCCAACATCGCATTTTTAAGGCTCACGAAATTTTATATCAGTAAAATTGTTTTGATTTCATCGCGGTGAGCTGCTCTATTAAATTACTTTTTTTCAATTACAAGTTTACCTGTCAATATTCAGAAAGATAAACTGATATCACATGTCATTATGCAAAAGCAATTCAGTTTACAAAGCCTTTGACATTTGCTACCCATTTTATGGCTAAACTCATAACATAAGTGGTATATACACAAATCATTTTAAAGAGAAATACATTTTCAATTGAGCAGACTTAGATAAATTAGAAAATTGATATGAATATTGATGAACTTGGAGTACCTGCGCGAACCAATCCCCACTCAGTCCTCTCAGGTACTTATTTATTGTTGATACTGCAAAATAAAATTTGCTAGAATCATATCCAATGTCCACTCGAAATTTTTCGTAAAAATTTCTATAAAGACAAGAACATCCCCCGCCTCGCGGAACAAAATTCATCACGTAAAGTGATTTTTATTCGTTTAACACTGTACTAAACAGTAAAATATGTTATCGGTATTCTTTTGTAAGTTGAAGACACCAAACATACTTTGTAGTGACTTTAATACAAAGAACCTCCTTTTTGTGTGACTACCAAACATTGCATTTTATATTAATTCCTGTATTGTCTGGTGGGTATTTAATTAAACTGTTAAGGATAAAATGTTTGGGATAAAAGTATCATTACAGTAAAGAAAAAACATTCGAAATATTTTGCGAGTAAATGGTAAATCAGTGCATTGTTTCTATTCAAGGAATACAGAAGGTGAACTTCTTATTCGTCACCTCATTAATGACGTTTGATCTGCTCCATAGCAAGTGATCGTTATAAAATGAACATTTCACATCAAATTCAACGCTTCCGCTTTCCTTGTGTATACCATCGCAAAAATAATAACAATTAAAAAGGCTCGAAAAAGTTACTCCATGTTACTTTACGAACAATACAAATGATCAGCTATCATTTAGAATATTTGTAGATGTCACCATGTGTGACAAATTCGTCCATAATAAAATAGGAAAATCAATCGCGTTGGTTCCCTTCACGTGACAACCAACGTGGCTATAATTTTCAAAATGAGGTTCGTTGCGCGAAATGCAGGACGTTCAAGAAAGAATTTTGTACTTTTCTAAGATCATTTGTTTCGCTAGCATAAAGAAACATGTATGCTTTAAGTAGAAAGACCTCTTTCGAAAACCCAATAAGGATGTTAGATAGATATTTTTGTACCATGATTAGAATTGATTTACATCTTCGAACGTTTGACCTGACGTGACTTGGTGGCACGGCGTGGTTTCTTTCCGGCATCGTTTGGAGTTTCCTCTGTAGTAGATTTCCGTTTCGTAGATAATGAAGGCACAGGAGCCTTTGGTGGTGCCATTTCCACAGTCGGTGGTGGCGATGAAGGCTGTGTAACTACTGGCTGTGGAGCTACTTCAGTCGGACTTTGCGCGTCTGCTATAGGGATGAAGTCCAAACCTTCATCAAGCGTCTCTGATAGTACACCTTGATTGGTTAGAACTTGTATGTCCTCTGATGGTACCAACATAGATTGACCACAAACTACACACACTGGTATTGCTGGAGATTTCGATCGCCAATACTGAAGCTCTGTTTTACACTTGTTTAATTCCTATAAAATATATATATCTAATTTTGTAAATTACAAATTATCAACAAAATATTACAATACGTTTATAATTTTACCTTCAAATCTAAACGTCATAGATTTTCATGCTATTAATCATTTTCACAAAATATTTAAATAACAAAATATTGTTTACACGTATGTTTTCTCTGTCACACATTATACTTATGAGTACTAAGTGTACCTTAGTAAATACCTGTAGGAGCGTGCTAAATTTTCGGGAGGTTTCCTCATTCTTCTTATCATTGTCATCAAGACGTGTAGCATATTCAACAATTTGTTTTTGTTGTTCAGCTATTTTTGCCTTGCAACTCCTCAAATCTCTACGCATTAACGTTAACTGGCTATTGTATCGTTTCATGCCCTGTTTAATCTTGCGAATCCGTTTTCGTAAAACCATGTTTGATTGTGGAGGTGATACATTCGATTCTAAAAGAACAGGATCGTCCGAAGAATGCGGCGAGGATCCTTCTTCTCCGCTATTACTTCCACCCTTTCCACTTCCAACATTCAAAGGCGCGGAGTCCAGACAAATAAATGGTTTACTCACATTACTAGAAGCTGTAACATTTGAATAAAAATATATCGAAATTATATTACAAAATGACGAACTGATATAGCCTAAAAGAATTTTTAATTTTCAAATTTTCTACTTACAGGAGAATGTCCCAGCAAGATCTAGAAAATCGGCTCCAAAATAAGGAATTTCTGGTAATGTCGGCTCAATGCGTTCCTTAAAGTATTCCATAGCCATTGTACTTAAATCAAATAACTCGTCGGTAACTTTATATGGTCTGGCTAATTTTGGAGTAACTTTTATATAATGTAAAATGCGATAAACTTCGTCTAAAATCTGAAACGTAATTAAAAATTGAAACACTCATGTGATTAATTTTTAATTATATAACTCAAATGAAACAGATAATATACCTCCCCAGGAAAAAAACAACAATGTTTACGTTCAATATGCTTGCCAAAACTCATTTGGAGTAAAGTAAGTCTCATGTGAAGGGTTTCAATTATGTCTGATTCACAAGCTAATGGATGATTACGACGTGCAGATTCACGTCTTGGCATCTGTGCTTTAATTGCTTGGAAACGACTCAACATTTGTGCTTGAAGCTTCTGAAATGTGGAATTTAATATTGATCCGCAAACGCGATCCATCTGCTGACAAACCTACAAAACATAAGTAAAACATGGAATTAAATAAATTATTTTACATACATATTAAAATCATATAAATAATTCATAGTATGTGTAAAACATATATTTCGACTGTAACTATATTTTTCACTTACTGGACGTAAACGAGCCACAGTATCATAGTCCAAATAACTGAAAATCTTTTCAAGAATTTCAATTGGTAAGTTCGGAAGATTTAACTTATTAAAGATAGGTGGTTCCGAAACTGAGGCCCCGCTATAAGAACTAGCCATTGCTACAGATTGATGTCTCCTGGATGGACTCACATCTGCAACTTCTGCAACCGGCCCGCCCCCATTACTTCCTCCCATATTACTTGACTGACGAGTTGATACCATATTTTTAACGTGTTTAGGTAATCAGCTTCACCAGAAACCTAAAATAATAACTTACTGTGAATAACATTGATTTATGTATAATGATTTCGACAAAGAAATTGAGAAAATTATCTCTACCATAATCAATAACAAAAATGTAAAATGTTTTCATTAAATACAATTTTCCTAAACACACTTCTATTCATATTCTCATATAAACTATATGACAGCATATCACTGTTACTTTCACATTCTCTATACTTGTTAAGCCAAATTACACTTAAAAAATTTTTAATCAAACCAAAACTTTTAAGAAAAATTATTGTACAACAACATACTTATGAAAATTATAATTGTTTGTACAAACATTCACAAATTCTTCACACTGTTTAAAATATTCCTCTTTACAAACTATTTTATTATGAAATAAATAATTAAAACTGTCAGTCCACTGTACCAATTTATTTTCACACAACATATGTACAATTATTTCAACTTCAATAAAAAATTATTTAATCAAATTATACTACAAAAAAACATTACAAGACAAAGACTTTTAATCCCAATCACAGTAAACGCGACGTAATTTTCTATTACTGTAGGTTTGCATTTTCTTTAAAACGTTCCACTTAAAAACGAATTATTAAGAATAATCGTGCTACAGAAACTGCACAAAATTTTGTCACAGTATCGATGAAAAACAAAATCTGCAATGTAACCTAGAGAGACTTTCGTCAAATTTTACATACGATTTGGTTCTAGTAATCGATTTTAGAAAAGTATAAAAATGGTATATATTAACAATGATGTTAATAAAAAATCAACAAAAACGTCGCAAGACGGGAAGTAAAATTTCCGACCTTCGGTTAGCTTTAAACTTCGATACGAGGAATCAAAATCTTGGGTTAAAAAAATACCCTAGCAATACAATTGATATTAGTTTCGGTGAACGACGAATATCTGGAACATCCTCACCATAAAAGTGATCACCTAATGCCTTCATCGACGAAGTACAGTAATCAAGAAATAAAAAATACGAACAGATGCGCATAAATATATTTACCCGCCAGCGTAACGAAATGGCCGTGTTGTGCACACAACACGCACGACAAAGTTGTACAAACTCAATGCAAATCGAAGCCGGATAAAATTTAGAATAATAATATTCAAAATACTATATAAGTTACATAGTATTTCAAATATAAAAACATAAAAAAGGATAGTTTTACTTGAATAGTCGAAAAATTAAATAAAGAAGTTTCTCTTTGCTTTATAGTTTTAAACTACTAAATAAAATGTGTTGCTCTCATTTCTGAAGTATTTAAAACATTTTAAATATATTATAATAATGCAAATTAATCTAAAATAGACTATGAACTAAAGTTGGGTAATAGTTGAACTATTATTCTAAACAGTAGACAAAGTCATATTAAACAATATTTCAAATATAATGTAAGAACTTAAAGAACAAGATAGTTTTATTCGAATAGCATATTTTAAATATTTTACAGTGGTAAAAATGATGATTAGAGACACTTTATGAATTTATACTTACATTTAACTGAACAATTGTTGTTTACATTTATTAGATCCTCAAAAGTGCATAACTAAAAACAGTTGTGCATTTTGCAATTCTCTTGCGGCATGTAGCCACAAAATATAACAAAGTGAGGCTCAGTTTTAAACTCTTGACATTCCAATGTGAAACTTAAAACAGATTTGCCAAGTTGATGGTCTATAAAATATTTCTAATTTAAAATTATCCAACTATGGTATACAGTCTGCTTTAGCCTAATTTTCATAATCACAAGATATCCCAAATATTTCAGATACTTTACGATCAAAAATAAGATATTTTATTTATTACACTGAACAAATCACTCAAAATAAAATATTTTTACTTTATTCTTTGACTATTAAAGTTTTAATGTTACATTTGAATATTGCTTAATTAGCATTGACTTTGATATCTATTATTTAAAACAGCATTTTCGATTCTTCTATTTTAAATAATTAAATAGCAGATTTAGACTCGTTTGTTCGAAATAAACAATTTTTTTTAAATATTGTACTTCCACTTTCACGATACTGCAAGTAAAACGTTATTTTTGAACGTGATATTTAAAAAGTTCAATGCAAGTAAAGCAGGACTTTATTTCGATAATGATGAATCAGACTTGAAAACAGAATATCCTATTTCCTATTTAGTGATTAAAAGACTTATTTTACCCAAAGGTGTATTTGATGGAAACAGAGGGAAACCGGGTGACCGTGCGCAATCGATGCACCTAGGACTTTTCTCTGTACATATTTCGGAAAAGCTGCGTACGTTTTAGACACTGTGTAATTGAGATTATTTGTCGCGAGAACGATGAAACAAAGAAAAAAAAGGACGCGTGGATATCGAGAATGAGCACATACCCCCTGTTAAATGACGAAAAGCAATCAATGTATCCGTGTTGGTGTTTTCAGCGACATTTTGACGGAGATCCCTTCCTTCTCCTCACGACCCTTGCGAACGATCTCGTTCTCGCTCCGTTTCACTATCGAAGTTTCTCTCGTTTCTTCTCGAGTAGCCCTATCGCTCTCGTTTGTGGTACCCTTCTCTATGCCTCTCTCCGTTTCTCTTAGCGCAATATACTCGTGTAACTATGGCGCACTCACACACACGAATTCTACCCGGAAAAAAGCCCGCGCGTGCAGCGTTGAAATGGTTCTTCTTTTTCGTTACCTATCCTGAGACCTGTTTTTGTCCCCTTCAGAAAATCGCAGTTGGGTGCATCGGCTTCGACTCTATAAATACCAGAATAAAGGATAACAATCCCACTATCTAATATAGTCCGTTCGCTGATAAACGGGAGGTCGGCTGCGAGGTATAATTTATTCTGTAGTTTACGCGGTTCGTTTTTACTGCGAATCGTTGTTTTCAGAGTCAGAATCGAGATCGGCGCACAAACAACGCCGACGTCGACGATGACGACTATCGCGACGAAACGTACAATACATACATATGTGTATCTGTAATATCGTCACTTCGTTCAATGGTTTTGTCACATTCTGTGAAAACGTACCCACCGAATCACGAACGATTCTCGATTGGTCGACTCGCGCAGGCCAGTTCGCAACGAAGGCTATTCCGACAGCATTTTATTAACTGTCCCACAATTCGTGCAGGAAAATATCATGCGTGGCTTTTGAGATACAACATTTCATACCCGCTACCGCCACGGACCTAACAGACGGTACAGAGAGTAATATTAAGGGCAAGAAAAGCGGTACCTGAATTGCGGGGAGAGGGGAAAAATGACCGCCGAAATAACCTTCAACCATCTTACTTTGATGAACCAATGGTGCCATCTGTTCGAAGCGTGGCAAAATTTAAACACATATGCGTAAGTCAAGAAACTAAAAACAAAGTTGAGATTTTCATTTGTTTTATGTTACATTGATTCATATATTATAGTATTATGGAACAATTTTATTCAAATACTATATATATTTTTAATAGATTGCTACTGCTTTCAGTATCCCTATTCTATTCCTAATAATGATCGATATTGACGATAAAACATTTTGTTCTATAATATAAAAATATTTTTTAATACACTCAACCACGAAAATCTAAATATCTAAAAATGAAATATATATGTTTTACATCAGTTTTATAATCACCGGCATATATTAGGAGCGATATAAATAATTTACAATCCTATAAAAATTGTTTGCATTATCGTGTATAGGAACCTATGTTTAAGAATACCAGGTAATAGAGAATAACTGTTTAACAGTCATGTAAGAATACAGTTTTATTTAAAAGAATGCCTTTTACTTCTCGAGAATCTTTTATGAATGTAAAAATAAAATATTTTGTAATAATAAGTTTAATAAAGTTTATTCTGCGATCAAATATAAAATATAGATCGTTAGTATATTATATTAATTATAAAAATAAAACTTATTGTGTCCATTTATAAAAACACGTTATACATGTATGGCTATTATACTCTTCAATATTTCGACGTTTTATATAAATAACTTTTTCACGTATCGTACAAACTTTCTACTACAATAGAAGGATACCGCAACTACTTTTGATTTGAAAGTATTCCATCGATCACTTGAATCACCGTTTAAATTTGCTATACATCATACGCAAACTATTGTTAGCTACGACTGTATCTAAAAATGCAGAGCATATTTGTAATTCGTTATGATAAGGGGTATAAAAAAAATTATGATTTTGACAAATAGACCCTATCCGGCTACTTTATCAAAAATAGAATTCAGTTGTTTTTGTACACAACAATAATTAGTATAAATATATTTTTATTTAATTTAATTCTTATAAACCACATTTTCATATATGTTTTGAATACACTGATTTTATAATTTACTATCCCATTGGCTTTTTTTTTTAACTAGATCAATAAATACGTGACCCCTTCTCAGACAGGTAGGTGCTATAGTAGATCATACTACTTGGATGACAGATTATATCAAATAGATCAAAAATATGAATCACGACGAACCTGTTACTATAATTCCAAAATGATTATCTTCTTTTGTCCTATTTGGCTAATATTGAAGTAGCTTTTATGTAATGTAAAATGCGATAAACTTCATCTAAAATCTGAAATATAATTAGAAACAGGAAAATACTCGTATAAAATAACATTTTTAATTGTACGATCTATACGAAAAGGATAAATTACCTTTCCAGGAAAGGAGCAACAGTGTGCGCGTTCAACGTGGTTGCCAAAACTCATCTGAAGCAAAGTAAGTCGCATGTGAAGTGTTTCGATTATGTGTGATTCGCAGACTAATTGATGATTACGACATATAGATTCGGGTTTCGGTATTTGAGCTTCAATTGCGTTGTAACGATTTAACATTTGCGTTTTAAGCTTCAGAATTGTAGAATTTAATATTGATGCACAAATATGTTCCATCTGCTGGCAAACCTGCAAAACATAAATAAAATATGGAATTAAATAAATTATTTTACACACATATTAAAATTGCATAAATAATTCATGCTATTTGTAAAACATATGTTTCGACTGTAACTGTATTTTCCACTTACTGGACGTAAACGGGCCACGGTATCGTAGTCCAAATAACTAAAAATCTTTTCAAGAATTTCAATTGGTAAGTCAAGAAGATTCAAGTTACTAAAGGGAGGTGGTTCCGAAACGGATGTCTCGCTATAAGAATCAGCCATTGAAACAGATTGATGTGCCCTGGAAGGACACACATTTGCAACTTCAGCAATTGAGCCGACTCCATTACTTTCTTCCATATCACTTAACCGACGAGTTATATTTGTAACGCTTTTGAGTAATCAGTTTCGCCAAAAATCTAAAACCACGATTTATTGCGAATAAAAATAGTAATAAGAAGAATACGTCTTTAGACAGTTTATTCAGCTGCCTTCCCCAAAGTCAATAATTGCTTACATAACAATATTAATAATATATGAACTTCTAAAATAGATGATACATAAAAAAAATACAGAATTTACAAATATAACAATGCAAAAATTAAGCCAGAAATATTACATTGGAATGTGAAATAACGAAATTCAGATTTGAGTCAAAATGAACTCGGGCACTGCCATTGTAAAAATTGTAATAAGAACTATACAAAATTCCGATGTAGTACGTACGGAAAATAAGTCTGCAATGTAACGGATTTTCGACGTTTTTTACAGACGATTCGGTTCTACTAATTGGCTTTCAAAGAGCAAAATGTGATAAATATTGAAAGCGATGCTAACGAAAAGTCAACGAAGATGTTATTACGAGACGGAAGCTAAAATTTTCGATATTTAGTTAACATCTAAATTTCGACGCGTGGAATCAAAATCTTGGATTTAAAAAATACTCTAACGATAATCAAAATATTATTTTAGACAGTAGTCAAGAATGTTAATGCAAATTACGAAGATATAAGAAAATATAAGAAAGAATAGTTTAACTTGAACAGTCGAAAAATAGAGATAACGTGTTGCATTTTAATGTTGCACTTTAATTTACGAAGCATGTTGTTGCCATTTTTGAAATATATTGAAATAATGAAAATTAAGATAAAGTAAACTGCAAATTACACACTTAAATAAAGGAGACAGTGTTATTTGAGGAGTATGTTTGAAATATTAAAAATCCGTTACAGTGGTGACTAGCAGTATAAGGAAAATAGCAGAAAGATCAGACAGTTGTCCATTTTGAAACGCTCTTGAGGCATGCAGCCAAAATGAATTGGGGCTCAGGTTCAGGACCATGACATTTCAATATGAAACTCAAAACAGATTCGCCAAGTCGATAGTCTACTAAATATTTTTAATTTGTAATTATCTAACTACGTATGGTGTACAACTAACTCCGCCTAATTTTTGTAGTCACAACATATTTCAAATATTTCAAATTGTGATCAAACAAATGTGATCTAAAGCGCAATGAAAATCATCCGTTTTTTAGGCAAGTGATCACAGGGGACGAAAACTGGATTTTATAGAATAACATTGTACGTAAACAATTGTAAAAGTGGCAAAAGAGGTGGCATTAACTATTGCAAAAGTTTGACTGCGCGCAAAGAAAATTTTATTCAATGCACAGTGAGATTGAAAGGTGATTATTTACTACAAATTTTTAATCACGTAATTTGGATAAATATTGTTTCCAATTGATTCGATTAAATAAGAAACCGACTCACAAACGATTCCCGATTGGTCGACTCGCACGGGCCAGTTCGCAACGCACGCTACTCTGACAGCATTTTATTAACTATCTCGCAATCTGTGTAGGAAGGGATCATATCTAGCCTCTGAGATGCGAGTCTACTACCACAGCACACCTGAAGGACGGTGCAGAGTGTAATATTTGGGGCAAGAGGTGAGAAGCCTCAACTTCGAGGGGAAATGATCTTCAAGATGACCTTTTGCCATCGTACTTTGGTCAATCAGTGGCGCTATCTGCTCAAAAAGCGGCAAAATTTAAACGCATATCTTCTTTCACGTGTTATGAGCTAAAGTAATTACTTACTACTTAGGTAATATAGAAATTTTTTTTAAAAAATGCCTTCTACTTCTTGATGCATCGATGGACTCTTACTAATTTAAAAATAACGCACTCCAATATATTTATCAATAACAAGTTTAATTAAGTCGATTCGATGATGGTTAAATGTTGATCGTTGCCAGGTTCTATTAAATTTAAAAATAAATTTGATGTGTTCATTTGGAAACACTACATGGCTGACATACTCTTTTGATCTTTTTGTCTTGATAGGCACACGGATACGGATACGGGTAGCGGAAGAGTATCGCAAATTACTTCCTTTTTTGGATTTCATTACAGTATTTCATGCTGAAACACCGTTCAAACTTGTTATACATCATTTACAACGCAAAGTTTTTGTTAGAAGCCACACAATAAATTCTGCAGTATTTGCTACGGCTCTAATTAAAAATTACGCCATTTATGCCACATTCTATGTTAAAATAAAAATGTTTAAAAAAAAAAATGACAACTTAGACCACTCACTGATCTAATGTGTCCATATCAAAATCTTGATCTTCAAGAGTCCACTAGCGACATCTTTATATGCACTAATCAATAGTAAGAGTGCACAATTCGAATCAATAGACGATAGAAAGATCGTATAGATAGAAACACAAATTATTAAGATTCGAATGCTAATTTAAGCTATTTTATTATTTTTGTAAAACAAATTAAATTGTATCTATTTTCATATACATGTATGTATATACATATATAAACTTAAAAAATACAGTGTTTATCTATAGGTGAACAATCTTTTAAGGGATTATTCCACATGTCATAATAGGATAAAAATGAAAAATGATGAAATTGTGTTTGGCACTTTTCATAATTTCCAACCTGCACGGAGATATAGCAAACAAGAAACATTAAAAAAAAATTTGTTTAATACAAAATTAAAAAGGAAAAATATTTTTTACATGATTGTATTTATATTTAAAAAAAAAAAAAAACTATATCCAAAATATCCTGATAAGAATGACACACGAAGGAACTAATTTAAAATACGTTTCTAATAATAGCTCACGTGACAAAGCATCATTGTTTTCACAACTATACATTTTTTCATACGTGTCTAAATATACACAATGTCTCAAGAGTATAAAAATATCTTCAATGTTGCTTGATACCTCGGAGAAGGTATAACATAGTTTTATTTCTTGCGTTATTAAAAATAAAACACTATTGATAGAGATCTAACATAAAAATAGAGTTTTAATTTTATAATGTGAATTTGAATATGAATTGTTACATGTACGTGATATAAAAAAATGTTTTTTTCTAGAATTCAATATCTTATTCACTTTGAATACACAAATTCAATCATTTAATTTCACGAATTGTTCCGACGAATGTCTACTTTTGCAAAATAAAATCTTGACAATTGTAAATTATTAAATTATTTACACGCAAGATATAGAAAACATTTACTATCTCTCTAGTTCTTTTTTTAAACCAGATCAATGAATACGTATCCCCCTCTCGGGCACGTACTATAATAGATCATACTACTTGCATGACAGTTTATTAAAATGGCCAAAAATATAAATCACGACGGACCTGTCACCGTCGCTCCAAAATGATTATCTTGCTGACCTTTCGCGAATGAATACGCCTTTACCTTAGTCCTCTTTCCAAATATATTGCCACGAGAATTACTTTTACACAATATAGCAATTTCTGTAACAGTTACATAACACTTGTGAAATTGGGTCTAACAATCTAATAGTGGTCGCATGAAATCTTTATTCCGAAACGTAACAAATCAGGTGACCTTCATAAAATATTTCAGGTGCTCGTTGAAGCAGCTGCAGCTAATGTCGATATTTCGCATAACTCACAGGAATCCAAGTATGTAAATCCCGAAGCTTTCATTCCATAATAATTGCTACTAATGATTATTGTTAAAATATTTTTCTTTCGATTAAAAATTAATCGATACGGTCAGAATAATTTAACGTCATAAAGAGTACAAAGTATTTACAAACAAAGTGATTTTTAAACATTTTTCAGTTTTCGTCTACGTGCATACGCAGTTGCAAATGGGTCACATTGACCGGTTAGATTTTTCCAACATCAAAATTGAAAAATTTGTAGCACGTGTAACGTGTAATAGAGACTTCTTGACGGTAATCGATGTCTCATTCACAAAGAACAGGATACCATTAGGTATTTATCCAATAATGTCCAGCGCACTGATTAGGTAATGAACGGTAACTCCACGAATCTGGGGCCGATAGAGAAAACCACGAGCGGAAGGGAATCTAGCGAAACGGAAGCTAATACATCCAGAGTAAAACATTCGGTCTTGTTTTCAACGTCAAAGAGCCGCAAGCTGCCACTCACGTGTCGCAAAAGCCTTAAATAGGAGACTTCCTTCCATCGTATCAATTGAAAAGAGTGTAACAGTTTGCAGGTTCGGATTAAAATTTTTTAGGCCCAGGGCTTGTAAACGATTAGGGGCTCTTTCGACAAGAAAAGTGAGGAATCGCAGGATTTGTAAATATTTTTGAAAGAGTAAACGTTATCTTTAAAAATGTCAACAGTTTCAACAAACTTTTTGTATATTTCAAGTTTCACTAATCGCAACAAAAAAATTTCATTTTTAACCATCTACTGACCTTTTATACTACAACCAATGAACTACACGTTGGTAGTCAACTTGAAAGAATTTTTGCTTAGATTTCTGAGTTATACAATGACCGAGAGAAAATCTTGGCGACTGATTATATACCTTGTCTAGTTAATGAATGGTATTTTAAACACCGTGAGTGTATACACTCCCTAGTGTTTGTTTCTCTTGAGTAATTGGCTAAATTTAATTTTCGTACGTAGTGGTTCGAATCGAAGTAAAATATTTCAATTTCATATGATTGTATACACTCCCTAGTGTTTGTTCCTCTTTAGTAATGGAGTTCCTTGTTGTACATAATGGTTTGAGTTAGTTTGTGACTGTTAACATGACGATAGAATTAACGACGAGCAATAGAAATACAACCATTTTAAAAAGAATCTTTTAAAGGTTAACTATTTTAATTCACAGGTACAGCAATAATTAAATGATAAAATGAATGAAATGATGTTCACCATTAATAATATCCTTCGTTACTACTTTCTAAAGATGTTAGGTAGATATTGGTAAGTAACATATTGCACAACGATACAGTGGAACCTCGATCATTGCACGAGAGTTTCGTTCATTGCACGATGGTGACAAGTAAAGGGGACGCTAGTCAAGCAACAAGTGAAGATGGAGAAGTTACGCACGAGCCACAAGCAGTGGGGATACGCAGTGCCAGCTTGTTCTCATTAAGTTGTTTGCCTTCTCATTAAGTTGTTTACCTTTTATTGCGGAAGTTTTCAGCACCAAATCTCTGCAATAATCAAACTCCTACTGTACATATGTGAATGAATTTTCAAAAAGGAACAACACTCGCTAGGAACTTTGAACTAGAAACACCAAAATACACACTCGCTTACCAAATTAGTAAAGTTAAACATTCACTGGTAATTACATAAATTTACTGACTCACCTATACGGTAACATATACAGGATGATTCCGAAATCATAATATTAACGATCTTGACATTGTTTATGAACATAAATAGCAGTAGCATTGGCCAGCCAGTAGAAGATCGGACGAACTAAGCAGATCGTGGCTGGTTTAAAACGTAGTAATTTTACACAAGAAATCATCTTCTGTTTCCAGTTGCACCACGATTTCAGGACCACCCTGTGTACCTTACGAAATTGCACTATAATTTTACGCTGATCTCAGTAGAAAAAAATCGAGGCAGAATGCCAAAGACAAACATTCGATGCATAGGAACACGTCTTACATGCATAAAGTTTATATTGTTAACGAACGTTAATTACCATTTCGACCAGTATCTACGGCTATGGAATATTTAAAGGAGACGTGTATCGCAACAGCCGTATTTGCAATTTATTGTTACACAATCCAAGTCTCAACTTTAAACATACGATACGCGAGACGGGAGATAACAAATAAAGCACTAAATAATGTAACGGAGCTGCATACTGATTATAGAATCATAAAATCCGAATGCAGATCTATTTCATAGAAACGCGCGTCGAGTGATAATTGACAGAGGCATTGCATACTTCAGTCGGCGTACGAGCCGAAGTACCTCTTCTTTATGAATACACGATTTCTCTCGACTCATTTCCGAACATGGTGGTTCGTTTCCTTTATTTTTTGCTCCTAAGTCAGTATTAAACTCGGGAGAGCCGCATTAGTGATTCTCGTTGATAATAGGAGATTCTTTTTAGAAAAAATTAATGGATTTCTTTCCCTCCATTTCGACGAAATATTAACCCTCTTCACGATATACTATTTAAAAACCATATAGGAATGTCTCAAATTTATTACTACCTATTTCTTTGATTTCTATATTATTTTTAAGGTTTCCAAGAAAAACAGGTTTAAAAATTCGTTGATATTTTAAATCTGAATAAACAATTTTGGTATTATATTATTATTTTCTATGTTTAATACAACCATAACTCAAGGCATTTAATTAATAATGTAAGTTAGTTTCCCTAAAATTATAATAGAATATTTGGACAAGTACGAAAGAAGACATATTACATATACTACATAATGTTATGCAATAAGGAGTAAAATGGTTAATAACTGAAAATATTCTCGATTTCACTACTATTAGGAAATTTAGTAAGAATAATGTAGTATAATATTAATAAATTTGTTCATTTTGAATATAAAGTTGCGCCCTTTGCGCGTATCATAGATACAATACTGCATTTGATTAATAATATAGTTGACGATCGAAGTTCAAAAATATAAATTTTGTTGTTTAGAAACTTCTGATTGAAAAGTTATTAAAAAAAAACATTTTAAAACATATTGTTTGCAAATGGTTTCCGACGTCATAAAAATTTACATAATTTATTAAGTTGTATTTTTTGGACATCGTCGCTATCCGTTATTTATTTATCTTCAATTTAACATTAATCATAATTTAACCCAAACTCAAACCTATAATCGCTTGCCTATAAATTTAAAATTAATTTTTGGCGCCCCTAAACGAAATTTAGCCGAAAATATTCCAACAATTTTATACAGTGTAAAGAAACAGCCGTTCAGTGATATGTAAAAATGTAAATTTACCAGAAAGTGAGCATCGGTTGTCTCTGGAAGAGGGTCCAGACATTTGGCCGACGCGTAGATAAAGAAATACAGTAATTCTTTCCGAGAAATGTTCCTCATTATCAACCAACTGTTTCGAGTTTATTTCTAAACCATTTATAAACGGATGCTGGCACGATAAACAAAGAAGTCGTTGAACCAGCACGGGAATATGAATAAGTGTTGACGAAACTACATACGTATCGATTTCGGGGATCTCTAATTTTTGAGGTACATAAAGCCCGACTGAGTCATCGGGAAAACACCATCGGGGTGACACACCTCCCCTTGACAGACTTTCTTTGATATCGTTGCTCGATTGTCTATCGCGAGCTTCTTCGACTGTGTGCCGCTATTAAATTTGAGCAGAGTCGATAGGCTACCGCGAAATAAAAGCGGTGGTCTCTTATTTAACATAGCCGACAGGCGGACAGTGCTCAGTCGACCACCGACCGTAACAGAGTATTCGCATTTCAAAGGTAGACGTATCGGGGATCAGTAACGATAGTGTTAAAGAAGTTTCGCGCGCTGTGAAAAGTGATAGCTGCTTTCAATCATGATTCTCTTGATCTTCACGCTTGGGCCGCTTTTCTTGACGAGTAAGTTTCTTTCATCACCGTTTTGTTCGCGTTTATTCGCACGAAACGAATTTCGATCTCGGCTCGCGCGTTCTGGCACCCTGCGAATTCTTTATTGAGCGTGGAACGTTTTTCGTACAAATAATATTCCAATAATCTCGAGTGTCGTACAACGGAAACGTCATTGAAATTATTTAACCTGTGCGATTTAAATATTTGTGCACATATTTCTAGTGGTATATTTCGGGACACGCGACCGACCGAAGAATGCGTATGAAATTCGAACGAAATAATTTTCAAAAATATATAAATCGATCAGTGTTTGAAAGTAATATTCAAAACTGTAAATACTGATATGTCAGTGATTGCGCAGCGATTATATTTTGAATTTTTAAACCAAGTTTCGTTGGGAGGTAACGGTAAGGCTCGATGGCAATGTCAATAAATCGAAATGGTGTATTTTTAAGACTCTTCGAGTTAACGTACCAACATGTATCGGCATAGAATTCTTTTTATAAGTTATTAGTTTCAACAGTGGGGCTACAAAGCGTGCATTCGAGCCTCGGTCTGAACTGATCGAAAATAAAAGGTTAAATGATAAATTACGATACACCGTCCATTTCGATAACCGTTACCCTGGTAGGCGCTTCTGAGTTAATAATGCTTATTATTAATATCACGGAACTGTTTGAAATTCATGAAGAGACCGTCGATGTCGCCGATGCATATACAACTCGGTCACCCCTTGCATTGTAGCCAGTATGTAAACGACAATTAGAACATTGCCGAAGATTTCCATCCGAGGCGGAAGCGCGAACCATGAAGTGAGAAACTGAAATGGTTACATAAAATTCGCGAAATAAGAAAGCTGACCGAAAGTTACAGTTACAGTTAAAAGAATTTTATAAATTATTTGGTCGTAACAAGTACTGTAAAACTACTTGAATTTTTTGTTTACAACGTTACGATATTCTTCGGGTAAAACATATCCTAAAAACAATTATAAAAGAAAACGTAGCGTTATTAAAAATATATCAGAAAATTACAAATTTGTAAAAATAACTGAAAATTAGTTTAAACTTATAAGAAAGTGAAACCATCACTGGAACAATTTTAATATGCATTTGTTATTATCATAAATACTATAACAAACGTAGTCTGAATAAGCATAGTGTACTTTAGATTAATTTTTCGATCCCTAATTTGAGTCTCATTCAAGATTTATGGTTTAAACGTAAAAACACATAAATCTGTGCTTATTTAGATTATATTTATTACAATGTTTGTTCTGAGTATGGCAATTAAGATACCCTAGAATTCCGTATAACTAAATTTTACTTTTTACCTTTGCTTTGGGTAAAAATGAAAATACATTGTAATAACTTGAATCTAAAGAATACAAATTTCTACACATATTGGTTTTTGCAAACAAAATTTTAATGACATTCTCAAATAATAGTAAAGCAAACGTGTTACTTTATTACTATTTTTGTAACCCTCTATGGGCCGATTTTTTTTTTAAATATAAAATTATAAACCTATGTATGCAGATTAAAAAAAATTGACCAGTTTAAACAATTTTATTATAATTAATTTACTTTGCAACTTTTATGTAACAACGTCTTATAATGTTTGCACTTCTGTGCATAAAAGCTTAAGCGTGAAATTTCATAAAACAGTTTGCACTTGGCGTTAAACATAGATGTATGTTGCATTTGAATAGAATTGTCTTCTAATTGCTTATTTACGAAAGTTGAAACATGGCGCCCTTTTTTCCTACTAATTCCGTTGTGCTCCTGACATAATCAAGATGCAATGTGAGTTTTAAATTCCATTAAATATAGTGATGCTTGGGTCTCATAGAATGCAATGAACAATCTCTCTTATATAATAGCCAAGCAATTGATTGTGGTCCTGAATTTTCCTTATTTGATGATGATCCAGTATTAAATTCATCGTCACTTTATACTATAATTTTGTATTAAATTATATACTGATGAATTGCACAATCTAAACTGATATATACTGCTTAATAAATATAAATAGAATAAAGAAATACCCAATCAAATAAAAAGAATTTCTTCATACAATGTAAAACCATTATAAGTATATTTCACATTTTAATCATTTTATGCTGGTCCTCTTCAGAAACTACTTGTACAATTAATCTAAAGAAAAAATATAATATAATATCCTCGACCATACATATACCAAGCATTTGCAAGAGCAAAGAAATACAACTGTTATATCGTTAGAAATTTTTAGAAAAATGCCATAAGAATTCGAATTTCGACATAAAACGACTGTGGTTTAAAAAAATCAATTGTTCGGCATTAACATTGAATTATAAAAATTATGAAGGACAAATCTAATCAGCTTTCGACAACGGTATCACAAATGTGTGTGTTACATAACGAATGTTTGCACGTGTCCACGCGTATGTATAAGATCGGGCACCCGATTCGATATACCTACGTTAATAAATCTTACCACGGTATAAATAAATTTTGGCTGTTCGGTAAGGATGATCAAATTTACGTAACCGTTTTACGCGCGCATTTCAACGCGTTGCACCAAACTCTGCTTTCTTCTATGCCGCAAGATGACCGCGTCTAATCCGGCGATTAGAATAAAATGAGTTAATACGATGTTCCTTGAACGAGTTAGAGGTTAATTAGTGCAATTTACCAGTTAAGAAATCGAAACTGTCAGTCGCTGTTTTTGTCAGTTTCCAGACGGTTGTGTTTGCAAAATTCAAGTTCCGATTGTTCGCCAACATTTAGCCGGCAAATAACAAATTTCAAATAACGAATAAAAGAAGAGCAACTTTCGAACCGTTTTTTTTTTTGTTAGATAAAAACTACAGTCTGTAGTATCATAATCAAATTATACTTTACGTTGAACGAATAAATCTTATCCGAATTACTTCGATCGAGTAAACGTTGGGATTAAATCGCTTTTTTTTATTAGCCATCTATTATCCAAATAAAATTCCGCCCAGCTTTATTGGCCACGCTACATACGTTTACCACGATGGCTTAAAATACTTTCTGGGTCCGTGTTTACCGAAGTAATTTAATGAAGAATTTCGCAACCATCGACAGTGTGACAATAATGCGACGTAAGGGATCGGTGAACTATACATATAACCACACAGTTACCGTAAAACTTCACGTATACCTTCCCAATTCGATACTCGACGTTTCCTGTATTACAATTTACTGATAAATATCACGTCCACGAATTTGGGCTCCTACGCTCGATAAACACACGATCGTTTGTTTCCGATAGAAATGGACGATGTATATCGCAACATGATCTCGCGTTTTTGATAAAACAGTTCCTATTACAGAGCATAAAAGAGCAAAAATTATTTTATTAACTTAACGTTGAAACTGTAAAGAAATCATAATAAATATTCGCAATCGAATTTTCCAGCGATGTCGCACTAATAACTCGTCCTCAACCTCTCCGCAGCAAATTAACTATTGCAAAATAATGTCATTAATCTGTAATTGGAGCTCTTTCGTAATTTTAATTATTTCTCCGAAAAGGCATCGCAACTAGGACGAAGACGTTGGATTAAGACAATTGTAATATGCGTTCTTGGCGACGAATTACTGTGTCGTTTCTTTCTATTTGATACATAAAAAGCAAATATTCCACGTTTATTCAGAGTTTCTAAAATAACTGGTCAAACATTACGAATATATTCTACTCATTGTAATGGCAGAAATAGGAACGTAACTCCGGAAATGTTGTCTTCCCCAGTTATAGCGTGTTACAGTTGTACGTCAGAGGAAATGCTTAAAATGGATTCCTCGAGCAAAAGGAGTTTTGTCATTCTTAACATTATTCATATAACAATAGAACATTCCGCTGTAGAGTATGAGCAATAATAAATGATTTTCACATTCTTGACAGCTTATTCGATTGCTGGAACTTTTCTTGCCAATATATAATATATAATATACGTTTGTTTAATATTTTTTATCATTATAACGAACAGAATACATTCAAATGTTGCTAGTTATTTAGAAACACGCTTTATATACTACCTAGATTTAAAACGAAAAAAATGAGCCAACGCCAGTGTAATGCGTATTTAATTGCGATCAGCAACATTCGCAACGATTTTCGTTGAATAATGCATTTGAACATCCATCAAATAATATCAATGCATATTTAGTCATTTATTTTAGGTGCACTCTGTATATGCTATCTATCTTTTATTTGATATGACATACTTTTACTCTGATAAAAAGGAGGTGCAAACATAACCCACCATCAGCAAAGTGAAAGAAGAAAGAGTTCAATCAGAGTAATGTATACTTATGATCCGTAACATTCGAAAGAACTTTCGTTAAATAAGATACTTGAACATTCGTACAGCAATTTTTGGCTGTAAAAGAATTATAAGATCAAACAAAGAGATTGTGGTCGACAGCTCGTTTGTCATTAAAAAATATTCCTGTGAATAGAAAGTAATGAGAATTGTTCACCATACGTTTTAAAATTTGAAAATGTTGGAAGGAACAGTTCCAGCTGATGCAAAAAAAAAGAAGTTCGAATAACGATATAAAATTGATCACCTTTCGAAACTATTATTTTACTACAAGTAGTTTAAGTGTAACAGATTTAAGTTTATCGATTCACAAAGACCTGACCCAGCCGAAGCAATTTTTGGCCACGAAAGAATTAGAATGCAAAACAAATGACAAAGGAACAAAGAGTCCGTGATTAATAGCTTGTTCGTCCTCGAAAATGAAACATATTCTTCGAGGAAACATTACGCGCAATTTTCCATCGGAAGGACGTTCGCAGGACAAACGGAGTGAAGAATCGCGGCATTAGATCGCTCGTGGCTTCATTATCACAGAAGTTACGTGCTCCGGAAAGATATATAATGTCTACAAACATTTTGCTCAATTTGCTGGATGCCACGTGTTGCGCAATTTCCAGCGGGGGAAAAACGCGCCAAAACCGAGAAGCGCTCACGCGACGAGCGTGCCATCGGCTGCGCGAAGGTGATCGAATCGCGAATCGAATCGTATCCGAAAACATCGTTATGCGGTGATTCCCCTCGAACCGCGTGAGATTTCCGCGCACGCGCGCCAGGAAAGCGCGCTCGATTCTTTCAGAGTTTAGAATTTCAATACTGTCAGGGTCTTGCAAGTACCGATCCACCAAACAGCTATACAAAATGCCTCCGAACTACGTTCACGATGCGAGAGAAATCTATCTTTACGGCCATAAATCGCGGATACGCGACAAGAATTCTGTTAATCCTTAATTGACGCGAAACGAGCATTTGTTAAAATGTTCCGATTGCTAAATCTGAATTAGGCAGCTGTCTTTTCGGTTACGAAATTTATACATTACACAGAACACCAGCCATTGAACGTTAACGAATGTCAGAGACTTCTAAATTGTACGGTGTGTCACGGATTTACGACGAGCGGCAAATGGCCACACGTGTAATCGCTGGTTCGTTAAAAGTACCTTTATATGCGGCATTAGCATCAATCGAGCGTACGCAGTATACCGTATGTGCAGTACAGGGTGTTTCGGGACGAGTACACAGAGGATTGATAGATTGTTGGGAGCGGTCGTTTCGAGTAAGCAACGTCGTGGGAACATAACCGATATTTTAAATATTTACTTACAGTCAGTCGCACTATCTAAACACGCCCTATGGATTCCAATGTTATACACTGTACGAGATATTCGATAGTACTGTGCTACTTCGAGCCAATTAAAATCAGAAATATAATGTAAGAAAATTTGTTAGAGAAATATAATTTTTCCATGTACAATAAATTCTTTTTGGGCGAGTATTAAGAGGAAATTTTTTTTTCTCCGTTTCTTCTCCGGATTTTTCTTTCGTTACCCCGGGTAACTCTTGTCGAACTGAATAATATTTACTCGAACCGTTTATTTTTATCGTGTATCGTTACAGAGATAAAGCGAAAAATTAATAATTGGTTTTACCAGTACGTTTAGAATCAAGCATTCTAAGTTGCATCGATTCTGTTTAGAATCATATACGTCAATTATATAACAAGGAACCACCGAACGAACAAATTGTTCGTTTAAATGTGATATGAAATAAAAATAGATATTGCCTACAGAGTGGGAAAATATAATAAAGTGTAAGCTTAACCCGTATGTACTGTACGTGATAATTATATCAAATATAAACTAGTCTGCAGAACCTGTCCTTGTACACAGACTTTATACGCAAACTAGTTTATATTTTACAGACTTGTTTTACGCTTGCACATCACTATGTTTCATCAGTCTGTAAGTAGTATTTTTATTTTATATTTCGATTCATTAGTTAGTATTATTAATAAGTATCGAGGGCAAGATTTCTGTTCGTCATTTTTATTCAGAATGGCCATGCCAACGATGCAAAAATTTTTACACTTGCGTTAACACACCCTGTATATACAATATGCAAAACTGTAATATAACTCTTGCCTCTGTAAATGATAAATGAAACTCTAGACTGCACTTGATGATGAAAGCAGCATTCGAAGAACGAGTACTCTATTTCGGAAGTAATCTCTATCCCTCGCTCATTGAAACACATTAAAGCAAATAAATGAATATAATGATTAATCAAGTAACTCGAAATAGGAGCGAAGAAACATTCATTGAAAAATTGATAAACATACGGTTGAAAGAAATATTCCTAATAAAATAAAAATATTTTAACATCAAACAAAACGTGGTAGGAATAAATAACGATCTCGTAAAATCCTTTCTATTAAGAGAGGATGTAGAACCAGTTTAAAGAAACATCGATGACCTAGAAATTTCGAAGACCGTGACCGTTGAAAGAAGTTTCGTCTCGACGAAAAGAATAGTCCCTTGAACCAAGCATTCTTGCTGTCATCAAAAGCAACTGCGCAACCTGTGCGGGGAGAAACAATTATTATAAGGTGAAACAATTATTGGGATATAAAAGATTCGAAAGGTCATCAAACCCCGATTGCGCAACAGTAAAGTCTTCATGAAACTGAGACATATAACTTCTTGGAACTGTAACAGAACAGCGTACACGGTAATACACTCCTGAAAACAATCAGCGTTTCAAATGACATCGCAGTTCGTTATCAAATCAGGGCATTCAATACTTAAAAAATTATGAAACAAATATTCAATAAAGATATTTCTTTGACGCACGTAACTTAAATTTATTTAAGATTAAATTGTAATCAACATTTTCGTCCTCTTTTGGAAACAAAACGTAATATAAAGGCATGCGTGCAAGTTGGTTTCCATATATGTAATCTGTTAAAAATCGAGTAAATCTAGAAAATAATTCCGTGTTGTAAAGTCAGTTTGCGTTTAATCTTTACGGTCTTCTGTTGTTGGCCATTTTACTTGATTTTACTATTTAACCTCGTTTTTTTTTTACTATACATATACATGACTTCAAGCATTACCGATCATTTCATCCAATTATTGAAGTATGCATACAAATGAAAATAGTTTTTTCAATATTCCTGGTACAGTGAAAACTCGATAAATGTCGCTACTCCGGGTCCGGTCAGCAACACTTACGGAATAGGAGAATCGTCTTTCGAATTTGATTGTAGTTTGCCGACGCTTCGAACGTAGAAAGAGTCAGTAGCTAAAGAAGAAAGAGGGACTGAAACTCGGATTTATCGCCCCAGTTTAAATATCCGCGTCAGTGTGATCACACTACTGCACAGAAGAAAGTTTTTTATTTTTTAATTTTTGTTAATAAAAATTTCACTATCATGTTGGGGAGATTTCTCTGATTAAAATGAGGCTAAACGCGATATAAATCGGTCAATATTTGGTAGCATAATATTGACTGATTAAAATGAGGCTAAACGCGATATAAATCGGTCAATATTTGGTAGCATAATATTGAATTAAATATTGTACTTGCGAGTCTTTCTCTCTTTATTTATCCTTCTTGTGCTGTCCTTTTCTATGTTCGGAAATATCAAAGAACGACGCATCGAGGTGCTGGCTACATTTATCGAACGGGAGGTACAGTGAAAACTCGATAAATGTCCTCAAGAGTTGTTCCATAAATGATACATTTTTATCCCCACCACTAGGGGGATCCCCCTTGAACCAGTGAGGCGAAGTGTAACCGGAGACGTAGCGGCTTTCTTTAAAAATCTTTATTGCCTTCGTCATCTTAGTTTAAATGTCCCTGCCAGTGTGACCACACTACTGTACAAGAAGAAAGTTTTTTATTTTTTACTTTTTTTTAATAAAAATTTTACTATCATGTGGGAAAGATTTTTCTAATTAAAATGAGACTAAACACGATATAAATCGGCCAATATTTGTTACCATAATATTGAATTAAATATTGTGTACTCGTATCTTCGCAAGGTCAGTGGATTGGTACATTTATCGAACAGTGGTAGCTAACGAAACCCCCTATTTCATAAGTGTTGCAGTTTTTGATCACTTACGAAACGGTGGAACCGTCCCGTTTGAAAATAGCTACCTCCCGTTCGATAAATGTAGCCAGCACCTCGATGCGTCGTTCTTTGATATTTCCGAACATAGAAAAGGACAGCACAAGAAGGATAAATAAAGAGAGAAAGACTCGCAAGTACAATATTTAATTAAATATTATGCTACCAAATATTGACCGATTTATATCGTGTTTAGCCTCATTTTAATCAGAGAAATCTCCCCAACATGATAGTGAAATTTTTATTAACAAAAAGTAAAAAATAAAAAACTTTCTTTTGTGCAGTAGTGTGGTCACACTGACGCGGATATTTAAACTGGGGCGATAAATCCGAGTTTCAGTCCCTCTTTCTTCTTTAGCTACTAACTCTTTCTACGTTCGAAGCGTCGGCAAACTACAATCAAATTCGAAAGACGATTCTCCTATTCCGTAAGTGTTGCTGACCGGACCCGGAGTAGCGACATTTATCGAGTTTTCACTGTACTATATTTGATTTCTTAGTAGGTCATATTTACAATACTATAACTTTTTTAATAAAATAAGAAAAAGTGCATTTGTTTCAGGAGTTTCCCTATTTAATTTATTGAATTAAAATTGGAATTTGAAGTGTAAAATGAAATATTAGACATTGCGAATAATTCGCTACACGTTGACGTTTTTTGTTATTTATTATTCGAATTGAGTTGCGGCCACCTCTGGTAAAAAGAACCGAAACGAGATACGGTTGAAACGTTTAAATGAATCAAGTATAAAGCTTGCTTATTATGCTATTGTTATGATTGTGATTCCTGTGCTTTTTTCGTAGCCAAAAACGCGTTTTTGTACAATGCAATGACGCACAGATCGTACGTTTCAAATATTCCCCGCAGAAAAAGAAATTCGCATTGAAGTACTAGATCGTTGTGCAGTGTACGTGCCCTTGTTTTGATCGTCATCCTTGGATGTCACGGTATATTTTACGAGCATTTGCCCCGCATTTGCAGCAATAAATATGCCGTATTTATAGAGGACATCAATGACGTCAGACGTTCACGGGCGATATTCGGTTTAAATTAGTTTACAGTCCTCGAAACCCAGCTGAAAGGACCTCCTGCATATAATAGTATACGTCTAAGTTCGCCTGGAAACAACGTCCCCGTCCTAAGCAAATGTTCGTCATTCGATGCACGTGTCAAGCATGTGCGTAAGACCTGGAAGCACGGGTACGAGCGATTTATCTTTGTAGATAGGGGAAGGGAACTTTACCAGGCTGACTCATTAACCGGTAATCGAGAAGCGTCTTTACTGTGCGTAAGGAAGTGGTCAGTTTCGTTTTTCGCTATGCACCGCAGATTTATCACTGGTTCATGAATTATCCATAACGCGTCGCTCGGACAATTACTACGACTGATAACGGTATTCCGGCAGCGTCGAATCTCTTTTCTAGAAAAGCTTCGAATTTACATAAATTCAGTGGCTACTCATTTTTACAGTCGAATACATTCAATTTTAGAGTAATGCACAAAATGAAATCCAACGTCGATATACATTTATTTGAATTATTTTTTTTTTCGAAAAAGCTTGAAACATATACATTTTTCTCGCGGTTATTCATTTTTACCTTCGTGAATTACGATTATCTGCGAGCTTGTAATATTTTTTTACGGTAAACAATTATTGTGCGATAGTGTCTTGTTTCATTTTTATTCAGAGGTCAGCTCATATGCAGCAAGTACTTTTGCTTTTAGTATCATATCAAACAAACGTATGTAGATTTGTGCGAGTGATTGGACATGTGTAGTAACAAGAATGCAAACTTTCGATACCATCACAAGAATGTTACAAGCTTGATATGAAGTGACCTTTGAGGAATGAAAACGCAACAAGGTGATATCAAACATCAGTTGTTTACGTTTAGGTAAGAGGGTTCATTATCAATATGTAAAACTATATATATCCAATCTTATTGATTGAATTTTTATTGCAGTTCTTAATTTATGCCTTCATGAATATACATATAAAATTATATTTTTTCAATCTTATTAATTTTATGTTATTAATTATCATTATTAGCATGTTATAATCAATACGACTTCAGTGTTATTAAAATACAGCAATATTAAAAATATGCGGATACAAGTAAATAATGTAATAGCAATTAAAATTATTCCAACACTGTCTAAAAGAGAAATTTTTAATTTAAATATTTCGTCAATGTTCAAAAATCTATTAATGTAAAAAAATAACGTGAACAAAAATAAATATTATTTTAATAATCATCAAATTTCTTTTTCATAAAAGCTTGCATACATTCCGTCGCGACTCATAAAAATAATACTGCCATTATTATTTGTCACTTATTGCATATTGTAACCTTACAAATTGATTTTAAAGCAAATAACTAATGGGTGTTGCTATCTTCTATCTCATTCATTTCCCAAAGGTCAATTCATAGAAAGCAAGCACTTTTGCTTACAATATCATATCGAACTTGTTTATGTAGATTTATATGAGTGACGTGTGTTGTAACAAGAACACAAACTTTTGTTACTATCGTAAGAAAATTACATGCTTGATATGAAGCGACCTTCGAGAAATAAAAACGAGACCAGGTGACATTAAACAGTCATCGATTACATCGAAATAACAATGTTTAATATCAATAGATACAATTACATGATGTTAATCTTACTATTGTATCTGGTTTTACTATTATTAATAAGTTTGCCAGGTTTATTTATTAACGTTTAATTGCTCAAAAGTTTGTAAAAGCGAAAGTTTGAAAAAGGTTGAAGAAATTTTGAAGTAGTTATAATTACTTGAAATAAAATAGGCAAAATTAGAAATAGCATGGTTTCGGAGTTCGGTTATTCGACACGATTTGCTCCACATGCATTCTTTCGCTACTGCTGATGTGTGATATTACCTTGTTTCATGTTCATTGTTCAAAAGTCAATTTGTATCAGACAAGTACTTTCACATTAGTTATCACATTCAATAGGTGTAATTATATTTCCATGACAAACTGCGCGTATACATATAGTAACAATACTGCGATTCTTACTGTCATTAGGGAATTATAGGCTTGATATAAAGTGACCTTTGATAAATGAAAACGAAAGAAGGTAACGCCAACCATCAGTTGTTTTGCATTATAGTTACAATGTTCGATATCAATATCTACATTAACATGTCTTCGAATCTATTAATTGAATTTACATTATTGCGTGATGTTAAAAATTAATACGAAATTTGTCTTCGATGGAAAAATTTAATTTCCTGCGTAATCAAGTTTCAAATACACAAGAAAAGTATGTTTAAAATGTAGGCCAATGGATTGTACACTTTCGTTCATTGTCATCAGTGTTGAAGCACATACAATAATAATGAACAGAAAGAAGAATAACGTGTTACGAAACCAATGATAACTATGTTATCGGATACACATGCTCAGATCTGGATATGTAAAGCAGATGAAGATTATGTTTAAAAGAAAAGGTGTAATTTTCCGTAAAATAGTCACAGTTCATACATAAACTGTGCCAACGTAGTTTCCAACTTTTTTATAATAAAATCACTTGCTGCCGTGTTATTAATCTGCTGCAATTAATTAGAAGATTTGCAATCTAGAAAACAAACTACACATCTGATTTTAAAAAATGAATCACACATCGGGAATAAAAAAATGTTACGTAATTAATGCTACAACATGTTTCTTTAATTTAAATTGCTTATTATATCGACTATCCATAGCGATAGCGATCGACACAAGTATAGTTTAAAAATATTTATGAAACTATTCTTACGCTGAAAGAATTATAACAAGACAGGGGCAAAGGGGCACGTGCCCCTAGCGCGATCTTAAAAGGTTTGATTCTTTCTTTTCAACTTATTTTTTCATAAGGAATTGACCCTCGTCTGGTTATACCGCCAATAACATCCTGTATGCATTCTTAATAACCAAACTTGATGTATAAAAATATCCTCTCCTTGTTGCATACATCGATTATATTTTAATATCCGATGGAACGTCGGGGCGACATGTATTATCAAAAACTATAAATAATTTACACAAGAGTAGAGGCAATGGTGTGTAAAGACAGTAATCGAATTCGTAGTAACAAATCGATATTTTTCTTTGAAAGCTGATTCGAACCACGACAACAACCTCTAATAAGGAGACTAGAATAATTCATCTGTGACGAGTTGAATGCAATGCCGTGGCCAGTTTGTATCTTTCGCGAGTCTACTTTCACCGGACTATCAAGACGCCTCTCGCACAGTGTGAAACTATTGTTGGTTCTATCATCGTGTTTACACTTTCGATTGCAATACAAGCATTGTTCGTGTCGCCGTCGCAATTTTCGTTCTACGTTTAATTCAATTGTCTCTCCAATGAATGTTAACACCGTCAACCGGGGCCTGAGAATTCTTTTTACGTTTTTCCCCCCTTTTAATCTCGGTCCAAGTTTTCCATAATCGTCAGAATTCAATCGCGACAAGGATAATAAGATTCCCACAATTGCCGGTGAATTACGCGCGTACGTACAGCTAATTAGTAGCAGGATCCGATTCGACGTGAAAATTTATGGAACGTGCTATAATGTGCAAATTGACCGTGTTCATAAATTCATTTACTTTTCTTTCAGACCTTGTTTCTGCTGACTTCGGCTACGATGGAGACGACGGTGAGTGAATCACGAATCCTAGTATAGCTAATAAATTATTCGAGCGCGCTCGATATCGATTTATTTGGAAACTACAAAAACTCGTTTGATAATTTCGAATGCGTTCAACACGATGTACAGGGTGTCTCCAAGCAAAACGATCGAACTACTCCAATATGTTCCACGAGTGAAAACGATGGAGAAATTACATATAATCGTGGGCTCGCAAAAACTTGAACAGAAAGTTATAACAAAAGGACAAAATACAATTTTTCAACGATGACAGCCTTGTATTGATAAGAGCACTTGGCATTTCGAAACAGAATTATAGTGATTAATAGAAGTTATATTGATTATTTTCAACGACCTCAAGTAGCAAACAAATATCGACGACCTATTCTTACCTTTTAATGTGAAATAACAAGTATGTTATTATCCTCTTCGCGTTCAATATTTTTCCCTTATCCGTACATGATAAATTGGAGCAATTTCATCGTTTAATTTCGATACACTCTATATATTAATGCCTATTTTTGCGATATCACTTGGCATGTGATATGCGATGAAAATATACAATAAAATGAACAGTCTTGTTGTAATAAAACATAAAATAGTTGACAATTATTTACAATAATAACGACCTAACTGATGCTAGTAACATTGAAGTATGTTGGTTTAATACTGGTTTTCAAGTGAAAACTTTTACAACGGATTGAAGAAGTAATCGTAACTTCACCATCGACTCTCGTGTCTCAACCGTTTTTTAGCGAATGAAAGGAGAGAGGAGATATTTCATCGCTTGAAAGCGAGGAAAAAGAAAATACATTCGATAGACCTTGTAAAAATGATTTAGAATATGCTCTATGATAAAAAAAAACTCTACCTAGGGGCATACCATGTCCATTATGCCTTCTAACATCCAGAACTGATTACAACAAGACACAGTCATTTTATCAATATTGTTTAGCATATTTATGAGTGACATCCTTCGGATGTACGGTATAAATAGCGTAGCAAAAGAATAATAACGTTTAAAGGTAACCTGTTAATTTACATAGAACATAATAAATCATCCACAATATAATTAACCTTGCAAGACACATTTAACAAAACTTAAGATTATGTCCACACTTGATAACTAAAAATAAATGTAAACAATTACGAAAAAATGTTCAACTATCAAACACATAACAACTGTTCTGTATCTAGGAGTACGTATAGATTTTAAATTAAACTACGATAATCACGTAAGTATTCTAATGGATAAAGCCTAGAAAGCATTCTTCTTTCTTTTCTTTCTAGGCCCGTCGCATTGGGGTGACAGCCACAAAGCCTGTTTAGGAAAGCAACAATCCCCCATCGACATAGAAGCAAAGGACGTTACGATGGCCAGTTACCCACCGCTAGAATTTTCTAATCTCCAAAATCCTCATAAGGCTAATCTTACGAACAATGGGCACACAGGTATGAGTTAGCAAGATCGAAATATTGGCACGCACGAACACGACAATCATTGTCACGTTTATAAGAATCTAAGGACATGCGCGGTTGTGTTCGTAAATTACGAAATAAACGAAAAGTTTTAACAGCTTGAATATACAGGGTGTTCGGCCAACCCTGGAAAAAATTTTAATGGGAGATTCTAGAGGCCAAAATAAGACGAAAATCAAGAATACTAATTTGTTGATTGAGGCTTCGTTAAAAAGTTATAGAAACATTTCCAGTCACACAGTATATTTTCGGTAAAGAATTCTTCTCTTGAAAGTACGCAGGATTTCGGGGGTACGTGTATTCGCCAAACATGATTGTAATTGACCCCCGCAACCAAAAATAATTTTTCCAAAACGATTTGAAATTTTCTAATTTTGTCGACTTTGTCCACATAGTCAAATTTTTTTCTCGAAAGTGCGTAGGATTTCGGGGATGTGTCTATCCACCAAAAATAATTGTAATTGACTCCCGCAACCGAAAATAATTTTTCCAGAACGATTTGAAATTTTCTAATTTCGTCGAAAAATTTCACACCTTCTCGAATTTTTTTCTCGAAAGTGGGCAGGATTTCGGGGGTGTGTCTATCCACCAAAAATGATTGCAATTGACCCACGCAACCGAAAATAATTTTTTCAAAATGATTAGAAACTTTTCAATTTCGTCGAAAAATTTCACACCTTCTCGAATTTTTTTCTCGAATGTGGGTAGGATTTCGGGGGTATGTCTATTCGCCAAAAATGATTGTAATTGACCTCCGCAACTTAAAATAATTTTTTTAGAACGATTTGAAATTTTTTAATTTAATTTTAACTTTAACGAAGCCTCAATCAACAAATTGATATTCTTGATTTTCGTTTTATTTTGGCCTCTAGAATCTCACATTAAAATTTTTCCCAGTATAATTAACTTAAGAACACTTTAGAACCGTTTCAGAACCAATATACATCAAAAACTTTTTTATTTTTAACTGTTACACTATCATTTCGATTCCTATAACTGTTTCGAAACCGAAATTGATATCGTAACTGTTTTCAACCATTTCCCAATACAGAAGGATTGACAACTGATCTTTGTATAGCGCATAGTTCTACACAAAGTAAACATTAACGTTCGGAATAAAAGAAGCAGAAAATCATCGATAAAATACATTTTTCCTCCATATTCTTGCACGACTTATAATTTTGTAAGGGAGTGTAGTATAAGTTGCCTCACTCGCCAGAAAATCTCAATAGCAACTCTTGAAAACAAAACTCTGCAGTGAAATCAGGCATAAGGAGTTCTAATCTAAGCACAGCAGTGGCGTGCAGGACATACAAGGCAATTAGCTGTAATTTCCTTTCTCATTGTTCCTTTCGTTTTTTATAGTAAAAAAGCGTACATTCGCTTGAAAAATAATATCTGGTACTCCTTGTACCTGGTTTCCACAAGGAAAGTTTTGTTCTCAAGAGTACTACTTAAAGTAGGACACACGGAAACAGGCCTTATAACCGATGAGGCAACTTCCACCACGAGGCTGTTATGCTTGCTCGTGTGAAAGAGCTCTTATTTTCGATACCGATTTTCAAAACTAAAATTTCGTTCCAATAAAAAGGAAACGTGCGATCGTTATGCGTTACATTCACCTTTGAAAGTAGATAGTTTTGAACGTGAGACATCGACTTCAAAGCTTACATAAGAAAAGATTAAGATTATATTACTAGGCATTGAGTAGAGATGGGGTAGTATGACCGAATACAGTCAATCGTTTCATTAAATTATACGTGCACGGCGTTCAGAAGACCGTAGCTTGGTGGGACTTAACGCGCGAATTTAACGTGGCAGTCAACGTGTTAAAACGTCAAGTCTAACTCTCCGTAATACAAGGTGAAATTCTAGTTGCAAGATGTGCAATTTAATCATTTGTTTCAATTAAATGGTAATCAGTATATACGAAAGAAACTTATATTAGCACGAAAGTATCTACAAAATTTACAATCGCGGATATAATATTTAAAAAAGAAAGCGTCGATCGAATGGTTTCCGAAAGTATATACTTTTAATACTTTTTCTTCCACGACACCTCACACTCTCGACTAACTAAATAATATAAAAGAATTTTATATCATCTCTTTATCTCCTTGAATATATTTTCGGAAAGAAATCTGTATCTCTGAGTCTTGGCAAGCCGTGTTTAAGCGAACCATAGTAAGTGGCCACCTCTATCAAATCCCACTCTAAAGAATTCACACATATACAACACGTATGCACCCTTAAACTTTCAACACGTTTTAGAGTAGTTCATGAATTGGACGGTATTTATGAACAGAGGACGCTGTATTCAGTCCACAAATTATGAGTCGGTAACACAGTATCACTGCGAGTACAAAATCTCATAAAATGTTAGACCTATTATATACCTCGGCTATAGTTTCATTACACTGTCCAACAAATTAAAATCTTTTTTTTGTTTCTCATTATTATTTTTGTCGTATTATTTCAAATCTAAACAGACACACACAGTATTCGGTACTAATTGAACCAACTAAAGTCAAATCATTGTCTACGATTTTTCGCGTTTATTTTACAAACTCAATTTCGTAGTACCCTTTTTTGTAATGCATGAAACTAAGAGCAACCATTACTAAACATTTAGATGATCGTAAATAAATTCATTCCGCCGCACAGGATAATCACAGGTTTATTTTAAATAAATAGAACCCGAATAAAATCTATACTTTTATACGTTTATTTCACAATTTAGAGCACGAAAATTGTAAATGCTGTCTACATTAATGGAAATCTGATCAATCCGTACGATAATTTACGTCTATTTTATAACTTCGTGATTTCTTTCCTTGATAAAGTATAATCACAAGCATAGACCATTGTATAGATATTTATTGCAGCATGCAGAATAATACTAAATATCTTAAATAAACAAAATCTGCTTAAATTATATGCTTTCTATTTTATAGATCTTACTACATCTTAAATTTGTAAATCTACTGTAGTGTACAGATCATAAACAAATAATTATTAACACAGATACTATGTTGTTGTAAATAGTCTTGCTCTGGTGAGTATAATTATTAAAATTTTAGATAAACCACAGAAAAATCAACTAACCTTCATGATATTATCTTCCTTCCTTCACATTATTTTATTTGCTTGTTGCTCAGAGTTGATTATTCTTGATTTGTACCTCATAGTTTTGTTTATTCACATCCAGCTGCAAACAAATTATTTTGTTTAGCATATTAACAAACATTAGTTGTGGAAGATACTTGGACAATTAGCAAAAATGTTCTTACCAGTTCTTTTGAACTCTTGTTATTGTAATCATTGAATATAGTTCTTAAGACACTGGAGTCAATCTTATTCTTGTTTCACCAGTTTAGTCTACTCTACAACTTATAGCCCAGCATCCTATGCAAATTAAATCACTAATACAATAATGTAACAACAAAATGTCATAGTCAATATGCCTCAATACACATTCTTATATGTTTCAACATTGAATTTCTTACTCCCTGGAAAATACCTAGAAAATATCTTGGCTATATAATCCCAAAGATAGAAATCTAAGAGATTGGGTCTACCTTGCCCTATTTATTATTTTGCAACGGTATTGTTCAAAAATGTTCTCGCTGCATGAAGGAAATGTAGCATCATGCAATACCATCGTGCATGAATCATATGTTATGTTTGATGTACAAGAGTACATCATACTTTAATTTATAAACATCATTTCTTAAACAATCAAAATAAACAATCCCACTTAGACCAGCTGGAAGGAAATGTGGTTTTAAAAGACAATTTTTTATAATTCCGTATTAAATAATAAGAGTCACTAAAAACACTGCGAAATTACAAGTCGCTTAGAATATTTAGTCGAAGTTAGAAAATTTTAAACAACACAATGCAACGGAGTTTATCCGCTGTGTCTCAACACGTATTCTTATAAACCGTGAAATTTACCACACACATAGGTTATTTAAGGTTAAGAAATCTGGCATCATTGCACAGTTATCGAAGCGAAATTTTGGACGAGTAGTTAAGTTATCTCACGCTAAAATTCCTACCTTAAATCGTTCCTAAAGTAGAAGAACGTTAAACTGATACAACTTTTGTTTTCGAACTGTTAATAAACATTAGGACAAATCAAAACGTATCTCTTTAATTCAAACGTCATTAATCCGTTTGAGTCGAACCAACTGTGGCTCTTTAACAGTTAAATAAGCACCCGCGAAAATTGCGTAGATTTTTAGATTTAAGTAGATCAATTTACAAACCTTGGAGAATTTTGAACGCCGAGTATTTATCTTGCCAGTAATTTGTTTCTATCGTCAGTAAGTATTTGTTCCGTCAACCACTGAAATTGAAACAAAATAAAACTGATCTTTATATTATGCTGCCTATCATTTTCTAAGAATACACCTGTTGCTTGTTACGCCATCTTGCCAAACTCGAAAATTGTTTGCGCGGTAACAGGAATTATGCGTTTCGAACAAATAGTATTTTCGAATTTTTGGTATTTCCTTCGGCCCATTGTAATTTTATGACGACTATATTACTCATTACTGTTTCATTCTAAATATATACTTAGTCTCCTCTATACAATTTTCTTTCGAATAAAACTGATACTCCTTTCTTTCCCTCCAAAATTAAACTGAACTTCACACGAAATATTCTACTCATTGTCTACTAGAGAATTGATCAAGAATAACTTCAATTTTTTAAACTTTTTAAACAACTACCTTTTATACAAGAATTTAGAAATAATAAATTTTGAAATACAATTATTTCATATTGATATTAGTCACTTCAATTGGTTTAATCGTACTTTATATGTGTCTCTTATCCTTGAACAGCTGCAAATTATCGTCGCTTATTGCATGCCGTAGACGTCAATTCAACGTAATTATGATAAACCTTCAGCGAATCCCGTGTATCGGGAAGAAATGACCTTTAGGAAACAAATAATTTTAGCAAGTATAATGCATCAATACATATAATCACAAGGACTGATTTCTTCATTTAGTGATGATCAAAAGTGTCGATACCGAGTTACCCACGATATCAGGGGGACCAATCAACGATACGTACACCTTTCAACAACTGCATTTCCATTGGGGCCAAAACGACAGAATCGGATCCGAGGATCTTATCAATAATCATTCATTTTCGATGGAACTTCATGCCGTTTTCTGGAAAAAATCGTACGAAACTGCGGATGAAGCGATGAAACATTCTGACGGTCTCACCGTTCTAGGATATTTATATCAGGTATCAATCAAACACCTTCTGTAAACATTCAAATCGTGTGATATCAGATATCATCAGATACAGTAGTGCCCACGTAAAAGACCAAGCTCGGGACCGACCACGGTCATTTATGTGGGCATGGTTAGTTCTCAGAATTCAACAGAGATAAGGAAAGAAGATAAGTGCAAGTGAGATACAATAGCTGGCACCCGACCGAAACCATATACAGGGTGTTCGGCCACCCCAGGAAAAAAATTTTAATGGGAGATTTTGGAGGTCAAAATAAGACGAAAATCAAGAATGCCAATTTGTTGATTGAGACTTCGTTAAAAAGTTATTAAAGTTTAAAGTTCCGCCTGTAGAACGGCGATCTGCGTGGTTCTCACTCAGCATGAGAAACTTTACTTACTGACTCATCGACAGCCTTACAGTTTTTTGAATGAGAACCACTATCGCGTATACGCAGCTGTTCGCAGATTGCGGTTCTACAGGCGGAACTTTAAACGTTAATAACTTTTTAACGAAGCCTCAATCAACAAATTGGTATTCTTGATTTTCGTCTTATTTTGGCTTCTAGAATCTCCCATTAAAATTTTTCCCAGGGGTGGCCGAACACTCTGTATACAATGTATCGATAACGACCAGCGTCAAGTTTCACTTGACACGCTCGATATTCGAAGCCGCTTAGCTTTTAAGAATTGGTGGGGATAACTCTGGTCATTTATGTGAGCAAAAATCCAGTCACTTATGTGAGCACCACTATAACACAACGTATTGGTCCTCTTCAAGGATGCGACTGACGCTACGAAATCGAAATGCAATTACAGATTGATGAAAGAAATAGGGAAGTATGAGATGAACAATATTTTTTACACAACAAACACAAACAAAAATAAATGCACAAAAAAGAGAAGATCTGTGCGTTTGTGATCCTGTTTCGTAAAAATAGAAATATTTAAACACATCGGCTAGGATTTGTACATTTCGTTTCGCACGGTTACGTTTTCAACAAATGTATTTGATCATGCTTAATGTTTACTCAGAAATGAAAAATGCGGCCCCGTTTAGTTTCGCTGTAAGTTTGATTCGTACAAAGATTTTGTTAAAAAAATTTATATTGTTACAGACCACGGATGATTCAAATCCAATTTTCGATTCGATCGTTTCCCGAATATCAGAAATAGAGACAGCTGGCAGTACTATAACAATAGATGATTCTAGTGTCTTAAATAAATTGGTTGCACCGGACATTGTATCCGCACAAAATTATTACACGTACAAAGGATCGTTAACCACGCCTCCTTGTCTCGAGATCGTTCAATGGATCGACTTCATAGACCCGCTGCCCATATCCCATGATCAGGTATTTCGAAAGTTGTTACATTTAATGTAATGGATAAACTTTTATGAATGGTGTATTTCTAAAACATTTGGCTTAACTTTAATGTTTACTAACTGTAAACATGAAAAGAGGTGCAAATATGTTTCGTAAACACTATGTAGGTACCTTGAAGTTACGGTCGTTTAAGCTTCAATGTCAGAAAAAGTGTCTTCCAAAAGAAAGTTATCTCCTTGGATACTAAATTTTACAAAGTTTGGCCAAATAATTTAAAAAACATCTACGTAAAAATACGTTTATTAAGAATACTTAACAATATAAGTAATAATACATTAATTTTTAGTTGGCAGCATTCCGCAATATTCAATCCTCAGATGGTAAAAATGTGACACATAATTTCCGTCCAGTGCAGCCACTAAATGGTAGAGTAATTTATCGGAACAATATTAATGAGATCACAGAAACACCTAAGCCGACAAGTGGTTCAATGACTACTACGACTCTTGTAACAACTGCTCCAACAACTGCTGCAATAACTGCTCCAACAACTGCTGCAGTAACTGCTCCAACAACTGCTCCAACAACTGCTGCAGTAACTGCTCCTACTACAACAGTTGGAGGAAAATTAACAAAAATGTCTACGTTAACGATTACTTCAACACGTGCGCCAACCATAGAATCGATTAATCATATGGATAACAACGGAAGCCAACATTCTGGACAAGAAAGAATATGGATAGCATCACGTCAGTATATTTTCCGTTTTATTTTATAAATTTAATCACCATTATAGTATTGATCAGATGATAGCTTGTTGCATACGCGATATATCGATCGATTGTAATTTATATGCTAGCATTATTTAATATTTCAGTTCTTAAAAATTCGAGGTTATTTACTTACGCTTTTAATACATTTGTTACCAAACTTGGTTTTTTTTCAAATTTATATTTTATGTCATTTTTGTTACAGCTTTCGCGGTAATATTTGGAATCATTTTCCTTCTACCATACCAATAATTCTGACTACACTGGAAGCTCTAGTCAATTACTTTAACTCTATATATATGTATACAATTTAAGTAAGGATAAACCAAGTTTTAAATAAGTATTTACATAATACGTTTCATTACAAAAAAGGTATTATTTATATTCTCAGAGGTATTCGTATTTAAACAAAATGCCTATGACATTTTATTAAATAAATATCACCTCACGGCTATACAATTATAGGATACATGTAATAGAGATATATATATATATATATATATATCTAATGCAATTAGTGTAATTTCGTTACACTTATTCGAATCAGCTGTGATGTAAATATAAATGTATAAGATAAATTATTTAAAAATATATGTTGGATTGTTATGTACAAAAATTGTACCACTATTAAAAATATAATGTAATAAAATGACAAGAATTGCAAGTATTTCACTTTATTTTATTACGTGATATAATCAAGATTCCTATGCTGTGTCATAACTTAATAATTGTGTACAATGCCAGTATATATTTTTAATAAAATGTCTTACATAAATAATTACATGTAATTAAGGAGAGAATGATCAGATGTAGTATACGAGTTTACGTACACTTTAAATAAGACGTTATTTTACTAGTCAAAATATTTGTACCTCGACTATTAAAATTAACAAATTTCATATATATATGTAATGTAAACAAATTTTGATTTTTCTGCACACGCTATCGCAATATGCATAACCATTATTTAACATTACATAATCGTTTACCAATATCGATAACTTTATTACATGAAGGAAAACATATATATAAATCGTTATTGTACCAAGTGTATCATATATACATATTTTTGTTTCGTATATACAAAACTTAAATAGTATTAAGTAACATTGTACAATTTATTTACGGCTAATTGAAATCAGATTAAAACATATTTTTAGTCACATCGAATTAAACTAAATTTAACTAATTCATTTTATCTATTTTTATCTCCATTCAGAATTTAAACTAGACAATTAGGGAAAACAGTATTTAATAATTTCTCATGATCAAATAGTTATAATAAATAAAAAGTGTAATAGAATTTGCATTATCCTAAAACAAATAATCTAATATATAAAAGCAGAAAATTGAATTACGGTGCCAAGGCTGCTGATCGCTTATCTCTATTCTTATTGCGTTGAATAGTACGCGCCTTAAATGCAGCAGCATTCATCAATGTCTGTAATGAAACGTCTCATTAATTATGGAATCACTAAATACCAATTCACTTTATACCTTCGCGATAATAAACTTACCCTTTCTAATTTAGTAGTTTTTTGATTCGACGGTATTGGTAAAACTTTATTACCAAGGTGGAAAATTTCGCGTAAAAGTTGATTTTCTGCAAGATGAATATTGATACCCGGACCCAATAGTCTACAACATGCATTATACTGAGTTCGTGCACACCATCCTTCTAAATATAGAATTTCTTGGCCGAATTTGACATGCATCTCTGGTACAACATCTTCCTAATAATGATTACAGCAATGGTAATTAATAATATATAGCATACAGACAGTGATGTACAAATCTTAATATTTTCATTACGAAACATACTTCTATGTAATGAAGTATATCTCTGAAATTAGCTCTTTGTTGCTTTCGATCTTTTTTTGCTCTGTACTTGTTAGAATCTGTAGCCAATTCTTTTAGTATTTCAATTAAATCCAATGACCAATCTTGTTCGTAATCGCAAGAGAAATTACGACCAAGTTCAAATATTACAGCAAGAGCTTCTCCAGCCGATAATCGTATTTCCAAATGTGGTGATTCTAGTAATTCTCGTAATCTATTCAGAGAACTGAAATAAAATTGATTTTTGTTTATCATGTTCTGCCAATGTTAACGTACGACGTCATACAGGTAAATATACAGGGAAAGATACTTACGGCATGTAAGTATTAGTTTTATCGCTTGCAAGTAAATTATATATATCAGCCGGAGTCATAACAGTTAAAAGAAGCGTCCATGATGAAATCGCTGCTGCATGTAACTCTGCCATTTTGGACGAAATATTTGGTAAAGCACCATTTCCTTTCAAATAGGAGCCAGAAAAAATACCCGATAGTAATTGCACAATTTCAATAGTGTCTACTGCATCGTTGCCCGATAAAAATTGATTCATGCTCAAAGCCCAACAACACTGTAAATTTTATTAAAATTTATTATATTCTTGTTAATTTAAAATTACTTATTAGTAAATTAAATTTTGTTTTACCTCCAAGCGAGCTTGAGTTGAAGCTGTTGCGTCGCCAGCGATAAAAGTCAAAGTACTTTTTAAATCACGGCAGACTGTTTCAGCACTTTCAAATGCTCCCAATTGCACGCAAAGTAAAGTACTTAATCTGGCTGCTGTTGACTGTTCTTCACTACGCCCTTTTTTCAAACCCCGTTCCACAGAATCTGCGATGGTCATTTTTCTATCCTCTACAAAATCTGGTACATACTTGGTAGCAAAAATTTTTTCAATTCCATTAAAGCAAATTGTTCTGCCCTTTGCGCTTCTCTGTGTAAGACCATCTATAGCTTCTTTCAGTTTCTCCTCAAATGCCTCCTGTTGTGAGAATTCTTCTACTTCATTATCATTTACATCATCCACCACGCTTTGATTATCAGACTGACTACTGGATATGCTGCATGCATCATTATTAATCGAATCTTCATCAGATGTTAATTCAGCCTTTTTTCCACCATGACCTGTTCAAGAAGTATTTTTTTTATTATACAGCTTGTATAATATTTTAAAAGTATTACTCAATGATCATGCAAGCATAGCTACATGCAATTTTTAATGAATACATTGCTATGTTAAGAAAACTAAAATAACTTTGAATTGTTAAGAGAGAAAAATAATTTTAAGCAAATAGTATATAAATATATACCAATATATAATATTGATACACATAGCAATAAAAAACAAAAACAAGCAAAAAATTAAATGTTATTAACACTGGAAAATTAATATTTATGAGTTAATTATAAAAACAGTGAAAGGAAAAGTGAACAGCTGTTGAAAGTGAATGTTATGTTACATAATGTAAAGCCTAAACAGCTGTTACTCTTGACATCTAACATAATCCTTTTGTATGTAGTATATCAGATAAGATAGTATAGCTGCATAGAAAATGAAAATTCTGATACTGAAATTGATAATACTGTTTTCTAAATTTTAATTTATAAGAAAGAAAAAGACATCATTATTCATTACTAGGACTGCATTCTTTAAAACAAGTTCACCTTTTGAAAAACTTATAATAAAATATATAAAACTAATTTAAAAAACAGGCTACATACAAGCGAAAGATATTAACAGTATTTGATTAAGATATTAACTAGGAAAGCGATTGAACTTAATCGTCGCTGAGAGTAAAACGTAAAAGCAACGTTTGTAATTGTAAATAGTGTAAAATCATAAAATCCCAAGACGTTTGTTAAAATAATTTAATAAATTGTAAATATTTGATCATGTATTGTGTGCGACAATCTAAATTTAGCACTAACAATACGAAAAGAAGTATGGTTGATTGTCGTAAAAGCATGATTCATCCATTAACGCTTATTTTATTTTCATGATGAATATCGATAAATGGTACAAGAAATTTCGATTTCTTGTAATATGATGCGAAAAATTCGATCAACGAAGTTAATATGCTTTCATTGTAAGATTCATATATCAAATTTACGTTAAGTATTTAAAACATCAAATTTGTTCGTTCCTAACCCAGAGACCCCATGTGCGAAAAGCATGGAAGTCACATGGGTATAGGAAGTGGTGCCATGATATTGGCTCGTTTCAAGATACTTACGGATATTCCGTGAATCGATATATGATTTCTTAGTCACGAAACGAATCAAGTATGTGTATTCGGCGTTGTTAAAAGAAAAACGCACTAATCGACAAAGTACCCGTGACGTAAGACGAAATAAATAAGATTTATGTACGAGATGAGTCATTCGTTGGAAAGACTGGTAATTTAAACAATTATCTACATAATGTGATTTCGACAATAATTGTACTGACGAATGATACATAATAGAAAAGCCGTCGGAAAAATAAGGAAGCTTTTACCGGATTTTCCTCTTCTGCCTCCTTTGCCTGGCATCGTTCTTCACCTTCCTTATTGCACAATTAATACTAACAAAAATACTCGATCAAGAGGGTAAATGTCTTGCACTATTAATTTTCTTTCGTATACTGTATGCACTGCATGAATTTTTAATCAAAACTTGGTAAAAACTCATTAACATGTTGCAAACTATTCAGAACATACACGCCGAGACAGCCTGCGATGGGCTTTCTCAAGTGCACTGTCTTTCGCGATCGTGAATGTACCCGAATATCGGCGAATATTCCCGAACAATGACGACGCATGCGTCGTGCTTTCGATAGATACAATGCTGGAACCATCAACCAATAAATGTCTCGCATTTGTGACCTATCGGACAGTCCGATAGGTAGGTCGCGTGAAAGCATTGCGTCTGTGTCGTATAGAATGTCTATATTAGACGCGGGAAAATTCGACGAAAGAATCGAATGAAAATATGTATTTACAATTTATATAAAACGAAGTAGGATATCTTGCGTATTTTAATAACTTCGAGAATCTGAGACTATAGCTTGGGTTGAAAAATATCCTGAAAGAAATTTCGGACTTTGGATACTGTCGATGTTCCGTTACACATATATGTTTTTGGAGATTCAAAGGTATCTATACGAGATGTGAATATACATATGTATTATATTATATTATATATATATAATACTAGGTCACAAAATGTAACCTAGTTGTGGACAACGGTTGAGTGCCAACAAGGATCGAACCGGGTAGTAAAACATTCGGCATTTCAGCAAAAAATAAAATATATTTTCTACAAAGTGATATACATTATTCTTGAAATCGCAGAATACCGTATGTACAAAAAACTGTCTTTGATTGTTAAGCAATTTACAAAATATTCGTAATCATATTAATTAATAATATGGACGAGAATTTGAATTGACAATTCGGTGGTGATCGGAGTTGGTCGGGAATAATCGGTCATCATACGTCAATCTGTCGTTCGATTTAACCCAAGAAGACGGAGCTCTGAATGGATCGCGCACAATCACGCTACGTGAGTAAATATTTGTTAACGATTATTAATTACGATTGTAAATGAATTAACAAAAGGATCTAGCCAAATAAGCATGGCAAAAGTGCCCCCAAACCAAATTGAACGGGGTTAATACCACTCGATAGATGGTTCGAAAAAACCCCTTTTCACAGAGTTTCAACCCGGTATCTCTACTACAGGGGTAATAACGGGGTGAAAATCATTTTTTGGTTTATCCTTAATATCTCCCGTTCTGCTCAATTAAAAATTATGAAAAAAATCATGGTTATTCGATCGATTGATGTACATAGTCGAGAATTTTTTCAGAATTTTTGAATGCAAATTCGATTTTTAAAAAATTCGAAAATATTTTAACCGGCAATTTTTTGTCGAAATTATCAAGTGACCACGTTTGTTTTTATACAGTATAAAGCTCTCAAAAAAACTAGTAATCTCTAATTTTCAGATTTTTCGAAGGGGTGGAACGTAGTCATAAAAATGTTGAAAAAGCTTTATATTGCCTTAATTACTTACGTGACCATGTTCATATTTTTACAGTTATAGCGTAACATTATGACTATTAATGCGTAATTTTTTCAGATTTTTTAGAAAAGTGTTTTTGGAAAAATTGTTAAAGAATTATTCATTCATATTTCCTAATTTTTTATACGGCAAAAGGCCACACATGCTTTTAAAACAGATATAATTAAAATATATTTGTTTACATACTTTGTTAACTAGTCGCTATACATATATGTATAGTTTCTGTAGCGGCCATTGTATAGCCACTACGCCCTTGCCAGAGTATGAATGGGAATGGAATGTAAGGATAGTTTTAAGCTTTCTATTTTTCCATTTTCCCAGGGTCTCGTGCGAGCCTGGTCGTCCTGTTAAACACTTGGCGACCAGAGCCGTGCGAGGCGTCTGTTTTCCCTCAAGGTTTCGCCTGGGCCTCGGACCACCCTGATCCGGGCCCGGCGAGCCTCTTGACTTTTATGACTCTCTTTCGCTAAACTTTTCCTACACTGAGTATTTTCCAGTTTCGTTTTTCCGTCTTTCTGTCCTGTCTCTTTTTCTCTACCTTTGCTATTAGGGTAAGAAATTGTATATGTATATTCAGGGGACGTAAGAAGAAAGGCCCAGTCTATTTTAGACCTCAGTCTGGCTAAGACGTCGCGCGTTTGCAAAGCCAGTTATAGTGTCAATTTTACCTACGTGTGGCTACACCCCCGACACCCGCGGAAATAAACTCTTTAATAATTGTTGGGGTAGATTGAGGTTTGTCACTTGAACCTCCAGCCCCCTCAGTTTCAAATACGTGAGGTACCGGACTCCTGTTGATTAGAACCGCCACGGCGCGGCGCGGCGCCGCGGGATGCGCTGATCATTTTCGTAAAGCATCCGCGACATTGCCAACATTTTGTCTGAATCTGAACAACATTATGTACTGATAAAAAGGAAGATGGGGATGAGACTAACTCAAACAATATTATAAATATAATTCTTTGTTATCTAAAACAATGAAAATATAGTTCAGTTCAAAGTGCAATCACGACACATTAATAAAAAACTGTACAAGTGCTACATAGTCTACATCAAATTCAACGGGCTACTCCGGAATTAGACGATATTTTTGCGAATATGCAAGTGGTAATAGGACAATTGGATGCTGTTCCCATACAGTTGTGATAATTTATTATCTATCATATACTTCAAAAATAATAAAACTTGCAGAAATACTGAGTAAATTATTTGAGAGTGAAAAAGTAAATCCTGTAATAAATGATGATAGCGATGAAGATTGAAGAACAAACCAAGTTATTAATGCTGCAAATAAAAATAATAGTGTTACGTCCCGACGAACGGGTCACTAGCCGCGACTATTTCACACTTCCTTAGAGTCAGCATTGTTATCGAATTCCTCTTTCTTTCTCAAGAGGCCTGCACGCGGAGATTCGTAAAGCGGGTCAATATTGTCATCAAATTCCTATCTCTTTTTCAATAACCTTACACATAGAAGTCAGCAAAGCAAATTCAGCACTTAAGCATGGGTTAAAAACCCAAGAATTAGGTCAGTGCGGGGCAGTCAGTTATTAAGTCGCGAGGTGCGTGCTGTCTGTCCCGGATAGTTCGTAAAGCAGAGTTCGTCGGTCAATCCGCGAAGGACTTTAACTACCCGTTAACCATTTTCTGTTCAAAATTTATTGTTATTATTATTATTATCATTATATTCTCACTAGTAATATAAATGTTTAGTGCAATTCCCCAAAATTCAAGCTACGACTGTTGTGCAAGGTGAAAGAGGAAAAGAAAGAGAGAGAGAGAACACAGCGCTAGTATGGTGAGCAGGAAATTCGTAATCTATCTGTACCCGTCAGCCAAATTTCAGATCTTCTGTTTCACGAAATACATATATATCAATTTCGATTTCATTTCGTTTCTTTCTTTAATATACATTTTCCCAGACTTGTATTCAACGAGCGAGGAGTTTGTATAAGCTCAGATCAACTCCGATCCCATATACATACGTTTCCTTCGAGAACTCGAAGGTGTTAAGCGTTACGCCGGGGTACGAGCAATCGCTCACAACCACCTACCATCATCCTCCCTTACCCCGCACGTAGCAATAGGAGGTAAACCTTGTTTAGATCATTTATTTTAATTAAAGCTAAAATATTTAAGGAATATCTAAAAAACTTCATGTACATAATGTTGTTCAGATTCAGACAAAATGTTGGCAATATCGCGGATGCTTTACCAAAATCATCAACAGGAGTCCGGTACCTCACGTATTTGAAACTATACATATATGTATAGCGACTAGTTAACAAAGTATGTAAACAAATATATTTTAATTATATCTGTTTTAAAAGCATGTGTGGCCTTTTGCCGTATAAAAAATTAGGAAATATGAATGAATAATTCTTTAACAATTTTTCCAAAAACACTTTTCTAAAAAATCTGAAAAAATTACGCATTAATAGTCATAATGTTACGCTATAACTGTAAAAATATGAACATGGTCACGTAAGTAATTAAGGCAATATAAAGCTTTTTCAACATTTTTATGACTACGTTCCACCCCTTCGAAAAATCTGAAAAATTAGAGATTACTAGTTTTTTTGAGAGCTTTATACTGTATAAAAACAAACGTGGTCACTTGATAACTTCGACAAAAAATTGCCGGTTAAAATATTTTCGAATTTTTTAAAAATCGAATTTGCATTCAAAAATTCTGAAAAAATTCTCGACTATGTACATCAATCGATCGAATAACCATGATTTTTTCATAATTTTTAATTGAGCAGAACGGGAGATATTAAGGATAAACCAAAAAATGATTTTCACCCCGTTATTACCCCTGTAGTAGAGATACCGGGTTGAAACTCTGTGAAAAGGGGTTTTTTCGAACCATCTATCGAGTGGTATTAATCCCGTTCAATTTGGTTTGAAGGCACTTCTACCATGCTTATTTGGCTAGACCCTTTATAGTATATGAATTTATAAACTTACAAAATTCAAGAATTTACAAAATAATAGTATTCATACATTTACTATAAATTTATGCAATTTAAGAACATACAAAATTTTACAATTTTATACAGAATCAGCGTAATACTGTAAAGGAATTCAATTACTGTACAAAATATGGCAGTTCATAAATCGTAATGTTTAAAATTCTGTTTTGTTGTAATTATCGCTTAATAAATTAAGGTTTTCGAATGTGCAATATTTTCTGGAACACTGTAATGTCTACGATCGTAACTGATTTTATTTAAAAAATGGTAGAGTAAAAGGAAGGAAGGAAGGAAGGAAAGAAGGAATGAAGGAGGAAGGCTTTTCCTTGGAAGAAAAATAAAATAGATACAAACATTAAAAGGAGTTACGCACAACTCTTGTAACAATCGTATGTTATTTTATATTCTCGAAGTATAAAAACAATGTTAAAAAAAATATAAACAACGATTTTTAAGTTTTCCTTTACAAGAACGATGCATTTTTGTTACGATAAGAATGTAACAATAAATCGATGAATTTATTCATACCTGTGATTCAAAGTTAATAATGCATTCTTTTAAATATTAAAAAATTAAAAAACACAGTTTCTACAACGTAACAGAAATAATAGGTGAATGATGAATACAATTGTGTGAGTTGTATTATTCCATATAATTAATAGTATTTATATTACAAGATTGTATCAACTTGCTCAAATATGTAACTATAGTACAAAATTTAACATATTCAAAGTGTAGCAAAGTCAAGGAATGTTGTCCTTATTGTAGTTATAGTTTACATTTAGATTTTGTTTATGCTTACAGATGGACACCTATGAATATGTCAGTCTTTTCTGAAGCACCTCAATTATTAATAACTATTTTAGCCAAATATAATAGTCATGTATAAGTTAGACATTAAACAGATTATAAACAGAAAAAAATTATTTGCTATTTCTTGAATATGTTACCTGACTTTCTTCTTTGATATCACTTAAGTTCAAATTATACTCGAAAGAAAAATATCACATCCCATAAGATATTTTATTAGAATATATGGTGATCGAAAGAAATATGTAATTGATTACAAAATCATTTGATTGCATGTATTCGTTGACGCTGAATCATGATATGTATAACATGTGAAATTTAGTTAAATTTACTTCAGATGAATTTTAATAATAAAAATACTATGCTTATCGTTGCTAGAAAATTAATTGTAGACCTAGAAGCAGCACTTTGAACCGTCATTAAACCCTCACATGGCGTTACCCGTAAAATAAAATTAAATATAGAGTCTACAATGTTTGCTGGTGTTGGGTCTGAACATTTTTCCAGTTCATTCACGATACATGTTTTAAGAGTAGAAACGTCCCTGTACATAAATATTTAATACAATTTGATGTATAAACACAATTCAAAAGTTTAAATCAATGTACATAGCTTAATATTTACGTACGTGCATTCCTTAGGTCCAAGAATAAGAGATGGAAGGCTGTCCAATCCTCCTAAAAGTCTATTATTAGAATCCATAGGGGGTAAGTAATTTCCAAATGTAGTATTGACACAATTTTCAATTTCTTGTTGCTTTGATTGTAAACATTCTGGTCCATCGGCAGATATAAAAACTGAATAATACGAATTTTATTTAATTAATTTCTGAAAGTTGTTGGTAATATATGTACAAATGTTTTAATATTTGTCACATACGGGCAATGCGATCTCCTTCCTTGAAGCATATAAAACTGAGGAGAGAGTCAGTGATATTTTGAATTATTTTCTTATTTTCCCTTTCTTTTGGTTCCAAACAAGGTTCTATGGCTGCTGTAAAGTTGCTCACACACTTCTTAAGAATAGGAGTTCTGCGGCAGTAATTTTTGAACACAATATCCAAATCTCCAGTAGGTTTATATTTTTCCATTTCTTCTTGTAGTACCGTAATGTTGACGAATGATTTAAGGCACTGCATTATCTCATCCTTGGCACGATCAGCATTTTCAAATGCACCTTCTCCTCCATTTTTATTGCATTTTTGTTTGAATAGGCTTTTTGCCTCATTAAGTTCTGGAATCGCGGATGTATTCAGATTCTCTACAACTGAGATCACTGATGCGTTACTATTGTTCAAATCTATGACATTTGAAACTTTGTTTAATACTGTGTCTACAATAGGTTCATTTCCTTGCGAATTGGTGTGCCCAAGGAGACCTGAAATAAAAATAGAAATTCAAATTAATTCGATTTATGACATTGATGGATTAAACAAAATAAATTTTCACAGCCTAAATCTTTCAAAAAACATTAAAATCACGACGAAATATTTTTTTCTAAGTTAAGGTAACTGTTGAACGACGAATTATCGATGACCCTCTGATACACGGATTTAAAAATTAATTTAATAAAACGTCTTATACATGAATGAAAATTAGACTACAAAAGATTAAGGTCTACGTATATAACCTCTAGCTGCCTTTTTACGGCTTGAGCTTGAAATGTCGAAGCTCTACAGATCGGTTTTAAAATCTGTTAGTATGCATCGACAAAGGCGAAAAAAAGCACGTCACTGTAATTGCAAATTATCTTTCCTTCTGTCTACATATTTTTCAAGGACATATCTAATTTTACTTCGCATTGAAAAATCATATTTAGGTTTAATCGAAATGTTATTTTTACTTGTATCTACATATGCAGTTTCTGCTTTGTTTTTACGGGTAAGCTACGAAGTATATCATAGAATCTATAGCTAAAAGGCTCAACATGAATCATAAATTCTAATACGCAAACTTAGTAGCACGGACATCAATATATTATGCTTACTGTACGTCATTGTATACGCATACGAATTTTTCTTTGTTTTGTTGTTTTCTACGAAAAATAATTGAATGAATTCAAATGTATGTACACAGTAACTAAAGGGTACAAAGTACGGAAGTTAAATCGATATGTATTCGTCACACGTGTATCATAATGATAAGAGTCAAGCCGGCGGAAAGAAAGAATTCAGTAATCGATGATAGCAATTGTTACTCGATACTAATACAAGATTTTTACACGAAATAATTGTCACACTGAACAATTAAGGCCCAAATCGATTTTAATCGTCTGTCGAATCGACAATTCGATATTTCGATGGTGGACTTGATGTCTCAGCAATGATGACTCTTATCGATTATGCGAATATGATCGAAGGTCGCTAGCATTTCTTGATCGCAAATCGACTACGATTTAAGTTTAGCATAGCGCCCTCAGCAAAACAATGCCAGGATTCTTTAAAAAGGCACATACACAAGAAACAAATGTTCGCGTTGCAAATCGAATCTGATTAAACACGTAACGCATAGTCAGTCCTTGGCATTCAAACCTAAGTCACCGGTATTATAAATTATTCCTAACACAAGCTTCGAAAGCTATTATCTTACGAGCATCGAATTCTTTGACCATCTGTCTCTTTCTCTTTCGTTCACACACACAGTTCCCTTTGTTGTTTTACATGCACTATGCGTCATGAATCATCGTCACAGATTCTATCAACGAGTAGAAAACAAAAATGAAGGACCATCTACGTTTTCGAACGTAAAAACAGGTCCGTCGAACTTACCGCAAAGAAACACTACGGCCGTGACTGTCGAGTATTTGGTCATTTCCAATTTTTTCTTTTCACACAGCACCACGTTCGGGCGGAAAGTATTGTGGACTCTTTTCAACGTCGAAACCACTGTGCCTGCGAAGTATCTTCGCAGGAAATATGCACGTATACGACACGAACGAAATGGAAATGCACCTTCAGTTACGCATCACGATTACTGTCGTGTTGGCTTTATGCGTTGTGCTGCCACTGTTTGTTATGAGAGGCGTACAGCAATGTGTCAGCGTTGCTCGGAAAATCGGTGAAAGGGAGAAGAACGAAAACGAAAGAGCGAGACGTGATTGGAGAAGCAGAGGACAGAACGACACTCCGTGAACATGCATGAACGACACTTCGATACTGAAGCTACTGGGCGCGTGCGCTCAACTTATATAAACTTCATGTATGCTCCCTTCTACCCCCAGCCATAGTTCCCGTGCTCTAATTTCATGTGGATTATGTTAAATACCTCAAAGTTTCGAATTTCTGCGGATTTCCGACGTTTTAAACTTGTCTTGTCGGAAAGACTTGTTGAAATAGGTTAAATTACCGAGAAAAGTGAAACTGTTTTTTTAGCTTGAAAGATACGAGTTTAGAATTGAACGCAATAGCAATTTAATGGGCTCGTAAATGATGAAATTTACAGGTATCGGAGTAATTTGAAAATGGAAAAGAAAATTGCGAATTATCCATTTAATGAAAATATATAATCTTAATTTGAAAAATATTTTACCAAGATTTTTCTATGGTACAGTGGTTAGTATTTTCGTCTGACACGCGAGAGACCGAAGTTTGATTCTCCGTCGGGGAATTTTAATTTTTATCAACTATTTTGCAATCTGTAGCTTCATACCAATATAAGCGGCTGAAATACTTGCAGGTGTTACTTCCGGTGGGTGATTTTCGAATTCTAGTCAACTAAGCAAGCGACCGCATATGGATTTGAAACGTCATGTCCAAGATAATGATTATATCATCTAAATAAACAACGTTGGCCATGCATAACAGAAATGAATATTAATACGTCTTACGAAGTACATACTCGGTTTTTGTTGTTTAACGGTTCAAGAGTGACTCTATAAAACAACAGATGCAGAATAAAATTTATAAGATGTATGAATTTTCAAATTTTTACAACTTTGCAAATTTGTAAATTTCTCTTAAATATGTAAATTGCTAAAAGTTCTTTAAAAATTTGTTATTTATAGTAGAAGTACATGTCTTATGCAAGTATTTTTCAATAGCGATGTTCTGTTTTTCAGTGTCTGTAATTATTGACTTGTCCATATTGTAATCATTTGTTAATGAAGTTGCGCTTATACCGCTCATGAGATCTGTTATTATTTCGTAACTGATTGCTATAGTTAGCATTACGCTTTTTTGTCTTGGCGACATTTAGAATGCCTCGTGAATAGTTCATTCTACTAATCACATAATCTTATCGATGCTAAATAGTAACCAATGTGCAATTGATTAGATTTAACGACTTAATGATATTTTTTCAGTTTTTTGATGAAATGTTATACATATGTCGGACGTTGCAAAGGTGAAAATCTTGATCCAAAATACACTATAGAAACATTAGAGCATTGTGACGAACATACATACATATATGATGGTATGGGCATCGTTGTTCAAATGGAATTGAGGAAGAGATTCCTCTGAAGGTTATTTATATAAAGTTATCGGAGCTATGTCCTGTGAATTGAAATTTGTACTTTTCATCACCAAAATGTGTCCGTACTCCTAATTCAGCGGACAAGGTTCGTAGATAACAGAACCGTTTCGAAATGAAAGATCCTGCATCAGGGGGCAAAGTCCGCTAATGGAGAAGATCGTTTGCAGGGTATCCGAAGAGTAAAGTCCGACTGTGACGCGGTTAGCAGCATAAATAAAAAAAGAAAAGAAGGTAAAATTGTTCTAGATGCATAACATTGTTCTTTATTTTATTGTATACACTGTTCCGCGTAAGTTTATTTTACAAAAAACATATTGATATGACAGCAACATACCAAGATGCACTATACAGTAGATTTTCTTTTTCCCCTATTTCTAAATGTAATGTTAATCTAAATGTAATCTATACATTTATAAATTCTATAATAGTTAATTCTATAGGTTATCGAATGTAGTCTATATTATGCATTTACATTCTTGTGGTTATACAATAATAGACAAGAAGCATCGGTGGTTCAGTGGTAGAATGCTCGCCTGCCACGCGGGCGGCCCGGGTTCGATTCCCGGCCGATGCAATTTCTTTTTTTATTTTTGTTTCAACATTTTTATTTTATATTCACAGTTAAGATCACATATTTTTATTAATAGATAGACGAATCGATGTATCGATGAAGTATCACACCAGTGATGTAAGTTATATCAATAACACGCGTGGTGTAATAGTTCTTTTTTTTCTATTCGTCGTTACATTTGTTATAAGGCTCGACATAACAATTACGGGCAAAAAAGAGATTACGTAAACAGAATGAATGTCGAGACGATGCGAGATTCGCATAAAAAATATGCATTTTGCATACGAGTTAAGATTTATCCGTCACACATAATAATCATCGTATTCAAAGGAGCATTACCTCTCCTTGAATGATATTCCATTACTCTAATTAGGGTTAATATCTACGTATTAAAGTCAACGATATTGAGAAGAGTATAAGAAAATGAGAAGTATCTAAGATTCCTGAAGATGCTTAGTAAAATAATATAGTGCTTGTCAGGCAGTATGATCACAGACGAGGTATACAAGTAGACCTTACACTTTATGGACTTTCCTGTCTCAAAATGTGAGTTAATGATTGGTGAATGCATATCATTTGATACACGAGATTGTACATATATGACTATGATTATGACTATATGTATATGTCTATGATACATATATGTTTGTACACATATGACCGAACATACCGAAGCGTCAATCGCCAAATTTCAATTTTAAAACATTCAAGGCCTGTTCCATCTATCTCTCTTTTACATTCTTAGAAACTAGATTACTAAACTAGAGAGATAGAAGGAAGTAGAGTTCCTTCGATCTTCTGGTTTAGTTATGTCAAGCAATTATTTCGTTTAAAGGGAGCAAGTAAATTAAATAAAATCAATTTTTCGTCAAACGGTACTCAAAGTTAAACAAGTAAATTTTGGATGAGTAAAATAAGAGAGGGGGGAGATTTAAATACTTCTTACCACTGGTCAGCAAGTGGTCACCATTGGTCAATAGTGGTCAGTAGTGGTCCGCATTGATCCACCTTCCCCGGAGACCGTCACAAAACTGAGAAATTTTGGTCAAAGCAGTCCCACATATGCCTCATGTAAAATGGCGGAAGAGAGGGGAGAGCAATGTCAGTCATCTCAACTGTCCGTTCGATGTCTCGACAAATTATTTCGCGAAAAATTAATATATACTTATATTGATAGGTCCTTTAATTATTTATATATCACATATTGTTTAATTCTTTTCCTTGATATAAATGAATCAAGATAGTGGCGATTTAATAAATATCACTTGGAATGTTTATTAATTCATTTATTATGTAATGTCATGTGAACGATTAATAATAATACATATTACTTTAGTAGCGAAATTTTGAAGTACATATGGAAATGTATGCTACTATCATTTATGTAAAACTAAGGGAAATTAAGAAAATATCGCAGATATGAAAACATAGACGATAGTAATGTTTAATTGAATAATTCTAGCACAGCTGAATTAACTGTTCCGTTAATCGATTAATTACTTCAATGAAATTAATCGCATCATACTCAACTCTGAACCGTAAAGTTTTCATTCCGTTTAAAAACAAAAGAATTCTTGTAATTTCATTTTCTTAATTTTGTTGTTCATGCTGTAGTATCGAGATTACAAACTTAATTGTAAAGAAACATTGCGTTTGTGTTTTGTCCAATCGAAATATTCGACGTACTGTTTGCGATTTTGAGTATGATAGATCGTACGTCCATTGCATATGTGTATTTATACTATTGTACAACTATATAATACGTTTTCACTGCATTGGACCCTGTAACCAACTTTTGTTCCTTAGATACTATACATAAATCGTAATTTATAGATCTATATTTATACATATGTATATACTTGGTGGTAATGAAAGTGTGGTACTCTTTTTCAGGATCGATTTCTTGCGCGAAGAGAAATCAAAGAGGTCATTAATATTTTGTAATCTGTAACTCTGTTACCGAGATATAAAAGTTAAAGTTTATTGGAATGTTTTCCTGTTAGCATTATTTATAGCTCGGTTACTTAATCGTGCCACACATGCACGTATTCACATGCTCCGTGATACTCAAACTTCAATGTGCCGAAATGTTGTATTTATCGTGGTACACGCAATAGTTATATTCATACTAATCAAAGTGCTATTTTGCTTTTTTTGTTACAGGTTAACAGAACGGTTGGCATCTTGCACAGCGTTAGACCACTTTTCTTTATATACTTAGATTTAATCACACATAGCATACGTAATTCTCATTATTTTCAGTTGAAGACAATAATATATATATACATAAAATAGTAATGAATATGTGTTCTAAAAATCATATAACAAAGTTTTACGGTATTTTGCAATAAGTTCCCGGCAAAGATATAAAATTTGACTTTCTAGACCAGAATACCCTCTTAACTGTACAACTCTCTACTCTGTGTACACTGCATTTTTCCGCAAACACGAATTTAGCTGGGCATCGAAGAGTAAGTATAACTGAATATAAAATTTGTATTGTATATTTAGGTATTTTATTATCGTTTAGTCGAAAAAGAGTGAACGTCAAACGGTTAAGAAGAAATAATTTATTTTCAGAGTACCGCTCGACAACGGAGTCTCGTTTATACAGAATTATTTATTTTGTGTTCTTTTTCTTGCAGGATGCTTTAATCGTTAGATAATTAAGTATAATTACCCACGCAAAAACTGAGCCTTAAAGCGAAGTTGTGATCGTTAATTGTTAGATAAGAAAAGCCTTGTGACACAAGGGAATGAATCGTGTCCACTGTTTGCAAATCGATATGTCATTATTGGTCACACTGAACTTCAGGTGCACGATATTACATGCTGTCAGTTTGCAAAACGTTGGACACGACCGAGCTAGGGAAGCCACATGGTATGTTCTTCGAACGTTGGCATTGGCCATGACCTGACGTCCTTCGCAAAGCCAATAATTCTGTGTTATGTAACAGCAACCGAATAGATATTATGTCGTAGCTAAATGCTACAAGAAACCTACGTCTCTTGTAAGACGCCGTACCGGTGGTTCAGAGTTTGTAAGCGTTGCGCATCATTAGATCGAAGTACGCATCGTGATCGATACTAGCGCTAATCGCACTATAGTAATTCATAAACTCCTCCTTGGTAACCTGTAATCAACGTATAAACAGTTATTTTTTAAATGAAAACGGTTACTTGTTACTTTATATAGCAGCGTTATTTAAACTGGGGGATACTACCCTTACGAGGGGTGTCTTATAATCCAAGGGGAGTACGAAAGGAAATTATTAATACAAAAAGTGTTTCTAACTTATAGGGTTAAGGTAGCTAATGTTAAATATAATTCATACTATATTTTTATGATAAATACTTTTTAAAGATGATCCTAATATTTCGATCAACAGCAATTTAACATTTGCTACGCGTCTTTAAAGCGATCGAGAACCTCTGTTATAGAGTAGAACGGTATGAGTCATCCTAAAGTGATCTAAATCCACTTACAATGCCGTCTCTTGTGTTGTTCTGCTCGAAATTACCTAGGAACTTGTTCAATATGCTCTCCTCGCTTTCTTCTCCGCTTATGTAACGAGGATGACATTTAACGTTGTACACGCCTTTTAGATCGTCGCACGTGATTAACCCGTCGCCGGATTTGTCCAGTTTTTGGAAAGCCTGATCTACCACGTTCCTGCGGCTCTGGGACATTGGAGGCTGCGTAACCATTTCTCCAATCAGAATGAAAGTTTCACGAAACGTATCGAACGGAAACATCTACGTACCCTTATAGCGACGATGAATTCATCGACGCTGATGTTTCCATCGTCGTCGGTGTCGATTTTATTGAAAATCTCTTGAATTTCATCTTCCGAGACATCCAGACCGGCTTCCATCAAGCCTTTCGTGAACTCTTCAAGACTTAGTTTCTTATTGCCATCATCGTCCATGATACGAAACGCTCTGCGAACGGACAATTATATGAGTTAACTTGCTTTTGAGCATTCCATATTAGGAGATACAAGAGCGACATATGATTTAACATATAATTAAAAATTCCAGTCGTCTGAATCATTCGTCTGTTACGATCGAGAAAAGAGAACACGCTAAAACACTGCCCGAAATTTCCATAAAGTCAGCAGATGTTTTCATGAAATCTTATAACTATACTGCATTAATGAAACGTTGTTTACATACGGAATCTGTTTGTTTCACGAAACAAATACCAGTGAAGCGAGTTTGACTATTCACAGTACAATCTACTTCCTATAGAACCACCTTCCTGAGTTTATAGAAAGGAAATTATATTTCACACACTTAGCAATCCATATTACGGCATGCACTTTATAAAACACACACGAGAATCGTTTCTCGTTCTATAGCGAAGTAAAAAGAAAAAGAAGAAAATAAATTTTCAACTTACCTACCCAGTCCGAGGATGCCATTGGCACCTCTGGCCAGGCAGAGCAAGCGAAGTTTCTCTATGGAATCCGTGGTTGTGTGTACGGCCCGTTGGGCCTTATTGATCATCTCAGTCTGTTGCCTTGTTGTTGCACTCTGCGGTCTGTAGAAGAACATCCCTGGAAAGAGAAACTAGCGCTTGACTCACGTGACGGTTGTGACTCAGGTATCCGAGAAAAGAAGGGGGAATCGAGATGAGATAATTATCTCTCTCCGTACAACTTAAACAAACATGGATACGACACGCAAGATTAAATCGTTCGCTGTTTTAGACAATCGATGCAGCTATAAATAGGACTTGAAAAGGTTCCGAAAATAATTCTTACAAAACGTTCTGATCGAAGAATCAGTTTAAGTTAAGTTCTTGTGTTAAATCTTGTTAATCTTTTCGAGATATTCGTAAACTAAAGTTAAGTGAGACTTATATCGCGTGAAGAAAAATTATTAATTTTCATCGAAATCATACCAGTATTAAGTCCTTGGTTTCTAGGAGGCCCTGCTTGTACCAAACATGATTATCGTGTCGTTTCCTTTTTGGAAAGTCGCTTGAAACTGCAACTCATTGTATTAGTGGAATTGGGTGCCATTTTATTTAATTGCAAGGCGCGGCAAATTGCCTGTCTTCGTTAACCAGTGCCATCCACGCGCAGTTACTTAATTAAATGGAGGCAAAGTGTGGAAAATTGGTTCCGATAGAGTATGGTGGCGGAAAAATATTGAACCAGTTTGAACGTAATTTCGTATCGACTTAGCACTTCGCCGATCGATCAGGAACAGTTGGCGTTACGTGCTGGCCGCAAGTATGCGCAAATTGTCTCCATTAATTATTTAGAAATTCAACGGTAGAGCGGAAATAATAATCAAAGTGCTTGAAAACTAACGTGTAATGAGGCTCGATTACACAAATCGGCGTGTTGGTTTGAAACTTAGATAAACAACTATAGCGTCGATTTATTGATTGCATTAATCAACAGATTGCAAATAATAGTTTATATTCTTTACGATTAAGCTATCTTCCTATTTATTTATGTATATTGAGATAATTTAAACATTTGTATACTCTCATTATCAGTTCATGACTTTATAATAGTGAGAATTCTGGTACAAGAAACAATATTGCTTTGTTGCGTCCTGGATCTGTTAATTGAGCACATCGATAAGGTTTACCTAACAGATCCTACCTTAGCTAAGGATTGATAGTATTAATGTGTTCGAACCAATTATGTACTATAAAACTACCGCGTTCGTTAAACGATTAATAGGATCACGTTTAGATAAGCCTTACTGATAAGTTTAATTAACATGTCTGCGACGAATCATTTTTATAGAAAAACTTCAGAAGGCATACTGCTATCATACAAATTTTTTTAAATATTGAGTTATACACACTGTATAAGCCTTTGTGATTAACAAAGTAGATCATGCCTTATATTATGTTATTTATCTACACTTACCTTGACTTCCAGGAAGCGAGGCTCGAACCGTTTGCACCGGTTCCGTAAAAATAAATCGTGCCAGAGCAACTAGTAAGGATCAGGAAAAAGATGCGTGACACGTCTGATGAAGACCGGAAGGCGAGTGACGATACGGGGATTCCTCTGACGCAGCTATTCGCATTCTATAGGGCGACACACACATTTGGTCGCTCACATGAACGAAGACACTAGCCTGAAAACGAGGTGTGTTCGACGTATACAATGTCCGTACAATAGTCTCTGTACAACGTATCCATAACGACCGACTAGTCACAACACGTGTATCAGCAAAAAATTCACGCGTGATCAATCGCTGATACCGATTTCCTGTCGAAGGACATCAAAGAAAAGGACGATACCTACTAAGGCAGGTCCCTATAAAACTATACTCGATAAGATTCTACAAAATCTTATATACTTGGGATATGTATTTCCTGCTGCATTTGTATTTTACTTTTATTTGTTCGCATGCAATTGAAAATAACTACAGGATTGTACGTTTGAATGACTGTGTCACACTTCGACAGCATATCCAATAATTCAAAACTGTAACATATCATAAAAGTTGGCAATTATACAGAAACAACACGATAAAAACTCATTTAATAATATGTTATCAATGAAACCCAAAGAATAAATAAATTAATTGAATTTGCATTTTTTAAGAACTATAATTATATGATCGGGGAATCTTAAAACGTGTATTTTCGCTAACAAAAATATTTGAAATTTTTTTTTCGTTATTGAAATTTATTTAGCCGTTTAGACGCAATCATGTCAATAGCATAGGAACAACAAAAATTTCTCTTTTTTTAACAGTCACAATATGATCGGGGGGTTTTAAAACGTGTATTTCCGTTAAAAAAAATTTTCGAAATTTTTTTTTCATTATGATACACCTTACATAGGTCGGAGAGTAAAAATGCTGGGTCAATCGAGACTTGGAATCGTATAATGACTATCGTGAGGTCCAGTGATGCCAGAAAAGCACCGTCGGGTGCACACTCACACATACGCGTACGTGAGCTCGTGGAGTTTCGGAAAGACGACAAAGGCAAACTGACGCATGCCCTCTTTCTCGATTCTCCGAAGCTGCCCGAAGTAATTTCGGACCGCTTCGTGGAAGTCGAGAGAGAAAGGCTCACATTTGCCTTCTCGCTCTTAACAACTGCAATCCGACCTCCAGTCAACGGCATACGATTTGGATTCTCGAGCCGAGATTCTCGACTGCCCAGGCATTTTTACTTTCCGACCTATGTAGGCACACATAAGCAAAGTACCCATAATGAAAAAAAAATTTTGTAAAATTTATTTTACGGAAATACACGTTTTAAGACCTCCTGATCATATTTTAATTATTGAAAAAAAAGAAATTTTTTTTATTACCATGTATGAGCACACATATGTATATTATTATTACGATTGTGTATAAATAGCTAAATGAATTTAAATGAAACTTTACATTTAAGTTTTATGTTCTCATTTCAAAGTCCGGTTAGACTTTGACTATAATTAGTCCATGGATAATAATGATTATACCTCTTGTTTCATAGTTGTTCCGATATATGTATAGGCATAATGTATAAAAAATCTTTTAAATGTTTCATATAAATCTTACAACGAATTAAATTTTATATATGTTAGACAGACGCGTAGAATGGAATTAGGAATTAAGAAATACGCAGGGTATTCGTATACATGCTTTATTCCCGTTCTTTCAGCGTCGGAAAAACAAATGAGCCCGTCCTGGGCCTAGACCAGCGGTCGGGGAACTTTTTTAATCATTACCCCAAAATATTTTTGTGTAAGTTGATATTACCCATGGCGAAGAGCAAAAAACGAAATCGCCTCTTTTTAGCATCTTTCATATTATAGCCCCCATGATAATTTTGAAAAGAAAACAATAACTAAAAATTTAATTTAAACATCATTTATTCAATTTATCAATGTAATACCTAGTAATACATAACGGTAATAATAGTAATATACGTAATATACAGTTGAGGAAAAAAAAATTTGCCCCACAGAAAATATAAGTAAATGATAATTTCTTGTTATTTTATAATTCATATGATATTTTTCTTGTATTATTAGACGAAAAAACTAGTTTAAATTTTATAAATAGCCCCCATAAAAAAGCTTTTTTAATTTAAATGATTTTTTTCGGGATCTTTTTTATTTATTTACATATCTTTATCGCTCGGCCCGGCAGCGAGCGGAAGGCTCTTTCTTCTTTGCCGCCGACCGCTACAAACTAATTAGTAAAAACTCGGTCTCTGACTTGTCAATGTATTTGTATCTTGATGGTATGACATGGACTGAGCAGGTAGCCGGGGCTGTGCTTTACTGCGCAAAGATATAACTCGAGAACACTTAGTGGTGGGGAGTGAGATGGCGTGGCCTGCATATGTCGCTAAATTGTTTAAGTTGAAAAAAATACTAACAGGTTTATAAAATAGCAAATTAAAAATATATACTTTTTACTCACAAAAGTTTCATTTTTACCCCATTTGGGGTAATTTACCCCGGTTCCCCGACCGCTGGCCTAGACCCTCGCCTTTGTCGTCAGCCTTCTCCCCCATCGGTAGGGGTGGGAGTGTTGACGGACGAAGGCCAGACGCGGTCCCTTGTTAGCGCCTCGGCTTGGGCCTCGCCTTTTCCCGACGCCTTACATATAAAAAAAATTATATAAACTTTTTCTCTATCTTCTCTAGAAAAGAAAAAATTAATTGAAATCTTATACATTACATGCTTACTTAAATCGCATTGAAAACGAATACCACAAATGTTTTAGAATAATGTGCAAAATGTGATTACGATTTTCGCTAAGACAAATTGAAAACTCGGTTCTAACAAGGAAAAGTTGGAATGGTACCCGATTTTGGGTCAGGTTTTACTTTGAGATATTATTAAAGTTATTACAGATACTTATCTTCAGAAATAGAAATACATTCAACAACCAGCGTGGCGTGAATGACAAGGTATTTGCTTGCAAGTTCCGAGCTTCTTCTGCTCTGCAGGTTCAAACCCTGCCAAAACAAATCCTTTTTTTTTATTTTTTCAATCATATTTTAATCGTACACTAAATGTGACATTATATTTTTGTCTGACCATCGAATATTTTTTTTTTTAAGTTGAATTTAACCAATTACATTTAACATATGTTATTTTCAATGTACGAAGTACATGAATCTGGATGGTACTTTTCGTAAAAACAGTGAAAACATAACAATTTCAAGCACCACCTACATCTAATGAAAGTTCTGTTTTCACAGAAATAACAAAATTTTGTATTTAACTCTGATGGAAAGGCCGCTTCATTTACATTGATAAAATGTGAACGATTTTCGGATAGTCGTACCTTGTAGCTCGTACTTTTTACCTTATACTTCAGGTAAAAAGGGATATAGCTGGGAAAAACAGTTTTATGACATTACCTGCTAACTTATGTTACTGTTCTACAATGAAACGCTATGTTTTGTACCTTTAAAAATATTCGACTATGTCCTTTTAAAATTTATGATACAACCCATACTTTGTATTAAACTGGCAAACGGTATCACTTTTCCTTTGTTTCTAGTTAGTTCTATTTAGTTCGTCATAACAAATTGATACGGTTATCTCAAAACAATCGAGGAAAATCATTATTAATTAATTTCTGCAATTATTAATTCTACTGTTTTGTTTATGTTATAAAAGTAAGAACTCTTCTTATTGAAAAATGCCACAGCGTGCACAATACTGGTAAAGAGTGGAATCTCATTTTAATTTATTAATTTTCAATCGTAAAGTATTTTGATTTTCAAAAATCGTATTAATAATATACATATGTGCGCTCATACATGGGAATAAAAAAAATTTCTTTTTTTTCAATAATTAAAATATGATCAGGAGGTCTTAAAACGTGTATTTCCGTAAAATAAATTTTACAACATTATTTTTTCATTATGGGTACTTTGCTTATGTGCGCCTACATAGGTCGGAAAGTAAAAATGCCTGGGCAGTCGAGAATCTCGGCTCGAGAATCCAAATCGTATGCCGTTGACTGGAGGTCGGATTGCAGTTGTTAAGAGCGAGAAGGCAAATGTGAGCCTTTCTCTCTCGACTTCCACGAAGCGGTCCGAAATTACTTCGGGCAGCTTCGGAGAATCGAGAAAGAGGGCATGCGTCAGTTTGCCTTTGTCGTCTTTCCGAAACTCCACGAGCTCACGTACGCGTATGTGTGAGTGTGCACCCGACGGTGCTTTTCTGGCATCACTGGAGGTCGTATTTCAGTTGTACTAGAGTAAGAAGGAAAGACTCACACTAGCGTTCTTTATCAATTTCCCGAAGTTGTGCGAAATGCCGAGCTCACGTGCGCGTGGCTCATGCGGTAGTATATACATACCTGCTATCCCCACCACTCCGTTGGACGTTAAGGAAGTTCGACGTCACTATTGTCGATTTCGATGCACTCAATTATGCCCGATCTGGCCACACTGGATGCCAGCCCTGCTTTCGAGAAATGTAGCGAAGGAAAGCGGGTATCATCCTGTTCTTCTCGGCTCTTCCGAAACTCTACGAGCTCACGTACACGCAACTGGGCATAGGTGCGAAAGTGGAATGAAGAGTTCTGGGGCCTCCGATGTGCGGTCTGATAACACTGATTTCGAGTCGCAGATACGTTTTTGCCGAGTTATTTTTTAAATAAATGATGTATTACAATTTAAAATAAAAAATAGAGAATTTGCGGTGTACGTATCAATGAAATACATCCTTAGGTATTTTAATAATCTTGAAATTTTTAAATAATCTTAATCGATTGATTACTCCAATGAAATTAATCGATTAATGTCCAATGATGGACCGTACAGCTTTCATTCCGTTAAAAAATAATAAAATTTATGTAATTTTATTTTCTGTCTCACTTCCTCTTATGTACATTTCTAAATCTGTTGGTAACGTTGCAAGTATTACGGAAATGGTAATGGGGCTTTAGAGCCCCAGAGAAACGGGCCAAAAAAATACATTAGGTAAAAGCACAGACGAGGTATACGAGTAGACCTTTCACGCAATGTATTTTTTCGGTCCATTTTTCTGGGGCTCTAGAGCCCCATTACCATTTCCGTGTCACTCGCATCATTACCAACAGATTTAGAAATAAACACAAGAGGAAGTGAGACAGAAAATGAAATTACAGAAATTTTAGTATTTTTTAACGGAATGAAAGCTGTATGGTCCAGAATTGAGCATCAATCGATTAATTTCATTAGAGCAACTAATTGATTAAAATTATTTAATGATTTCAAGATTATTAAAATACGAAAGGATGTACCCATTGACAACTACATTTTAAGTGAATAGTTTCTCAACTGACCGCCATCATGAGAAGAGGCCGCTAAAATCAGTTCCGAATTTCAGGTCGGTATGGCAGTCAGATTCGGTTGCGAAAGTCCATAAGGTGAAAGCACAGACGAGGTATAGCTCGTTTGTGGTGAAAGGTCTATTCATATACCTCGTTTGTGCTTTCACCTTATGGACTTTCGTAGCCCAATGTGACTGCCATACCGACCTGAAAATTCGGAGGTGATTTTAGCGGTCTCTCCTCATGGATAGCGGTCAGTTGAGAAACTCACTGAATTAGTGTGATAGGTAGCAGCTAGCGCGTGTAAATGCATATCAGTTGAAAAGTACGAATTATTCGCGATTCCTTGACAAGTTAAAGTTGTACATAATTTGCTAAAAATCAGTCTAAGCTTCGCGAGATATCGGAGCTTCCCCCACCCCGCCGCCTAATTCGCGAGCATTACCGAGCACAGCGAACGGCCATCATTCATACTTTGACGTCAAGACGTATCGGCGTTCCGCGATCGACGTGCGTATTTCTAACCTGTTGATCTTTCCACTATTACTATTCGCGTTTTAATTACGATCTCTTGTAATACGGTTTCGATTTGATCATTACTTAATTATAATAATCGTTTGTGTACTTTAATGCATCGTTATTTCGTTTCTGTTAGTCTCTTATTGGAATTAGAAATTAAGAAATAATAAGACTTGTTGAAACCTGTCAAGACGTGTCGGCGTTTCGCGACCAACGAAATATGTATTTCTAACCTTTTGCATTTCCTCATTATAATCAATCATTGTTTAATTATGATTTAATTTGTATATTATTTCTGTTGCAGTCTCTGATTGAAATTCAACGCCATGGAAAGTTTTATTGGCGCGTAAAGTACGCCATAACAGATGGCGGACGAGTCGACAAATTTTGGAGGGAATATTGATAACGTTTAAACAATTATAACAAAAATTAACATCCATATTAATATTTATACATTTTTATCGTTTTATTGCGTTATTCGTTGCAAGCATGATCATAATTTTATAATCGGCCATTGTTAAGATAAATTATGAAAATCTTTGACAAACTTTTTATCTACTTTGATCGAAGTATACAAAAATGGCGTCGGTAGATATCGACGATAAATTGGAATAGTTTATATTTAACTATATTCTGATCGCGATTGAATATTTCCGAGTGTTATTTATTTAATTGATTGTTTATATTTCTTTATGAATTGTTGTAATTGCGATTTGCATATATATTTCGATACAAGTTTAAAAAAATGTAGTAACTGCGGAGTTGGAATATGCTATTCGAGCACAAATAACCAACGAACTTTAATTTTTGCAAATTTCGGAATATTTATAAAAATTATCGGATATTCTCACATTCGATGAAGTAAACATAATCATGCTTACAACTCTAATTATGAAATTTAGTGATATATTTATGAATTGAATAATTTCTTGTACGTAATTATTTTCGCAGATAATATTTTATCGTTGAAATTCTCATTGATTGAGAATATTTCGCCTTCGTGGCATTGATCTTGTACGGGACAAACTATGTATACAGCAGTGCTAAGTAAAGCAGTATTTCTGTTGACGAACTCTTGTAAGAAGAAGAAAGAAAATCGATAGGCAAAGCACAGATGTGCTTGTTGTGTTTCTTGTCTCCTGTCCCTTTCTTTTCAGCTCTTTTCTTTCCAGGAAATTTGTTGGTCGCGCGCAATGCGGCCGGTAGATTCAGTGATTGTGCGTAGCAACAAGTTTGTTTCTCGGGGCAAAGTGACCCCGAGTATGTTGTCGTTCACGATGTTAAGCAAACGCGAGAATAGAAGCAGTGTTTCTTACGCAGTATTAAATTATTTCCAGAGCATCGTGGCTCTTTCTGTTTTCTGAATCGCGATAATAGAATCATTTGTTCGCCGATTTCAATCTTCGGCCGCGGTAATCTAATTTAATACTTTCTAATCAAATTAATTATTTTTTCAATTTGAAATTTAAATTCCTCGTTACCGGAATTAGAGTCAGTGCATCACCGAAGAGGACTATTGGGCGATGCTCTACGAGCAAACAATGTAAGTATAAATTTATACTTTGAAATTTTTAATTAAAAATCTCTATAATTTTAACAATAGATTATAATTGCTTTCTTATTCTTTATAGCAGGAGCATGCAGGGGGCTTTGATGACTTCCACTGGGCAGCAGCAGCATTATTATGCAGTCATCCCAGAGGCACAAGTTCATCATTCGTGAGTCGCATGCTATTTGTGTTCCTCTGGTCCCCAACCATGTTGTAGGATGAAAGATCCGAATCAACACGGGTGACCAGTTGTATACTTGCTATTTTTGACGAGTTAAGTGACCGCGGGTATGAAAAATACCCATGAGTTATATTTTTTTAGTGCAGGCTAGGGTCTTCTTGCACTCGTGTTTTTTAATGTTATCAATAAATATTACGCAATATGATTATTACACAATTTTGATAAAATATATGAAATATGTTTATTAACTTTATATGAATTATATAATCGAGTAGAATATGAATTAATATAATGTGAAAACATTATATTGATCATACGATTCAGTAAAATATTTTACATTATTAATATAATTATTAAATATTCGTTTGATCAATTAATACATCATATGATGTATTTTACGTGCAAGAAGGCGTTTCGCGACTGGTCGATTTTCAACTCAAAGGAACATGCATATTGATTATATTTTTAAAAAAATTTACTTTGACGACAGAATCGACCAAGGTTAATTCAATATTTTGAATAATAATTTAACAAATTTATTTCAATTTGCAAAGTAAATTATTTTATCATGAAATCTTTATTAAAGTCTTACATTTTACACAATTAAATTTCAGTCACAAATTTTTCTTGAATAACAATATCTTTCGATATTAATGTACTCTGTTGTTGATACATTACATATAACAAGTCGAGTCATTTTAACTGAGAATAGATACCGTTTAGTTAATTATTAATAACCTGTTGTTCTAGTCAGGATTTTCAGGATACTTTCCCGTGTTCGTTGCCTAAGTTCATGCACATGCCCAAGTGTTATTTGCACGAGCGAAGGCAACGGGGCACGATGACTTAGTTTGTAACATTTATAATAATAATTTATCTGTGCGACTGACAATGCTAGTGTCTCGTGCACGATGTACTGTCCACATATGTGTGTTTGTGGTTAGGTTGTGGAAGTACATCGTATTAAAAGTTCATCACAATTCAGATACAGAATTTTTTGACATTAGATTCATAACAATCACAATAATAATATTAAACTTATAGTTATTATTTACTTGGCAATTGTTCGTATTGCATACACGTCGATAATATTGTAAAATGCATAATGAATTAGCTTTTCAATCTTATATAATCATATATGTATAGAGTATATTTTAATAAAGACTACATCAGATATATTAAAATGTTTTACATAAATAATAAAAGTACGCAATGGGCACTAGCTTTGTCAGTCCACTGCAAAAACTGGTACGTACACAATTAGAGTATGAATGAGGTTGTGTCCGGGTGTCGGAGGAACCCCGGGGAGTCCTCTCTAGTTTAGGTCGTGCCCGGACATTGGGAATGATAACCGTGGAGTGTTTGTTTGAGAGACTGAGTTTTGCAATTTTTTAAATATAGGGTTAGGTAGGTAGGTAACTTTCTCTCAGGTGTGTGTGTGCTTAATCTAAGTAGGTAGGGTCAGGGCAGGACTGTCCACATTAGTAATTCGGGTAGGCGCGTTTTCACGTGGCAGTTCTGTTCCTGTAGTTTTCGAGATTTCGAGAGTAAAAATCTTGCTGATTCAAACGGTGCACTTGTGCTGTTTGTTTCGGCTTTATTTTCGACTCCTCGAATCGCGCGACTCTTAAAGTCGCTCTCTCGCGCTCGCGGTCGTGATTAGGTCCCTTTCGAAACGTTCGTCCCGCTCGAGATTCACCACGTATGCTCTTGCAACAATTCGTATATTGTTGGAAGACTACGTATTGCACAAAATCTCGAGCCCGGTCTTTCGTAAGTTTCAGGCATCGGCAGGACCGCCGAAGAAAGAAAAGACTCTCAATGAGCTGAAGAGGCCCTGACAAACTGTCTCAAGAGTGGGTTACAACAAATGGCTTTTCATCTTCATCCTCGGATGAAAATGGAAAGTCATTCCTGTTACTACTTTGTCACTTAACTCGTCTGTAGTTGTAGTTAGTTTATTTTTCTGACTGGCTCACGTATGCATGTACCTGATGGTACATGATTGCACCATACATGCGAGGCATCCCTCCCCATAACTCGCGGTTATGATATACATAGAGTTGCGAATATCCAATAATCGCGTTTGCTTTTAGAGTTGCGAATAGTTATTTTTCGCGTTTCCTTTTCAGGGTAGTGTTGCGAATAATTACCATTCGCGATTGTTTTCATGCAAACTTAGGTACCGGGAGTTTGCTTTAAAAGTAGCTTTGCGAATTATTGATAAACGCGATTGCTCGTAGAGTTGCGAAATACTATTTTTCGCGTTTGCTTTTCAGGGTAGTGTTGCGAATAATTACAATTCGCGTTGTTTTTTACTCTTTTATACATATAATGGACATCAACCGCGTTTGCAATTTTCATACTATAAATTAGCGTTGCGATCTTGATTAATCGTGCGATTTTTTATTTAGCGTTGCGATATTTTCAATGCCCAAATTCTACCCCAATTGTAGTACTAGTAGTAGTTAGTTTATTTTGTGGCCAGTAGATGTCTATGTACATGTACCAATAGCCCCTGATTAAAGTTAGAGTTGCGAATAATATACAATGTTCGCGTTTGCTCGTAGAGTTGCGAACAAATATTTATCGCGTTGATATATTAGTGCTGCGAATAAATACGATTCGTGATTGTCTTTATGCAAACCTAGGAACCGGGCGTTTACTTTAAAAATAGCGTTGCGAATTGTTAGTAAACGCGATTGCGAACTAGAGTAGCGAATTACTATTTTTCGCGTTTGCTTTTCAGGATAGTGTTGCGAATAATTACCATTCGCGGGTTGCTTTTATTCTTACAAGTCGCGTTTGGAATTTTTTCTATTATAAATTAGCATTGCGATTGTTGATTTATCGCGTTGTTGCCCCGTAGTGTTGCGATATTTAAAACGTCTAACTTCATCCCCATATGTGCCACTCTATTGTAGTTTGAAGTAGCTTGATGTAGTTAGTTTCTTTGTACAATTTTATTTATTGTCTGATTTATGTTTCAGGGAAACATCGTGGGATTAATCAAGACACCAAGAATTAATATTTTTTCATATTTATTTGTTTTATATGAGTTATATATTTTATTGGATATGAGTTTTTGTTTCAGGAAAGGGAGTGACGAAGACACCAAGAAGAAAATATCTTGTCATATTTCTTTGTTTCATGTCGGTTATATTTATTGTATATGAGTGTATGTTTTAGAAAAACATCGCGGGTCTTGATGAAGATACCAAGAAGAAAATATTTCCTTATACATATTTCTTCATGTTTCTACAGATTGCGTTAGAATATAAGTACAAATGAATATAGATTATAAGATAAAAAAGCGTTCTCCTGCCGTTTATTAAATATTACCGAAACGTGTGCGTAAATTTAAGTGGGAATGGTTAATATTAAGATACATATTAGTATTCTAATATGCAAGGTCCATACGTGCAGTTGCACATTTCTGGTTGGATCTTCAGGATCCTTTCTTCGTTTTGTACGAGTGTCTTGTTAGGCACTGTCATAATGCAAGTATTTATTTAAGAAGGAACAATTAATAATAAAGTACATATTGATAATTTAGTAATCAGGATTCATACGTGCAGTTGCACATCCCAATTTCGTTTCTAGAAAACATGTGATGGATTATTTCACATGTATCAACATTTTGTTAGGTTTTTGATCTCTTCATCGGTCAGAGTTCGTGCATGCAGTTGTACATTTAAATTTCGTTTTTAGAAAACATGTGTATCATTTCACATATATTGACATTTTGTTAGGTTCTTCATCTATTGATTGGGCAGTTCTTTTAAGAACGCTCCTTTTCTAGCTCGTTTCTAACTTTTCGATAGCTTCTCTCTTGGATAGGTATTCGAATTCCTCGCCAAAGGAAGGGTGGTTGGGGCGAAGCTAGGGCGGGTCTCCATTCGCAGCAACCTCCACGCGGTGAGACCCGGGTCATATTATTTACTATGTAATTAATATAATTATTAATTACATAGCAAATAATATGAGCTAATGGCTGCGTTCTTCTTATAGTTCCACATACCTTCTTCGGCCTGGTGTACGGTCTAATAACACTGATTTCGAGTCGCAAATACGTTTTTGCCGAGTTAGTTTTTAAATAAATAATATATTACAATTTAAAATAAAAAATAGAGGATTTGCGGTGTATTTATCAATGAGATCTTTACGTATTTTAATAATCTTGAAATCATTAAATAATTTTAATCGATTAGTTGCTCTAATGAAATTAATCGATTGATGCTCAATTCTGGACCATACAGCTTTCATTCCGTTAAAAAATACTAAAATTTCTGTAATTTCATTTTCTGTCTCACTTCCTCTTGTGTTTATTTCTAAATCTGTTGGTAATGATGCGAGTGACACGAAAATGGTAATGGGGTCCCGGGACCCCAGAAACTCCGGCCGAAAAATTACATTAGGTGAAAGGTCTATTCATATACCTCGTCTGTGGTGAAAGGTCTATTTATATACCTCGTCTATGGAAAAAGGTCTACTCGTACACCTTGTCTGTGCTTTTACCTTATGGACTTTCGCGGCCAAATCTGACTGCCATACCGACCTGAAAATTCGGAGGTGATTTTAGTGGCCTTTTCTCATGGATGGCGGTCAGATGAGAAACTATTCACTGAATTAGCAATTTGCAGACAGCTGTAGTGTGTAGTAAATACATGTGATTTGACTATGGGAGGGATTGAAAAAGGCCTACACACTATCGAGAAAAAAATTCCTTACTGTAAATGTAATGTCTGACCAGAAATGATTACGCGAAATTCCATGTATGTATATCTTTAAAAATTTATAACTCTTGAACGGATTGAGAGATTTTAATGTTTAAAAAGGCAAACAACGCGTATTTTAGTGAAGAATATGTAGGAAATTCAAGAATATTCGAAAAGTTGACCTTGACCCTGTAAAGTGAGAAAAACACCATAAAAATGGTCCAATTTTCAAACGGTTATAACTCCTAGAATAGTTAAGGCATCTCATTGAAATTTAGTATGGAAGTAGAGCTCATGGATACCTACAAAAAAGTATTAGATAACGTTTTCGTACAGCGTCAAATAAATTTATTAAAAATGAAAAACGAATTTTTAAGAAAAATCGACAGGGGGTGCCTAATTTTTTCGACGAAAAAAAAAATTTCAAATCGTTCTGAAAAAATTATTTTCGGTTGCGGGGGTCAATTACATTAATTTTTGGTCAATAGATGTATCCCTGAAATCCTACGTATTTTGGAGAAAAAAATTAGAGTAGGTGCTGAAATTTTTCAGCGAAATTAAAAAATTTTAATTAATCGATTGATATATATTTAATTAGTGTTTATATTGATATTGTCAATATTTTTATATAAAAATTGATCGCGGGAAACATATTCTACTCTTACCTTCCGTAGCAGGCTTTGATATTTACTTGTAGCGCCATCGCATGACGAAAATTATTGGACGGGTTGTGTATAAACTTGAGTCTTTTGCCATACGAGGCGCTTTACTCCTTTTCTATCTATCGACGCGGGAAATTAATTAGTATTTCAATACGTAAACCTACACTCTCTCATCATAGATTTTTTTGTTAAACCTAATCTCGGTGCTTTAATTTTAATTAGCAAATTTCTACATTTTCACAATAACTTTCTTAGTGCAATATTCTACTGAAGATTGTTTAAGATTGAAAAACTTATCCGCAATATAAATTTGTTTAAAGTAATAACACCATTTACAAATTTAATATAAATACAGTTCAAACGGACTATTCTCTTGTAATAAACTATATTTTCTTTATTGTAAATTATATTTTCAATGCTTAATAACGCAAACGAAAAACATAAAACATTGATAATTTTAAGATGGTGCAATTTTTATAGGCACAGTTATGTATATTTTATTTCCAAATTTTGAATAAGGAATAAAAAGATATTGAATATTCATTATTTGCGAATTATTATATTTGATGAATGTGAATTAGAAATAGTTTGAAACAAATTTATTCGTTATACTAAATAATTTTTGTCCAACACTAATTTGATGTTTTTTGTATTCTCGATTTTCTAAATTTTTTGTGCCAACAGATAAACGCGAATACGAAATGATGAATAAAAGTGAAGTTTATTAACAGTAATTAAGTACATGGTCACCACCACAGGTGTACAATTATTCGATAGTTGTTCGGACAGTTGCAACTATTTAGAAATGTTTATTCTAGCTCGTGTTTAGTGATAATTATTGAATTGTTCGGAACGAAGCTGTCGCGTCGCGACTGCAAGCAGTCGAAGGTCTTTCCGGTTTAATCAACTTCAGGAAGTTTGGCAGTGGCGGTAGTTGTCGGGTCAGTATATGCATTCTATACTAGCCAGGGGAATTTTGTGGACGTCGCGCGGTCAACCACTATAATATTAATAGCTCGGGTATGAAATTTGCTTAATCATGACTAACGGGATGACCCAATGGAATGACAATAATTTGCCGGTGTTCACTTGCCGCGTCAATCTCGAGTAACGATCGCAACGAAATTGGGACCAATGTAGCAACACGACGCCGAACGGCAACAGGCTCGCGTAATCAATAGAAATATTAATTAACGGAACTTTTTCAATGGAATTAAAATATTTTTTAATAAGTCGTCGATTGTCTGGATTCAATTATACGATTTCTCGCGTCTGCAATCAGTCTTCTATTGTTTGACATCTCCGCCTTTCGATCTATTAAAATTCTGACCACACGAATGCAATGCAGGACATTCATTTGCGTACAAATAAAATTGTTGCTATAGGCAAAGTAGTTAGAGTAACCGAACATGTCCTAATGGTTGGATATTTGGTATAGTTTAATTGACGATTCTTTGCTCTGTAGATCTATTCGGAAGTGTTAAAATGACGATTCGTTCTCAAAAATCATTGCTAAGCAGGACTATTCTTCCTTATCATTTGCGGCGCTACAAACTAAACAACATTTGTAGTTATTTAAACGCTTGGATATTCTAAATATGTTGCTCTTACTTTGTTATATTGTCCCACAAAATGATATAATTATATCAATAATTTTTTTTGTATTAAGAAAACTCCAGTTGACGATAGCTGTAAAGTGGGATAATATTGTTGCGCCGGGGCGAGGCGTTCCTTGTAGAACTCATTTAACATAATAACTCAATATAACACTCAAACTGTGAACTGATGAACGCGAAACTTTATTCGCAAAGCTTTGTTAGAACGTCTTGTCTCTACGAGGTCTCTCGAAGTTCTTTTCTTTTAAATCGTTGCCGGTTCCTCTGGCAACCAGAAGGTACGGAATCTCGCTTCCGCTCGTTCGAAGGGGTAGCTTCACATCGTTGCGGAACAGTTTTCACTTTGCCGCAACGATGCATCTTCAGTCCGTCACAACAATATAATTTTTATACATCCTGTACATTCGACGACATTAAACATTTATCAGAAACAGTTTCATAGTTACGGCCAAAAAATTCTTGAAAATTGCCTTTATTTTCAGCCGTCAGGATGGTTTCCCCCCTTAAAATTGATAAGTAACTATTTTTCACTAATTTCACGAGTGCCTTATAGTTTCGTTACAGTGCGTATTATAATGATAACATTGTCTCCTTACGTATATGGCTCGCCATCGCACAGTAGGGCCATTGCACGCCAAACGCGGTAAAAAGTGGTTTTATACAAATATACCCACAATGAAATAATGATTCACTAATCGTTAATGGAACACATGAGCCATGATTTAGTGTGATATTTTTTATCATTTGTCAATTTTTGATACGACTACATGATTTTCAAATGTTCAATCTTAAAATCATCCAAAATTATAATCATCGTTTATTGTTGCTTTGATTCGTCAAAGTAAATGATGAGTAATTGAATTAAATTCACTTAGTATGTATTTAAATTACCAAAGTACACTTTTATATCTCCAATATTTTTTGAGTTATAATAAATAGAACATGTTCAGTTTTCATTTTAATTGCTTTTTGTGGAGTGAAGCCTTACCTTCTTTTTAAAAAAAAAGATTAGCTGCTACTAGCTGCTACTGCGAAAAATACAAAGATGATCAACTGTTTCGGCACGTGCGAGCGTTAGTGATTGCGAGCATTGTTATTGTTATATAGAAGATAAAGAAAAATGGCAAAATTCAAATATACAAGGTGTTCAAAAAAAACCATTCAATATTTATATGGTATATAGGATACACTGTACTGATTAAAAAAGCTTTAGTAATCATAGGTCGAAAGGTCAACCGTTTTTGAGATATAAACATTTTTGTTTGCTAGTATCATGATTGACTTAGTTGCGTATTTCAACTTCTTGGTGAATACATTACCTCAGTACTTGAATGATATGCCTGTGGTAGAAAGATTATCGATTCATAATTAAAAAATAAAATGAAAACTGAACATGTTCAATTAGTTATAACTCAAAAAATGTTGGAGATATAAAAGTGTACTTTGGTAATTTAAATACGTACTAAGTAAATTTAATTCAGTTCCTCCTCATTTACTTTGAAGAATCAAAGCAACAATAAACGATGATTATAATTTTGGATGATTTTGAAGATTGAACATTTGAAAATCATGTAGTCGTATCAAAAATCAACAAATGATAAAAAAAATCATACTGAATCATGGCCCATGTGTCCCATTAACTATTAGTGAATCATTATTTCATTGTGGGTATATTTGTATAAAACCACTTTTTACCGCGTTTGGCGTGCAATGGCCCCACTGTGCACCGCACAATTTCGGGGGGGGAAATTAACGCGACTTTGTGAGCGTCGGGAATATATCGCAGAATTTTTCCGGGATTTCCCCGGGGAACGCTTAAATTTTTGTCTTGGTCGTCCCGTAAACTGTGCATCCGGGATGAATCCTTCCGCCGCTTGTGTCAGCTGCTGTTAGGGCCGTAATGAGAGGTGCCATAACGTTAACGGGCGAACGCATACGTTCAAGCAATTACGTCGTCCCGACTAATTTCTGTTCCTGGGCAAACTTGAGGAATTCCAGGCTGCTCTGTCGCGCACGATGGGGTTGCACAGGGATCGCGTCGAGGAGGCCGAGGTCGACGTTGACCGTTTCGTCGGATCCAACCAGCGTTTTTCTGGTCGCAGACGGTCGAGCACACACGCGCGAAAAGCGTACAAACACGGGACCGCGACGCGCCCTTTAGCGAGCTAGGAGCTCGAACGCGGCCGAGAGGGTTGTTTGTCAAGAGAATTTTCAGCGGCGAACACGTCGGGCACCGAGTATTACGGGCTGGATTAATTCCTAATAAAAATATGTGAAATATTTCCGTCGAGCAGACGAGCTCCGGCGCAAAAAGGCCGCGTACATCGTTCGTCGGACGTTGTGTTTTGCTTTCGGATTGCGCGTCTAGGTTTTCGCGACAAATTGTCTTCGGGTAAAAGACCACCACACCCTCGTACGGTATTTGCGGCCTCCTGCCCCCTTCCCTCCGGCCCACTCTCTCCATAACGTAGAATTTTTGCAGATATTAACCTTTTAAGTACCGCGGGAGTTGGTCGCTCGACGTTTTTCGTACCGTCGACTGTTTCTAAATTAACGAATTATGAACCGTCGCGGTATTTTGTGTCGTTGTTTTTACCGTGGTATGTTTATGTTATTACTAGCGTAGCGTAACAGGTATTTATATATCCCAATCTTCCGTTAGACAGGAAAAGGTATCAAATATGTCTATAGCATAATATCAAAGTAATTTTATTTATAGGGTTTTACAAGCACGAGAACGGCGTACAGATTGTAAATTAAAATCTTTTACAAATTCAGTAGAATATCGATTTAACACAAAATTTGGTTAGAAATATTTTTAGTTTCCCCTCCGTGATCAAGAATAGATAAATATTATAATGTAGTTACTCCTACTCGTATTCGTGCTATAGTTGGAACAGGAGTAAATTTATAACATGTTTTAATATAATAACAACTGGTTTTGTTAAACACACATTTCTTCGTCGTCAAAATACGTCAATCGCCTTTCTAGTCAATCGATCTGTTCTCTCTCCAATTGTTTTCATTGTCTTCTAAATATTTTCACAGTTCATTCACAATAAAATCACAATTAAAAATTGACAATTAAAAATAATTCATTCTCACACACAATTCGTATACTATAATGGTGTTCTTATAAATTGAGCACTTGTTTTTGGTACGAATCTATTTTTTCATACGTTGAGATATTTTATGGGCTTATATTTGAATAAATTAAAAGTGAAACTTGTAAACGGTCGTGTCACGTTAAAAACACCGGCTCTCATCCGACCCCGCCGGCATGGTTGATTTGTACACTGTTTATACTATTTATATCTCTCTATTGATTTTGTAATTGGGTATTACTTGTCATTAATATTTAAAGAAAACAAAGCAAAACTACTTTGTAAATACAAATAAGATAGTGTAATAAACAACATTTAGCAAAAGTAAATAGGAAAGGAATTCATAGAAAACAGAACTACGTAAATAGAAGTTAACAAAAAATTACTTCGTAAATAGAAGTAACATAGTGTAATAAGCAGTTGATAAAAATAAGTGAGAAAAAATTCATAAATACATAAATAAGAAGTTAACACAGACCTTCATCGTAATACAGTGTAATAAACAGTATTTGATAAAAATAAGAGACAAGTAGAATTTTGTTAATGTCTACGGTTAGAGATAAGTAGAAGAGGACCTATTTACACAGTATGTTTTCACTAGTTCCCCTTTCTAACTTCGCTGGTTGGTAAGTAACCATCCTTTCCACTTGTCAACGGATTCTAACGAACTATGGTGCAATAATCGAGGTTCTATCGTACTCGCGATGGAATCACTCCCACCGCTGTTTGAATTTCTTCGTTTCGAGCGACCGTCGACTCGAGTGGCCGGCAGCTGTGTAATTAAAAACCCATTTGAGTGCCCAAAGTTCTCGCTGAAACCTCTCCGCATGATATCTGACGGTCTCGATTTGATTGCAAGATAGTACTGTAATTGGCTGTGAACTCCCAATTTTTTCTCTTTCAATTATGTCTCATTTTCTTTGATAAAATAATTGCTCGTCAGAATTAAACTCGAGAAGGTCGAAGGGACTCTCCGATGCCTTCCGACCGATTATGGTTCTCGGAATCATAAACGCAGAGAGAACTTCCGACAATTTTTCAGTTCATAAGATAGTCCTTTTCGAAGAAACACTCTGTATTTTGTTCTTGCACGTAAATAATACAAAAAACAAATTTTGTTTTATTAAGCATTTGAAACCGTACGTATAGGTTCACGTGTTTTATAATAGCACAATAATAATTTGCTACTGTAATTTATTCGTAGCAAATTGTAGATTCACTTTTTAGCTTTGTTCACGACTACCCTTGCCTGAACGTTTAAAGAAGCTGTCAATGGATTCCGATTTACGAACGAATCTAGAGCAGGCTTCGATCGTTTAGGTTTTCCAGTACAGAAAATGGCGCGCTTTTTCCTGAAATGGCTCCTACGCCTGAATGTACCGTCCACTTTATAGTTCGTCGATGATGCTACCCTATTCCAGCTCGCGATGCTCGTCGCTACGTGCACGCGACACGCGGATAGATCGCGAGGATTCGTAACGTCGGGATCTATAAACGTCCCCGTAGCATGTAAATGGAAAAAATGTCATTCCGAGCGATACTCGTGTCTCGCGTTCCCCGGACTCGCTCGCGCTATTTGCACGCGTTTGCACGCCTCGTCCCTCGTTGAAAGATTTCCGTACGGAATTCCTTGCCGAGCTCAGAATAGTCGAGCCATTCAAGTTCCTGGCGACGTTCTATTCACGAGACGGGACGGTTCCTCTTTCCACCGATTCATCCCTATCGAGGAGCGAATCGACGATTTGCCATTCGAAGCAGTCGATCCACCATTTAAAACGAAGATCGCGCCGCTAGATTTACAATGTAAATTTTCGCGATGGCTCGTTTTGCCCGTTTTTCCCCTTATTTCCACTCCCCCGTGTCCCTAATCACCGCGCTAAATTCGTGCGTGAGCTCCACCACGATTTTCTGAACGCCTCGCATGTATAATTTAACGAAACGAATGATTGCATTCGGTCATACTGCCCTGTGTGTACTCAGTGCCAGGTAATCTAATCTTAATCTCTTCTAATGCGAACCGTGGAATCGATGTTTCACGCCTAAAAGCATTTACCACCGTCAGAGATTGTGGAACTGATTATTTAACATTTGGAAAACGTAGTTTCGAACGTAATCATTTATTAGTAACAATGGTTAATACGACTAAAATATGCATATACGTAAGTTAAATACGATAGTCCGGAATCCAAATAATTCACGTTCTTGGAACTTTAACACTAGATTTACGGGCATTGATCTGATGTATATTTATTGATACCTTTCATGTTGACGATTACCTTACAATACAATTTTTCTTTTAATGAGAATATGTATTCATGCCAGTGCATCAATCAAATTCAACATAAGTTGTTAAAAAATAATATTTACGCGTTCTGCAATTTTAAATATGGAATCAGACATCCGTCAAATTGACGGCTTCCGTAAATTTAGTGTTAATAATACGTGCAACTGTGGAGTTGCATTCGACTTTGTAAATTGTAATGTTTGTAATTCCATTCAAGTTCTGTCTGGGGAATTTTTATAATCATCTTTATAGATCTTTGCAAATATACAGTTTCAGTTAAATAGACACTAATTGCATATATTTTTATCGGAAGCCATCACGTTGACGATTAAATTAAAATGCAGGTTTTCTTTCAATGACGATGTTAATATCATTGTATCAATCAAATTTAACAGGAATTGCTAACAAATGATATTTACGAGTTCTGTAAATCTAGTATTAATATGGAATCGTTAAATAATAAAATTTGTCCTCACGAAGTATGCTCGCAAAACTGGATAAACCTAAATTATTTCGATTTCGTTCGTTCCTATATTCTCATAACTTCAGAAGTAAACGACTCTTGAATGGAGCGTTCGAGGAAAACATCAACAGGGAAAATTTGTTTTCGAGTTTGAGTTTGAATATCCAGTATCTCAAAAACCATTCATTTGACGGAGAAAATTTCAAGAATTCGCTTCGTGTAAAGTTTTCTTTTCTTCATTAATTAATCGCAGCTTCACAATTTGTCCTGATGGACATTTGGTAAATTATTTTAACGTGTACTTTATAGTGTATGGGCAGTCCTCATTGAAGCGTCAGCGCAAGATAGTTTTGTCTATTTGGTTATTCAGCCATCAAGTTCAAGGGATTCTTTTAAACTTTCTTTCGTGGAAAGTGTCGATGCGTCGATCGCAATCGCTCGACTCGAGTTTCCAGGAACGACTGTAGGTTTGAATTATACGCGTCGAACATCGTGGCGTTGGTCGAGGCGTCGGAAAAGGGCGCAAGGGGTTGAGGGGGTGGAGAACGTTGAGCCGCGAAAGGGAGCATTTGGCGTAATCGAGGTATCGCGTGCAACGGGGTTCCCGCGGAACGATAATTCCATTACGCGAGAGAACAAACGTACCTACATACGTACCGCGAAGGCAGGACATTTTTATCGGGAACGATCTGATATTTTCGTCGATCGCCGTTCGTCGTCGTGAAAGCGCGTGCGTGAGATACGCGAGTAATTCTCCTCGCGTGGGAAAGCAACGTTTCGAGCCGCATAAATATAACCTAGGTGACTCGTCCGACGAGACCACACGCTCGCAGTAGCGCTTCCATCGTGTAAAACGGTGCTTTCCAAATTTTTTTTTCAAGTCTTCCCTTTAAAAAGAAAATTATTTCCAGCTTCAAATAATAGGGACGAAAAAATTGTATTGCGTTCGTTTTAATCCCTTCAAAATTCTTTGACCCACCACATGGAGGGTGTAACAGTCGAAATTAAGTCTTTTCTTGAACTATTTCTTTTATTTGGTAGAAAGAAATTTGCTTTTATGTTATTCTTATTAACAGAGTCTATTCAGGGACTGTAACCCTTAAACAGCATCTTACAGTCAGTATTATTTAGCGTCTATGGTTCTTGGAGTTCCCCATCCCATAGGATTACATTTGTTATATTTTGGTTCTAAATTAAAACAGTCATAAGAATCGAACAAATATTATAACTCTTATGGATATGCGGTAATGATTCTTAAATTGAATATTGCTCCGGGGTTGGCATGTTCATCTTTCGTACAGTGGAGGCGAAATTCGACACCAGCAGATATCGTTGAGCCTCAGAGGAAAGCCGTTCAACTTTCGAATCTGGAGTTCATTTTAAGAATCACTACTGTATCGATGGCACAAAATATATTTATTAGTTAAAGATATAAAAAAACAGATTAGTATTTATAGATTATAGTCGACTTAAACATAGTTATTAATCTAGTTAAAATTTAATTCGTTCAAAAACAATATCTAAAAACTGAATACAGTTATTGTAGATACCAAACGTTCCTTATGTTTTGTTTTTTAATTATCACTCACTCTTTCGTCCCAACGTGGAAGTACGTTGAGTGAATTTGAAGGCTCACTTTAGCCTCTTGCACCCAACATCTTACAGAAAGAATTTCGATGTTGCATAATTTTGTGAATTTCTCGAACGGCGGAGATCTTTTAAGATTGCGTTCGTAGACTGTATTAATTCAGTTGGTCGCGAGGAATCTTTTCCAATGTAATTCGATGCGCGAGCCCTCGGTTGCAAGCGAAATTCGCGGATCGTTATTATGATTCTCCGGCTTTTGACACAAACGCCACCCACACTCACCCGTGGCTAAACTTTCTTAATCTGAAGTAAAGCAAAGCGCAGATAATACGTATCCTTCGGCCATTTGGGGACTTTAATATTCTAACTTTTAGCGCCGCTTCGCGCCCCACTTCTTTTCAACCTAAAAATTGCTTCCACGTCCATACGCTCGTCGCGGCGAACGAGTATTTACGCGTCTCCGCGCGTGTCGTTCGTTTCAACGTAGCTGGAAATGGAGAGACCTCCATTTTCATTTTCGGGTGGACAGAAAGTTTTATTTTCATTGGACAATGGTACAAAGACACGGTCGAAACATATCTTACTTATAACTTATAAGCAACATAAATGTTTGTATTATAATTATTATACTAGGTTGCATATTTTGTAATGTCATCAACATTGATGCGGAAGATAAACGTGTATCCAGTAAAAAGAGGACGTAATATTTAAATGATTGCGAAAGTGGTCAATATTTTCTGTTTCATATTATTATAACGTAGATTGATAAAATGCAAAATAAGTGATACATTCAATGTATTAAAGCTTTTAACGATAATCCTTAAACATTTCTTTCTACAAAAATGTAATAGAATAATGTAATAGAAAACTTGTAATGAACTGTGGAATAAATAAACGTTGACCATTTTATTTTGCTCATTGTCAGTGTTTCTCGCTAACAGAGACAAGAATCTACAATTCCAGTACACCTCCTTCGATAACGTTCGCCTCGCGAACAGTAACGAGGGATCGCTGTATTTCGAGCCATAGAATCTCCCTTACCCCATACGCATCACTAATTTTGAATCACCCTCTTATACACACGTTCCCAAAGACGCTAACTTATTAAAATATTCATCTTCTTCGTTTTCGGAGTATAATCTTTGGTTTTGATCGCGAATCGGCTCCAGAGATCGAAACTGTTTGTCCCGTTTACGAGCGGACGTTCGGTTGAAAAGTCGAGTTAAGCGATCGATTGGGACACGAAGCTCTTCCTTTATGCGAAGGATAAAGGTGGCCGGGCGATTTCATATGGATCGTCTGAATCACAAAGCTCCATCGTGTGCGCGGCTGGCTGGTAATAAAAATCGGCTCTGCGTATCTGTCGGTCCACGCACCCTATCTTCTCTCCACCCTTCGATTTCACCTCTCGCCAGCTCTTCTCGATGGCATTCATCGAGCGACGATCGATTACAGTGCTCTTGCGGACAATGGCATTCAGGACAGTGCGAATTTCATTCTTTCGTTTCGTAGCCGCGCAGAACGCCGACAAAAGCTCGGCCAACAGAGCGCGCCGATGCTTTCATATTTCTCCCGGGCGCGTAAGTCTTGCGTGAATTCACGTTGCCGCGGCGAACGTACAGTATCTGGGAACTTATTCAAACGGCGTTATTGCAATGTGATCCTTTCTCATTGTTTCGCCGTACATTCCGATATTACGTTGTAATTTATCGCGCGCCACGACCTTGTTAACGGAATCGGTTTTAATAAAATGTTATCCTTTCAACGGATGAATTGTGCGATCGTATATTACCGCCCGCGCCACAGCGCACGGATCTGCAAAATTACTTAATCCCGCGCGAGCGAAATTCATATTTTTATTATTACTTATTTAGGTTCGCCTTCGTTTCTTCTTACTCTTTAATCTCGCACGGAGAGGGCAATTCAATCGAGACAAACTTCCAACGAATTATGCACGATCACATTATCGAGTCTAGATATGGAGTCAGAAACTTAGTACAAGTTGGTTTTTTTTTTATTTAGGGGCATTTTCGACTTTTCACTCTCTTCTGGTTTTATTATACATTGACGGTCTTTGGGGCAAAAATGGTATAAAAATATATACCGAAATATTTTGACAGGAAAAGGAAATATACTGATGTAAATTTCATTATAGTTTTGCCCATAATTACATTTATTTCTAAATAAATAAGAACGTTTTGATATGAATTTATTTTGTATAGTTTTAATAAATTTAATTCGAGTAAGATCGGAAAGATCCTAATAAATTAAGAATTATTGGATTTTTACAACCAATCCTATAAAATTATTAATCAAAGAATTTTTCTTATTTTATCATTTTTATTATGATCAGTGATTCCTTTTTAATTTATAATTCAACAAAATATTCAATAATATTTGCATTAAAAATTATATGTTTAGGAGTATTTTCTATAATAATTAGGAGCTATTCGATCAATCGCTCAATCAATTTCATACGAAGTTAGATTATTTTTAATATTGTTAGTATTGATTATATTAGAAGACAGTTTTTCATTAATTGATTTATATTTATACAAAAAATACATTAAATATAGTTATTTTATATTTCCTTTATATTAAATATTTTAATAAAATTGTTAATTGAATTAAATCGAACCATATATTCACGTCTGTATGTGTACCATTTACATTTAAGTTCAGTATTCTATCTTGAGCAAAATTGATTTAATTATCTCTTACAGTTTTAAAAAATTTAGAGACATCACCTAATTGGGACGAGTTATGCACGAATTTGATAGATAGAAAGGACCTTTACTTATGTATATAAAGCTAACGACCTCACCAATTTTGATAATAATAATATATTAAATAATGTTAATAATAATAGTTTTGAATCAAACCCAGGCATATCCATCGATACTCCTTTATAGAAATGAGAATTGAAGAAAACTTTATTTAATACTTAGAAGGACGTAAGTAGGAATATGACCGCGTATTTACGAATTCGCATAACTTAGAATCGCGTAACTCGCGGACTCGCTATACTGTACGCGTCACGCCATAAATTCTGTCAGTAACATTCAAAGTAACGTATAGTCGATAAATTTTAATGTGTTATACTGGCGACGCAGACATTGTAAAGCTATTAGCTCGTAGAACAGTAGACTGTATATAAACAATGTCCAGTTGCAAACAATTGGTAGGTGTGAAACAGTGGAAGGCACAACTGGAGAAATTGCATAAAAATTATATCGTTCGTCGATTGGCGTTTGTGGACGTCCTTAAATCGAACAAGTACCAATAATGCATTGCATCACACTGCACTGTAAAAGAAGACACTTAGGTTTTCTCAAAATTGACTCGAATAAATTGTTTTACAAACATATCATATGGTCCACTAATATCCAAGTTTTCTGTTTTGAAAAAATTCTTTATTATTTTATAAACATAATTACAAACATGTTCACTTTCTATAGTCGTTGTTTAAAATTTCTGGTAATGTGATTTTTATCTACAAAATGACGACAGAATTCATTTCGAAGTTACGATATTTCAATTTTTTCATTCTACAAGAATAGTGTTAATCAATTGCGAGGCCTAACATTGTTGCTAGCCAAGAATTGTATTGCACTGTTTTTTAATATAATCGTTCAAAGTAACAGAACCGGTGAGATCGTGTGTTATAAAAAGAAGCAATTTTTTCCCTTTAAAACACAAACGAACAGCTCTCAAACTGTTTACGCGATTCGTCGCAGAAGTTGCGGAAGTCTCTAAATACCGGGCGCAGGAAGTTTCCGAACCGACGCGACGTTACGCAACCGACATTTCCTTTGTCCTTTTACAGCCTTCCTGCTTTATTTCGAGTTTGATGTTCATTGTCATACATTGTGCGGCTGCGGTTTCGGTTGCACAATACAGCCACACGCTCTCTTCGCGCGAAATCATTAGACCGTCGACGCGAGAGCAACCGCACGGTCGTAAGAGTAAATTAGGCGACCGCCATTTTACGAATCATAAAGCACGCCAGCCGCAAATTCTTGCAAACGGACGTTTGCGCATTGCCCAACAGTATCCCAGGCCGTACGTCGAAAAGCATTGAAAGTAAATACCGTTGTGTCGGCCTTTGTCGTAATTTTTAAATATTTCGTCGGTCGGGGTAACGACGAGAGTGGGGATTTAACGATAAACATACGAATATTTGCCCGACACGACGTTGCATCCTACGCGCGTTTCCGTCGCGAGGATCAATAAAATTAATTATCATATATTTCAGACATTTGCATGGATAATGACGATCGGTGGGTGTGACCGATTACCGTACGTGATCCCGCGTCGACGAACACTTAGCAAACGAAATTTCGCGCGTGCACGCATATGCGTCAGGACGTGATCGAAATGACTAGCGTTTCGCGGATACGTCATTAGAAGCGCGACCAGAACACCGTGTATATCGATTCGATTGAAAATGTCTCGGAAAAGACAATACTCGAAAATGGCTACTTCGGTTCCATTAGAGAACAAATTAAATTTCCTTTCGTTAATTTCCAACAAATTATGCTATAAATGCTTGTGGGATCGAGTATAAGCGAGATACATTGGGTCGAATCGAAGGTAGGTTTTAACTTCTTCGTAAGTTTTCAAGCTGTGAAGTGAATGCATTCCCTTACAATAGCAATGCAGTAATGATTCTTAAATTAGACTCCAGGTGTGATTCGTAAGTTGAACATTTCTATCTCTCCCAATTGGTGGGATCCTTCCCGGAGCCAGTGAAGCGTGTGAAAGACGACATTTAACAAATGATACGAGCTATGTTCACTTTAAGAATCATTACTGAACCAGTGGCGTAGAACTTTTCCACTAAACGGCGAATTGTGAATTTCTGTTGACCATGATGAATCGAAAATTAATTTTGATAATAAATAAAGCACCACTGAATAGAAACATAACTTGAACACATGAATAACAAATATGGCGGCTATGACAATGTTCCATCGCTATTATTGGAAAGTCCTGTAGCTCCGTCGCTGTGTTCTTATTAGTTTACCACCGCGAGCAATGGTTCATCATCGTTCACTGTTGGTCTCCGCGACGAATGGCTACGTGTCTTACTCCCGTTTCAGTTAGACAATGTGACTTTATTCTTACGGGCACAAAGCGTACGTACGTCCATACGCAGGCACATCCCGATCGAACAATACCTTGCTCGTCCACGTGGCAATAACTTAGACGCTGGGCCGTGATACGTTTCACGAAGGAACGAATCAAAAAATATACAGTTGCTGACAATGGGCGGGGAGCATTGTTCATGTATAGAATTTACTGCATCACCGGTGATTTCGCAGCAGTACTTACGCAAGAAATTATATCGCGTTTGTTGCTGTTGTATACTCTCCCGGAGCCGCAAGAACTTTTATTTGGACGATAGAGGCGATCAAGTTCATTACGTTGGATGTCTAGTACGTTTACTATTTTTCATGGTGTTTCAAAGCTGAAGCGATCGCGTCTTCGTTAAGAATATTAATCGATAGAGTAGTTAGTTACGCTTTGTAATCCAATGCATTGTCGGCCTTTATTTCGATCAAAAAGAGTACAATTTATAACTTTTTAGACGCTTACAATTTTAGTATCATTCCGCAAGCCTCAAAGTATCGTGGAAATATTCCGTCGAAAAACGAAAGTTCGCTGACTTTAAATGCTTGTAACTTCGAAGTGAATATATAAAAAGCAAACATTCGCCGCTTTGTAAAGGAAAGGTAAAATAAAGTTAAATTGAGGCAAGATATTACGTTATAAATGTTTCATGAAAGACGTTCTTAATTACGTTGTATATTGCTTCTAGAACAAGATGGAATCTATTAAACACGAATATTGTTTTATTTCAGATTATAGTTAATCCACAAAGAACACTTGTATCTATAAATATTTTCCTGCAATTAACAGCCAGATGGCGGTTAGTTGTAAAGGCTTGGGTCATTTCTCACCTACGCCTACGAATTTATTAGACGTTAGAGAGTAGATTTTAGCAGGTTTCTGTGTTTCTATTGAAGGTGACATGAGACTGGAGTGGGACTTTCTGGCTTCGGTCAGGTCGAAAACCCCGATTAAGCTAATGTTCTCCTATATTTGGGCTACTCACCTCAGCAGTAGCCTGGTGCGGAGAATTTCGGCGAAGTTGGTGGGCTCACACTGGTCAAATCCACTCACCTCACCTCCACGTGGGGTCCCTGGGACCCTGCACCGACTTGTTCGATGCAGGGTGCGAAAGAGTGAGTGGTGGTTGCTTTGGGTAGAAGTTTGAAATCGAGTCACGGACGGTGTTGTTAGTTTATAGAGTCAATCAGAACAAATAAGACCTAAGAGAAAATGTCCTTAGATGCAATTGAACTTAGAGTCAAGATGGGTTACCATTTCGAAAGGGTTGATAATTTTGAGTCATTGATTATGTAGGCCTCTGAGCTTCTGGTCACAGTCTTTCTATCGAAATATACGGGGTGTTCGGCTACCTCTGGGGAAAAATTTGAATGGGAGATTCTAAAGGCCAAAATAAGACGAAAATCAAGAATACCAATTTCTTGATTGAGGCTTCGTTAAAAAGTTATTACCATTTGAAGTTCCATACCGACCGAAAAATTTTTCGGCGAAAGTAAAAAATTTTAAATCATTCTAGAAAAATTATTTTCAGTTGCAGGAGTCAATTACATTCATTTTTGGTGAATGCACATACCCCCGAAATCCTATGCATTTTCGAGATAAAAATTTACGTAGGTGGACAAATTTTATTAATAATTTTGTTAATAACGAAGCCTCAATCAACAAATTGGTATTCTTGATTTTCGACTTATTTTGGCCTCTAGAATTACTTATTAAAATTTTTCCCAGGGGTGACCGAACACCCTGTATACAGGGTATAAATTTACAATTATGTACTCCAGAGAGAAATTACTTTTTTCTGTAAATTTGAATTTTCTTTGATATTTAGGGGAATAAAACGTAAAATTTGTGTTCCTCGGACGCGGAATAATGGTCGACTCCGGAGGTCAGCAGAGATCACGGAAGCCCCGGTTACAATTAGAGTAAATACATTGCACGAAGTACCAATAAAGTAACGTTAAATTATTCACAGCGATACGTGCGATACGTTCAAGGTTCAGAATGAAACATTAAGTTATCCGAAGCAGCGTTCGCTTACCGTGCGCGTTTCTTTCTTTTGTACCGAAAAGTAACCTCGGTTAAGAAATAGGATCATTATTTCTTCTTTATTAGCAATCATTCTTGCCAGATCCGCCACCCGACATCCTTGACAAGGAAACGTATATCAAAGACGAAAATATGCCCGTCTCTCACCCGGGGCATTGTTAGACAGGCTTAATACGCTAGTAAAACATTCGGACGGCAACACACAGTGTTGGTCCATATTAAATTCTTAGCGGGTACCGCGTGTCGGCCTTGATGTCCTTCATTAATCAATGCATTGTGGCTGACTCAGTAAGTGGGATCCAAATGTTTCGACACCGGCCTCCCTGTTTCTTCTCCATTGTTTTTTCTTTACTTTTCGGCCGGTCGGACCCTCCGGTCCGACCGTTCCCGTACAATTGCGCCAACAACCGACAGCCAAGACGGTCGTTTCGTATACACCATCGGTGGCGTATTACCGCCACGGTACATTGTTACTTATGGGGACCCATTATATGTAAAGCAGGATGTGCTGGGTCAACCATATTGGCTGCACCTCCTATTTGTTTGACCTCCTCGGGAATACCGTCTTCCGACCTGCAGTTAAGGAAATTGCAATCTCCACTGTAATTACGTATTTATCCTTAATTTTTGTTGATTCTATTAATCCTCGGGTGGACTACAGTAACTCCAAACGCACGGGCTGACCTTCAATAATCTCGATTAACGGGGTTCACTTTTTTTTGCCTTCTTCGAAGCTACCATAACACTAATTCGATCCTTTTCACTCAGTAGCTTGTAAGCTTATAGCCCAAAATTTCTATGCCCAAGAGTCCCATCGTCCCAATCGATTTTTTTATTCATTAACAAATATCGAAGCACCAAATTTTAATATTTCTCCATTTCTATTTGTAACTTATAGAGGTAGGATTTTCAAATTTCCAAAATCTCGAATGTTTTTCATAATCTTGGATCAGCCACCCCACTTCAAGCTCATCCGGAGCCACTTCCGTCAGATTCGTCGTTCCATATTAATAATTTCTGTTTCGTGGATCGATTAAAGTCGGTCACCCAGTACCGTTGAACCGGAATAACCTGAGGAATCGGAGACGTAGTTTCTGACGAAGCTAAGAGGTGTCGGTACCGGTTCTTGTTCGAGCCAAAGCCCCCGAAGACCGAGCGCGTTTCAGAACCATAAGCGACTATGTCCGAGAACTTAATTCAGCACAGTTTTGTTCAACCTCGATAAGCATCTGTCGCGGTCTTTTATCGATTCCGCACCATCAACGAGTCGACATCAGTTTCTATCCGGTTTGCAAATGGCAAACCGGCGCAATTTAATGCGACGTTGGTCGATGTTGGGGTCAGGAATTTTTTACTCCGTGTCCAGTATTTCTGAACGCGCGGAGAGGCAACACCCGGTTGGTTGTTTCAAGAATAGGTACACGGCACAGCGCGTACGAGGCACGCCAACTGACCATTATGCAGATTTCTAATGATTAGATATATCGGTCGTTTGGCAGTGAAACGAATGTAATGCACCCCTGTGGGATTCACTGGTTGCCTCGTTCGTTCCATCATCGCTTCCTTAATTTATTATCTTGACTAACGACCCTCTTGGCCGCGTAAGGGAGACCGAAAAAACGCGGAAAGGAGGGGATGAACCCGAGTCCCGTCGATGTGAAACGAACTGCTCGCGTAAAAAGTACCCTTGGAGTTCAGGGGGTTGAAAACAAGGTTCGAGCGATTCTTTTTCTGGATGTGTAGGCGTTCGATATTTTACGAATTCATCGTCGGTCCTTTGGACGTGAATTTCTACCGACAGGGGAAGACGTCGGACGCCAATTTTGTATGAAACTCTGCACAAATGTTTGTGGATTTAATCCAAAGTTGCATTAATTTCTTTTTTATTGAAGAATTCGAATTTCAAAGGAGGATTATCTGCTTTAATATTTACGTACAAATAATATACGTTAAGAGGTTTTTAAAAATCAGTGAAATTAAATCATTTTTATGAAGATTATTGTGGTATTTAGAGACCCTCTTAATATTCAGGGAGAAACAACCCCTTAAATATAACTCTTAAAATATAAGAGGTATTAAAACATTTCTCAAATGAAAATTGTAATAAATGTTGTGAATTAAGAAAATTTAATTTTTTGAAAATTCAGCTGGAAAAATTTGATTTTTAGGAACTAATTCCTAATAATTTACAGACCCCTAAGTATGGTAGTTTAAATTTGGATGGTTTTCAAGATTAAATAGGTAGCTTTGGTATAAAGAGGGGTGGTTTCCCTTAATCTTTGAAAGTTTATTTATTTACCAAATAAATAAACAAGAATACATGCAACAATTCTTTTCTTATTTAGGTACGTTCGATGTATGAAATAGATACATATGAATTTGTTGTGTGATTTTTCCAAACAAGTGTTAAATTTCCGCATCTCATACTATATTTGAAACCATTACCGATACAAATGTAACAATATCATGAACGTTTTTGTAGTAATATTGGTAATATTTATTAACTTCGAATTCATTCCCCATATATTTATTTAATACAATATTTGTATTTTAATATTTATCCTTTTTTTAGAAACAATGCATCAATCTTTGATATAAAAATTAATATGGAGAAACAGTAGGGCATCCCAAACTAGAAAAATCAAATTATGGACAGAAATTATTGCTACAAATGCGTATATCACTTTAGTAATTAATAAACTTTTGTACTATTAAAAGAATAAGAAATATCGAAAATTTTAAATAATCGTATTTCGTTGATCTGAGCCCGTGCTTATACGTACATATAATTTCGTTAAAAGTTGACCCTAAATAGTCGAAGAAAAATATTTTTTAAACATGAAATTATAATGGAATAAGGACCGAATCACACAAACGGTTTTTCACTCTAGAGTTTATTGGCGAGCAGAACATGAACACTAAGAATAGGAAACATTGAAAGCTTCAATTCCTATTTCTTCCTGCTTTCTTACTTTATAGTCTTTCGACAATTAGCACATAAACGCACTTTAAATTGCAAATAAATCAGAGACAGAAATATCCTTATAGTATTTCAATATTACAATACAAAAATAGCAACAACGTACAGCATAGTTTTCAGACTAGAGCAATGGAAATTTGTTTGCAGCGTTTCATACAAATTGGCGTTTGACAATTTACAAGCGAGAACAAAAGACAGCGTACAACGACCATTAATACAGTATTCAAACAAATACGAAAATACTGTCGTACGGATGGTGTAGCCAGCTTGCGAAACGAAACAATCGCAAAAACGTGTACAATTTTATTTATCTTTGCAGGATGTGTTAATTCTACCCTGGTGCGGTTAAGTGTATTAAATTCTCCTTGGCTGGTGGGTGGCACCGACTTCTCACAATGGCGGTACTCTATCCGGGACCTCGAGATTACGTTCGATGGTATCTATATTATTAATGCTTCCATCTGCGTTTACGTTTAGACGAATTCGCGTCTTACATTTCGCTTCTATTCCGATTTAGACCCGCTCCGCCTCAAAGACGAAGCATCTGGTTGAAACGAGAGCGCGGTAGCGTGAATACGTTCGAAACTCGTTGGTTAAAATTATTTCTTTATTTAGTAGATGAACGTGCAAAATTACACGGTCCCTTTGGCACCGGCATTATCGTCGCGAAAGAATTATTTATGTCGCGAGGGAAAACGCTGCGACGCCCCGTCCGACACCTTGAGGAACTGTTTGTCGAATATTAAAGCGTCCCTTAAATATTCATGAATGTCTTATTTCTTGAGCGCCTTCGTATCGATATTTTACGGCGAACCGGTTGCTGGATAGTCGCGCACCTCGAGGAAGATTAAATAATTGTTCCACATTCTTGGCTTCTATAAAAGGATCAGCATTACGTTCTCCATAAATATCGGACGATCGCGTGTTAATATTAACGCGCCTCGAATCACAGAGCTATTTACATTAATTAATTACGGCGACCGTAATTATCGCGACGCGGGGAACGGTGATTTTTATCGTTGTCCGCGGAACAAGCGATTCTTAAAGTTTCCTTCCAGGATACCGACTTTTTTATTAGATTATATCCCTCGATATAGCAATGCCGGCTGAGCCTTGCATTAGCATATTTCAGACTGTATAATTTATGCACCCATTACATCACAAGGGAGAAAGGGGCAAAGCCGTAGAGAAAGGGGTGGACTTTGTATATTATATTGAGCCTGAAGGGGACGTCGAAGACCGTCTCTGTGTATCCACTCGTAAAGTCCCATTTATTGATTTTGTCTGTCTATGAAACGCGCGTGTACAATGGGATGGACATTTGTTGCTCTTTGGTGAAAATTTTTGTCCCATGGACCGGTCGAAATCGTCCCACTCAGGGAAACAATAATTCCTACGAAAGCGTAAATTCTATTTCCACCAACTTCGTCGTTGACTTAGTTTAAGCTAATACACGCTAGTTATAATACTTTTTTTATAACGATATTTTTATTAATAGAATTAATGAAATGGGAGCTTCGTAGAGGGTTGGCTCAACCACTAAGTATAATAATTTATATCTTACTTTAAGTATTTCTTGTATTTTTGCATATTAAGAGCATTTGAAGATTAAAATTTCTCATATATGCATAAACATCCGCAGTCTAGTAATTACCTACAAGTAAAAGTGATCGGTCTAAGTCATCGAAGTTGAATTTATACATATACAGGGTGTATTTTAATGGGGGATTCTAGATGCCAAAATAACACGAAAATCAAGAATACCAATTTGTTTGATGGAGGTTTTGTTAAAAAGTTATTAACGTTTAAAGTTCCGCTCGTACTGAATTTTTGTCTCGAAAATGTGCAGGATTTCGGGGTTATGTCTATTCACCAAAAATGATTGTAATTGACCCCCGCAAACGAAAATAATTTTTCCAGAACGATTTGACATTTTTTTTTTCGTCGAAAATTTAGGCACCTAATTAGATTTTCGGTAAGGAATTTTTTTCTCGAAGGTGCGTAGTATTTCGGGGGTGTGTGTAATGACCCAAAATGATCGTAATTGACTTTTGTAACCGAAAATAATTTTTTTAGAACGATTTGAAATTTTTGAATTTAATTGTTAATAACTTTTTAACGAAGCCTCCATCAACAAATTGGTATTCTTGATTTTCGTCTTATTTTGGCCTCCAGAATCCCCCATTAAAATTTTTCCCAGGGGTGGCCGAACACCCTGTATGTATTTAGATACATATGTACATATATTGACTCAGGGAAAGGAATTCAGATACAAGAATACATATAATCTTTTTATTTGAAACTTCTAAATTTTATTCATTTCAACATTAGTACTGCTTATAGGCTCTTACAATTCTTAAAATAAATTATTGACCAATTTTTGTAACAAATGATGGACAATATAATACTAAAACTTGCGAAGTAAGAAAAATGTTACGATTAACGAGTTGCATATGCTTTTTGACGAATTAATTTTTCACAAAAGTATGAATATTTATAATATTAATAAAGATGGTCCACATTGTCATATTTCATACTGTCGAGTGATTGAGTGCAATGAGTGGTGCACTCTTCTTCGACTCACTAGACTTAGACCTGTTTTTTGTGTGAAAGAGAATTTGCCTGGCTGTTAGATTGTTTCTGTTTCTCACAAAAACAGTCTAAGGCCGCGAATCGAGGCAACTCAATCGAGAACTTTGAGATACAAAATTTACATCGAGCAACCAACAAGTATCAAACCACGAAGGCTATCGCAGAACTTGTATTACTTAATATTTAAAAACTATTTCGTCCAGTGAGCCACGTGCTTGGGACCATTACCAGTTTGCGGAATCCAATATTCTGGGATTGTGATTGTTGGCAAATGGAAATAGAACATCGTTCAATAGGATCATGTACACATATTGGTTCATAATGCCATTAATTCTATGAATCGGACTACTGTCCTGCAGCGTCATTGCTTTCCAAACATTTATAGAACCGCCTGCAATTTCGTGATTGTTTTAGAAATTTTGGAAAAAACGTCACGACCTTGTCGAATACAATTTATCGTTGAACCGAATCGTTCGATCACATCGTTAATTATATGCTTCTAGCAGATACTCGGGCATTCGTAGAATTTTTAGCGATGTACAATTATCGTGATCCAATAAATTTGTACATTAGTGAGATTCATTAAAATAATTTCCCTCGTATGTTTTTTTAAAATATTACGAGCAGCCATATTAAATACTCTCACCATATAGTGCAATAATTCGAATAATATTATTCGAATATTCAGATATTTAACTTTCTCGAATATTTGTGGAATATCCGAATACTAATCTATTCGAATAATCGAATCGAATCACCTGTTGCTGAGTGTTTCTTTTTATGTGCATGTTTATAGCTGCATCAACCTCGATGAATGAGACAATTGCTCTTAGATGTTGTTTATTATTGGAGATGAGTGATCCATTTGTTAATCATTCTTTTATCTAACGGTCTTTTAACATCTCGGTGTGAGATTGGATCGGAGCAAGTTCGTGACTTATTTTTCAAATTGAATTCGTAAAGGTGTACTTCGCGTACGAAGAAACGACGCGTTAAAAAGTTTGAACGAAAGCGACCAACGAGACAGGGGCGAGTCATCGTCCGCGGCTGGCTTCGAAACGGTTAAAATATGCGCGTCGCGGGATAATTAAAACAGCGTTCGAACGCTCGCGGAAGATTATCGTTCGCCGTTACTCGAACCACCCAATTACACGGGGAGCGGCGCGGGCAACGTCAGATTCCAGGTGTCGGCATTCCTACACTCGCATTATTATCCCGATAATAATAGCAATTAAAGCCGTTTCCAGCAGTTCGTAATAACACTCGGCATATAATATGTGTTCCTAATCCGACGCAGCATATGGTACAACAAGCTCGCTGTCGCGAGCAAACTTACGCCCCGTTCTGCTTAACGTTTAAAATTCGCCATTAAAATGTGTTACGTCGTTCGCCATTTACAAGCTCGTAGCGGATATTTCGCGTGGCTATATTATCGATCAGTCATCCCTGTCGGCCGAGGGGCGAAGTTCAATTTATGGCCCTCTTTCCCCCCTTCACACTCGCGAATGCCAGCTTCCATGCGCTTCCTGTATCATTTCGCGAGCTCCTACGGGCTACGAAAATATCCCGCGACGCCCGTCGAACGCGTAATAAGACGCGCGAACGGTTAACCCCCGAGGAACTCTACGTCCAACGGTTAACGTTATTTTCGACGGTACGTTACTTATCCGAACGATATCTTCACCGTAGGTGGGATTTTATTTTTAAACCGATAAAATTAGATTTAAATTGCAGGACTGCGGTTGCGCCGGGCGGGGTTACCGCGGAAGGTATTAATCAAAGAAATCGTGATGCTGATGGATACGCGCTCGTGGTTTAGTTCCGAGTTGCTTCGGGACACGATTGTATTTGTCCTCGTTCCGCGTTCGGGTCGAAAAATATCTCTCGACCGTCATTCTTAACACTTTTAGCGCCGCGTCATCCACAAATGACAGCTGGTTTTCTGATTTTTATTAGAAATTCAACTAGAAGCCTCAGTTACGAGTTCTTTAGCTCACCTTTTTTTTTATAAAAGTTCATACGCACGAAGTAATAAATTTATATGTAAAAGGATGCATTTTTCAGGTAGAAAAAGTGTTCTTAATTCAGATCCCTTAGTTATGGTGGAAAAATTGAAAATTGTATTATTGATATAACTGAACGATCCTTAAGAAGTGTAAGACTACCTTTGCAGCGTATGACTTTTATAAGCGATAATATTATCTCTTGTGTAATATAAATTTTGTATTTCCTTCGATATTATTTCTTTGTGCATTAAAGAGATTTTCAACAAGTGAATAATAATAATAATAATGAAATTTCTCAATGGTAAAATAAACTGAAAATGTAGAATAAAAATTTTCATAATGCTTCGCTTTCGAGATAATGGTATTTGAAAATTTGTCGTATACCTGTGCAATTGATTGAGAAAAATGTTAAAAGTACGTTTATATTGCAGGTTCTAAAATCATTCAGTAGTCAAAGTATAGAATTTTTACAAATTAGGAAGATCGATTTGTTAACAACACCTTTTAACACATTTATTTTTAATTGCAGTTGTTCAGTGCTTTCAACATTATGCGTCTCTTCTTTCTCATTTTTAAACTTCGTTTTTAACGTTTTCAAAGAAATTTGATTAGCCTTGTATATGAATATTTAATGACTAGACCTGCGAGATTCTACTCTATTCTGTTGTCTACATTATTTTGTATTTCATTTCCTGTTCTTAAGATTTTCGAGGTTTCCATAGATTACTATTATCAAATATAATATTATGTATCTTTTCTATATAATCATGTTTTTATATTTGCATTATAGTACTACTCTTTTTTTTAATTTTTATCGGTGTTTCTCACCTTAAAACATTAATATCATATAAAGTACATAATTTATTTTGCATTCTTTTCTAATTCTTATCCGTGAGAGCAAATATGGCCCCGTTCGGTATCATTTCCATTGAAGAAAGCTCAGTAATGCGTTTACATTAATTTTATAATTATACATTGAAAAATATAAAAATTTCATTTTTGTTCTTTCGTAGACGCCATTACTGATCGCAAGTTTCAGATAATCGCCTCATCAAAGCAGTTCTAGAAATCGACAGGACTCTGTGAACAATACGAAGGAAAAAAGTAGCAAACATTAACGAGGGACCACTGTTTTCTCGGCAAAATGATCCATAGCGGAAGAATAACTAACTAGAAGGGATAGATGGCAGCTTCTTATCGTAACGATGTTACTCGCGAGCCGTAGTCTTGTATCATGGAACGCGTGCTCCAATGGAAAGAGAAAATACAGTCTAGCCGGTGTGGGTACGATGTCCCTCATTACGAGCGACCTTTAAGCTTTCTCCGTAGCAAGCATAAGTTCGCGAGTGAAATACCATTCTCACCGGCGCTCTCTGTCGTGTTTACCGTTCGTACTTATCTCCGGCCGCGAGTGCTGATAGCGCTGCCCGATACACCCTCGTTAGTTGTGAGCGGAAAGTTGTTAAGTTATTCGTTATTCTAATTATGCACATAATAAATTACATGCAAAACTGTCTGTCACACTCCCGCGGGCCTCTCGCGTTTCTCCTGCTCGCACGGTACCTCTGCCCGGTCGTATTCATCGATCGGCATAATTTTCTGACACGTATGTAACGCGGGCCCATGTCCACGTGTGCGCGTGTGCACGCACCCGTGAAGACCACGTGACGCCATGAATTTCTGGGAAACGCGTCCACCGAACGCGATCATTAAGGCGCCACTTTCGCAATAAGAATTCGAAACGAACTCACCGAGTGAACCGGGGGTAATTAGATATGGTATCTTTGCGCTAATTAAATCACTTTTTCGCTTGATTAATTAGTAGTCGGCCCGGATACTCGTAGTCAGCGCTCCCTTCACCGAGAGGGACAGATCACGAACGCTTGACGATTTATACATAAGGTTATATAGGAGCTCGATTTCTGTCTCTCAAACGACCGCCATTCTCCCTGGTCATTTCCTAAGCTTCTCGGTTTTCTTTATTGCGACGAACCTCGTTCGAAGAAACTGTGGCAGACGTTACACGGGCCCTTCTATCTCCAATTTACATTAGCTTTTACACGTATTAAGTCTAGGTTAATCTTTTAACGGTTTTCTAGAAATTATTTTTAACACGTTCACTGTCGAATCAAAACTGTACAATATTCTTTACGATTACAGTTTTGATTTTAGACAATCGTGAACTATATAATCTCTGAAGGGACATCCAGCAAAGAATTTAGATGTACATTCTAAGGAAATATAACGATATTATTGTTTTAAAGTGATTATATAGGACAAAATATATAAGGAGAGAACGTAAAAAAAAGATATATTTATTTGGATATTTACTACCTATTTCGTGAGAAAGTGTGTTTGTATAAGTAGTAGATGGTCGAAGCAAAGTCTCTTATTAAAAAGTCTCTCAATTTATTTCCCTCGACATCTCAACTTGATGTGGCAATCATGGAGTTAATCATTTTCTAGAAAAAATTCGAATAGGTGCTAAAATTTTTCGGCGAAAAAAAAATTTCAAATCGTTCTAAAAAAATTATATTTGGTTGCAGGAGTCAATTACAATCATTTTTGGCGAATACACATAGAGATGGAACTTTAAACGTTAATAACTTTTTAACGAAGCCTCAATCAACAGTCTTATTTTGAACAAATTTAACAAAATTAAATAGTATACGTTCAAAAAATTCTTTGTAATTAAATCGTACGTCGAGAGGTTAATCGTTCGTTTATTGTTTTAAACAAAAAGGTACTGACGCAGATGTTCATCGAAAGCCCATCAAAACTTTTGCACCCAATACGTATCATTGAAACATTTTGTATAACTGGTTGCTCCATGCGAGGGTCAAGTGCGTTTCGTATAAAAAATTCGTGCAATAAAATGTGAAAAGTCTCGTGAAACGACCCGATAATAAGTCAAAACGATGAAGGGTTCGTACCCTTCGATCTGGCGTACTCTCCCGCAATCGGAAGTAAATAAATTAAGCAAAGGAAGTCGGCTAGTGTCATTGTCAGCACCCTTCCACTCCGGTTGCCTTTGATCGTCGAATCCGATCGTAAACCCCGCAACGGATAGGCCATAAAAGTGCTCGGCCAATATCGTTCGGTGCATGCGAGAGACGTTGCATGTATTGGTTCTCAGTGCAGGTGCAAGATATAACAATAGAAGTAAGAGGAAATGCTTATGAAAATTACGATATTATCTAAATCGCAAGGGTTCGCGAAACGTTCCGCTTCGCGCAGGTAAATATTATAATGTCGCGTCGAAAGAGTAATTCTTTTTCAAATACCTTTAAATTTCTAATTTAACCGAAAGATCGTTCGGAACAATGGGGAATCAACGACGTTCGGAGTTTCGTTCGCGGCGACATCGTCTAAAAGTCGAAGCGAATCGTCCCTCTGATTACCGATACGCGTATAATTAAGACGAAACAATGGGTGGCCCGATTGGGGTCACGGCTCGTAGACAAAGTATACGATCAAATCTTATCCCGTAGCCGATGAAAACTGCGACTAATTAGTCGCTAAGGTGGAACAGCCGTGGGGCTTGTCTTCTCGAATACCGTTCGTTACTTTAGGGCGAACGTTTCGCCTCGATTCCGTGCAACGCCGAGTCGCTTCACTTTGTCTTTGAATCCTCTGTACAGTACTTACGGGGGAAACGGCTGAAAACGAGTCTGAGGAGGGAAGGGGCAGGATGGTGTGTTATCCCCCGAAGCCTCTAATGGTCTACGGATGGTTTTGGGCGCAGGCCAACCGTGCTTATTTTGCGGCCACCAAAGCAGCCGCGTGAATGCAAACATTGGACGTGTCGGTAGGCGTGTAGCCGGTCTGGTCGGTTTTATTAGCTAATGGCATTCCGGTCGCTATGAATGTTAGCTCGACATTAGAAGCATTGCTAATGAGCCGGTCGTAAGCGGGATAAGTGAACTCCTTGAGATTCAGCTGACTACCGGCTCCGTTCTTGGGTCGCGGCATACACGCTACGAATCTGCATTTTTGAACGTCTTGAGGGCTACTAAGCGGTTGCATACGCGAACGCTTCTTTAGCGACATCGTTTAAGATTAAGGTCGCAGAGAGACACCGTCGCATATTAACATTTTTGACGTGCCACCATTTCTGCCTTTCTTTAGCTCTGACGCGCATCTAATATTCTCGAACAACGCCGGGTGGTCAAGTCGTTCTTAACCTTCTTCCACCAACCCTTTCTATGCAATGTTTCTTAAAATAATGTTAGGCGTGGATTTTCAATGTTCAAAATCTTATTTTGCTCGGATATAACGCACCAAACAGAATAGAATTGGTTCAAACGTTTTTAAGAAATCGGAGTTCTTGGTTATGTAAACATAGTTTTAAGAGAAACGTGTTAAAAGTCAGGGATACTGTGTTTTTCAAACACGAAAATTCAAGCAATTTTAGGATTTTCGCTTTAATATTTTATTTTGGAGCGAGACAGTAGCCTGATAAGTAATTGTAGTTACATACAGATCACTAATCTGTCATTTAAATCTAATGAATAATATCTTTTGTGTCTACGAACATGTCCAGTTCTGTTAGTGAGCTGGGAAAGTAGAAGATTTGGGTGGTTAAAAATTATATATTTAAAAAGAAAAATGAAAAGAAATAGTCTCTTTTGGCAGAAATTATATTACTTCGTCAAGATCTTCGAAGATATGAAAATTGTCTTTCTAATATTTGTAATGTCACTGATTTTTAACTTATTACTCGGAGTAAATTTTCGACAAACGAAAGAAAATATCCTGTTAACTATTAGTGCTAGAGTAAATCCAAATTCCATTTACAAAAATAAAGTTGACTTTCGAATATTTGGAACGTGCTATGTAATTTTCTCTTCAGAAACAACTTTTTATATAACTGAAAATTTCCAAGTTATTCAAAATGAGCATATAGAAGTATAAAGAATTCAGTGTTTGGTAAAAACGATACAAGCACGTTTTTTTAATTTTCCCGCGCGTTGTTCCGCGAGAATGGATATTATCTCAAATAAAACAGATTAGATTTCGAATTCATAAGCTCGCGAGATTTAACGATTTCTCCGGGAAAATCATTGTCTCTGAAAATATTTTCTTGCGTGCGAGAGATTGTTTTTTTTTTTGCAAGAATATGCACCTACGGCGCTTATACTGTTTCAAGATGATCCTCTCGAACTATTGTTCTACATAGTTCCATTCGCTGATAAAATACGTACACGCGCAAAGTTGCGAGGTTATTGCGAAATATTTATTCTGGATTGAGAAAGTCAGAGTCAAAGGTTGAAGCTTTCTTCAAGTGTGTTTTGCGAAAACATCTTTCACAAAGGGAAAATAGACAACTTTGTCTAGTTTCGAAAAGAATCCAAACTTCTGTCCAGAATAGTGTAAAAATAGTGTCTAATAACCAAGTAGTTGATGCGACTTTAAAACCTAATGATCAAAAATGAAAAAGGAACATTTTCATTAATAAAAAGTTAATTTATTCTATACAATACATCTTTTGTGTTTTTAAGTTCTATACTCAAACATTGATTAAAATATTATTTATATTGAAAATCAAAGTGTGTTCAGTTTTTCAAGTAACGAAATGTTTATTTAAAAAATTACAATTTCAAAAATAATTTTGTTTGATAGAGTCTTAGTACTATTATTATATATGCTAGAACACTCAAACAGCCGTTGTGAACGTAACAATGGTACATAACAAAGGGGTTAACGTCACTTTTTCTGAGGTTGGATAAAAATTGGGTACACGGGCCAAGCTATTCGACTTATTCTTTTTGCCTGCCGGTTTTATTCCCTTCGAAGAATTCGAGCCGATACAGGTGAACATCCGTTACATAGTGACGGAAGCATACACCGAGGTAAAGTTCAGGCTCGATATACAGTCGTTGGTCGTTACCCCGGTTTTTGCGGCAACAGAAATGAGGCGTCAAATGACTAAGGCCGGGCCGTGTCCGGGGCAGACTTCGCCCATTTGTTGCAGAGTTTCTTTCTGACGTCCGATTGCGTTTGTGGTTTAACTCGTTGAGCCTTCGCGAAACGCATCTGTGTTCCTACTCGAACTCTCTCTCGCGCGTTTGCTTCCGCTTAAATCGACCAGCGCGGGGCTAACTTCTCTACGCAGAAACGAAACGAAATGGAGCGGGGATTCGCCGGTCTGTCGTATTTTTCTTCGAGGAACGATTACTCTCGCCAGTCGCATACGTTATGCCCGCTAAGATTTACTGGTTACGTTCCGCGCACATGACGTTGAACAGTTGCATTAAAAAAGATTAAAAATGGTCGCGGACCCCGTTTTGCATTCGGTATGCAAGAACTCTGTTGAAATTTATCGTAGTTACGATCGGACCGTGGTTATCGTTAACGTTCGTGTAAATTCAAATGTTATTTTCGTACTTTGGTATTTATTACCAGTTTTCGTACTGTCACGCCGCAGGCCCCCATAGAAATAAGTATCATTCATAGCGATAAGGTTAGTCATAAGCGATACATTAAGAAGATGACGAACTTGTTGACTCCTTTACGGTAAAAACAAAAATTATAAAAGCGTACCGCTCCTGGCCCTCCGGGCTCATTTTTACATTTGATTCTGTAAGAAGTGCATCAATGTTCAGTCTCCGAACAAACCTTAGGGTATATCCTGATATCATAGTCCGAGTGCTTGAACCATTCCCAATCAAAATCATCCTAATATTGTGACGCTGCAACTACAATCCCTGGCCATTGAATTAGGACCACTACAAATTTTAAGTATTTTTCGCGTTTTCCGTAAAATTAAAAGGCTTTTTGAAATTGTAATGATATAATTTATTAACTACTAACATAATATACTACTACTGTACATAATATTGTTAACACACGTTAATATCTTGTATTTCCACCCTTTGCTTTGATGACAGCTTGTATCCTTTCCGGCATGCTCCGTATACATTGCTTGATCATATGCTGTATGTCTTCATTATTTTCACATGTATCTGTAATTTTTGTTTTCAACTGTGGTAATGTGGTGCTTGGAGATTCATAAACTATTCTTTTAAGTAGGCTCCAGACATTTTCTATAGCATTCATGTCGGGAGAATTGCCTGGCCATGGGAGCAAAGGGATATTTTTTGATGAAAGCAAGGTTTTAACGGATTTGGCTCTGCGATATGGTGCTCCATCGTGCATATACGTATATTGTGATCCTATAGATGTGTAAAATGGAAGCAATCGGGCCTCTATGACATCTTCGTACTGTTTGCCACTCATAGTTCCATTAACAAAATAAAGTGGGCCTGGTCCTTCAATTGTTATACAGGACCATATCATCACTGATGGAATTGCTCATGTGACCTTCTTCGGACAAATTGAGTTGTTTCCGTAAGCGTTTCTAACCGTGTTTCATCACTGAAGATGACCTAATAAACATGAAGAAATTGTAAAAATTTGAAAATATAGTTAGAGTCGTAAAATGATTTTCTTAAATTACCTTTTCCCAATCTGCTATGCTAAGATTGGAATGAGCCTTTGCCTATTCTAATCGAGATTTTCTCATTTTGGGCGTTAATTTCGGTCTTTTTACTGGTCGTCTGTATCTGATATTGGCTTCGTATAAACGTCTTCTGAATGTTCTCTCAGATATATCCACTCCATCGTTCTTAAGACATTGCACCAGTACTCTTGTAGTCGCGTGACGGTTTTCTAGTGCAGTTTTTATAATTTTTCGGTCTGTTCTCGGTGTGGTTTTTCGTTTACCACGTCAGGATGACCGTTTGTTTGAAAACTGCGGCCCATTCTCCTTCATGCATTTGGCGATTCTCATCACTGTTTGATGCAAAATATTAGCATTTTTCGCAATTTGTCGCTGCGAAAGGTTGCCACTTTTCAGAAGACCACATACATAGGCCCTTTTCTCACTAGTAATGTCCTGTCGTTTTCCCATATTTCATAAAATGCACTTACTAAAACTCTTAACGCTGACTTGTTATGAACGCTTCAACGATTCAGTCACAACTGATTCTCTTCTTCGTCATTTGAACTTTTAAAGATCTCTCATCCATAAGTGCAACACATTCTCATCATGTATATACAAACAAATCTTGAATTCTCCAAATCTGACTTCACGCGTTATCGACACTTGAGTCTTACGTAAACGCTGGAGAAGCTCTTAATAGCTCGTCACCCACAAAATTTGATTATTACCACGATAGTAACAAATCAATTGTTATGTAAACATCATTATTAACGTATTTAGTAATAATTTAAATAACCTAAGACAATTTTCCATATATGACACACTGTTATAGGCATAAAAGTGAAATTTTCGTACGTGGTCCTAATTCGATGGCCAGGGACTGTACTTGGACGAGTCTGCAGCTTACGACATAACAATACGACGGTACTGATATTTCTCGGTCACCAAATTCGTTTGCTCCGACGTCGCGATACCCGGAGTTTCAGTTTCCCTTCTTTGGCTCGTTAAATGGCAATCGTTATCGTTCGATCGGCGACGAGGACGACAAGGCGATCGCTAGATGCATATTAATAATAAAATACGAGACGAGACTCCGTCTCGATGCGACTGCTAAAGAGTCCTGATACTTTAGCCACGGTTGTTTTTTTTCAGATCTCGTTACCTTTCCCTCAAACGATTGCTCCGATAAACACTTGACAACAAATTGCTCGTCGTTAACAAACCCGGTACCGGGGATAAATTATACGGGAAGAGAAAATTTGATGAGCCGACGGGACGAGGAAAAGCGAGCCGCGATAAATTTGTCAATTTTAAATAGGATTACGTTGTCTACATTGCCTCTGCTACGTTGCTAATGGCACGTACAAGAACGGTAGTTGCCGAGTAATTATTTTCATGAACTTTTGCATTTCTTTCGCGACTTTTCTCCGGTTCTTCCCTTCGTCTTTCCGCTGCTCATTTATTTTTGTTTCAAGACCAGCTCGATTTCTTCTCCCCTTTTCTTTCGTGACCTCCGAACTTCCAAACGATTCCTTTATTTCCATAGCTGGAGAGAGACTACTTTGCCGGGAAATTCTAGAGTTAAAAGTATAATTAATTCGTCGGTAGATCCTGATTCGAAGCGAAAATTTTATATCGGTGCGGGTCCGATTTCTCGAAGGTATATAGATATTTACGAATATTGCTGCTTTTAATTGAACGTAAATAATATCGAAAAATATAAAACAAGTAAATAGAGGAGGAATATTCCAGTACTTAAAAATTATAAAGACAGTAGTTGTCTAATAGAGAATGGAATTCGAGAACTTAGACACACAAAAACAGCATAAATCCATAGTTAAATAATATACACAAGATATACACAAAAGTCGACGTCTAAAATCCGTGTTTAACTAACGAGACCCATTGATAATTTCTGAATAGACGCTGTAAAATTTGTTTTATCAGTTTGTAAGTCAATTACATTATTCCCATTGTACAGGCACTATCACAAAGCATATCGTGTTCATTGTTAGCAGAATATTTATTGATAACAATGGTATTGCTTTTAGAAGAGTCTTTTTCATGTTCTTGGAATCCAGTTGTAAACTTTCATTTAGGTCGATATACTTTATTGCAGAGGTTGAAAGAGAGGCTAGCTTCAAATGGCAAGTATCGATTCTATTAGGCGCATGAAGTATTAAGAAACTAATGGTTGCTGCGCCCACGGGTTAAAACACTAGCGAAGTTCAGATAAACTTAGCATGCATCGTTCGTTCATGTCTAACGTTACTGTTGAGAAGAAGCATTGCATCCGTATATTTTTAATGGAAATTTGTATCCAGTGATGCGGTCTGGGTTAGGTCCCTCCCTTGCTAGGGTCAGTACTACCTGAGGAGGACACTCATTTATTGCACCCCCTGAGCGTCTCGGCTTTTTCCGAGCCTTAAGCTCAGTTAGCAGAAAACCGTTAAATTGTGAATAGCATTTCCATCTTGTAAAACTATTATACCTTAATTAAATATATCTTAGATCGAAACTCTGTTGTATTTATTTATCAAATAAATATTCAACAGTTACGCTCGAGGTGAACGATCATTAGTTGACGGTGAATATGCAACAGAGCGGTGTAGCAGTCGTATATGTTTGTTATTAAATTAAACTGCTTGTCTGAAGCAGAGCACACAAGATTAGTAAGTGTTTGCCGGGGTCATACGTGCATTACGGCCACGCGGTTGGCTTTCTTCGTCGGAACACTTCTTGACGCGCGGATCCATTAATAACTCTGATTTATGTGAGAATTTCTCGTTACACGACGCACGAGCACCACCCACTAAGAATCGACAGTTCTCTCATGGGAGCTTTGCAATAACTTCTACCGCGTATATTAACGAATGAGTTGCAGTTTGTACTTTGGAGTGACGTCGTCTACTTGGCTCGGCGCTTTGACTTCGACGGATCCTCCCGGGTCGAAAGATGATCAGCCATTTCACTTCGATACGAGTTTTTTCAACGATACTACGTTCGATATACTCAAAACGTTTAACATTCGTTATTTCTTTCGATCTTGTTAGTACGAGAGGTAAATTAAAAGCTCTGACAATGAATTTAGGGGCGGGTTAAAATCGGGTGGAACCGAACACCGCCATTTTTTTATTGGGTCGGTTAGTTCTTCTTTATACGATTTATTCAAACACAAATGTAGAGTTAATGGAAAATACTTTATTTAAATAGAATTACGTTTTCAAAGTAGGGTTATTATCTATAAATGACCCATAATAAATCCTATAAATGTGAATGTTCGAGATAATAGCTACTTTAAATAAGACGGACGTTCTCCATACAAGTTGTTATAGTTAGACACTACCTTAATGATTTCAGAAGTCAATAGATAGAAATAGTTTTGTAACTTATTTTTAGATTAAAAAAGATGAAAGGCTTTTATCTTTGGGAATATTTGTAATCTGTTATGCATGAAATATCAATTAATAATAGTCAGGAATTCCAGGAACTCATAATACATGCATGTAATAGCATAAATCAGGACGCTTTAATTGAGGTGACAACTGAAAGACGCAAAAAGCGGAGCTCTCTATCATGGGATGAGTTTGAAAATAGACTGTAACATAATTTATCACGGATTGGACTCATTTTATTCGTGCGCATCGTTTAAGATTATCATTCGCCTTTATAAATTTCAGTACAAACTTCATTACTGTAATTACAAGTAATTATAATCGTTGGATTTATTTAATGATTTCAATTTAAATAAACTATCTTCCATTAATATTAAGTTTTATCCTTTCAAACATATATAAACGCTGTGCTTATAGTAATCGTATGCAATATAAAATTTATTTTTGAAGAGTTAATTTTCGAAAAATATACATGCATATTTAAGATCACTTATATTACTAGTTTTACGTAGAGTTTAGTTCGTTCGAATTATGATTAAGTGAATTTCGTGAGATTCTCTAGTTAATAAAAGTTATTAAAAAATAACTTTTAGTTTTTAATTTTTATTTTTATCCGAGTCGATTAGTTTTTCAGAGACAGGATGAGTGTTTCGAAAATTTAATTTGATCAATTCCCACATTATAGGAGTTATAAAAAAAAGTAAAATTATATTTCTGGTTGGCAAAGGGTTGAGTAAAAAAATTTTTCAAATTTTCAAAATACAAATATATAGTTGTGACAAATTTTTGTCCGAAACGTTTATCACATTATCAAAAATGCGATAAACGATTATTGGCGTTGTGATTTAAAAATTAATCCTATTCTCGTAAGAATAATTTTCGAGGCTTCTGTCTAGAAATTCTGACTAGTATATATGCATGTGTGTGTGTGTACGATGTAAAATCAAGAAGTCGAGAGGGTAGGTCGTTGAACGCGCGTCGCTGCAAACAAATTCGAAGTATGCCCGACGAAACAGCACCAGACGAGATTCTCGTTTGTTTACAGTCGCTTGTTTCCGCTGTTTTGTCACGCTCCGCTCTATGGACGGAGTCGCGAAAGCAGTTATCGCTGAAACTGTCGATGTTGAACGACTGCACTTATAAACAGATTTTAGTGGCGCCCAATTCACGGCGAGGGAAAATATCGAAAAAGGTTCCGCGACGGTTCCGCGGTTCGTCGAACGCGAACTTTGTTTACGAATAATTCGGTAATATTCAGTGACACGCGGCAGCGATTGTTTCTAACGGGACGACGCGTTTTATAACCTAATCGATCGGAGCACTATTGACAAAAATCAGACGCTGGTTGCTCTTTCTCGTGAACGATGAATCAGTCGCTGGATTGGAAACTGATGTTCACCGATGGCGGCTCGCATAGTAATTTCCTTATATGGTTATTTCGGATCTTGATCACGTACGCTGCTCTGTACCTGATCTGTGTGGTCATATGGATAATATACTACCATGCCTCGCTTTATATAATTTGCGCCTGCACCTAAGGGATAATTGAGAATCGAATGAGAAAATGGTAAGCGCTCAATTTAACGCTCGCTCCGTTTGCTTGTCCCGATCAACGCGTGAAAATAAATTACATTTTGCACAGTGAAACAGGATTTACCGATACCGAGTACCGTCGCGGATGACGTTTCTGGAGGATTCGGCCCGAACCTGTTCTTCGAGGCGATGGCATCGGACATCGGGCGAACGAGTGATTCGAACGAACGCAAATAAAAATTGTGTTCCATATGCAAAACGTTGGGTTCGAAATGTTACACGTTATTGTGGGGAAAAAAACGAGTTTCGTTCGCTAGTAGCTCATATCGTAACGAACGTTTCGGAGGCAGTTCTTCATTCTCGTCGAACGTACATGCGGACGTTGTTCTATTTCGCTGCAATCATGTGTTATTTTTCACGCAGAAAAAAAAAGGCACGAATCCCTCTTAATACGGCTGCACACCATTATCGTACCCGATTCCTCCGTTTTCGTTTGTTTTTCAATTTTTGGTCAATGCAAATGTTTCCGGGAATTAATATGCGGCCATGCGATATTAACGTAGCGTTATCGGAACGATGATGAAACGTATCGGCATCATTATCGCGTATAGCCGAGCGAAAAGTCTTCGCTGGTATGTTAGGAATGGTTCGAGTAACCCACTGCGATGTTTCAGTTGATTACACGGTAAATTATATCAGGTAGAACCGTAGAATTAAAGCGGAGCTCGTCCACGAAACGCTAGCTGCTTGAATTCTTTCTCACGTTCGTTCGACGCAAGTTAAGGAACAAGTTTGTAAATTCGTCTGGGGTGGGTTGGAAAAAAAGACTGTCCGATACCTTGGATTCGTGGGTGGAGAGTGGGAGCTGGTAAAATTAAATTCTTTCCACGTTCGACTGAATTTTTTGTTATATTTTTTTGTTTTTTTTTTTTGTGCAAAGTCAAATATCTAAAATCGGACTGGCTCGAACGTTTCCAATATTTACCTCACCTTGATCACTCGTTCCTGCCAAAATTTCACCCATTCCCTTTTATTTTAAACTCCGTCAAAATAATCCGAATTCCTACGTCGTGGTAATGCTCAGAGGCAGGATTTATGTAATATGTTTATTATTGTGTGCACTTGCAACGGTGGTATTGCACAGTGATGTAGTTCTGTAATTATTTTGTTAATAATCAGATCTAAACTTAGAAATGTAGAGATAGCTCAATTACCGTAATAAAAATTGTGTTTCCCTGTGGAAAGATAACTGGTATTGAAATGCAGCGAATTTATATACCTTTGATACTTTTAATTGAACACATGTTGCCATGGCATGTTGATTATCACGAGTTTTTGAAAGTGTCATTTCGAGCGTCTGCGACGCTACATTATTTCTTTTACGATACGGAATTCAAATTTGAATGATTTCCAATAGGCGTACAAAAGCGTTGCATCCGCAGAACTTGCTTCTGTCTCGATAAAGTATCGGGAATAACAAAACAGGAAACCGACTATTTTTTAGCAATCAATACAGTGAAATAAAGAACGCTGAATTTCAAATATTTGAATTTCAAACTGAGCTCCAAAATTTAAATGTCATCAAGTAAAATTCGGAGCAACAAAGTGATTTGAACATTGTAGGGAAGTAAACCATAATATGATAGACTCCCTTAAAAAATTATGCCTAGAAAAAGTATATTTATTATATCTGACATTCTATAATTGTTTTTAAGCACGCACTTATATAAGTCAATGCATTTAAATAATTGAAATATTAATAAGTAAAGTAAAAACATCTGTGTCTGTGATTATGAAAATAGTCAAAAATTTCAAAATAATATAAATTTTAACTTATTTTGTATTTCATCGATTCAATTTACTATATTACGCAAGAATTTTTACAAAATATTAGTAAATTGAGTCGACAACGAAGTTGTCCACCCCAAGCGAGCCCCCTGGATTCGTCCCGGAATAGAATCCAATTTACCAATCGAAGCAAATCAAATACATGCGAGCTTGATCAGGATATTTATCGAAATAAGTGTGCCTTATTACTTGTTTCATCGCGATCGTCTTGCTTCTATATTTTTGCTCGGTAAATTACGCAATTATATTTGAACGTCACGAGCTCGCGAGCGTAAAGCCAAAAGTCTACATAGGGTGGGCCGCGTCATTCGCATGCGAGTGATATTTAAATTTTGATCGAAAATCGAGTTCGACGGGTCGGAATGAATCATGAAAAAAACACAGGGTGCCACGCAGGAAAATTTTTATAAAGTCTGCACGGTAGTCGACCCGTCACGGGGTCCGGGGCTTTGTTCTTTGCCGCTTTTTCAAAGATGAAACGGCGTCTCTGCGCGATGGCAACTGTCGAACGCAGAACTCGCCGCGTATAATTCCCTTCGTCTAGAATGAAGTTCAAACTCGCGCGTTAATCGTCGAAGGCGGTTTGCGCGTTCGATATGGCAAAGAGGAGGGGGTGGTTGGCGTCGCGGCACGGAGGGAAACTTGAAAAGACTGGTTCCGACCACCCACATTAATTCACTGCAGATACTAGTGATGTGACCAATCCAGGGACGCAGTCATTAATACCGGTTCGTATCAACTTCTATGTACTTACTGGTATTTCCTGTATTATCAGTATAATTCAAGCATTAGCTATCGTTAAGACCTCGACAAGGATTTATTTAGTCCAGTATCGCGGCGATGGTCTGTTCTAACAACGAATAAATCTTTATCTAGATAATCATACGAATATTCTGAATTATTTTTCACGTGGCATGTTTACTACTTCCCTAATTCTGTACAACTTTTCTGGTTCGATCAAGGCTGGCGTAATTATTGATTAGTAAGCAAAATTAATTAGGTGGTGGAATAAAGAAATTTTAATGGTCATTATAGAGTCGGACGATGAAACGTAATATAACTTGGAAATAGCGTCAAAATTTTTGTTTAGACTTTCCGGAGCGTATAAAGTAACCATGAATATCAAGTAAGTGTAATTAGTAAACAGAAAATGTTTCAAAAAGCATTTGCGTTAAAGAACAAAGTACATAATAATTCACTTGTTATTTCTTTGATTTTTTAAATTTCTGTTTATCAACTATATGCTTGATGCATACAAACTTACACTTTCGTTGCCATTCTTGACGTAATCGAATTAGCCAACGACAGTCCAGCAGGACTAATACAGCAGGATCTATCAAACTTACAACACGTGGCAGTTTTAACTTATGGTGACCTTGGTCGCCATTCTTGTGAACGTAATCGAATTAGCCAACGACTTGCGATCTCTGAGTAGTACAGTAGCGTCTCGTTAATTGCACGGTGTCGACAAGTAGAAGGGTTGGTCGCTAAGCAACAAGTAAGGTTTGAGGCGCTACGAGTTGATATTCGAGTTTACTTCTCATTGGATTGGTTACCTTGATTATTGCAGGAATTTTCAGCCCCGATTCCTGCGATAATCGATGTTCCATCGTATCGAGTATCACGCTCCAACGAGGTGAGCGCGCGCGCGCGTACTTGCTCATGTCACCGTTTGTACGTGCATCGTGCTGATGCGTGATGTTCCCGAGCACGGAGGCTATCCCCGATTCCGTAGCAATTTCCGGTTCAACTGGTGGTGCATCGTCATTGTCCAAAGGCGACTAGTGGCGAGGAACGGATTGGGGTGTCTGTCGAGGAAGGGTTGGAAGGACGAGGAGACCCTAGTTCGAGGTCTACGTAGGAAATAGATAATCATCGGACGTTTAATTACTTCCTAGACGTTGGCTGGAATTAAGGTATTGCTGGCGGAATACGCGTACGCGGATTGGCTCGACGTCTACGCGGTCGTCGGAGAGCCGAACTAATTAATTATTCGTTACGAAGGCGCGCTCTAACGGGTCAGGATTATACACATGCGTAATATTTTCGCCCGCGTTCGTTGTAGCACGTTGCGCCGCGGAATTAGCCGTGCAGCTTTTATTAAATTTGTAACGTATTTTCGCTCCTTCGCTCTAATTCCCAACCCAGACGCTCGTCTTTATTTTACCTTCAATCACGTGTAACGGGAATTTTTTTTAAACGAAGCGTTTTTAATTTTTTGTAGTGGCGGTATTTGCAATCCTGTGGAATTTTCATTGTGTAACTGAAAATAATAGTTCTCAAGTTGAGACGTTGAAGGAAATAATTTGGGTAGCATTCGTGAATTTTAACGAGGTTACAAAAATAAGTAGTAAGATAAATTTTAGATAATGTGGTTTACGATCTAGTAAAATCAAAGGTTTGATAATCATCGTATTATATAAATACATTATTTTAGAAACCTAGGCAGTAACATAGCAAAGGGTTTTAAATATAAATTGTATACCTTACGTACGCAGTGGTTTATTATTTTCGTATTGTTGAACTTGTCACTGTAACCAGCAACAATATTAACAAAATCGTTTCACACTAACCGATCGGTCTTAAGTAGTCGTTGGATGTTGTAATAACATCGTACAAGGAATTGTTAAAAATATCGACAATTTCTAAGTTAATTCCCCGCATGAAATTTATGAAACGTAAATCACGTTTGTTTGATCAAGCATGGAGGTGGTCGTAAATAGTTGGTCGCTATGTACGGGTATGTGACCCCACAGTGGCGCAGGGTTACGGAAGATCGATGTATTTTTACAGAGGATTCGATGTCTTAGGTAAACACGAAATAGATGCTCTCAATGCAAGGGATGTAGTTACCTCGTGCTACCAGTAAAATACTCGTAGGTGATTCGTGATTAATGCCGGCAGTTGAATCGCCCAGAAGAGCAAGCATCCACCCGATTCGCCTTTGGACGTTCGTTTTACTAAAGGAACCGACAATTTGTAGACTTCCCTGATAAGCCGAGCGCACGCGGACGCGAGAAGAACATTCGCGAACGCGACTAACAGAAACCCGTGCCCACACACGAGACCACGGTCATAGTGGAAAGCTAGATAGAGTGTAAGGAGAATTTATGCACTGTGTGGGAAACGCGTGTACACGCCGATCCGTTTACATATTGCTGTTTAACTCCGTTTACGTCGATTTATAGTTTCCCGTGCTTGAAATTGGGAATTAGCGGCAGTTCAGCCGACGTCGTAGCTCACCAGCTCGCGCAACTTGTGCCTGGACACGATCCTTAAATACTGTCCAGGGTTCAAGTGTCATAATAATTTTTGCAATAATTCGCGCGATCCTCAGTTTTTCCATCGCCGGGCTCGCGAACTACGTAATATTTCGTTATCTTTAGCCACGCGGAACAAGACAACTTACTCTTTGTACTTTACAAACACTTTCCGTGTCCATTGTTCACTATGGTTTTTAAATATTCTGATTTCATCGACACCTTTCTTAAAATGGCGTTTTAAAATTTTTCTGTAGGCTCAGTCATTTTTCCTTCGAGACGAAGTTTTCCAACCCCAGCATACTGTTAACAAACACTCCCAAACCATGAGTGATCCATCATTATCGTTGGTATTAAGCTTTTTTGACTAAATTTTGGGCACGTTTCTTCTTTTTTGATGCTCAAACTTCCAAGATTACGTTGGTTTTTAAAAATCACTCTATCCCAGAAGTTGACAAAGGAAATTTTGGTATCGTTTCTGTTGATTTCGTTTATTAATTCAAGCGTTCTTTCATCACTTGACGAAATTTTTATTTGTATTTATTTTCTTCAGTTAATATTGTTTATTTCAATTTTTTCATTCCACTATAAGAATATATATTGTATATTCATCTATCTTAGAGGATGTCATTCTATCTCAAAAATTGTTTCTCTCGTTGACAAATTGGGAAATGGCAAAGTATCGTTTCCATTGATTTTGTTTATTAATTCAAACGTTCTTTCGTTACTTATCGAAATTTTTATTTATGCTTAGTTTTTTCAGTACCTTTATCGACATTTAATATTGTTTATTTTAATTTTGTCACCTTATTTAAAGACATATATTGTATATCAACATACATAAGGCCGAATGTATTTTTGTTATTTTATTTTTAATATTATTTTACCACCAATGATCTATTATCATGATGATAACACATTTAAGTAGAAAAGAAAATGTCAACTATTACAGTATATGGCATTGTAACAAGATTTCTAAAATAAGCGTTTCTTCTGAAAGGACGAAGCAGTATAGCAATAATATATTAACGCAGGGTCTCATAAAAAAGTACTGAAACATTGTAATAAAGATATTCACATGTTTTTCATAGATATAAAAAAGAAAGGAGTAAAATAATCCATTAAGGGGGTATTCTAGTGTGTATTTTGTTTTTACATTTTAGAATAACAAAATAGAGAAATAAAAAAAAACATGAAAAAATCGATAAACAGACTATAAAGTTATTCTTCTGTTCTGCTACCGATTATAGTCAAACTCATACTAATTAAAGATCTTTCACGTTTTTTCATTTGAAACAAATAGAATGACCGGAATCATGGTCACCATAAGATTATCTTTTTTAAAAGCGACTATGACTATGTTTGAGAGTATGCAGTGCTACCAATTTTAACTCCTTTTAGTTCAAAAAATTTAAAAATGTTACTGAAACATGTATAAATAAACCTGGTAAATATGATTGCAAACGGTGTTATAGTTTATTCACAAAATATTCCCCAAGAAAGTCTATAAAAATGCATTTCACACTAGAAGACCCCCTCAAAAGAATATTTATAAAGGATGGTTTGTTTTCACTTTTATTGTGACCTCTATAGTACATTCTCGTACAGGTCAACGATTAAACGCTGGATTATTAATACTTGGCGAATTTCAATTTGAAATTATAAATACATTTGCCTCCTCATTATTTGCTATTTCCTTTATTCGTAACAATGAAGCTCTCAATCAACGCATTTACTAATAATTCGATACAAATTTGGTATAATTGAATTACCGATCGAATTACCGATGAATTACTGTTTCAAAGCCAGCACGGTCACATCGAACGCAACGACGTGTGCGTCGTCGTATTGTTGCCACGCGAGTATGCGTTAGACAGCAACGAGTAAGGCACTGAATGCAGGATGACTGGGATAATTATTTTCGTGGTTGGTCGGCTGCCCTATTTAACCTATATAAAATTTGCATATGCGATTCCGCTGCCCCGAAACTTGTCCCGAATATTCGTCCCGGCGTTTCTCGCTGAAAGTCTTCGGCGTTTGTCGCGTCGTTGGACACATTCGAGAACGTTTTCGTACCATCATTGCGCGGAATGTACCCGAAAAATTAACAAACACTCTCGACGACGCAAAGCACATTTTTGTTCGACAAAGACTCCCTGCAAAGTAATCGAATATTTTTCGTTAAACAAGTTTTTCGCGCGAAACGAACTGTCCCCCGAGGGTACGAGCTTCGTATCGGCCGCAGGAAATGAATTCCGAACAAAATATTTTAAATATCGTGAAAACCGTGTCGCGTATCGGGATCCTGATTGAATGCAGTTTAAAAAAATTCGTTTCGCCTTTAATCCACGAGTTTTTCATTTCTGCAACATGGCGCGCGCGCCACCAATACACCATCGTTAGTCTCCCGCGTACGCGTCACCAATGCTTTTTGATTGAATTTCGATTATTCGAAAGCATTCTGCCGGCGAGTACCGTAACCGCCACAAACAAAATTGTACAAAACCGGGTACGATCGTAGGGGTCGACGGGGGGAGGGTTCGTAGTACCGAGAAACGCGCGTTCGTATTTTCTGGATTAAAATTCGGCCGGTTGTAAGCCGAGGCGTACAAGTCGTGCACGCGCGTGAATTTTCATTTTCATTTTCATTTTCGTCCCCCACCCCCCCGACGGCGTCGCGGTTCTCATTCTCATTCTGACAGGCGGCGCTTAAGCGAACGAAGGTCTTACATTTTGCGGACGGAGGCGAGCGCGCGACGGCTTTACTCGATTTTAATAATAATGTGATAATGCGTTTCGGGCTTATGGCTCCGTGCACCTTAATTGCGAATTCTAAGTCCATTTTGGCGAGCGGTCATCCTCCGTGTAAATAATTCAGGGCGCACATGCGACCGACCTAGGCCGCTTCTGCATGAATGTACGCGAGCTGTAACTAGTTTACTGATTATTAAATGGCTCACCCTCTTCGTTCGAGATGTACACCCTTTCAGCGTCGACACGTGCTACCACGATGCCTCGTCAACGCGTCTCGCCAAGTGGTCGAATACATTTATGATACTTTCCATAATCTTCTCATTTGATAATACTTTGGATATTGAATGCTATTTGGTGCCCAGTTTCGCGAACCTTTGTTTGCTTGGACAATGTTTGTATGCTTTTAAAAGTACATGAATATTTCAAGTCGGTGAAATTTGTTGGGCAGCGTAAACCTGTTAAAAGACAGAATGAATTAAGCATTTTGTTACAATGGTGGTACGAGCGACACGCAGCGGTTGTAACATGCTGAAATATTTATTTATTTACCTGACAAAGAGAGGGGAAACAAATATAAACAGTGGGATTCAATTTTCCTTTTTGTTAATATGAAATATTACTATATTATTTAAAAAAAATATTTTTTGATCATTTTAATTAATATGGAATTTTTGGAGATCTACGAGTCTGCGTGAAACATTTTTGTTTACGAAAATTACAGCCCTCTATTTTTTGAGAAATTTAATTGAAATATAATGATTTTTCCGAAAGTTAATTTCTTCATTTTAGAGATAAACATAGTAACCTAATAGTTTAACTTTCTTTGTATGACGTTCGTTTTCTTTGAGAATGTATGTTTATTTTGTAGGTTCAAACGTAAATATCACTTCGAACGGTATAAACTCTACGTCATTGCACATATAATCAGATACATATAGATACGAATCAAATCCACGTTAGATATGAGTATATTGATTGAATACCAACCATCTATGAATCATTAGGGGCCATATTCGATGATATATATGCAATGATTTAACAGATATCTGAACGTGTATGGTCATTCACCATCGTAGAGAACAATGTCTGACCATACGTGCTGCTATATAACAATATATGGATTCCCTATTATCGAATATCATATATGAACTTGTATTATTGCCAGTAATGGTATTGGGTCATATCAATCCATACATACATAATTATATACGAAATCATATATTACAAATCACTTGTAATTATACATTACTTATATTGGCATCACAATATATTTTATTATCAATTCATTTTTGACCAGTCATGTGCGACCCGACATAATTATATCTGATCTTCGAAAATAATATATTATCACCGAGGGTTTGACATGGGTACGCTATCATCTTACATGAGCATGAAGCAACTGTTATGTGCATTGCTTGGTACGAGCACATATAATCTGATACGATTATATAATCGCATACATATTGCTCTAAACCGCCAATTATTTATCTAATATTTTTTCTTAGGAATAGAACGATTTTCGTCGAAAATAGACGGGAGACGAAACATTTCCGTAAAACGAATGTTTTTATAATCGGACCCCGGACAGCAAAATAAGAAATTTATAACAGGAAAATATTTGTACACTGTACAGCCTTCTCTGTATTTTTTGTATTTCTTTTTTGTCTGCACCATAATTTTCATTTTCCAAAACGAGCACTATGTCCGATGATTTATGAATTGTATATTGAGTTTCACAGGTCTATCACGAATCGTCCACATTCGAAAACATTGACACGCGCGTATCCGTCGACTATGACAATGCATTACTAACGCGGAATTGATAACCGGTTACTTCGGTCGCTAAAGCGTTAACGACTACACCGTTTCGCACTAGCGGTTCCTCATCGCGAATTCGTCCGACAAGTTCCCCCAAGATGTTCATTTAGAGGATCAATTACCTTTCGACTAATTTTGTATTCGAGATGCGTAGAGAGCGTCTTCCTTCCGAAGGGGGGACGGAATGAAGCGTTCGAATTCAGCCGACCTCGACTGAACATAAATGAAATCGCCGACGTAAATTCGCAGATGATTCCCGCGGCGCGCGTCGTTCCCATCCTTTCTCTCTAATCTCGTCTAATCGATACGAAAGTCTCGCGCTTACTCAGTGTCACAGCCAGGGTCTACACAGGGAAGTTTCGATAAGAGCAGCGGCCCTACACCCTCGGCTTCCTCCTGTTTCCTGCAGCGCGTAAATTTGTTAAAGTTCGGCTCGCGACGTTGGCCCCTCCTACCACCCACCCCCTCCCTCTCCCCCCCTTCTATATACCGTTCTCTCGATTCAGATTGCGTCCGCCGAATCTCCGTTCTTCGAATACTTGGTGGCGGCACGGCGTCGTGACGCCTCTTTGAACTTCCACCAGCCTCTTTCCTAAGTTAATCTAAGTCCGTCACTTCGTCGCTACGTCCTGAAGGGTACGGATCGACATGAAAGGGTACAGTTTCCTCGGAAATCCGTCGACGTCGTGGTCTTAATATTTCTACAAGTAAACGGCAGCAACCCCCGTCGTGCTTTTGTGCAATTGTGCTCGTTGCTTTGCGGTTAAATATTTTTCTTTTACGCTGTTTCGACCGACAGGTCTGTTTCGACACTTTTGCATTTGGATGTAAACAATGGTGGCAATCACATGAATTATTTTTAATATCGTGTTATTGTTACGTTGACTGTCAGACCAAACCCCTCAAATTGTCCACGAAAACTGGGATTCTTTTTAGACAATTGGAAACTAGTCACAATTTGTCATAGAACTTATTTTTACAGCCTCCTTAAAATTCCAGATTATTTTCTTTAATCTTACAAATTAATTTGTTTAGCTCCTTAATGAAAAGTTATGCCACCATACGTGAGTGACGTCGTAGTCAATGTGTTAAGGAAAAATGATTAAGCTTTGTCTTTCAGTTGAAGTTTTAAAACGTGTCTTTTGATACTCTTGGTGGAAACAGTGTTGAGGGAGTGTTCTGGTCTAGAACCTTGAAATAATTTTTAACTAATTCTGGATCACATCTATGTCTTGTACTAAATCACTCAAATCTATCTTTATTAATTTTTGTAAGTACTAAAAGTTGTACCTGTTGTCTTATACTACTCATTTCGTACCGATCAAATTTCGTTTCTTATTTATGACACATGCATTTGCAACAATATCGGTGTTTGCTCAACGCCATGGATCAGGTAATTTGAAAATCAATATCGAAACTTGATACCAAATATCTGAAATTTCGACACTTGCCATCGAGTGCTTTGGCATCGAATTGATAAATGTAATCAATATCATCATCAATTACTGCTTGACGATTCTGGAATTGTCGGTGGTAATTTGTTTGAATGAAAACAGGATTAAACAGTATGTTGTCAATATGAGTATTTTTACATTCCGTTATTGGTTGTGTCGATGAGAGTTGTAAACTGGGTTTCGATGGAAGTTCAATTACGAATTATATGTTTACAGTAAGCTCTTCAGACACTTGTTTAACAGCGAGAGTGCCGCGAAATGGCCTCGTTCAACTCTCGAGAGGCATTTTTGGCCGGAAATTGTATGCCAATCTCGGGGAAGACAATTACGTCTGCAGTCAGATCGAAACCGTATCTTTGCGTGTTGCGCCGATCGATAGTCTATCAAAACGGTTAAGGCACCACTTTTCAATCAGTTTTCCATTTGCATCGACGGCGCTTTTACGCAATAGCGCAGATTACCTTTTCAAGTGGTCTATTTGCAGCGAACAAAAGGATGCAACCGTTTAAGAATAGATATCCACGATGAAACGAATAAACACACAGCGAAAATATTTCGTTTCGTACACGAAACGCCGAACTTTCAATTTTATTTCGCGTTTATAGATTTAATTTATTTGTCTGTCACGACGGCAGATGTTCAAGATTAATAGATATTCTTGAATTTATATATTCAAACTTTATTCGAAAAGAAAAAGAGCTTGGAATTGCGAAGAAGGGGAATATTGTCTTCAATATCATTTCACTGTGGACTTAGGATCTCGAACGGTCTTACAAATGATCCATAAAACCGACTGTTACGTTATAAAAAAAAAAGAAAAAGCATTTCGTTGAAATCAGAAAGTCAGCTTCCACCGTGAAAATAAGTTAACAACTTTTTTACGTGTCTTTAAACTTCAAGGATAATCGCGTCGCTGCATAGTCTTGAAATACTACGATTACATTGCTGGTCATTTCACGGCCAGCAAGTTCAATCGTCCGGAAAAGTAGAGGAAACTTTCATTACTCTAATCTAAGTTTAACTTCATCCTCCAAAACCCAATCCCGAATCTTCCCGACGTTAATTTTCTTACCAACCGTCCAGACATCCTTAAGTGGATGAAGTCCGGCGACGTCCAACGACAGGAATACCACGGAGGTAACGTGAGAAACTCCTCGCGTCTCTGCAGCCGCGACTCACTGTCCGCTTTCGTGCATTATGCAACCGACAGAGATCTCCTGAAAGTTTTATCGAGCGTGCGTGATCTTTTTAGCTGCATCCGTAGGAATGTAACGGACGTGTGCATCGAAAGAACGAGTAAGTACCTCGTTCCTCCTGCATCGTGCATTCAACGAACTTCGAGGTTCGCTGGTCGCAACATTTCAAAGCAAATGTTTATGGACATCTGAGATATATCTTGGGCAGTCTTCAACAGTTACGCGATTCTCTAGCTTGCCCCTTCGTTCGCGTCCCTTTTGCCCATCAAGGGCGTACATCAACATTTTCGATAAGTGCCTCATCGTTTACGAACAGCTCGAAAATCTTAGGTTTAACGGTGATTATAGTCATCCATTGTACTATTTAACAATTTTATAAATTTGATTATTTCTACCTGCATTTAGTTCCAATTCCATATTAGGCTAGGACTCGTTAGTTCGTGCAGTTTCTTCTCAAATTTTATTTTTTTCACGATTCCCCGAAATGTCATGCGTATGCTCCAAAACTCATAACTTCTGGACGGATTGTAGGATTTTAATGTTTCAAAATGCAAACAACGCGTACATTGGTGAGGAATATTTAGAAATTTTAAGAATGTTCGAAAAGTTGTTCTTTAACCACGTAAAGTGAGGAAAACCCCATAAAAGTGGTCCAATTTTCAAACGACAATAACTCCCATAATGGTGAATATATTCCATTGACCTTCTGTGACCATACTCCAACCATTGTTGACCATCGAATAACCAATGGCTCATTAAAACCTTCACAAAGTCAAAGATTGAAGCCTTCTTACAAGGAGTCCCCTACAATTTGATGCACGATCTTTTTAACATTTTGTTTCACTTTGAGGGAGTGTATTTCAAGACTAGGAAATAAGAGAATAAATGTTAATCGGACATTCCGGATAATCGGCACAATAAGACATACTTACACATAATTTAGGATTATACTTACCATTGGATACTGAATCCATGCTTATTCTAATACTATTAAGTATCTTTTTATAATCGTAAAGAGCACCAAGAAATTCATTAAACCAGCACTACTTCAAATATAATAGTTGACAGAAACTGTGACGAAGTCTAAAGGCCATATTTAATGATCTTATATTTCCAATAAAATTAATCGATTGTATCAAAAATTCCAATCTCCAATCGAGATTACTGGTAAGTTCTGGATCAGTTCTCGGGTTCAGTTTCACCTGCTTCGCGTCTCGGGTCCGTCAAGTTGACTGTGGGACGCTGCGTAGCCTTTCCGTCCCCGGTCAAGCTACGTCACGTCGGTCGAGGGTGCTCCCGCGACGTTAATTATGCGGCGGTGTAATTAAATAGGAGGTAATTGAGGGACGTGGAAGGTATTATTGAAGTTTCTGATGGTGGCGGGGCGAACGGGGGAGACTCGGGTTGTTTGTGTGCGCCAACGTTTACGCGCACTGGTGTTCGTACGCGGGGTCGTGCCTGTGGAGGCGTTTACGAGCGTGTGTGTATATGTGTGTATGTATGTATGTGAAAGAGGGGAGGAGGGGTGAACAGCGTCGAAGGGGGATGGTAGCGGAGAACGCTGACGCTGACATGCGCGGTCAGTCGTTCGAGGCTGCGGAAAGGGGTTGGTCGACTCATGCATATGCTAATCATATTCGGAGATGCACTGGCTTCTAGGCAGAGATGAGCACCGGCCAATTCCACCTCGCCATCGACTACTCTATCCCTCTTTTGCGCGCACCTACGTGGATCAGCGCGTGTGCGCACCTGCGTACACAATCACGCGTGTCTGTTTGCCCTTTCTTTCCTTCTGCTTGCTCGGAATGTCGCCAGATTGCAAGGTGGATTAAATTAAACGGACCGTTGATGATCGTCGCGAGGTGCAGCCGGACGATTATCGCGTTTACAAAAAAAAAAATTTCCTTCTCGCAACGTCGGCGAAAATGTTTTAATTACGTCGCGTGGGAGTTCCGCGTGACTCGAGATCGGGGGACGATTCGTTATTTGAAATATGAGCGTTTAGAATACGAACGTAGTTGTCAGCACGATTACAAATAGGGGATGCGAAGAGTGATTAAAAATAATATTACCTATTTTTGTCTATAATTTCTAGGGGTGGGGATATTTCTCAAGCTTTAAACACATAAACACAGTTGTACAGTACTTATACATTATAGATAATACACGTTTTATATTTTTAAAGTTCATTTTGTTAGTGCATGTAATCCCATGTAAACAGTTTTCTCTTTATTTGCAAGTCAGAATAAAGGGATTAGTTCTATAAAAATCTGCAAGGGTGTGACTATTCTACAGTTTCATCGAAAGTTTAAAAACTTAACTATTTAAAAAGTCCAAAATACGAAGCAACGATACAAAATGCAATCGTACGGATTCACTGGTGTAATTCTTGTCATGTTTGACACAGGATGTTATAAGTCGAGGGGTTAAGCGATTCCTAGGACGCAGAGATTCCCATGCCCGTCGCCTTGGTACTTTCAAGCTGTCTCTAGGCTGATTGTTTCGCAGAAAAATTGAAGAGGTCGAAATCAATCTATCTTCGTCCTTAACCGTCGACGCATTTCACTTTTAAGACACTTACCTATCAGGCCTGGCGACCTTTTGGCCACCTACGGTCTCATCTGTCCCCATTGGGCTGCCACTTACCGATTCGCTACCCACACTGGATGTGTTTTTGAAACGTCGTTACTCGCGCCGTGGAAATACCGTTCCCTCTCCGCGTCTCTCGTCCCTTTATACGCGTGTCACGTCGATGGCGTGGCCCTCGTTAGAAATAGAGTTTCTACAAAGATCAATCTCGGTTGGATGCAACGTCAAAGCGGTCGTGGCAATGCGTGCCTTTTGGTCTCGCGACGAGTCACGACGCGTTAAAGCCACTTGAAGTGAAATATATCGAGGCAATTGCGAGGGAAGAGACGCCGATCGTTTATCAGGAGATCGTTATAGAGGGATGCTCGTGAAATTAGATCCCTCCGAAGGCGCGCCGAGTGAGTTACTATTTCCTCCTGATACGATGTACAACGGTAGCGTTTAACGTTGCAAGAAACAATTAGCTATTATCACGATAAATTCAAGGTATTCGTGGCGAGTAAGAAAAAATAAAATGCGAGGTGTACGTACACGGTTTCTCCAAACTTTAAACGATAATAATAGCCAGTAATACAATTACTGGCCCCGAGCGAGCGCGCATTACGAACAGATCCGCGAGCTTTCAACTTTTATGACGCATCAGCTCGTTAGAAGTTGCATCGAAATATTTTGCCACCGCTCAAAACGAAAAGCGAGTTGGTAGTTGAAACGCGGGCGCAAAATTTTCCGAGGCGAATTATTTTGCGGTGAAACGCGTGCCTGGTAAATTACTGCGACTTATCGAAATGTTTTCCGTTGATGTTACTGAATTTTCACCATTTGTTTTTGCCCCCTCGCTTTCAAACGAGGTAAGCGTTTTGATCGTCACATTGTTGCGCTGGTGGATTATATAGAGATAAAATAGGTCCAGGTTCGTTTTAGGATCCAAATTGTTTGACAAAATTAAAAATATATATTTAATGTAAAAAATCTTTGATAGGATTCCAGTCTAGTAATTAATATGTTCAAAAATATTGATTGTAATATCGACGTTCGATCCATTTCATCATTTGAGCATTTGCTTTTGTTTACAGTCTTGTTGGATAAAGTATAGATTCGAAACAGCGTCTCGTTTTTCTTTTAAATAACATAGCAACGCAGTTTCATGGCTAAGATTTTGTAACTAAAAATCCAACCAGTCCACTTTGGCAAATTTATCTCTTCCTCAGAGCTGAAAATTGTTAAACTCATCCTATTACCAGTTGGAGGTTTATTTGTTTCGTTGCCAAATAGTCTTGTTTGTAGAAACATTGTATTAGTTTAGTAGCTCGTTTCACACAGTTTATTAAAACTAAAAGAACATAATGCTTTTATAATAAACCTGTTGATACGTACATTAACGAAATAAATGAAAGCGTTAATAATTGGATCAATGTTAAGTACACGTAATCGTGTAATTTGTTGGGAAGAATATATGCAACGACTCTTCCTCTAATTGCAATTAGTAATACTTTCGCCTAAACGGCTGTACGAGTCGATGTATATGATATAAATGATACAGTTCCTTGTTATTATTTAGATAAAATAAAATTGGATATTAAAGGAAAGTTGCAAGGTTATTACCTCGGTTCGGTGTAATAGCGAGGTCTGAAATTTATCGTACACGCAGCCTCGCTTAATCGTCAAACCGGTCTCATTTCTCGTCAGATTGCTTTCCGTGCGACACTGCATCTCGAGCAGTTTCAACATTCTTGTTCTTGTTGTTGCTTTTCCGATAGTCGACAGCTTATTTGAATGCACAACGATCGTTACGCGTACATCCATTTCGATTAAAGCGCGTTGCTTAAGACCAATTAATTGATGCGTAAATCTTGACAATTTATTGAACAATGTTGTTCGAGCAGCAACATCTACCGCACAACAGGGAGAATAAGGGACTCTCGTGTTATAGTATCTTGGCTCGACGATATTTATTCTTCGCGATGTAACAGTCTCTGCGACGGTACGATATACAACCAACATTAAACATTGTTTTTTTATGTTGAAATGGAGGAAGTGCAATATATTTAGGATACTGGTGATAATAACGAATTATTTAAAAAAACTAACGGTGTCTAGTTTGTAACACAGTAAATAATAGGGGAGAATTATTTGTTGAGATACGTTAAAGGTTTAGAGTATATACTTTAATCTACTGTGTTGTAATTTTTTATTCATCTCGAACAAGCTGATATTCCATACCTGTTGCATTTCCTCTGCTGCTATTTTATATTTTTTTATGGTTCTGAATAAAGGGCTGTTGTAATATAATTTCAGTTTCCTTAGATAGAATCTGTAGCATTAGATAATGGAGATATTAAACGTGTAATTGTAAGATCATAAATTTGTGATGTCACTTACGTATCACCCTGTATATTTGATGGTGTATTTCAATATTAGCCAACGTTTCGCTGTCCATTTGCATTTCCTATGTTTCACGTAATTAATAACTTATTGTAATTTATCATCAGCTTATAAAAAGATACGTTAACTTTTGGTTTATACATAATACGAGTAAACTGTAGCTGTAACGTTCAGAGATTGATAGGAAATCCATTGATGGAAATATAGAGTATGTTTATAAACTACTACATAGTTACGTAGTTTTTTAATTTATGTATACGTTAAGTTTGTTGAAAAAATTTGTATTATATTCGAATCTTGCCTTAAATTTGATTGGAATACAAAGCATCGGCTAAAAAAATTATTCATACTTTTATTATGTTTCTGGTATATCTAATTCGCTTTTCTCGTCGAATAGTTCTCGCGTGACTGTCTCAATTCGAGATCAGGAATCAATTAAACTCCTTGCCTCGTTAAAACGCTGCGAGCAGCCTCGAACTTGGACGTTTTATCGAGGAGTGGGGCCCTTGACCGGATAAACGAGTAACAAATTAGGTTGCAAATAATAATATCGATAGTATTATAGTAATATTTATTATTTCCATTAATACAACGTGTATAATAAAACAAAATATAGTCAGAGCGAATAACGTTTTAAATACATACTTCTAACAATAAGAAAACGTTAGGCGATTGTTTTACGTCAGAATCCATTATCTCTGTAAAAAAACTGTTAAAGCGAGTCTATCGTAAGTGTAATCGACTCGTTCCCTCATATACATAAAGTCGAATATCCCTATAACTGTATTTCTGGACGAAACCTTTTCGTTTCCTTCGCAGAGTTCTATCGAAGTTTCCAACTATAAATTTATTGTCATCGAGTGGAAGTCGAGTCGTTTTTTCCAATTTTCCATTAAACATTTTCTTTGGAGGGTCTTGGAATCGTCAGATCCGCCTTATTTCTCCCTGTGATCGGTTTCTCCGTAGCCGGGGACCGAGCGGTCGCGTTCTCGTCGTCATTTTTGCAACAGTCAATAGCTCATTTGAATGCGCCGCGGTTCCGTGCATCGTCGCGGCGGACGTTAACGATTCTTTTGTTTTACGTATACGCCCGTGGACTTGGCTCAAAGTCAGTCAACAGTTGAGAGGCAGAGGGACTTGATTTAAAGCCGGGACGATATCTTGGGGAATCGCACTGCGCTTAACGAGCGCTGCCCCACGCGTACGCTCGCGTCTGTGTGCGCGCGTTCGCGCGAGAGTGGCTCGCTCGTTCGATCTGCCTGTTCCCCCGTCCTTTCTCTTGGGATTTTCAAAAATTCCCCCCCTCGCATTATCTCGTTGCGGTGTGTACAATACGTGAACACACGCAGAATGTGGGTCGAGTCGGACTCTTTACACGCGTCGTACTAGCAACCCGGTTTTGATTCCCATCGCGGCGAATCGATTGTTGCGGTTGGTCAAGCCTGTTTTACAACAAAAATCGGAGTCCCCGGAGTAAAATAATATTTCTATTCTTTTCGTTTTTGCAACGACGATATTTTAAAAATAGAATCTTTAGTTCGATCCCTGGGGTGGCACAATCAACCCTTAGACATAGTCGTAGTTTTCTTATTATTTTCTTTTTAATCTTGGTGCCCTTCTTAGCAAATATTGTGATTACTAAACAGTTTTTATTTCCTACTTTTAAAACTACCAAATAACTAATATTTCATGAAATCGATGTCAGGTAGATAGGATCTCCCTTTATGACAGGGTTAATTTTACCAGAGACTACACTATTATACAGGGTGGTCCACGCAATTGTTTCAAGTCATAACTCCGTTATTATTGCATTTACGAAAAAATGCCAAAGGAGAAAGATAAATGGTTCGAAGAGCACTATATCTGTAGGCCTTTAAATTTTGTTTACATGCAGCAGTGCATGTGCAATTAACAATTGCATCATTTCTTTAAATAGAAATGCATATTTTTTTTTACACAGATCGATTCTTCTGTTCATTCTACGTAAAAAATGATTAGGGTACCATGGCAAAAAAATTATTAGATCTCGAGATATTTTCAAAATATCTGAATGAAGATTTATTTATGTAAAATAAAATTTATATGTCTAATTACTGTACTAATAAGGGTGTATTCTACCTACAAGTTATAGCGATTAATATGAGGGGGCATTCGACGTTTAATATTTGATGTTATTTTCTGTTTATACTGGGTGTTCGGCCACCTGGGAAAAATTTTAATGGGAAAGTTAGAAGCCAAAACAAGACGAAAATCAAGAATACAAATTTGTTGATGGAGGCTTCGTTAAAAAGTTATTAATTAAGTTATTATTAAATTCAAAAATTTCACACATAACGCCGAAAACCTACGTACTTTCAAGAAAAAAATTCTTTACCGGAAATATATTATGTGGCCGGAAATGTTTCTATAACATTTTAACAAATCTTCAATCAACAAATTAGTATCCTTGACTTTCGTCTTATTTTGGCCTTTAGAATCTTCCATTAAAATTTTTCCCAGGGGTGGCCGAACACCCTGTGTATGATTTATAAGATTTTTATTTCGCAAAGAGATTCTATCCGTAAATAAATAAATAAACATATACGGGAAAAGATATACAAAAATGACACAAGTATACAAAATGGAATCACAAGGGACGGTTGAAATGTCACATCGTAACAAACGCCTTTAACAAAGCAACACCGCGGATCAAGGTATTAAGTAGCCATTACGGAATCAAAGCACGTACATCCAGCGATGGTTTCGCAATTTCGAACTCGCGGGGAACTCGAAGGGATCGTTGATTCTTTCGCGGAATTGGACATCCGTCCTCTCGTCGCGAGAGAAATAAACTTCCCTTAGTACACCCTCGAGCTTCTGCTGTCCGTAGTTAGTTTGAAAAGTTTAGTTTTATTTCCGAAATTGCAAAACCAGTGCACCGCAAAAGTTAGAAGCTTCGAATCCTTACCCCAAGAATATGTATTCCGCCGTTCAGTCCCCCTTCCTGCGGGACACCGTCGCGAAATATACGAAGGTTAATTTCATCTTTGAGACAAAACCCTGGGGTCGCACCTCCGGATGAATCTTCGCCCCCACAGGCAAGTCAACTACGTTTCCAACTAGGGGCGGTCTTTCTTTTCACCCTCGTTCCATCTAACTTCCCGTCGAATAAACAATAAAAAAAAAAAAAGGAAGAAAGGTTTCGGATCACGAGGGACCAGCCCGCGGGACAAACATATTTTTGCGATTCGTTTAATATTCGAATATCGACGAGGAAAACGTCGTCGTCCTTCTCGTTCCAACGTCGTTCACCGATGAAGATGGCGACAGGTCGGTCGGGTACGGATAGTTTGCTGGCGTGTTCGCGTGTGTTTGCGATTGCGGGGAGGATCGTCGACGCACGGGGACGCCTGTTAGACGCGAGAAGGCGCGAAGGGAAATGTGTAATGTGTTTAGAGGCTGCTGCCGGGCTTTGTCAGCCGTTGCAACGTGTTTATTCGCTGGACAAACAGCACGGCCGGAGAGTATCGTTTTACGACGGACGTCGAGGGAGGGGGATAATGTATGGAAAGTATAAATCGAGATAGGGTCAAGACGACGGCGATCGCGACGTCGTCGCGCCCTCTTCCACCGCCTTCCCATATCCACTTCAGCCGATAGATTCACCTATCTCCCGACGATCGGATTTGTACCCAGGGGGTCGAGGGTTATGTATATTGCGACGGTGGTTAGGTGAGTATATACGTATTACCGTACTACGGAAGCGGACTCGTCCCGTCCTCGCTTCCTCTTTGCCACTTTTCGATCATACGGGGCCGCATTTTTTTAAACTTTCTCGAGAAATTTTTTGCAAATAAACCAGAGATCACTTATATTCGATTTGATGAACAGGGAGAATTTTGAATTTTCTCGAGATATTTGGGAGACACTTTATCATTTGTACGTTTTCTAGCATCTTGAGTTAGGTAAATGTTTACATTATTAACGTGTAAAATAAGATGAGAATTTTTATATGGTAAAGGAATGATTTTGGTATTAAAACATATGCTTTTGTTGAGAAATTAAATTTGAATAATTGGAGTAATTTTTTTTTAAATTTTCAGTGACCTAAAAGCACAAAATATTAAAGGAATTCAATAATTTTAATATTAAAACAAATGCTTTCCTTAAGGCGATATTCTAGTGTGAAATGCGTTTTTTTATAACTTTCTTTAGGAATCTTTTACGACTAAACTATAACACCTTTTGTAGTAACAAGGTTTATTTACATTTGCTTTAGTGACATTTTAAACACTTTTGGGTCGAATATTTGTTTCGGGCATCGCTTTCGGTGACAACCCTCGTGGAAACAGATACACGGCGTAACGATTTCTTTATTAAAAAATCTTAGCTGCTCGAGCCTACCAGACTTTGACAGCTAAATACACTCGAGCGAGTTACCTCCAATTATCGCGTTCGTGCATTTTCATCGGAAGCTGATAATGATCGGAGACAAAAGAGCGTGTTGTAATTTCAGAATTCGTCGAAATTCGTTAAAACTGTGAACCTCAAAGGCACTTAATAGCAGCACCGTAATTGTGAAACGAGGAATTCGATCGATTCGTTGTATGGTCTACTTGTGTCCTTCATGTCCGATGGCGAAATAATTCAATTATCGGTACTTGATATATCTTCCTCTTCTGACAAATTCAACGATACCCGGCTAAAGTTCGCCCGAGTGCTCTCGCTGAAACGTTTCCTCGTATCGTGCTTTGAAACGTGTCAATTTTCAAATTGATCGCCGGCGAGTACCCTTAGACAGCCTAATGAAACTAATTCCTCGATTGCCGTCTGCAGCAATATCCGTTCGTTAACGGTGATTCCTGAATTCCTACGTTTCTAGAATTTTCGAACGGCTACGTCGCGAAAAGTGCTACTGTGCTTGCTCAGCGTCCCGTGATCCCGTTTCTCGGTAGAGATTTCCACCGACGTTGTTGGCCGCCCTTCATCCGCACAAAGGCGTAATCTTTTACCGCTCTTTTAAGAACGGAAATTTTCTCTGCGTATTTATATTTAGCCCTCAAATTAACACGGTGGCTGCCGTGCGACGCACCGTCACGTCGCGCCTTTTTACACTGGAAATTCGCGACAGTTTACTCGCGGACGTTTTTCGACCGACTGCGTCTTTAATTAATGGAATTAGTTATTATTCCGTCTATAAATTGCTCGATCAGTTTAAGGGAAAAGTTGGAGAACATGGTCGTTCCGATGATCGATACTTCATCGAAACCCAGTTGTCGACACAGAAGCAAAGTGGTGTTCGAAATTGATAGAAAGTAAAGTAAGCTTCTTAGTTTTAATGATTTTAACGCATTAAGGGTAAATTTTGATATGGACGATCGTAAAATTGACGTTTTAATTCGGTTTTTGTCGTTAAAATAAAATTGATTTGAATTTATTAACATATCGAATCACATTTTTACTTAAGGAAAAGAATTTAATTATAGTTGTCTTGATAATTGCTGGGTCTTGCAGCAATTAACAAAATAGAATTTTCTTCTCCCTTTCTTTTCATTTTATTGTATTGAAAAAAATATTAGAAGAACTTACTCTTAGATTTAGGCCCCAATAAAAAGTATCTATATAAATAAAATTTAAGTTGATCATTCGATCCATTTGGGAGATATGACAAGAAATAATTTTTGATAATAATCATTTTGTATTTGACATAATGTAATTTACGCTATTAGCCATCGAAGATTAATTCTTAATCGAATCAACGGTAAACGCTGGCGAATAAAATTAATTTAATCTTCAATTATCGTAAACGATTAAGCATTGATTCATTTGTCAATCGACAATCGTCTTTGACATCAACGAGTACTTCAATCGTCAATCGCTTTGACCGATTAATTTTAAATCGCATTATTTAATCGATTAATTAATTGAACGAAATTAATCGATTGATGCCCAACTAATTAAACGTGTCTGCAAAACCGAAATTTTCTCTGTGTATTTATATTTAGAATTTAAATTAATGATTTAAGGGGTGAAATGTTTTAAGTACTTTTTCAATTTCTACTGTAGGAGAAGAATGAGAGAGAAATGATTGATTACTAGATTGCGGATCTTTATACAAATTCATATTTTTATTAATAGAAATGGGGGCTTTGTAGAGGGTTGTCTCAACCCCTAAATACAAAAATTTGTATCTTGAAGTGTTTCTTATATTTTTGCATAGTGAGTGCATTTTGTAGTTTTTTAAGAATTTAAATTTCCGCAGTCTAGTGATTACAAATAAAATGTAAAAATTTTAGTGTAACTAGTATCTAATATCAAAGAATTAAAGGAAAATTTAATATTAGTATAATATTAGTAGTTAAAGAAAAAAATTAACTTTCCTTCTTCTCGTCGTGTTAGCCTAAGTTTGAAGTTATTAAACCAAAACAATTACCTGCGTGATACTAATTAAGATGGAGTAGTTGGTTGATTGGTTGTTTTTACGACAGTTATTCGGAAAGATGTGCTCGATAATTGCAGTAATTTAGTATTTTCATTACGCTTGTTCTTAATACTGACTAATTGCTAGAAAAAGTAATAAATTCTGCATATAAAATACTATAAAAGGAGCGTCAATATTGTTTACGTCTCGAGTAATTACCGCCGTAATTAGTTTCACGTACATTGGCGCTGCCTTCTAAAGAAGTAGAATTTATGTCTTCTTCTCCATTAGTCAATTCTGCGGGCTGATTAAAAGATTCCTTTGGTTCCTCGAGAAGCGACTTCTAAGGAAAAGCTATTTTTCATACTACGCGAAAGAGGATGTAAACTACTTATGATGAGGTCTGACGAAATAAGCAGCATGTGTAATGGATTCTCATTTGTATTTGCTCTTGATGTTTCCGAGAGTGAAATTTCAGCGAAAACTTCCGAAGCCTTTGTCTCTGTCTTCCTGCGCTTCCACGGATAATGATAAGCCCATAAATTAGTATTTTATGGACCGAAGCAGGCAGATAATACCATCAAGTATCCGTTACATACATAGAGTTGTCGCAATATCTGCGAAGTTTCTCGACTATAAAAGCTGTAACGAGCTGCGTGGCTAAATTTTTCAGAGCTTCAAGCCAAGACTGTGAAGCAACTTTTGTTAAAAACATAGAGGAAGTACGTGGAAAAATAAATTTACATATACAATTATTAAGAGTTTTCCAGTTTACATTTCGTCAAAATGTTTAAACCGTAGGTAGTTCCCACACGTTAATTTTGGGCAAAAATCTAATTTTATTTTCAAAATAGTATGCTAAAAAATTTGTAATAAATTAGTAAACTTTGGCGAACAAAAATACGACCTTTTCTTATATAAAAAATGCACATAAAAATATATATATTTCATTTCCACTTAGAAAATTAATTAAAAAATAATATATGTAATTATAAATAATATAATATTATTTTGATTGTCGTCAAATTATAACCTCCGATTTCAGTATCCGTATCTTATCAAAATTCGATTTTTATTACTATATCTCTTTTCATTAAATAAATCGATTTTCTCGAAATGGTATTTTAGCATACATGCTTTTCTGTCCATTAGATCGATTGTACTTTCGTTGTTGGGGCCTGTGAAACGATACTTTATTAAGAGTATAGGGTTTAGCGAAAAATTTGACCATTTTCTAGCGCCCTTGTTTCTCGTGGCCTCGAGGGCTGATGAAAGCGAACGTCTCGATACTAAGGATAGGCGAATAAAACGCAAGAATTCGGGCTGAGTGTTCCGTAAAGGAGCACACCAAACGGGCGATTTACAACCGGGCGGTATTTTTCACAGGGATCGTAAAGAAAGGATGGGTAGGAATCGGTACATGATTAAGAAAAGCCCGAGCGTATTCCGTTCTTCCTGTCGCGGCGCGGTGTGCAACCAGGGACCCGTTCGTTTGTATGCAGGGGACCCGTGTCCTTGACGACTTCGATGTATGACTGGCCATTGTTAGCGGTGTCTCATCAGTTGTATGTGAAATTCACGCAAAAGTATGATCTTTAAGTGCTACGGTCGCTCGTAAAATTGCCAGAACCTTGCGCCGAAGCACATACCTCTTCTTTCCCCGGCCGTGGCCGTTCTTCGATCGAAATAATCGATTTCTGTACGACCTCGATCGAATTCGAAGAGGGGCGCCCCTGAAATCTCTCAACGACGCGCGAGAAGATAGGGTAAACGTCCTGGTGTCTGGCTTTCCTGATCCTTTCTTCATTCCCCCAAGATTTAGGATCGAAAGAAGTTCCTTTATTTCTTACATTCGTGTATATAGAAACCACGTTTCATATCTTTATTCAATTTCTATTTTTTGATAGGGCATCGTGAAATAGAAATTTAAGAACATAAAAAATTACTTGCATACTCATTTCAAAACTAAACATTTTTATTTTTATACACAAATTTGGGAGGATGGAAAATATTTGCTGGGTTATTTTTTCGAGCATTGAATAGTTTCTTTGAGTTTGTTTACTAGTTGCTTTCGAAAACTAGAATTTCCTTTTAAATATTTGATTGTGATTAGTTAAAGTGGTGGCATGTTTTTTTCGATTCCTTTATGTCAACAACATTTGGAGTATTATCGTTCGTAAAATACTTATCTGTTTCTAGTTGAACAAAGCCTGTTTCGTTTTTCCTCTAATATTTTTACATCAAATAGTGAGAAAATCAACATTTTTTTCTTTCTCAGATGAATAACGTAATATATACAAAATATATAAAGTACACAAAAATTTGATTTTGATTTTTATTCATAATTCAATGATTATTGTCTTTCCGTAGATTTATTTTTTTACTTTTGAAGATGATCCTAAACTGGGAGATCAAAACGTTGATAGATGCTTGATTAGGGCTGTCAAAGCCTTTCTCACTATATCCACAAGCTCTACCACCAATTATTAATGATTTAGTCGTTAACGAGCACGAAGATTGACGGTTAAAGTCATCGCATAGGAAGATTAACGATTAAAGTGATCATTATTCGCGGGTGCAGATCAGTGATTAGATTAATGATTCATATTCAATGGTTAATAATACAGCTGTTAGCTAGTTAACTGATTTGAAAAATATTCGTGCGCCGTAATACTGCTTCTATAATTAAATCCTTTCTTATAATCTATTTTTGAATTTTTTCTAGAAATAATTATACTATTTTTGATTGGAATAATGAAATAATTTAAAATGGTATCATATTTCTTCCTTATTTCGTGTATCAAAATATTATTTCGCGATTCGATTTCAAGAAATAATTGTTTAATATAAATATTTTTTATTTAAAATAACAAAATATTCGTTACTAGTAATCGAAGATGGATTATTAATTCGTTCAAGGATTCTAGCGAATAACTATTACTTTAATCGTGGATTCTCCTGGACGATCAACCATTAATTCATTTGTCAATCGTCAATCATGTTCGACACCTGACGATAACTTCAGTCGTCGTGAGTGATTAATTTCATGAATCGATTAATATTAATGGCTATTACGTCTAACGATTAAATTTTCAATTGTATCCCTTAATCGATTAATTAATGAATGCAATTAATCGATTTATGTCCAATTCTGGATAGTAGTGGATACAAACGTGAAATATTCCATGGTTTGCAAATAATTTGTTAACAGTATGGACTATTGAATAAACCAAATATTTGAGAAAATATTTATTTCAAATAATATAGATAAACATATAAATGTTTTAATCTTTGTACTACGTTCAAAGACCTTCATTGAATTCATTGTAAACCTTATAATTTTTAATATTTTCGAACGAAAAAAATTGTGGATACCTTTGAAACATAAGGTTAAAAATAATATGATAAAAATACCCTTTCTTGAAATATTCTCTCACAAAAATTATGGAAAACCAGAAATGTCTAAGTGGGAATCCTCTTTAAGGTTGTAAAATACTGTAACGGCCCGAAACGAAGAGGTGTTTTCAGAAATTTGTTACTCAAAAGCTATACGATGGACTGTTTTCAAATCTTCAGGATATTTTATTAGACATTTCAACAATCAAAATCTATTTTTAGAATTTCATTTATATAACGTCTTGCTCCTGGGCAACGTACGCAAATGAGCGCTGACAAAAAATTACGTTTTTCGCATTGACAATTCAATAACAGGGTGCGTTTGAAATAAACAAAAAAATATTCTTAAACTATATATCGATGACTATTATAGGACGTAAAAATGGTGGACTTTTGAAAAACAATTTTCAGTTCAAAATAAAAAATAGGAAAAAGCATTTAATCAAAAAAAACCTCTGTGTCCTGTAATAAAGACAAATTTTCTAAAGAGAATCGAACCTTTTGCGATCGAAAAAATGAGTTTCACACGCGTTACAATATGGAGGCTCGAGTCTCTCGACCTCCCGGCCGCCCGTTCGCTGCTTCGATCCAGAAAACGCGCTGCCACGGTGGTTCGCGAACGGTTAACACATAACTAAAACCGCGGGAAGTATCGATTACTGGGTCATTGTCGATTACCGGTACGTTTACCCTATCCCATCTCCATTGGTTTCTCCACCATCCTCCTATCCGCGAGTCGGTCGAGAGGTTTTTAATCAGGGTGGGCACAGACGCACCGCCGTCCGTAATCCATCCGGCATTTCGAATCATTTGCATCGTTAAAATGGCAACTACGTTCCGCGTAGTGGCGCTCCTCGATATCACGAAATCTCGTCCGAAAGCACGAAAAGGTGACGAGGTCTACGTGCCTCGGACCTTCGGCTTGTCCGCATTTGGGAGTCGTTAGTAGGATCTCCGAAGGAGGGTCCTCTCCCTTTCTCTGTCTCTCGAGTTCCAAGCCAAGGGATCGCTCATTTTGGAAAAGCCTTAATGCAATCTAGACTCGGATCAGCGGATGGGTATAGCGTGCCCCTCTGGGCGTTCAATGGCCCGTCGTCGTTGCTGTCGTAGTCGTCGTCGTCGTCTTCGTCGTCCTCCTCCTCCTCCTCGTTCTTCTCCTCACCCTCTTCCTCCATCTCCATCTCGTCCTTCTCCTTCCTTGCGTTCTCCCCGTGGTCGTTGTCGTCGTTGTCTCTGCAGCACTCGCCCGTTTGACAGAAGCCGATGCATTCCGCACGACATCGCGACTGTCCTACCGCGTCTCGTCTCCCCTTATTTATTGCCGCAGGATCACGAGCGAGCCGGACAAACGGATCGATGGCCAGAACGGGCAGAACGGCAGCACGGACCCCGACGACATTTGGCATGTGCGTATTCAAATCCGTCCTGGATGACTCCCCTAACTCACGATACGACAGAAAAAGGGAAAGAAGCTTCCTCGAGCGAACTTCGTGACGTTGATTGAATTAAAAATAATCGTGCGCTTGATCCGCTCTTGACGATCTACCGCCACCGCGTCTCTCTTCAACCCCCTCCCCACCCCTCTCTGTCCCTCCTAAAACCCCTAACCGACAGCGGATCATCCCGATAGTCATGATTATGCGCCATTTGCAGGGGCTTAATTAGGCGAACGCTCGTGAGAACCACGGTAGTCGCGTTCGCCAGATGAAAAAATCGCGATCGCAAGACGATTACGTGAGTGGAATAAAAGCCGCGGCGACGTTGGTCTCGCGTTTCGAGGCGGGTCGACCGCGCCGCTTCTTTGCATAACCCCTTCGTTTAATTGTGAAATTGGGAACGGGAGGGTACATATTTAATTACCGCCGCTCGTTTACTATTGCACGGCTTGTTAGCATTTTTCCCGTACGCTTGTTTTGCTCGATCCCGACGACCGTACGACGCGACGGAAACCACGCGTCTTTTGGCTCTCGATGCGCGAAAAAGCTCTCAATCGCGTCGATGATCCGAGCGTTTGATAATCGGGAATCGAGCGATCGTCCCGTTTGGATAAATCGAACGCAGCGACGATATTCCTGGCATACTTGTCTGAAAACCATAATTTCAAATAAGAATTGTAAAAAATTTACTCGGCTGGATTTTCGTAAATTTACCGTGGTTTTTTTTTATAGAAGAACAAATAAACATTATATGTTTCTACAAGTATCTGTAGTTTCAATTTCTATGGTATAAATAAATACACCATAATTGTAGGTAAAAGAGGGGAGGGGGTGATTCTACGTGAAGAAATAAATCGAAAATTTGAAATAAAATTTGTTCATTTGAGGTAACGTTGTCGAGAAAATAAATTTAACTATGGTTCAGATGGATGGATCTTGATACGAATAACAGCAATACCACTCACTTTTGTTTATTATGGATTTAGAGTGGATTTAAATGAAAGTATAGCATGTAATTTACTTATTAAACTAAAATTGAAAATTGTCACAACTCTACTCTCTGAAATATTCTTCTTACACACTTGTTTTAACATGACTCTGATAGATAAAGATCAAGGAGTGTCTAATTTAGGGATTATGGTTAGTCAAAACTGAAGATAATAATATACTAAGACAACAGAACGAATTGTGATACGTGATCAGATCATGTCATCTTGAGTATTCAGAAGTGCAAAAAACATAATAAAAGTATGTATCGAGACCCACATTCATCTAAGCCACGATTAAATGTACGTGTACTCAGTGAATATCCAAAATTGATCTTTTCAACAACGAAGCCTAGAATGAAAAAATTTTATTCTGTAATTTTGATTTGTTTTTTCATGTAAAATTACTTCCTAGCAGGTTGTACCAACGATGCTGCATCTGAGACACAGTAACTTTATTAACCTTTAACCGTTTCGCAACTACAAAGGAAATATCCTGTGACACAATTACCGCAATAAAATTAGTATATTTGACCATTTTCTTTCAGCGGGGCAGGAATTCAAAAAGAAAGAATACAATTTTTTCATACGAAGCTTCATTTTCGAGAAAATTGACTTTGAAAATAATTTTTCAAGGTGTTCAAGGTGGACATCAGTATGCAAGTAGAAACAGCGAGTAATAAACAGACGCGCCAGCCAAATCGTATGCAATCGTACGCATATTCTGTAAATTTTTAAACACCATCGTCTTGAAAACGAAGTGAAAAAAATTTTATTCCACATTTTAAACTTTATTTATTCGTCGAACTACAAATTTATTCAATTTTATTACCCGATTTTAATTTCTGCAAAAATTTTACCCAATTACGCACAGCCCCCAATTTATGTATTTATTGTACAAAAGTGGGATCCGTATTAAGAGTTTTTACATTGCGAAGATAACGGTATGAATATTAAGAATTTTTCGATTCTCTTAAAAGAATGAGTTCGTGAAAAGTCGAACGAAAGCTCTCGAAGAAGCAAGGAAATTATTTCTGTAACATTGACACCCCGTAGCTACATCTTTCCCTTCGATTCCATTCACATGTAAGGTATATAAAGTTCCTTCTCTCCATTGACTGACGTTTCATTCACTGGAAATCGACGCTTTATTTTCGACGCTCGCAACCCGGTGATCTCGATTTATTCAATATTCTTGCCAAGTTCTTAACGCCCCACAGTGGGGCAGAATCTCGAAAAGCTGGTGAAAATTAGGAGTTTTCGAAATTTCTATTAGAATTTCAACATTCAAAATGCTGTATAACATTTTTATATAACAAATTGTCCAATTCTTTTTAACAATTCCAGATTTGCAATGTTTTGTAGTATTTCCGCATAATAATTCACAATTTTGTTTCTATTCATCAGATTTCTTATTGTTTCAAATAGCAAAAATGGAATTTGGATATTATTAAAATTATTTATAGCAAATAAAGAGTTCCAAAATACAGTAGCTACTGTTAATTTTTTCAAATTTCTTCTTCGTACAAAGTAGTCTCTAAAATGTTCATCAAAGATATTCTTTCCACTAAATCTAGATTGCTGCATAACGATTGTGATGTTAACAAATTGTTTTACTTTTCAAACCACAAACTTTGATATAACTTTTTTTAAACATATATTCTAAAAATAATTTATTGACGCAGTATATTTAAACCTGAATCCCTAAAACCACTGTTGGAAAATTCATTGCTTCTAGCACACTCTAATTATTATGATTCCAAGAAACGAGATGTGATAAATAAAAGACCATTACTATGGAAACAAATGAGATGTTAAATAAATCCAGATCATCGATACAACAAATTTGACTTTATAATGCACAATCGACCGAATATGCATATCAGGTTTACAACAAAATTATAAATAAAGCGTGAAGATTAATAGTAACACGACAGGACTTTTTGATCTCTTTATATTTGGCATCGGATTTTGAGATTCAAAAAAAAGACTCAGCCACCTTTTGGTGATTCCGTGCGATGGGATTTAATTAATGAGAGGATTAAGCAGAAAGTCACGGGATCAGCCGCTCGATACAATTACACCGAACAAAACAATGCAGCACGGTAACTGATTGAAGCCACAAGGGCGTTGCTCGCTTTTAGGCGAAAGTTAGGCATTGTACGTCGGCGTACGGTTGTTTCCGGATGCATATTTGCGGTTAAGAGATTTTAACAGACATCGCCGTATCGTTCATTCATTAAAGTTTACCCTCTCGCTGCAGCACGCGCAGATTTGATTAATTACCTGGAAGCATAAGTTGCCGCCGCGTCAATTCGACCGTCAGACGGTACGTAACATTCGATCGTAAATTGATGCCGAACTTCATTTTGGCGGTAGTTGTTACTACAATTACCGCGGCATTGGTCGCATGTCTCCGTAAAATAAGCCCCGTCTGCGACTGTTTCATAATTTAATAACCACACGGTCGCGTTCGACTGATTTATACAGGTTTCCGTACAAACTTTGTCAGCATGTTCCGTGACCAAAGACATGACGACAATGTCGTGTAAACGTACGCAAAAGTGCGGTTTAATACTTTGCTTAAAAGTTTTGATAAAAATATAAAGAAGGAAACGTTCTTTAGATACATACACTAGCAGTAAAGGACATTTTCTTTAGGAAACTATCACATCTTCTTTGTTTCTTTTACGATACAAAATCACTTGATTAGATCAGACTTGCTTTTTATCCTTAAACGGGATTAAGATCTTGGCTAATCTTTTTTTACAAGACCAGCAAAATTTGTTTAGGAAGTCCATTTCTGTGCTATTATTAGACTGTGGATGTTTATGCATTTATAGAAAATTTTAATTCTGAAAAAACTATAGAAAACTATAAGAAATACTTAAAGTACACTCAGTAACCCTCTACAAACCTCCTATTTCATTAATTCTATTAATAAATAGTTATTATATTTGTACATTCTTCATTTATTGTTGTGTTACTATATTTGTAAATTCTTAGTTTATTATTATCATTTATTTTTGTGTTATCATATTTGTAAATTTTTCGCTTATTATCATCATTAACTTTAAAAACTAGCACTTCATGACACTGGAATAAACAGTTTGTTCAAATGGATCCAGAGACAACAGAGGGTTAAAACGACTGAAGTAATTGACACAGTTTTTGTTTCAATAACAGATACTTTGAAGAAAAACGTAGAATTCGTATCGAAAGGTGTCGATACCTTTCTCCCACGGCAATAATTGTACTCAACCGATTAAGTTCGATCCATGGCAGCAGTTTCTATTAACAATCTTCGTTAAGCCTCCGATTTCTTGTGTACCTGATTTTTCTCGCGTTAATCTCATTATTTCGATCGCGGATCTTCCGGGAGGGGGGGTTCCTTGCGCCTCCATACCGGGATTGATGATTCAATTAGGCGGCTCACACAGTTGATTTAACTGTCGGGTCTTTCTGTACTGCCGTTCTAGCATTGGGATTCACAATTCAATTAGAAGTTAAACGCCGGTAGGTCTGTACAAGGTATCCGAGTTACCCCCTGCAACTCTGCTGTGTACCCAACTCTCTCGTTCTTCTCTCCGATCTCTCTATCCATCCATTTGGTTAGCTTCCTCCTCTTCGCTCTCTTAGGTTTCCTTCTTCCGTACCGGGGTCTATGCATCCGTCTTCGTCCGTTCCTTTAACACCGTCAAGGGTGAGACCATCTCATAATCTTGCTGCGTATGTCTTCGTTCCAGCCTAATAAAGTATGCAGCCTGAATAAGCAATGAGGCACGGTGTCACTCGTGAAACTAACTCTTTAATAATCGCGCGTCACCCTGATCGTTCCCCGGCTCCTTTTCTCCTCGTTCATCATTCCACGGTTTTCTAGCCCAGTTCTGTCCCCTTCGACTTGTTCCACTCTCTTCGTCGAACGCCATCTTCGATCTACGTTCTTCAAACCTTGCTGCGACGCTTCGAATTTTAAACCTCCTTCGCGATGCTCTCTCTTGACAATTATTCGATAGGTCAAGGAGTTAATATCGAGGAGAGTTAACGATCTCAGTCGAAAGAGTAATCAACACATATTCTATATTAACTATCGGCCATTTTGTCAAATACTATATTCAAAATTAAAAATAATGTGGTACGATAGTAAAACATACCGCTTATCAGTTTTTTAAAGGTCTTAAAATAAGACCTTAAATAAAAGAAAATAGTGTAGTGCAGTAAAGATTGCAATAATGAGAAAAACAAATTGGCTTATTGTGTTTATTTTATTTGTACATAATAGAAAGTATGCATTATATTCAATAAGATTATTACGAGTATAAAGAATTTTAGTGGATGGATGATTTCCGGTGCCCAATACTCGTGTTCGTTGATTTATCTTTACGGCGTTACGTGTTTCCGCGTTTTATGGAACGAGAAATAACTTGGTCGCGAAGCATCGAGTAGAATGTTTCAAATATACCAGCGGGCATCTATTGAAACTTCCGTTTTATACGACTCTTTGATGAAATTCGTAATAATGCCGCTTTTATTATTCGTAGCCCGGTTCATACGTTCAACTACAATCGGATTTAATAACGAATATTCATTTCGCTCTTTCGTCGAGATTACAGTGAAATTTTTACCAAAGTAATTACCGCTTTTCTTCTTTCGTATTTCGCGTCAGAAGCACAAAGCGCGTAGTTTCAAGCGGAAGGGGGCACACGTCGTGAATGTTTGTGGTAACAAGAAGAAAGAAAAAGGAAGGGAACGGTGAAGTGAAAAGTGCGCGTTTCACTGTAACCGAGTTGTAAGGAATGTTTGATACGTTTTCTTGCTTTAATATCGCGAAGAATAGAGTTACACAATACGGGGAACCTTTTAAAGTTGCTGTTATAGCAAACAATGGTGATGTTAATAAAGGACGGTATAACATTTTGCGATGTATAATAGGAAATGGAAAATTAACGATTTCTTTGTCGTCGTGGAACTATGCTAGAACGTTACGGAGCAGTGATTCTTAATCTTTTTAAGCTCTTGGCACGGTTTAGAGAAAGAAAACAAAACCTGGCACTGTTCTTGTATACGATTATAGCGATTGTTTTATGTAAACGATCTCCAAATGTTTAATTTTCCATCCATCTAATATTACTTTGAATTTCAAGATTAAAGTCTCTTCTTTCCAAGAATCCTTTTAAAAGTGTACAATTTTCTTCGCCATTTTATTCGTCAGTTTCGTCGCTATTTTATTCGTGAGTTTCGTCAGTATTTTAATACTCAACAATTATATTCGTACAAAATGAGAAATTCATTTTTATCAAAATATAATTCTAGCTTTTTATACGTGATATTCATTAATTAGTTTACACTCTGTCCAGCGAAAACTGAGAGAAAATATAAAGATCTGTCCCATATAGTCACGGTCGACGAATAAGCGTTATGACTTGTTAAACGATCTAGTTACAATTATATTTCAACAAGTAATACAAAATCTGCCTCCATAATGCCATATGTTAGTGAATAGATAAGGTCTACAAATGTGCAAAAGCCTTTCCCTCTTCTTGTAAGCCGGACCAAGGGACTCGAACGGCCGTATCACGTTTCTAGACAAATATTGCTGTAAGGTATCTTTTATATTTTAGTTTCCGGGCGGTACATCTATAATCGTAAAATACATAATTCCGAATACGCGCAATGTGGTCAGCTCTTGTATCGATACTTGTACCCCAGTCAATAATGGCACGCTCCTTGCCCTCGATTCGAGCTCGTGCCAATGGCAGCACGCGCCGATCGCGTTAATCGTGCGTGAAAATACTAGTCTTTACCGGTCGGTTACAAGGTCCACCTGTCCAATTATTAAAGAGCCGAACGATATAATATGGCTCGATAAGTTTGCAACCGCACGTGTGTACACCGTTGAACTAGAACGGTTATGCTACAAGGTATATATATATATATTTATATACGTGTATATATGTACGTACGGCGCGGCAGCTTTTGTTGCACCGTGAGAAATGGTCGTTGCAAGTGTCTCGCGTCGTACGTGAGACGAAGGTAAACCGATGGAAAGAAAAGGCAAAGAGCTTTGCTTGCTTTACTCCTACACGTGCGCGCGTCCATTTACCAGCCCGGGCGGTACGTAACGGCGGAAATTCGACTTCACGCAATCCTGGCCTCCATTTTGTGAATTCACTTAACGCAGCGAGAGGAAGTAACACGTGCTCCCGACGTGGACCAATTCTTCTAAATTCGAAATTCTTTTCTTTCGATGCTCCCACGCCGAGTTTATTAACCCTCAGCCACGTGGGGTGAGTCCTCTCCGGAAGCAGATTTTTCAGTGTTATTTTTTCTAGATCTGCTATATTCTCGATTTTTTTGTATCGTATCGTGGAACTCTATTTGTAGGTAAAGAATTCGTACGATCGATTATGTTCGTATAATAAGGGTCCACTGATTGTTTCCACCATTTGTAACTTTCCATTCGAGTCGTTGGAGTTCTCATTTAAATATGTGAATTTAATCATTACCAGGGTATTTAAATCTTTATGAATTTGGAAATTAGTAAATTAGTAAAGAGAGCGATTACTAATTTTCAACAAGATTTAACGTTTATTAAAAGTGATTTTCATGTGCTACCAGAGATCATAGGAAGACTTAACTTTAATAGAATCTACCGATTTAGCACGCGCGGTGATGGAAAATTTTTAAAATATAGTGCAGCATACAAATTTATTTTCATAGAAAAGAGGCATGGATTTATAACAGACAATATCGAGAAAAACAATTGTATTACATTGTAATTTAATTTATAATAAATATAATAATAATATATTTAAAATTTTTCTAATATATTATATTTTATTTATTATTTATTATATTATATTTATGATGTATTATATTTAAATCTTGGCAAGTAAATTCTTTATTTGGTTAAAGAGTGAAAATTAATTTAACATATAAGAGTATGTTTTTTTAATTGCAAACAAAATTAGTCACTTTCATTTAAGGACTCTATAAATGCTACCTTCAAAACTTTTAAATGTAAATTAATCTTATTTGCATCCAACTGTGCTTACAACCATTTAATAACTGTATTTAAAGAATGAAATACGTCGTTGTACCAGATAATTAATTCATTATTGCAATCTTTACTGCAGTGCATTATTTTATTTTATTTAAAGTAGCATTAACAATTAAAGTCACGAGCAATTATTAATAACTTGCATATTCTTTTTTTAAATCATTATGAACAGTAATGTCCTTTAAAAATTGATAAGTTTCATTATGTTTTCCATTGACTTCATTACCTTGCTCATATCACTTTTAATTTCGTGGTTTTTTCTACTACGATGAAAATCATTGGATTATTAATATGCTCCATTTTATCTGAGATTTACGTTACAGTTTATATGATATTTATCGTATTACTAAACGTTATTAAACTGTAACGTAAATGTGAGATAAAATGAAATATATTAAATTTGAATGCAATGATTTTCGTCGCAGTAGAGAAAAACGCGAATTTAAAAATGATATGAGCGAGGTAATGAACTCACAAGGAACCTTCGCGAACGGTCCGGCTTCGATTTTGATGAAACTTTGTACACTTATAAAGCAGCCAAAAATAATCGACATGTATTTTTTTTAGCTGCGGTAACTCGAGTTTAAGGGGTGAAACCACCCCTTGAAATTTTGGCTCGAAACGGCTATTTCGAAAACGGAAAGACATACGAAAAAATTGTTAATGGGCGCTGTTAATGGTCTCTTATGTACAATAACATGGTGTTACAAAATTTAACAAAACACAATTTATTTATAACAAAAAAAATTTATTAACTTAATTTTTCATTCTATTGAAATTTTCATAATGATAAAAAATTACGAGCATTTTATTCCAAATCCATTGGTATGTAATATTTAAAAATTGCCTCTTACAGTTTTGCAGATTTTGATGATTTACATCTTGCGCGCACATCCACTATGGTAGTAGCCGTTCTAACTTTGATCTTAATGAAGCATTGTAGGCTTGCACTAAATTATACAGTAACAAGTAGCAAGTAACAATAACAGTAACAAGTTTCTTAACAGCAACGAAAAGATTAATTGTTTTTATTGCTCACCTATAACATCTTGGCAAAGGTGGAGCGATTTATAAATTATAAATATATACAGTGTGTATACTAGGAGATAAAGATACATTTATTATTTTCATGACGTACTTGCTTTAAAATACAAATTGAATAAATAAATATTGTAATTTCTGCGGCTCGCCTATCATGCAGTTTTCGCACGTTATCTAAATCATCACTACATTGTGAAAGCATTATGTGTAATCTGTATAATAAAAATACTTGTCAAATGAGATTAATATGTGCATCTCTATCTCTGTTGTTATTAATATTCTTTAAAATCGAGATGGTTCTTGTAATAAACATGATAAAACGGGTATATTGAAATGGAGTTTGTACCTTTTGATAACGTGACATATCGTAAAGTTAATTAAATGGATTGCCCTTGTCATGTGAAAATAATATTTGTTGGTAGATAAGTGGGAAAAGCCGGACCGTTCGCGGAGGTTCCTTGTCAGTTGAGAACATAATGAAACTTATCAATTTTTGAAAGTCATTAATGTTTATAATATTCTAAAATAAGAATATGTAAGTTATTAAACTACGACAACAGGGTATAAATATCACATTATACATTATAGAATTACAACAATAGGTTATAAATATCTTTCGTTTGTATCTCAAGACCAAAAACTCTAATTGTAAGTACAGAAGTCTATTAGTTTTTCCATGAACGCGATTTCGGTTGTTCCCGATTCACCAAATTTTTTGTTCGCCCCAAACGAACCGGTGCACCAAATACGCGGTTCCTCCGTTTCTTTCGTCGAAAGAGAACAGTCGAGGACGGTAAAAGGGTTACGTAAACGATCGCGGTAAACGAGTTAGCCGGGGTAACGAACTAAAACAGGGCAACGAAAGGGGATGAAGCAGACGAAGTGAAAAAAATATTGGCGATCCGTAGGCTGGTTGCATCGAGAAAGTAATCTGTTTGGACGGGCGTCGTTCGTCGGTGACACGTATCGTCGACGCGTACCAGCGTCCAGGAACACCCCGTCAGCTCGGGTTTTACCGTCAGAAAGAAGGGATGAAAGTGCAGTCAGTGGTTTTGGGAAGGGCCGGTTTGGTCGAGGTTAGAGAAAAATGTATTATCGATTTCCCCCGGGGTATCGATATCGCTGGGCATTGTTCGCGGGGATCGGACACAGACGGTTGGTTTTTGCTGTTTTATGTCAGCGGCGCGCGGCGATCTGTACGAAAATATTGCGCTAACGATGGCTTTTTGGGCCGGCGAGCGCTCTCTCGCCCCCGACCGACGAGGACGCTTGAGTAAAAACGATAGACGATAGATCCAGAGAGAGGCAGAATCTGACGCGGGAACAAATCGTTAAACGCGAGCTATGATGACAAAGTACGACGAGCGAGAGGCGCACGATAGCGCCGGGGATGAACGATGCGTTCGCGTCGCCCACGCGTCCAATTTTTCGTCCTTTTTCTTCCTTCGATCCTAAACGCGTCCTTTCGAAACGTTCGAATGTATTTTTTTCCTGACAACCGCGCGTCTCGCGCAGATCGCGCTTGTCGCCGATAACAAAAAAAAAAAGAAGCATACACTGATCCGAATATATGTTCGTTGAAAAATCGCCCGACGCAGTTTATATTTGCCTCCCGATTGGCAGCGGACTGTGTTTCGCGGATTTTTCTGTTAAACGCGGCAAGAGTCGATCGATCCTCGTTTTACACGCTCGCAAAATAAGACATATTGCTTACGATGACGCGAATTTGATTTCTGGAAATCGTGGAAAAAAGCGAGGCTTCTGACGAAACAAAAAGGTTTTTATGGGAAACCAATTTTACGTTTCAAACAATTAGCATATACGTTGATAGCTGAGTTTTTGTGAACTTTTATGTCACACAATGACCACTTATTATGAAAGTGGCTTAAGCATTAACCCTTTGACAAACATAATACGTATCAGCTCGATTCAAGTTTCATTTACGTTAACATACCATTTTTTTTCCCTTTGTGTTTAATGTCGCATCGACTGCAAGGTCATTAGCGACAGGTTTTATGTGGTTATTTTTTGGGTCATTCTGTTAAATTTTATTGTATAATTGTGTTTCTCTCAGATAGTTCAAGGATAACACAAATTGAATGTAGGAAGTGTACGAATAAAATTTAAATTATAGATATTTGTACATTTTTTATGAGAAGAAGAATATTTTTCTATTTTTAACAGTCACAAAATTACAGTTGGTATTGTTAGTTGTTCATATTAATAAAGACTCTCGTACTGCAAAGGGTTGAAAAATATATTTTCATCGTAATCCAAACTGTATTCAGAAAATGTTCTGGTAATGTAAAACGTATCCAAAATGATTAAATTTCATGGATATTTTAGATGACAATATGTGTTTTGTACAGTCGAATGATTTATTCCACTTTCAAAATTAATATATCCTAGTTGATGGCCTACGATAACACGAAAGTTACAAATTTCATTAAGAAAACAACTTTACAAAGAATAAATTCATTTTTAGTATTTTATTATTTATTTTATGGTTGCAACCGTATAATTAATATTCCAGTGAATTGTTTATTCACTTTCTGCTTCAATTACACGATTTTCTAAATAGCACGCTTGAATAACTTTAAAATATTCGTGATGAATTGTTAGTATATATGATAATAAATCCATTAAACTATACCTTTCTCGAAGTAGACAATAATAAAACTTACATCATTTTAAAAAATAAATTTTACCCTTATATTTCCATCTACAAAAAAATTCTCAACATCATTTTCCTTGAAAATTTTTTTGTTCTATAATTACAAACAAGTTATTCAGATGGCTTGCTTCAGGTGTCTCATCCTATATGAACAATCTTTATTTCCTTCCAACCATTTTCATTTCTAATATTCTCTCCTCGTACTCTAATTACCTTTGCATCGGGCAAAGAATACCAACTCCATGAACGGTAGTACATAATTACAAGTATTTCATACACGGACGAAGATAGGATGCAATTAATATAAATTTCGAAGTAAATATAATAGTTCATTTATATTCATCGAATGTATCATTACGTATTTGTATCATACTAAACGCCTCTCTCAAGCAATAAATACATCGTAGAATTAATATTTATGTAGTTCAATTTCCCTGATTAAAATACATTTTTCCGTATACAGGATCCTACGACCGTTGCCCGCCAGTCTATAAATTGAACCGTGTCGTTGATAAGTAACGTTCATGAGCTTCGTTGGAAAATGTTTCTTAAAATAATGGCTGAAAATTCAGGCAGAGAGAACCACTGACGATGACTCCGCCCAACTTGCCCACGTAAATCCATGGAGGCGAGACGTGCAATAAGATCAGACAGAGCATCGATACAGGCTCCGCGCGATGGTCATTGCGACCGGCCGCGTTGAATCGAAATCTAATGGCTTTTAAAAACTAATGGCTCGCAAAAGGATGCGGACACACGTTACTTTTCCCGATATGAATCGTCGGTCCACGCCGTGCGATTTAAAGTCCTTAATAATTATTCATCGGATCGGTCGAATCAATCAAAAGTTATCGGAGAGAAAACGAATCGACGGTAATCGTATCGCCGACAGGCGGTTGCCTGATCTCCGAACCGCGGATACAATTTATTATCCGTTATTTAGAATCGTGAAAGTTCCTGCGCGACAAGGCGGGAACGCGCCCACAAAACGGAAGCTAATAGGACGATAAATTACGGGTTTCAGGCTCTCTTCGTATTTCTGGCGTCGAACGTCCCGTGGGTATCGCGACAGTTCCCGCGAATCGTAAGATTTCTTTTTTTCTTGTACTCGGGATCGTCGCACTGGGGTCCTCTCGTAAACTGAAACGTAAATTTCCGACGTTTAGGGGAGGCCAACAATCGATTATTACTTTGTGCTTACGCGGATACCTCGGCCGGAACGATAAAGTACGAATGGCCCTCGTGAAACGGCGCCTTTTAAGAAGCCATAACTCTTACGCCTCCCTTAATTTCAGAATAGATAATTCGTCGGTGGCTGCACGGACCCGGAGAATCATCCGGACAACCGTGACTCCGAGCGTAAAATGACTTAGCGTGGCAACATTAGCGTCTTGAATCAAGCCCGATGTTTAAATTTATGGAATTATTCTTGTATTCTTTTTCGAAGCCGCGCGGATGCGAAATTCCAATTAGAGCAGCTTTCGTAACCGTAATCCCCCCGGGGAACGTTATTCACCCGCCACCCCGTAGATTCTCAAAGACAAATTAGCACGCGAAAACAACTAGTTAGTCGTTTTACGCATTAATTTCTTGAAGCTACTGTCGCAATGTCTTCCCTATTATACTCGGACAATGTTAAACGCACCGTTACTGCGTTTCCGGTTACGCTGTATTATTCAAAAGGCTTTTCTTTCTCGTTCGGCTTTGAATCGAGCGCTGATAAGCACTTGCCTTTGCGTTCGAAAGTCAATTTCGTATAAATATGGTTTATTCCCTTTTGTGAGTCTTACCGAGACAGCATTAAGTCACTTCGACGTAACTGCTCGAGGATCGAGACGATCCTCTTTCTTTTTGCTTTTATTCGCAACGATTGATTAATATGTGTCTCGGGTTAAATTCTTTTGATCGGATTTTGCATAGTATACGACCACTCGAGCGATTCGACGGAGCTCTGTAAAGTTTGAGATTACTTGTATTCGATTCGATGGATACAGAGAATTTGGAATTTTTTCGAGATATTTGAGAGACACCATTTGAACGTTTTTTAGCATCCTGAATTAGGCAAATATTTACAATATTAATGTGTAAAATAAGATGAGAATTTTTATATAGTAAAGTAATAATTTTAGTATTAAAACAAATGCTTCTGTTAAGAAATTAAAGTCTCAATTCTACATTTTCGAGTTTAAAAATCTTCACTTTTGGATAAAATACACACAGACTAATTACATTAAGAACATGGTGTAAACGCATCTACATATATCTCCACTATTGCGTCACTACAGTTTTTCCATATATGAAACTGCATTTTTGTAAATTCTTACGGGGGTATTCTTGTCTAGAATGTGAATGCTTTTTCGGGATTTTTTTAAAAAGAAACTATAAAACTTTTTGTGTATCAATTGTGGCACACATATTTACTTTCATTTAAAATATACAAATTATTTTGGTATACAAAAAATAATAACAGTTACGTGAACTGTGCCTGGTTAAAAAAAGTATTGTAAAGAAAAAGTGTCTTGCTGGTGTGCATGATTTCGACCGATCCTTTAATCCAAAACATAGAAACAAAATGGCATCTTGTTTTGTATGAATATGACTATGGGTGTAAAGCATCAGAAACTAAAAATCTTGTTAATTAAAAAAATGACGGCACTTTGAAGTTAAAATACTGTTTTTCTTTGGTTTTTATGTTTATAACATGTTTAAAAAGTATGAAAGAATGAACATTTTTAAAAAAACCCCGTAGTTTACGTGATAACGGCACGTCTGCTGAAGGTTCTGTGAAAATTTGAAGTCAATCGGTGAAGTAGAACTTGAGATATCGTACACACCAGTCCAAAAAATGTGGTTTCGAGAAAAACGCGTTTCGCTACATCTACCAGCTGAGCTCTTCAAACGGCTATAACTTCGTAAATATTACAAATTAAAACAAATTCTGTTGCAGACATATTTTCAACGACCTATACTTCAAGGAAGTCTAATAAAAAAAAATCGATTCTTTTTAAATTCTAGATAAAAATAGCCCTTAATTTTCCAAATCATATAAACGAAAGATTAAAAGTTTCCGGTAAAATATGGAACTTCGAAATTCCATCTCCGATGTCCACGGAAAGTTCAATATCGCCTAAAACAGTTATCACGCTTAATTGCTAGTAATTTATTTTCATCGATCAATCGGCGAAACATTCGTTTGTACATCGCGTCTCGACAGAATCCCGAACTTAAACGTTTCGACGGAAATCGGTCGGTCCGTTTTTTTTTCCGCGCTCCCGAGCAACTCTATTAACGAATGTTTTAATCGCGACCCGAGCTCGAAAAATCCTCGAGCGCCTCGGGGGGCCCGCGCGGGGCCGTCCCCGGAGCGATTCTGGCTTCCCAGAGGAATTCTTCGCCAAATGAAACGAATCCCCCAGGAAAGTGGCGAAATTGTGGGCCGCGTCGATACGCGGTAAGACGAACGATCGGGCAGAAAAGAACGACAGGGACGAGAGCGCATCCCCTGACGGTCGCAAGTCGGCGGGGACCGAGAGGCGGACGTCCGTGGTTTGGGGGGCCGAAGAACAGGTTCGTACATTCTAAAACGACGGCGTGATTCGACTGCGTGGCCAGTGTCGCGTCTCGATCCCCCGAATTCGGGAGCCGATGTAAGAGACCGGCCTTTATAATGAAGCGATAGAATGCGAAAAATTCGCTAGCTCGACAAGCGGACGCGCGTTCGAGCGTTTTCGTGCGCATTGTAAAAAGGGAGGAGCGCCGTTGGAGAAACGGTATAAAGAAAAGGTAGAAAGTGGAGGGTGGGGGGAGGGAGGGGAAGGGGTTGGAGGGGGGTTTGGTTGGCTGGAAAGAGCAGCGGAGAGAGCGAATCTCGAAGATTGGTGGCACACACGACTGGAAAGGTAGGACGAGGATGACGAATTGCGTGGAAGCCGCAGGAGAGCCCGGGGCTTTCCGTGGAGGCATTCATAGAAGACGATTTGCGGACTGGGTTCGTGAATCTTTGGGTACCTTTTTACCCTTTTCCTTCGCCGGCATCGGACGAGCGAGCTGGACGGGAGGGATGGAAGGACGGACGGTAGGAGGGAGAAGGTGAACGGGGCCGGAAGGGCCGGGGGGGTGTTATTAGCGAGTCGTCCCTGGCGGCTGCCACGAAGGACCACACACATCGTCGCGTCGCGGAGAGAGAAACGGGAAGAGGACGCGGAGAAAGGAAAAGAACCGACGAGGAAGGGAGAAGGAAACGGGAGAAGAGGGAACCCGACATCCATTGCGTGCACCGACTCCGGGACCCTTCTTTTCCTTCCTTTCCACCTTGTCTTTCGTTCCTTTCGTTCGTTCCTGTCTTCCTTCCTTCCCTTCCTCCGATCCTCGCTTTTCGACCGTTTCGTCCAAGCGCGAGCTACCATTATGCACTCACTTCACGGACGCCCGTTACGTTTTATGTCTTTATCCCCGCGCCAGTGTGTCGAGTCGATTGAGATGAAAGTGCCGACGACACGGACTCTTCTATGACTCCTCGCTGTACCAGCGTTCCGTATTCCGAAGGGCTCGACTGTAATTGACCGGAGAACGACCATCGACGGCCGATAATGGAACTCGCGCGGACCCTACGACGCGTTTTAACGCCGCGAATTATAATTATGGTAGTGTATCTAGGCTACGGTTAGGCCAACTATGGCCCGCGGGCCCGATCAGACCCGTCAATTGGTATTTGCTCTTCATCCGCGGGCTACGGAACGATTTACAGGTGCATTATGTGTCACCAGGGCTAGATGAACCAGTAAACAAAATAAGCAGGGGGTTAGGGTCTTTGTTGGGTCCTATTTGACCCCATTTTAAAGTTATAGTTTCTTCTTGAGCTCGTTGTACCTATTTATCTTCATAATAGGTGTACAAAATGATCTCCTTGCATCTAAACATAAGCGTGGAGACGTCCTACCGCTGACTGTCTTAGTCTCTCTATTTGTAAAAGTATTATTTATAATGATAGGAACCCACTTCAGAGATAATTTCTACACAAAAAGACAATAACAAAAGTTCATATAAACTTGTGTCCTATTTGACTACACTTTCAAGTTACGTTAGAATATTACAATTTCACGTCCTTAGATTCATTTTTCTGACACGTCTTCTGACTTTTTTGTAAGTATTATGATACATGATCAAAATATTCACCACTTTTGATCTATTTCAACTTCGTCAAACATAGTACAACCTTTATGAAATCATATTAAAGGTCCAGCGAAGCTTTCCATAACAAATCAGCCTTCCTATTTTAAACTCGAACAAGACGAATATCATGCAATTTGTAAACAAAACTACATACTTTAATTTCTGAATGATTTTGAAACCTACAGTATAAACAAATGTTGAACATTTTTCTCTATTTCACTCATTCTCAGTGTTTCTCACTTTCGTCTGCAATGCGATCGAGTCTAAAAAAGGTAAGAGACGACAATTCTTGGAGCCAAGGAAAGTTACTGATGGATTACTGTTGGTCTTTCACATCTTATTCTTGAGGCTCCAAATTACTATTTTGGATAAAAAACTTATTTTTTCCAAATTTCAAAGCGTCCTGCTCCCTTAACACAAAATCTAAAATTGCATGACACAAAACCAAATAAATTCGTACACCATTTGCAAGAAGTTTATAGCTTTTTGTTTAGTTGCATAGACGTCTGAAGGAGTTATCGACAGATTTCCTCCAGCTGTCCAATATACGATAGACCTGTTTCGATTGCAGCTAGACTATATCGCTACATAATATCTTTTGTACAGCTTCCGTGCACCCTTCATACTCCTCCATTTTCTTCCTTTTGTTGATCCACAACATTAATCGTACTGTCAGCCATTTCCTGACATCATCTATCATTTTCATCCACTGTTTACGATCTGCGACATTAAGAGTCTCTGAAACGGGAAATTTGTCGACTGTTCCCAGAATTTTTATTTTCCCTTCTTTTCTTTGGCCAGCATCCGTCATTTTTATTCTTGAACCTCGGAAATTTTCCCTAGAACTTAATCGTGACAGCACTCCAATGTTTTCATACGAATTTCCCGCACTGGTACATGATTTTTCTGTTCATCGTACGTTTACATGAAATACAGAGCATGAAAGTCAACTTGCATCGTTGTCTGAATATTTCATAGAAACATCGTTCGCGAAAAACAACAAGAAAATAAATAGCCAGGACTGACAGGTAACAACCATTGATAGTCATCGAAGACGCGTTTCTCTGTGCTTCGAACGCGATTAATAAAGGTTTTTGCATAATAATGGTTGATATCATTAAGTACATCGTAAACGGGGATCCATTAACTCGAAAGGCAGTATGTTTTTTTTTTCTGGGCTGACGCATTACGACGTAAATTATTCCGCGGTCGGCAGGACGCTCGGAGATATCAAGAATCTTGAAAGTGAAGGAAGCCTACGCCCCGCGGTCGGTCGTTGATAGCAAATACCTGTTGTGAAACGAAACTCGAGTACGCGCGTTCGAATGCGACAACTCTAGATAATATACGCTCGAACGTCGAAAAATGATGTCTCGTATACGTCCAAGTAAAATCTAATTAGCATTAAAGCCATCAAATGGTTTTCTAGTTGGTCGCGAGAACTCGCAGATACAGGATGCCAGCTATCTTTGAGAAAACAACGTCGCGTTTATCGTTATCCGAGTCTGCAGGAGGATATCGCGACCATGTCCTAGCTGCCATTACCGGGGATTAACGTCACCCGGCGAGACTTAAGCCTGATTTTAATTGCACGTTGATGTTTCGGAACGATCTTGAAAAAAAAAGTTGTTTACCCATACTTGGTCCACGGGTGAACCGGTTTACCGGTCAGAGTTGAAAGGATGTCACTCGGGCTCATACAGTATTCTACGACCGCGCTTTCGGGGGAACACCTCGAAGCTTATGTCTTTGCTACCGTTATCGAGGATTAACGTCCATCGAGCAAAATGCAATTCAAATTAGTCGGGGACCTTTCGAAAATTTTACCCGCCGTCCGAGTACGCTTTTAAAGTACCTGCTCGTCCCGTGTTTTGCATAGGACCCGATAACGCGAAATTATTATACGGACGAACGCTGATACGACGATCATATTTCCCAGTATGCAACTTAGTCCTATGGATCGTGATCGCGTAAAGTATAATCTTGAATAATTGTTATTCGGTTCAGTTTTGGGTAGATGGAAATTTTTTTATCATTTTTAATCTTAATTTTTCGTAGCTCCTACGCTTTTGTTTCCTACATATAATGATCTTCATTTTCGATATACAAATTGGTATATTGTAGAAGGCTTTAAAGTCATTTGTTCACTTAGTAGTTACAAAGGCCCTGGAGACGACGGTACTTCGATTTGTATTAAAAATTGTCCGTTCATCTTACCTAGCAGTTTAATGGTAGATTCATGTACAACGATTGCACATATTTTTATTGAAACCTGTTGTGCCATCAGTTACATCAAAATTCTGTTTTTTTTTTTGATTAGCAAACATACATTTATGTATTTACATCCATCAAATTCAACCTAAATTGCTAACAAATAATATTACGCGTTCTGCTACTTTAAATATGGAATCTGACAGCCGTAAAATTGACAGATTTCGTGAATCCAATGTTAATAAATCTCTAAATAATGGATTTTTCCTCGCCAGATAGAAATCCGGGATAGTTCCGTTTTTAATGTAACCTATAAATCAATGCTCTCAACCTTTTCAAACCTTTTCAAACTTTTTCAAATTGTTTCAAACGGTGGTGTACAGGCATTCAAGGTGTGCCAAATTGTATTTAATTTTAAAGAAATATTTCAAAGTGAATCGGAATATTCAGTATATTTTCTTTTATACTTTTACTTTATTTAGAATTAGATGTACAAAAAAGAAATTACAAACGATGATCATACAACTGATGGAAGTACATCTTGCCACACCGATTACGGTATATTTTCTGCCTAGAGCGTCGTTGGGGTTAATTAGCAATCGAACGCTACACATTTCGTCGAAACGTAGAGGGTTGTTCATATGAAAGAAACCATCGAGATCACGCGTTCCCTTCGTTCTTCCACCCAGACGATCACGAAGTTGTTTTAAAATCTGGTACCTATCCCCGCTAGTCGTTGTTTCTCTCGAGTTACTCACACAGGCGCGTACGGACGGTTTAAAACGTCGAACCTCGACGAGCATTAACCAACCGACGGTAGACCCAGGTTTGATAGCGTTTCCGTGTAGTGTCAGGTTCGAGCGCGGTGCCTCTTGTTCGTCAGATTTTTGTCAATCGTCGATCGCCTCGTCTATCAATAATCCATAAGTGGTTCCCGTCTGGCGGCGTCCATTTTCACGTTTCTCGCGTGCACACGTCTACGAACCCGGTGAAACTCGCCCTCGCAAGGGCTCGCGTGTGCAAACTCGCGCGTATCGTATTTCTCGCTACCCAAGGGGGTGTGCTGGGCTCCTTTTAATTCCGCGTGTAAGACATTGTCCGCTTTAATTACCTACTCTTCGTCGTCGATGGTGGCCAACGGCCACGAGGGGGGACGCGTGGAGAACGGAAGGGTCACGTTCCGTCCTTCTTTCGCCAGCCGGAGGAGCTCGCTTTCCGCGCGGCCACGCAGAGAATGGACGAGATTATATTGCAGCTTATGTCGCGGCGATCTCTCCTTTCCCGCCGCAGACTTTGGAACCCACAGGCGGACAAATTACTTAGTAATACTCTTCACCGAAAATTTCGCGCCGCCTGCGGTTTTGCGGTGCCCGCCGGCCGCGTACGCGGTGTCGCGCAAACGAATGCTCTGCGGTTTCGCACCGTTATGCTCTCGAAAAGCCCCGCGTACCTGTCCTACGAGTGTAAGATTAAGGACGGTACAGTCTTGAAACTGGGCGGCTGTATTGTTATTGGAAGACATACAGGGTTTTTCGATCGAAACTTGTATGCAAAAGTTTGAGACTTTTCTTTTCAATTTTTCCTTATTTGTAAGTGACACATCGTCATCAAATTCTTAACAATGTGTTGAAATGTCAAATTATATATATTTAATTTTTTATCAGGGATTGTTTACAATCTCCTTAACCAGTTAGCTGTTGTGATCTGTTTGATCGTATAGCGATAGGTTTGATTGGCTGAGTTCGTGTTGGTTTTACAGTTTGAATTGTGTACGATGCAACTGTGCTTTCAATGCATTCCAGCAAGAACTTCACTCGCATTAAACATCAAATTCTAACTTGTCATACATAAAAAGTTGTTACAATTTGCAGCTTAACGTTCTTGCTAGAATGCATACTCGTTATAGCACAAAATGTTGCCATATCTTCGCGACGAGTATATTCGTCGTACACATCTAACTCGTAAACCGAATATTGGATTCATTTTGATCAGCACTGGTAGTCAACTCCTATTGTTGACTGGCTGGTAATAACTCTAAGACAAGATGCGAATCAAAGATTAATTTTGAATCGCTCTCTAGTCGTTACAGAGATTCCAACGTCGTGATTCGGTCCCTTCTGGACGGAATAACTTTCGTCTAAACAAGAGCGCGTACGAGCTTAAACCGGACGGTGCTGTACGGGGACTTTACGAGCGGCGTTCTCCTCGTCTGATGCTCCAAATGAGGTTCTCTTTAAGGTCCCATGAAACTGTGAGAGGCGGGGAATTCTCGAAACGAGCGTAACGTTGCGGGCGCTTTCCAGCCAGGAAATCAGTTCTTTATTATCATTGGCCGGTTTTAAGGCGCGGCGCGATGGTGCTTTTTTCCCGCCAGTCAATTACAGCGTTATTTCGATCGCGCTGGTAGTCGGAAAGGACATCGAGAATTCGCAATAAGGAGCGGATACGCGGCTTTTATCCGACTTTATCCCCGAAAGTTCGCCGGGGCCATAAACCGTCCGCGCGGGTCGAGTTAAATCACATTCGTTCCGCGAAACGGTCCTCCCTGGGAAGCGTTTCACGCACGCAAACGAGATTCCGCGGCGACATTCCCAATCATTCTTCCGTACGGTATGCCATTCACCGGGGTTATAAGGCCGCTTCTTCGTATCACGAACACACGCGTGGTCGTCCTCGCGAGAAAGTATTTCCCTCTCTCTCTTTCGAAGGAGACGCCATCTTGTCCAGAGAATGAAAAAAAAAACGCGCAGGATAATAAGCGACGAAGTTGCTCGACCGCATGAATTATCGTGGTGCGCTTTTAAAAAAGATTTTTTCCCGCAACAATTCCGATTAACCGTGAAGGAACGGTTCGATACTACGCGGCGAAATTTAAATCACTCCGCGCACGAAAGAGGAGCACCTTCGAGCACCGCGGTGTTTATTAGTTGTAGCGAGCGTGAGAAGAAACGCAAAGAAGGGTGGCGAAAGAGGGTCGAAGGGCGGCGAGCTTTCGCCTATCGCTGGTCCAATAAATATCGGACCGCCTAATCCCCTATAACTTCGCGCGTCGTACTTCTCGTCTTGTGAAAGCATTCGGCCAGGAACTCGAAGGACCGACGAATAGTTTCCGAGAAGCATCGCGGCGCGAGGTCACCGACGAACAACCGAAACGGTCGCGTGAAAAAGTCGTCCTTGGATCGTTCGCGTGCGAACCGCCCTTTCGGCTCGTCCTCGCGACGGCACGGCTCACCTTCACAGGAAGTACTTAAAACGGCAATCTTCGACCAGAATACGGCGTATAAAGGAATAATAGGTTGTCATATTATCGGTCATAACTCGCGATCGAGCTCGAATTTTTTATGTGTCACCCCTTGTACCGAGAACTGTCACTGAAACTTTGTTTTATCCCTGCACAACGCGATACGAGTGATGTTTTAAGATGTTTTAAGGAGTCACGGAAATTATGTTAGAAAAATAGGTAGATAAGATTTACCGTTTACTAGATGGTCCTTAGGAGACAGAATTTGAAGCAATTTAGTTCTGAATTTATGTTATAAATGCTCAAATTGTACGTGATGTCAAAATATAAAAATTGAATCAAAAAACTTAGTTAAATGCTCCAGTTATAGTACAATAACACCCAATTACTGTTTTTACTAAATTTTGTACATATTTCAAGTATTTTTAAGAGGATATTCTTACTTTTTAAAGTCTTGAGTCTTCTTTGGAAATTTTATTACGTTCAAAGTTAAGTTCTTATACATTTAATTGTTTATCCATTTCTCACGTAAATAGAAGTTGTTGAAACATATTTTTAATTATTGTTAATAATATAACGGGTTAAAAATGATTGCACCACATCTGGTCATCCAAAATAGCTAACACATTGACAGACATACACGAGTGGCATGATTTTTCACTAAGGGGTTACAAAAATTATTTCTCAAGATTAGATGTTGAGGAAAATAAATCTAGATAAGACTCTTGAATTTCAACGAGGTTGTACAAATAAGTACAATGACAAATTGTGAGTAGTTTCAATTGTTTAGAAACAAAGATTCATTTTTCTGGACAATTTGAGGGGTTTGGTCTGCCAGTCAACGCGTTAAACATAAAAATAAACGGTTGAGCGTCGACAACTAACCAAAATTTATGATCTGATGCGGATTCAAAACTTTAATATATGGTTCAAATATCGTGCTTTAATAATACTTTAAAAGCGCCAGTCATGGCTAACCACCATGACAGTTTCGCCCTTAAACTTCGAGTGGTTAAGGAACGCAATTGCCAAAAATTCCCACATTTAATTCGCAGTTTACCTGTCCCGAGTAATTCCCAGTAATTTACAAGAGAAACAAAGTTTCTCTGATCATTCGCGTGCGAACTTTCGGCTCGTCTTCGCGAGTGCATAGGGCGACCCGACCGCGGAGGTCACACGCGTGACATACACGCGCGGACGTACGGAGCGGAGGGCGGCCGTGCTGGATGGCGGTGGTCTGCCAATGGTCCCGCAATATTTCATAATTAGCCGCGATGCCCGTGCGTCGCTGAACGCACACGCTTGTATTCCGTATCTCTCCACACGAGCGTGTCCACCTCGCGCCCTCAGTCATGCTACGCCACGATGTTGTGGCTACACATCCCCGATTAAATGCCGTATTAACTCCGGGGCCCATCATATTTTAGGCCCGCGTATGGACGCGAACGCGAGAGAACGTTTTCGTCCTGGGGGGAAGGGGTAAGAAGGTATTTTCGGTTCGCTGTTTGGACCCGAGCGGGGGCAGAGGGGACAATTCTACGGATAGCCTGTTCGCGAAAAGGGGTTAAGACATGGTGGAAATAAAACGAAACGGAGAAACGAAGCTTGGTGGGAGGGAGAGGGGGGGGGGGGGTAGAGAAACGAAAACGGGGAGACGTGAGAAAGAGATGGACTTCGGGGCCCGAGCGTTAAGTTAAAAGGGGACCGGATCGACGCGGAGCGAAAGGGAAAAAGTGCCGCGAGGGGACGGAGGAAAGACGTCTCGCGTCTCAAGGCATCGTCAAGTGATTTACGCGCACGAATGTGGCGTAGGTACGATAATTAAGCGAGGAGTCGCTCGGGCCCCGATCGCACCGGGGCAGCTTTTCACTCTTCTTCTCGGTTCGGCCGCGTGGGCGGTCTCTCGGGGCCCCGTCCAAATTTGACATGCGTATCATAACCCTTCCGACTTGGTTCCCTCGCCTCCCTACACGTGCGTGCGTACCTGTACGCGCGAGTGCGAACTCCCACATCCGCGAATTTCAGCCGTAAGCTACGGGGCCCATGACAGCGATCTCCCCGGGACCCCAGATGCGAGCGTTATTAAGTTATACGCGGGGTTAGGCTGCCGCGGTTTGTGGGAATTTTTTCGCGGACGCGCAGGTGCCTTGCAATTTACGTCAGAACTATGTAATAAACACCTCTGGCCCAGAACTCGCTAAAAGCGATCCCTTTCTTATAAATTTTGGGCCTGAACGTTGTCGACGATCTTTCATATGCTGCACGTTTGCTTACACGGATTTTAAATCAAATCAAATTGGTTTTAATTCGGATCTATTTATTTATTTGAAGACCTAGAGAGTCATATAAAGATGAATATAACGAAAAATAGTTTCATATATATATTAAAATGGGTTGCAAATAATTAAATTCAACACTGTCACGAATACGACTGTTTTATTTGACTAACGGATACTGGCTGATAATTTTATTGTTCACTCGTCGGTTATTGACTCTATACGGCACTTGGAATGCACGATAATGCAACATAATTTAAGATAATATTATATAACAACATAATCAATCAATCAAAAAATAAGCAAATTGTCAGAGAAGTTAATTTTATTTTGTACTTTTCGTGATGTCTCGTTGTGACCACAAACATGGTGCCTAAAACCACGCTTCCTTTTTGTTCCTATTTTTATATTAATAATGTAATTACATAACAAAGAAATAGTATAACATTACATTATCTAACAACATAATCAATTAACGAAAAGATAGGCGAAATGTTAAAGAAGTTAACAATCCTACAGCCATTCTTTTTTTTGCAATTTCCATCATCTCACTGGAAATTTAAAACTTTTCATCGAGTTCTGATTGTCCTCCTGTGAAAATTATCTTTGAACATGTTTAAATAAACAGCTCACTTTGGAATCTGGTCAACAATCTCTAAATACCTTTCACCAGCTGCGCTCGCATAATGGTATTGGCTTCATGGTATTTATTCGTTTCTTTTCCAAACTTTGAATTAACCAATAAATATTATTGATCCAAGGTGAATATTATAAAGCGTAAATTTGTAAATTTTGTATCGCGCGTGGAAGAATATTCTACGTATCGCGATATTTGGATATATAAATATATACTTCCGATAAATAGCGCGATTCCACGTTTCCCGCTGGTACGATTCAAGTTGCGGCCGGTAGTGCAAATACTCTCTTTGGGTGCGAGTTAAAAGCGAAACGAGTTATTCGCTTTGAAGAAGGGTCCTATGATGTCGAATTGGAAGCGGTTTGACTGAAAGCTCGACGGAAAGTAAAATATGAACACGAGTCTCGTGAAATTCATGTTACCTGTTAACTGGAGTGGAACTTTGCAAGATAAACGATCGCCAGCGCAGGAGCGAAAATCCTGATTGAAATTGGATCAAACGAGACAAACAATCGATCGCGATGCCATTCCTTAGCGTTCGTTTCCGTTTTGTATTCTGCTGTATGTCTTTTTCTTTTTTCTGTCGAAATGCAAAGGGCGTCGGTATTTATGGGAAAACCTGATAGTTCGTAAGCCCCGGTTCCATTTGCAATTGGATCAAGGAAGACAAACGGTCGATCGTACAGTGTGCTTTACGAGGACGTCAGCGATCGGTCGTGTCAGTGTTCATCGTGGACACGCGGTATAATTTAGATTCGGCCACCCGATGAATCAATGACGTTATCCGTATGCACGGACGTTCCTGATATTTGCAACGTTAATGGCCAACTAGAACGGGCGTCGTGTTTGCTGGCCACGACGAGCTGGAAAGAGAGATGAACGCCAACACGGTCACGTGGGGTGGTCCGTGCGTCTATGCTGTCGTTTTTATACCTATCGACTATGGCGGTTACTTCTCGGTCCGATACACGGGCTAGGAATTCGCGAAATCCGAATGCAACTGGCAAATTGCTGTCCGAGAATTCGACGGTGGAATTCCATTGAACGAAATGCCATCACCGTGTTCTTACGTGGACGCGAAGGAATGGACGTGGGGATCCGATTTCGGGCCCCCAGAGTCCCTCGAATCTGGGACATATGGTCGTAAAACTCTATCATAACTTTGCCAACTTGCTCGTCAAGATTTCTTCATTCTAACGAAACGAGAGAATAAATCACTCGACACCGAAAGCACACCCAACAATGCAATACAAGAAACAACTATTGCAGATATTTAAAATGAATAACACATATGCAATATCTTTCTTTATTTACTCATTTGGTATAATCAGATACCAAAGTGCAGGGATTAAATAAGATCCAAACATCTTCAAACATATACAAACATCTTCATGTAAATTTATGCATGGAAAATGTAACGATAAAAAGATTGGCAGACATAGACGTACTATAAAAAATAAATTAGAGAATTTAATTCACTTTTTCTATAATAAAAACACATTTATACAAAGTCATGACAAAATTTAGCAAATACTACACATTTCTAAATGTAGTACAATCTACTATCATCCATACACAGAAACACATGGAAAGAAAAGCGATGGACACGGAATGTACTACATGGAAAACACTATAATATAAAACCACAGATAAATGAATAAGATAGATGAGCAAAATAATGACAAAAATTTATTTTTAATCAAATATTGTGGTCAAAGATATTTGATTTCGAATAAATTTTTTATTGTAAATTAATTGTGAATCAAAAATGTATTCCAGAAACCGAAGAGCTTTCAAAAATTCATATTAAATTGCATTAACATAGATTCAAATAATACATATTATATAACATAGAAATAGAATAAATATTGAACCTTGTTAGAAAGGGTAGTCATCCATTAATGATCACTAAAAAGTTTGGTTTGTCCAATGCAATCGAAAAAATATTACTGCAACTGTAAACAAATTTCGATCATAAATAATGATTATCGTGTAATTAAAAAGTTTAGAAATCGATATTTTTTAGTCGTGTTCATTTCGAAAAATTTGCTTTAAGCTTTGCGGTTATTATTTTCAATTTAAGTAATGAACCATTTTTAGAGCTTTTTAACGAATTATACACAGAAGTTAGGGCCACGCAGACAATTGACGATAATCATTCGAAAATTGGAGGAACCGGTACGATTAAATGCCCACTAAATTTCGGCGAAGGAAGAGTTATAAAAATAAAGAATGTTTTATACGTACCAAAATGACATGGAAGTTTATTATCCGTAAAGAAAATTAAAAATAATGGTTTCGAAGTTAGTTTCGAGAATACTCAAAACTGGATAATTAGTGGTGAAGAAATAATTGCATCGGAGAATTATATAAATTTTGGACGAGTCGTAAACATTTGATAGCTGTAAGTGAGCATAATCTCTCATTGATACGTGGTACATCGATGGAGTTATAAAAACAAAGAACTGTGGTACAAATGAAACGTGTAAAGCGATGTATTCGAGGAAAAATAATAAGAAAACCGTTTCTAAAATTTCCGGTTAGAAGAACAAAAAAGATGAAGCTGATATATTCGAATTTATGGAATACGCAGTATAATGTACTATGTTAACTGATAATTCGTTATTGCTATGTCAGATTTCTAGAACCTGCAGGTACAGTTTATGCTTGTATCATAGTGGTAACTCGTAGAGTAAGAAAACTATCCACGAAATTTTGACGAGTAGTTGGCTGAAACAACAAGATTAGAAGTTTGTCTTGTTGAATAATCTATATGTACGAGTGAGTTAGAGCATAGTGGTCTCTGAGGTACGGTGGAGTTCAGGAAGTCAAAACTTTATAGGTCAGACAGCGGAAGCAGAGTATTCAACGGTTGCTTCATGGAAAATCAGCTTGAGAGATGTAGGAACGAACGTATGCGATCATATTTGTGAATATCATAGGAAATGCGTAAGCAGGTGTTTTGAATGAGTTGGATTCTCTACTGTTCATGCAGGAGATACACAAGTATGTCAGTGTAGTCAGAAAGTGAAATAACAGTTGAGATAGCATAAGTTTCTCATAAGTAAATAAGAAGCATCAGGATGGCTGTGCTTAATTTAATCAACTTTCTGTTACACTATTTAGAATGCTCTAAATCTAGAAATATAAACCTGTCGAAATACAGTTTGGACCTAAGTTTGCTAGGTTTTATCGACGAGTTTATTGCTAATATCTGAACAAAACATTCATAGAATTTTGTGAATTTTATAATCATTTTTGCTCTTGGACTTCCAAAAATCTAAACTTCATTAAATTTATTGAAAACATTACTTCGTAGTTATTTTATTTTACTAGAACATGCGTTTTGTGAACCTAAATCTCTACAGATGTCGTATGTAGGGTTTGATTTGAGTCTTGAAGAAAGAGATTATCTAAACATCTTACTGTCTGTTTCGATAGTAGGATATTCAGATAATTGGTATTTGGATACGGTAGACTCTACAATATTTTCCTGCACCGAATTTTGGTAGAGAGGCAATTATCTGTAGCGCTAGAGATTTATTCGATAACTTCATCTACACGGCGATAGATTAAACGGTGGTTTTGCAACAAGAAGATGAAGCTACTTATCAAAGTAGACCGGTGCCTGAACAAATACTTCTTAAGATACCGTAATGCCTTTTACTTGGAGCGATAATACTCAGCATTTGGCTCTTCTTCCCTTTCTTCGCATCATCTGTCTCACTTTTGCTTAGAGTACTCCGGTAGCTCGACGGTAAATCCTTCGACCTCTTCAGGGTTGAGTACCATGGAGAGTTGTCTACGGATTAGAGCTCTATAAGGACTTGGTCAAAATGGGCTCAGAGCAGAGGGTACTCGAGGAATACACGCAATGTTAAAGGGCAATGAGAAAAATAAGGTGGAAGGGAACGATGGTTGGGAACACTGGGCAGGGAAAGCCTATGAAGTTCTCCGGAAGGGTGATTACGATAGTATGAAGGGTGAAAGAAAGAAACAATGAAGCAGCTGGGCTGTTCAGAGTTTTTGTAACGAAACATTCACTAGTCTTTAGACAAAGATTCGATGTAACAAAAAATATCCATTTTTTGATACAAGACACTGAATTGTTTTGTATTGTACGATATTGTTGTACACGTGTTTGGGTATATATTATCTTTCGTCGACCAATGTAAACTGACTCGATGAGTTCTCTTCGTCTGAGTATTTAAACCCTTTTAAAATTGATGTCGAATCTGGTTTAATAACGGGCTTGCTTGCTCTGTGAATTTAAGCTCCGTTCGAAAGCTGCGTAAGCTTCTCGTAAGATATACGTAGCATTTGAAGACACAGTAAGCAAACGGAGGTATTACACAGAAGTGGTTTTAAAACTATTCTTTATTTCATATTTATTTCGAAAACAAAAATTAATGGTGGTTCGTTTTTTTATTTTTGGAGGCACAGAATTCGGTAAATGTAGACTAGGAAGGTAATTATTTTAATAAATAAAATATATTTATTGTACATGACACAAAGGTTAAATTTATTTAAGGATTAATTTTCAGTTATTCATTTTATATTTATTTAATTAATTTTCTTAAAAGTAATTATACTGAAACTTTGAATATTTACACATATAAAATATCGTGCATTTATTCGGATGAATGGGTTTACATGTACGTACATAAGAATTGCAAGAATTAAAGTATAGGTCAATGTACGTGTATTTGAAATAGAGTCCTCTAATCGACTTTAACTGTTCTATTGTTTCTACTTGCATGACATGTTACTTTAGTGTCGACGTAAATACCAATAAGACGTTTTTAATCGACTAACAATAAGTCATGTGTCTCGCTTATTTTTTCATTCGTCCCACCACTACAAATTACGTAACAAGTATTTTACCAGTCGTGGGCTTGGTAAAAAACGAGTCCCAGCTCAGGAGATTAATAGCTGCCGCTAAAACCTAGTCCTTAAAAGATTAAGGTAGACCACCGATTCCAGCGGACCACCCTCCTCACCTCAACGGAGAAACACTGTGCGACGGTATTATCGTTAATTCTTTACAGCACGGTTGATCATGGCTCACGTGACCACCTAGAAAATGTCCATTCAAACACGGTGGTTTGCAACGGTGACTTCCTTCGCCATTTCGCGAGAACATCACATTTTCATGGCGGTCATCCTTACTAATTTTCTCCAAAAACTCTTCGAATTCTTATATAGCAAAGAATTAGGGAATTAGCTTAAGTTAGAAATTCTGAAAAGTCGAACAAAAGTTTTATCGATAGCGCGAAGCTCGAAAATAATGAACAAGTGAACCTACGCCGATGTCTACAGTTAAATAGATTATGTTCCTCGATTAACACGAAGAAAGAGGATATTCGTCGCTGCAGGACTTAGCTTCTCTAATTCGACGTCGTGAAGGGATAATTATTTATCGGATGCAAAAATATGTTTTTGAATTATTAGAGTACAATTTGGAAAATTGCAGGCGAAAATCGAAGCTCTAGGCACACTGTGAACGTCCTGGTGAGATTAAACTAATTACTAAATTTCATAATTCTTGGCAACATCTATAAGGACTTCGACATTAATAAATCAATCTGTAATCTTCATGAAATTATATGTAGTCAACGTATGTACCTGCAATTACTCTTCTTTTGCATCTAAAAACTCGTTTCTCCTCGTTCGTAAAATTTCATGATTTCGTTTTGAAGCATCGTTGTATAAAGAATATCCAATATTTTTTTCATTACAATCCCAATACACGAAATATTGCCATTCTATTTGCGAAGGAAATAATTTAATTAAAAAGTCGTGGACATCGGGGAGCAGAATATTTCTATGCAACAAAAATTCCATTAAATATACGTATAGCGCTGTAAAATATTCTGTACAACGTGCAGAAAAACATTACAATTTAAAAAAAAAATATGAATCGTGAACCTTATATAACACACCGATTCAATGATTTAATATAAATCTTTTATAGGTACATATTTCAATATACAGGGTGTTTGGCCACCACTGGGAAAAATTTTAATGGAAGATTCTAGAGTCAAAAATAAGACGAAAATCAAGAATATCAATTTCTTGATTTATGTTTCGTTAAAAAGTTATTAACAATTAAATTAAAAAATTTCAAATCGTTCTGGAAAAATTATTTTCAGTTGCAGGGGTCAATTACAATCATTTTTGGTGAATAGACATACCCACGAAATCCTACCCACTTTTTAGAAAAAAAATTCGAGAAGGTGTGAAATTTTACGACGAAAAAAAATTTCAAATCGTTCTGGAAAAATTATTTTCAGTTGCAGGGGTTAATTACAATCATTTTTGGTGAATAGACATATCCCCGAAATCCTGTGCATTTTCGAGAAAAAAATTCACTACCGGTGGAACTTTAAACGTTAATAACTTTTTAATGAAGCCTCCTATCAACAAATTGGTATTCTTGATTTTCGTCGTATTTTAGCCTTTAAAATATCCCATTAAGATTTTTCTCAAGGGTGGCCGAACACCCTGTATACTACACACACAGTACTAATTGTAAGATGCAGTACAAGCGAATAATACAAATATGTATAATCTAATACACACCAAAGTCACTTGAAAAGGGGTTATGCGACATAAAATAAAATAAATAAAAAAAACATTTCTTTATCCGAGTTTAGTTTCTCTCATTTATCTTAGATGCTAAAGTATTCTTTCTTCGATGATAACTTTTTGTTCTCATAAAATTTTGAAGTATTGTCCAAGCTTATGTTCACTAAATTGCAAAGAAACTCGCGATATCGAATGCTTGCAAAAGATTGATTTCATTGTACTATAAATGTTTTTTCTTATTTCAATGTCCTGAATCTCAACCGAGTTTCACAGTTCACATTTTTGTTATAACTTCTTAACAAAGCATTTATAAATTTTTTGTTATATAACACTTTAGTCTTATTTTTACTTGTAGAACTCACTGCTGAAGTGTGATGTATAATAGTATTGCAAAATATTTAGTGTAACAAAGATATATGTTTTTTTTTTGTAATAGGAGCATGCATGAAGAAATACGAAAATTCGAAAGTAATATTCATCGTTTGAGTAGAATATCGAGAAGGAGGGTAGAAGATTCCGTGAAGGAATTTCGGGATGCGAGAACGGGACGATCAAAACGCAAAGTGACCGATATCGGGTAGCGGGAGACGCGTTGGGTTTGGCGCGCAACCTCCATTTCAACCGCGATATTTCAGTAGCGCGGCTGACAAATGAGCGGCAATTGCTACTTGGTACACCCGGCGGTACACGAGCAGCCCAGCAACAACTTTCTAGCGGGCAGCCACCACCGGCGAAGGCAAATGATTTACCCCGTAATACCGATAGCTCGTATGATCGATTCGAGCATTAATGCCAGCCGGATGTACAGGCGCGCACCATCGGCCGTGTGCGACGCCCCCCCCCCCCCCCGGATGTATTTCTCTCGATATTACACACGGCATTGATGTTCGATACGCGAAGGGAACTCGCGGCTGGCATAAGCAGTGCGTGGCCGCTGCGGGATTGATGTTTGTACGCGTACGCAGCAACAAGAGTCATGTATATTTACGCTGCCTCTCGACACGCGGAGTTGCCCAGTTCGGTTCGACGCACGAATCGCCCCACTGATCTGCCCGGCAAGGGTCATTTCCGTGTCAAATCGATTACTTTTTTCCCCCATCGGTGTCGGCGATTTTGTTCAAATTTGAAATATGATACGGTCCGTGCGGTAGGAAGAGGCCTGAATCACTTTGCTCTTTTCGAAACTGTTTAGTTTTCACGCTAGCGTCAATAGTCTTACAAATGGAACACGGTCGATCACCTAGGAATTTTGACAAGATGGTGAATGTACGTAAAAAATAAGTTATGACTCGATCGTGACCATCCATTCCAGGAAACAACTTTTTACTAACACGTTTCAATCATTTTAATCCCTTGTCGTACAACGACGAGCCTGACTTATTATAAATTCTTTATACCAAATTGTATAATCATGAGTTATTCGTAAAACAGATCTGTTCTTTTCTGTGAGGATTGTGTGTATGAACATATTTAATCCTTAACGATCCAATGTCGCCATACACATGCCATGATACTTTTATTCCTTATGTAGAATGTTTTTTATAATAAAGTCACTATCTTATTACTGTGAAAATATATCAATGAATTTTCACTGAAATAATAAATATCTTTTATTTTATACTTGGTATGTAATTTCTCTTCGTCTGAAAAATAACTTGGACCCAGTGATCAGAAAACTGAAAATACTTCTGGGCCATTAAGGGTTAAATAAAATTAAATAGTATACATTTGAAAAATTGTTTGCAATTAAATCGTAGTAAATGGGTTAGTAAGTGAGTTTATATGTTTTACTGTTTTGGAAAGCTGCACTTTGCTTCAGCCTCCCTGTTTCATGATATATTAACAACAGCTATAGAGTTTCCATTGAGTCGCACAGAATTGGCTCCTAAAAAAGCAATTAAACTACGAATCCTAATTCTCCTCGATCATTTAGAGTCGTATAAAATTATTCAATTTTACAAACCAAGTATTTAAAAATTTGCACGTTAAAGAACGTATCCACGAAGTTTATTAGTGCAATAAGAGCAGAATTTTCGTCAAGAAATCGCGTTTGCATTTTGCGACGGGATTAATTGCGATCTATATTAAAGCAAATAACTAAGTTCTACGTTCCGGTGGCCTGTCAATCAGAAAATTGTTCCAGATACAGCTCAATGACGTATAGTTGTTTTCCTGAAACTTTGACGCGCGTCTGACGCGTGACAGCGTTACGGTCGCGGAAACAAAAAAATCCATCTGTTTTCCGGATTGTCATGCATATTTTGTATTGTCTCGTATTTCGCCTTGGCAAAGCAGAGCCGCGTTATTGACGTATTGCGGTAGCAAAACCGGTTCTCAGGCCGCGGCTCTTCAGTCGGCCAGGTCACAAGTAAAATTATTCCTGTCATTAAACTGACGTCCCGGCGCCCCGGAGATGAGGGCACAGCGTTTACCAGTTTTATGGGTACTTGCATTTTACTGGTTTAATCTCTGCGTGGCAACGAAGATGGTCCACTCCCGCAAAATACGTATCTCGCCACCTACTTTTACATCTTCTAATTTTTCCGTATTTGTATTTATTCCTTGAAATCTTCATCAGGCGACAACGTCTCGTTCCCATTTCTCTGGACGCGTAACGTTCAATTTTTCGACTCTAAACGCGAACGAAATGAAACTTTGCTCGAACACAATCGTAACGAAAGTTTCATTTCGGGAGTAATTTGAATATTATATTATATTTCGAGTGTTTGCACCTTTCGTTGCGTTGTAAAATTTACAGCTTTAAACGCACACTTTTCAGCAAGTCAGTCATTGTATTTATTTGTCACAACTTTTGATAGAAAGGAAATAGGAGGAAATACAAACTCTAAAAGAATTATATATTATCAGGATACTAAAATTCTAAAAATATAAACACCGCCACTTGATAAATTTGTAATAATTCAGTTTTGTGGTTGAAAGTTTTGAAAAAATTTACAGATATGTATTTGAATAGGTACAATATGTCTGATTTTTTTTCATAATTTTCCATTCGATAGAACAAAAGAAACGAGGCTTAAACAGTAAACCTACTAATAAGATATTGTTAGTTGTTAAGTTGATATTGGGTTTTCTTTGTGGATCCTATCGATTGATAACAAGTTCAATTTGATTTTGGCGCACTTCTGTCACGCTTATTCAGTTATACCGCTCGTGGAATTTATGTTGCGATGAAATGAAGTTTCTTTTTCGTTAAATAGACGCGGAAAATCAACCTCGCCGCGGCTTTAATTATGCACGAGCAATCTGCTTGGCTGTTATTCGAGACGCTGCCTCGAAAGTTGCCCTGCGATATGTATTTGGCGAAACGTCACCCCCTCCCCGCCCCCTGCACCCTCACTTTTGTTCTCGTCGTCTTGGTCCTTCTTCCTCGTCTTGTCTTCTCGTCGCATCCGGAGCCTCCGGTGATTGCACGACGGAAGCGTTTCCTTTATTTTCGGAACTCCGAACCGCCCTTTCTCTGTTGTGGCTTCGCCCTCAACCCCTTGTTCCCGGAAACATTATGATTTTCCGCGATTGGTTGAAGTTTTTTCTTCGGGAGAACTTATCGAAACGTGGCGCACGCAGATCGAACGATACGCGTCTTGGCTCGAGACGAACGAGACTATTTCTCAGCGAATTTTCTTGAGAGTTTCCACCAGGGGTCAGGTTATCCCACAGACTTGTTCCCTCGAATCTCGAATCTCATCTTACTCGCCAAGATTGGCCGAACGCAATGTCGTACCGGGGAGGACAACTGTAAAAGCATCCGTGGCGAGGTATGGTCGTTAGAGATAGTTTTACGACACGGTTGGCCTGATAACGCGCTGTAACTGCACGATGCAAAATGGCGCATCGGAGTGCGTCACGGAAAACTGAAACGACGGACGACATTAGCTGCGTTTTATGCTGATCCGCGCGGCGTACGTTTTTAAAAAAACATACGAGATAACTAGATATTTGTGGGTATTTTTTTGTTTTTAAGAAATATCATACGAATTATAAATCCTGTTATTCGGTTAACATTCCGACAAACAGGTTTCGTTGGATATGATTTACCTCTTGGACGCAGCTTTTTTCCTTCGTTCAACCATCTTGTTATTTTTCTGAATTTTTCTTATTAATTTTATGTCGGACACAATCAGAATACTTGACCAACTTGACCAGGTTAGAGAGTTCGAGAGTTTGTTTGGGAGAGGCAAATAATATAATAAATAAACATATTATTATCGCATGGGTTAGTTACAATGGAGAAATTAGCGGTGAAAATTTATTGTAACAAATACTTGAATGTCCATAGACCACAGTATAAATTTTTAAATATTTGTTAAAATAAATTTTCTGTATTATGTATGTTTAAAACAGGCCTGGGTATTATTGAAAAAAATTAAGTTAATATATTATCTTATTTGGTTAGTTTATCTGAACAGTCAAATAATATTTTTCTAGACTATTTCGTTGTTTGGTTCCCAAAATAATTTTTAAAATAACTTTCCCTAATTCTATTATATCAACATTGTCAACTGTGTCACAAATTCAGATTTTCTGACAGTGCTGTACATATTTAGGCACATATTGTTATTTCACGTACTCAAACCTAGTTTAAAGTACAATTTGAAAAATATCTATATCTGCTACATACAAAGGGAACTAGAAAAATAACATCAATCGAATTTCATCTACCTACTCTCTGATTGTCAAAGCTCCATTCCTGAGAAGTAGAGAACGAAGATACGAAAGGAGAGAAAAGAGTTCTGTTAAAAGCGTAATATATTCAGTTACAAAAGTAACGATACAAGCGATTTGCTAATTTTCGAAAGAATATCCGTATCGCTATCGAATATCTGATGCAGAAGTCTTTGGGGGATGTCAGTTCGGAGGTCTGTTCTTAAAAGTTCTCGGGAAAATGGAAAGACGGAATAGACGTTATCGGCTGTCGTATTATGACAGTAATCGTGCAGGTACGTGCGCTCGTATTCGTTGCAAGAAACTCGAAAAGATACCGAGGAATGCCTGTAACGCTTCAAATATTCAATATCATGATCTCGAGAGCGACCAAGTAACGTACACGTGAAATAGGTTCGAATATATAGGTGAATTTTCTTTTTTGTTCAAAGAGTTGTAAAGCGTATGTGCATTGCTCTCAAAATGGAACTCATGTTTTTTTACATCTCAAGTTTTCTTGCATAAATCGATTCCTTGGCCCAATTTGCGTATGCAAAATACGGGGTAATGTCATGGAAAGTTCAATACTTTAAAAGATATTTCATTATCTGAAAATGTTATAGCAAATGTAAAATTCTAACTTTCTTACATAATTTTCATTATATTGATTAGGTAAATTGAATTTGTAGAATTCATTTTAATTTTTTCTTTCGTCCTTCACTGAAATAAAATTGAGGAACTATATTTTATTTCACAAGAAAATATCTTCTGAAGTTGGGCCTTTGATGATTTTACCTTGTGTATTTTATACGTAAAATAAACTAAAGAATCGATTTATGTAAAAATGAGGTAGTTCTATTAAAAAAAAGCAATTGCACTTTGAGAAATGTCGTAATTAACCATAAACAATTTTCGTGCAAGATATTCTTTTATGTGAGAGTTACTAGTCACCCTGTACAATTGCAATTGAATCGAACGATGGTTTACAGATCGAAGCGAAGAGTCGTCCATCAGTATCAATCTCTTTTACCAGTGCAGCTATGCAGTTCGATGTTATTCACCCGTTGGATGCAGATCTATAAGCCGTTTTTGATTCATAGAGGATCAATCTGTAGATAAACTAATCCAGATTAATAATCTTTCTGCCGTTTTTGTTTCGGATCAACCGTTCAGTTGAAATCAAACTCTTCGCTGAGTCAGAATTTTTTCATCGTGTCTCGAATTACTGAAACTATTAACAAATATTGTTTCGAAAAAATAATACGTATCTCATTAAACTTGCATCTACTAATGCTTATTCTGGAACAATTATTTCTTCATGGAAAAAGGTACACACATAGTGAAATATATAACGATAAAACTAATGTGAAACTAATGTGCATTATATTATTTACTTTTATTTAAAATTTCATTATATTTACGACAAATGATGTGCATTTGCAATAAAAAATAAATGATATTTATTTTATCTGTACATCGTTCGACGAGAAGAAGCAACTTCTATTTTCATTGGTCGACTATGAACGTATCATTTGGACCTTTGTTTATACATATTTTCTGACAGTTTTTGCTGAACAGAGTACAACTTTGAAAACGAAGTGGTTTCGATTAGAACTATGCGGGCAAATTAAGAACGAATATTTCTCACGAATTTCTCGCGGTTGCTCCTTTGATTTCGAGACTTCGACGGTTTCCTCGCCCCTCGGGGGTGAAGAGATAGAGAAAGCAAAAGGGTGAAAGACGCGACCAAAGAGTAGCGAGGGACTTGCCCGCATCGCCGGGCGTACTCCGAGAAGCAAGAGCGGCTTTTAGAACAATAGTACTTCGAGTCTCGAGTGCGTTACCTATTCTTCTGACCAGCAGGATATTATACGTCGAGAGAACGGGCCCTTCCGACCCATTGCCGGATGTCACAAAGTAGCGGAGTAGAACCACGAGCCGCTCGGCCGTGAAAAAGATCTTGCAAATTAAACGCACGCCTTCGCGACTGTTCCCGTCTCTCCAATTACTCGAAACACGATTCGGTTGCAATTCTCGACGAATGGAATTGTTTAAACCAGCGGTTGCTGGTCTTGGAAGCTACGGGAGCTTCTGTGCAGACTGATTCCAAAATCCAGACGATCTGTAGCTCGTTTTCAAAAGAAACGATACCGTTTAATCATTTTACGCTCACCCTGTATCTGTAGAATTGGCAGACGACATTTGAGCTAGATTCCGAGCTTGGCCAGGTTAGTTATTTGCACCGTGTGAGCTTTTTTTATAATTTTTGACGTTAAAATTACTTATTGTGATTGTTACAATCAATAACATTCGCTGCAAAGCTATACAAGAATATGATGTTCTAGAAAGTACTGTAATAGTATTTAGAACAAGAAATATATCATAAGTGCTATTTTTATTGTGTCGTTAATAGGGATATTAACAAAATTCTCACATTATAGTGTAGGGGGATCATTCAGTGTGATACTTGGGATTATAAGAGTATTTTAGAAACAGGCTGTCAAAGTTTGGTATCGTTTCCATTTTCCCTAAGGATGAAGAAGGGTTATATAAATATACATATATAGATGTATATAAACACATGTAAATACATATACAGAGTGTTTGGCCACCCCTGGGAAAAATTTTAATAGGAGATTCTACAGGCCAAAATAAGACGAAAATCAGGAATATCAATGTCTTGGCTGAGGTTCTTGACTTCATTAAAAAGTTATTAAAAAATTTGAAATCATTCTGAAAAAATTATTTTCGGTTGCGGGGGACAATTACAATTATTTTTGGTCATTAGACATATCCTCGAAATTCTACCCACTTTCGAGAAAAAAATTCGAGAAGGTGTGAAATTTTACGACGAAAAAAAATTTCAAATCGTTCTGGAAAAATTATTTTCAGTTGCAGGGGTTAATTACAATCATTTTTGGTGAATAGACATAACCCCGAAATCCTACGCACATTCGAGAAAGCAATTTGAGTAGGTGCCTAAATTTTTCGACGAAATTGAAAAGTTTGAAATCGTTCTAAAAAAATTATTTTCAGTTGCGGGGGTCAATTAAAAATATTTTTGGTGAAAAACATACCCCCGAAATCCTATGCACTTTCGAGGACAAAATTCTTTCCGAAAATATAACATGTGACGATTTTATGCAGAAAAATTATAAAAATCGCTCAAGGCTGGAAGGTCAATCGATTGTTTTGCAAATATTCTATGCTCAACACTATTATTAGTATAAATTATAAGCGGTGACACTATACATAAAAAGAAGACACTGAGCATGGGCATGAAATAGAAAAGAAACAAGTGTAGATAATATGGAAAATCGATAAAGTATAGGAAGGTGAGGATTAAATTAGTTTGCAAGTTATTTATTTATGACATGCTTAAAACTTTGAATCGAGTTCGGAAAGAGTCAACACTGTTACAGAGATCATTAGCACTATTGCGTATTCAAGTTATAGGTCCATTGTTACCATATTCAGTGTTGTGAAAGTGGTACAGCGAAATGTTGAGTTTTCCATAGATAGCAGGCGTGTTGAAACTAATCAGGCTTGGTATGGGCGTGCAGTTTATTCGCCTGTTTATAAGTTTCAAAAGAATGGTAAAATTTATGATTGTTTTATGCTCGTATAAGACTTCGTATACATTGTGCATGTAAAGTTCGATGACAGTGGTGGCGTTGTTAGTCCAAGTTGACGGTAGGTAAATTCTTGAAATCTGTGTCTTACCTTATTCAGTTATGTCTGATATTTGACAATACTCGAAGTGTTCACGATTTTTAGAATATGCATGTTGAGCGTGGAATCGACCTCCTTCGATTCACGCTCAACATGGGTTTCATGGTAGGGAAATATTCATTTCTTCAATTCTTGCTTCTACGTGCCAGCCCTACCATGAGCCCCCTAACTGCACATTTGGGGAAAGTTGACCTGCGCGTCGATAAACAGCGACAACTTTCTCCAACGTCCGCCAGCGACGTCTTCGTTCCGACATGACACGCACTGCTTTCCAAGGGCATCGTTACAAGGGTGCTTGGAAGGGAGGAGACGGCGTCGGAGCGTTCTTGAAAACTCACAACTCACAAGGAACCATCGCGAACGGTCCGGCTTCGATTTTCATGAAACTTTCTACACTTATAAAGCAGCCAAAAATAATCGACACGTATTTTTTTTTAGCTGCGGTAACTCGAGTTTAAGGGGTGAAACCACCCCTTGAAGTTTTGGCTCGAAACGGCTATCTCGAAAACGGAAAGACATACAAAAAAATTGTTAATGGGCGAGGTTGATGGTTTCTTATGTACAATAACATGGTGTTAAAAAATTTAAAAAAATACAATTTGTTTATAACAAAAAAAAAATGTATTAACTTAATTTTTCATTTTATTGAAATTTTCATAATGACAAAAAATGACGAGCATTTTATTCCAAATCCATTGGTATGCGATTTTTGAAAATTGCCTCTTACAGTTTTGCAGATTTTGATGATTTACATCTTGCGCGCACATCCATTATGGTAGTAGCCGTTCTAACTTTGATTTTAATGAAGCACTGTAGGCTTGCACTACTTCTAGAGGACAAAATCGGGAAAAATACAAGAATACCAATTTGTTGGTGGAGGCTTCGTTAAGAAATTATTAACGTTTAAAGTTCCGCCCGTACTGAATTTTTTTCTCCGAAATGCCCAAGATTTCGGGGGAATGTGTGATGACCAAAAATGATTGTAATCGACCCCTGCAACCGAAAATAATTTTTTCAGAATGGTTTGAAATTTTTTAATTTTGTTGAAAAATTTCACACATTCTCGAATTTTTTTCTCAAAAGTGCGTAGGATTTCGGGGGTATATATATTGACCAAAAATGATTGAAATTGACTCCCGCAACTGATAATAATTTTTTTAGAACGATTTGAAATTTTTTTTTTTCGCTGAAAAATTTAGGCACCTACGCCCTGTCGATTTTTCTTAAAAATTCGTTTTTCATTTTTAATAATTTTGTTTGACGTCCTACAAAAAAGTTGGTCAATACTTTTTTGTAGGCACCTATGAGCTCTACTTCAGAAAAAAGTTTCATTGAAATATATTCACTATTGTAGGTATTATGGCTGTTTGAATATTGGACCATTTTTATGGGGGTTTTCTCATTTTGCGGGCTCAAGGATCAACTTTTTGCATATTTTTGCGACTTCTACGTATTCTTGATTAAAATACGCGTCGTTTGCATTTTTGAAAATTAAAATCGTTCAATCTGTTCAGATGTTATGACATTTTAAAGATCCGCATTTTCGGACAACATTTCTGGCCTGAAATTACATTTTCGATTAAGAATTTTTTTCTCGAAAGTGCGTAGGATTTCGTGGGTATATGTATTGACCAAAAATGATTGTAATTGGCCCCCGCAACCGAAAATAATTTTTTCCTGGAGGATTTGAAATTTTTTAACTTAATTTTTTAATAATTTTTTAACGAAGGCTCAATCAACAAATTGATATTCTTGATTTTCGTCTTATTTTGGCCTCTAGAATCTCCCATTAAAATTTTTCCCAAGGGTGGCCGAACTTTTCCAAATCCATTGGTATGTAATATTTTAAAATTGCCTCTTACAGTTTTGCAGATTTTGATGATTTACATCTTGCGCGCACATCCATTATGGTAGTAACCGTTCTAACTTTGATTTAGTGCAAGCCTACAGTGCTTCATTAAAATCAAAGTTAGAACGGCTACTATGTAAGTATCATAATGGATGTGCGCGCAAGATGTAAATCATTAAAATCTGCAAAACTGTAGGAGGCAATTTTAAAAAATCGCATACCAATGGATTTGGAATAAAATGCTCGTCATTTTTTGTCATTATGAAAATTTCAATAAAATGAAAAATTAAGTTAATACATTTTTTTTTGTTATAAACAAATTGTATTTTTTTAAATTTTTTAACACCATGTTATTGTACATAAGAAACCATCAACCTCGCCCATTAACAATTTTTTTTGTATGTCTTTCCGTTTTCGAGATAGCCGTTTCGAGCCAAAACTTCAAGGGGTGGTTTCACCCCTTAAACTCGAGTTACCGCAGCTAAAAAAAAATACGTGTCGATTATTTTTGGCTGCTTTATAAGTGTAGAAAGTTTCATGAAAATCGAAGTCGGACCGTTCGCGATGGTTCCTTGTCAGTTCGTTACAAGACTCGAATCAAACAGCATTATCACTTCTATCTCACAATCTCACAGTCTCACATCGCCAACCATCCTACATTGTTCTTCATCGTGTGTAATAAACATTTACAAACTCAATTCTCACAAAACTCACTATCCTCCTTCCGAGATATTAACTTATTTCGGAAAGACGCGAGCCCGACATTGGATTGTAATTGGATCCAACGGATACCGCGAGCTGCAACAATGCAAACACAAAGTGATTTTAAAATAACTTTTACATTTGAAATGTACAGTTACACTTGAATTACATCAGCTACGTATAATTGGAATTTTAAATTTTATTCAACTGTTTTGGATGACCAAGTGTGCTATTTTTTTTCATGTCACGAATCTCGTTAAAGAATCGTGTTTATATCCTATCGTAATTTGTATATTTTTCGTTATAGTTATATTTTTTGCATAGCTCGTCAGCTTACTTTTCTTCATTGTATGCAAATCGATTTTATACCCGTTTATAAATAAATAAATGAATGATTCTCTCGTTAAAAATAAAAGAGATATTTAGGTAGCCATCGACTTGGACATCTTGGACGTTCTACAATTTTGCTTCGAAAAATTTCGCACGTATCGCATATGTTTCCAGAAGAATTCCTTTTCAATAACGTCATGAATATTTGATTGCCACGGTATCAAGTTGTTATCGTTAAAAAACGATTATTGCATAAGGGCCGTTTCAATCGAAACAACGTCGGAGAACAGGTTCCCCTCCGGTCAGGATCGTAGTTAAGTTGTACGCCGTCGAGCGAACATTTTGTACGACATGTCGCGCGTTCTTGTTTCGCTTCGATTCCGATAATTTCGATAATTCTCTCCACGGTCTCGAATCCGGTTGGCGGAGATAGTCGGGGGCTGTATAATGTACACGATAGTGGATGTGCTAACGATCCGCTAAGTTCGACGGCTAATTAGATCAGACACTTGGATGTAACTAATACGAACGAGCGAATGCAAATGATACCTAACGAACGACTTCGGCCGGCGGGAACGGAAAATAAAAAGGGCCGTCGAAGTTTTTTCGATTACCGATTGGATTCGTGCGATCGCGGGCCCGCGGTCAAATGAACCTCGCATTTCGATTAGGTGCTTCGCGAGAGGTTTTATGCATGCATTGTGGTCGGCCGGTGCACAGTCCTCGGTAAAAGTTTCTTGCCCTTCGACATAAATCCGATACACTCTACGGCCGTACAACCTGGCGGAATAAACGCGAACGGATTTGTCGGCTTTGTTGTCCCCTTTTATTTCCGTTTTACCGTCTCTGCTCGTTTTATTTTATTCACCCTCCCTCCAGGCTCGTTGTGTTTCCCGTTGTTCGGTCTGTCGCGGCATTGGGAAAGCTTTTTTTCTCTGTGCGCTCGCGATCGCTTTCGATCGACATATTTAATGCAGAATTCTTGAGAAACGTTCGAAATTATTAGGGAATTCACTCGACCACTCGGTGGATTTGTGTAGAAACAGGAATCTTTTTAGAAATTTTGAATTATCGCTGCTCGAATATTTGGTTTGCTTAGTAGATGCATATTTTAAGATGTACTGTTTATTTAAATATATCAAAATTCTTGAGGTACGTTACAAATCATTACAGAGTTACTTGATCACTCGGTGGATTTGTGTAGAAACAGAAATCTTTTTAGAAATTTTGAATTATCGCTGCCCGAATATTTGGTTTGCTTAGTAGATGCATATTTTAAGATGTACTGTTAAATTTTATTTAAATATATCAAAATTTTTGAGGAACGTTACAAATGATTACAGAGTTACTTGATCACTCGGCGGATTTGTGTAGAAACAGGAATCTTTTTAGAAATTTTGAATTATCGCTGCTCAAATATTTGGTTCGCTTAGACTATACATATTTTAAGATATACTGTCAAATTTTATTTAAATATATCAAAATTCTTGAGGAACGTTACAAATGATTACAGAGTTACTTGATCACTCGGTGGATTTGTGTAGAAACAAGATTTTTTAGAAATTTTGAATTATCACTGCTCGAATATTTGGTTCGCGTTGACTATACATATTTTAAGATATACTGTCAAAATTTAAAAATATCAAAATTCTTGAGAAACGTTAATGATGATTAGAGAGTTGCTTGATCACTCGGTAGATTTGCGTAGAAATAGGATTCTTTAGCCATTTTTATTTATTATTGCTCGAAAGTCGCGAACAAATGCTTGAATATTTGGTTTGCTTAGTCAATACATATTCTAAGATGTACCGTTAAATTTGATTTAAAAATATCAATTTTGATAGGTTCATTGGTTCGCCAATGCATCTGATTCGACCAAATTGAACTACTTTTTAGCGGAGCAATTAATCTAAAAGTTAGAAAGCCAAGTAATTCAAATTTATGTACCATTAATTTGATAACTGTTGCATACTGAATGCGGCGATACTGTTATGATTTAGGCCGCCCTTCTGCATATGATTAAATGTTAAACGTTCTTGAAAGAACACCTCTTGTTTCACATTTGCCATTTTCTGATCATAAATTCCAAATTTGTGCAGAATAACACATCTCTTTATGAGTTGTTTTTTAAGCTAGAGTTCAATAGTGTTTTTTGTCAAATAAAAATTGCATGAAACTGAAATCAATCCATGAAAGTATGAATAATTACGGTAGTGTATCTTCAATCTAATTTAATATTATATTAAATAGTTCATAAGCACTTAATATTAGGTTAATAATCTGCAAGTACTTGATATTAAATGAAATAGTTCACAAGTAGATTTTTATTTTTAATTCATTTATTCTTTTCATATATTTATAATTATTGAATACAATATTACTACTCACTCACATTTTTTAAATCTACGAATATGTATTAGTTCCTTTTATGTAAATATTTTGACACTTATTTGAAAATTTTAAAATAGGATGTGTTACTTGATAATTAAGGATTTATTGAAGTTTGCTCTGAATAATATATGTATATAATATCAGAAATATATATACATTTAATAATTTAATAAGAAATTGGTCGACATTTAGAATAAGGAAAATGAAAATTAATATATTCCTATTAGAATGTACTACCACCAGCAATTTAGATTATGACAATGACTGATACTATAAATACAATGTAGGTTCAGAAAACTATAATATCCTTGAAATTTTAACAATTTGATTTTCTTCGTGTAAAAGAACTAATAAAAATGATACGAAAAAATCCTTACATTTTCAAAATGTGAAATTATGATTTTGTAACAATTCAGAAATGTTTATTTAACTGGTACGAGGTTATTTATAAACTTTTGTCGATTATTCAAATTATAATATAAACATTGTAAATATGCCTCTTTCTTTCCCGTTACGACCCTCTTCTTTTTTCCCGCCACCGTGTTTCGCGCCTTAAATAATGTTTCTCTCGAAGCTTATTGGTCTTAACTGGTTCATTATCTGGAATCGATCCGTTTAAACGGTTTGGACGAATTGATATGGCCATGCGTGTTCCTCCGGTCCGCGTAATGAGTACAGTTAAAGCAGTTGTAAAGGTGGATTGTATTTTAGGTTACGTACCATACCCCAAAGTCATTATGTCCCGCCGTCTGACAGCTACATATGTATAAATGCTCAATTTGCGCGCCAGCGTGCGAAACATTAATCTTATTATTTTAATTACAAAGGATTGGGGGGCTGCGTTCGGCGATGCCTTATAAATATAGATGTCGACCGCAGGTTTTTGACCATGTACAGTCCGCGAAAGTAGTTCTTCCAACTGTTTTTCTGTTCCTTTCGTCCGTTCCATGACTTTCGTTACGTCCACCGCTTTTTCAAGTTTATTTGTCAAGTTCCAAGCCATTAGAAATCCACCGAATCGCCACAAATACTCTGGCTTTTCAAAATACGACTTCTGTTTGATTCTTATTCTAAAAAATCTCTCGATTTCCAATCTTTCGACAATAATATCTTCTATAATATTTTTTTTTATAACAAAATCTAATACGTGAAATCTTACGTAATAAATTCGTCGATTTGACAATTTTGCGTTTAAACAATGTTATCCTCCTATGCTCCGAATTTTAATTTCTTTGGTGAGGACGGAAGGGCTCAAATGAAAATCCGAGGATCCCCAATTTTTTTTCAAGCAATTAGTATTATTTTAAAAGCATATTTTGAGTAAATACACCGAAGAATTCTGTACAAATTTCGAAGAGAAAAATCCGATAGTCTGGATCGAGCGACGACGATCGTTTACGAGGTTTTTTCAAACCGAGAGGACAATGTCTAACGATTTCGGCTGCGATGGAACGATTATGAGAAAGATAACCGACAATTAATTCGGTAGGTCGTTCCAGTTGGCGTGCAATTCTTCAACGGTAACCGATAAATCTTACGTTGACACGGCGTTTCGCGGGCTGAAAGCAATCCGGGTTCGTTAATTTATACCAATCACGAGGAACGCACGTACAAAGAGGCCGTAATAGCGTTCCGAGCTTATTCCACGCGGAATTTATTTATTACTATCGCCGTTCCCTCGCGTTTGAAGTGCCGACATTCGGCATTATCTTGCCCCGTTCCGTTAGATACACCGTAGAACTTTTCCAAATAACCATTTGCTGCTTGCTTTCTAAATTCTTTCAATGACGCGCAATCTCGTACACGTGTCCCGCGTAAATAGATACGTAAGATCCCTGGTGCGATCGCCGAGCAATGCACGCAAACGCGCGCTAAACTTCTCCAAATAGGAAGCAACTGTCCTCGATCGTTGCTCACGGGATCGCCACTGCCCGTGCAGGGTGTAAAAGGAAATGTTTCTCACGACTTTTGCGGACGAATCTACGTGACTGCGGTAGATTTGTTAAATACAGCTGGCGCAAAATACTTCTCGACGTTGCATTTCGACCGAAGACAAAGTGGAGAAAGCGTTTTACTCGCTGAAACTACTTTGTGCGATCTAATCGATCGAAATTAGCCTTGGAAAAAATTACCTGAAAGGTAACTTTCCAAACGATATTGCGGGACATAGTGTTTGGATTATGTGAGTTGTTACATTGTTTACTTGTCATTTGCCTCATTCGTCTCAAAATTATAGATTTAAATATTCTTTTTCTACCATTAAAGTCGATTATTTTTAGTAAATTGTATTTTATTTTAAACTGTTATCATCTTGTGAGTGTTCAATTTTTAGAAAAATCAAAGATCCTACCCCAAATATTTAAAAAAGTTATTCCAAAAATTTAAATGAAAAAAATCAATTGTAAAAAGTTGATCTTAGTCGCACGAAAAACTATTATGTTCAAACTTTAATTTTTTTTAAATGCAGTGGTTAGAAAATATCAGTTGGTGTCTACTTTAGTTAAATATTATCAATTTCATATTGGTTACGAATAAATGTTAACAGTGAACAGAAGTTTATTTTGAATATTGGTAGCTAATATGCATTTTTTAAATGACTGCACAAATACCTTATACATTATTGAAGCTATTGCATATTTTGCTATGAAAAAATTTAACTGACTTGGTAAGGTATTTCTAAATCATGGTGCACAATTTGAAATCGATATCTTAAATAGTTTTTGTTCTATAAAATTTCAAAGATGCGCTGATTTTTCTGCTTCCAGACTAGCTTACCTCGCAAGAAGTTCCAAAGGCCTCTTTAGAATTTAATTCTTAGGAAACGAATGCAAGCCTAGACTTGTTCTTTTGCACAATGCTTTCTTGTATCGTAAGGAGTAAGAAAATCTATTTTAATGATATATACAAATGTTAAAATTAGCGCAAAACGCGGTTTATAAAGGGACCATTCTCTAGAAGTTCTAGATAGCCAAATCGGTTTGAAGAGAATATAGCAAGTCCACAACTCCGTTTTCAACGAGAAATGTATTTTTATATAGCCACCATTCAAACAAACTTCGTCTTCGTTCATAGTACTGAAACCTCTGCAAACCCTAGAAAAAATTATCTAACGTTTCAACATACAAGTAAATACCGAATAAAAAGAAGCGCTTGGGCTCGTTTCCATTTACTCGAAATTAATTCCTGAAAAGAAATTTATTTCGATGGAATCTTTTCGCCTGTTCTTCAAACAATTTTCTTCGTGTCGCGTAAGAGGAGGGCCGCCTCCATTGTGCAAGGAAGTAGTCCGCGAAACTTGCTGGCAGTCGATCATTATTTTCAGTTTTTAATTATCGCGCGCGCGAAGAAAGCGCGCGCTTTTAATATTTTAACGAACCATTTTTGCCCGCCGCGGTAATTAAGATTGATGGCGAGTTCGAATGTGTAATTGCGCTGGATGGAGACTTTCTTCTTCCTCTTCTTTTTTTCACTCCCAGCGCGGCGCACACTTCATCAATCAAATATTTTTTTGAGCGCCCGGGACCGCTGGTGGCACGCATTCCGCGCAAGCTTGGCGCATCTGCCGGCGAGAGAACGCAACCAGATGGGTTCTGCCGCATTGTGAATGCGCGAGGGCGTACCAGAGAGTGTTTCCAACGCACCGTCTCATTGTGCTAGCGAGCAAAAAACCGTCGGAAGATGCAAAGGCGAATTTTTCTGACCGCGGAATCGCGGGACCGGAGATTAGACCCCGGACGATGGTCCCTCGAGTTTCGTGCGCGAACGTGCGCCCAATTCTCTTTTTACGCGGTTTCGTTGGGGCCCCAAAATGCCTGGGGCCCGTTGGACCGCGGCATAAAATAAAAAATAGCAACGGATGATTTCTCGCGATAGGCGAAACAATAATAACGAAGCTAAACGTTCACTCCTCGACGCCTTGTTTCGAGCAGAGTGAGAAAGTATTAATTTAAAATTCAACGTCTGTGTGTTTGTGATTCTCCTATAGCTCTTGTTACGTTTGATGGATTCGGATGAAATTGGGGTTTTGAGTCCTTTACGTATTGACGGGAAATATAGGTTACTTCATTTTCGAAAATATTAGTTTTACAGTGGGCTAATTCAATTGTGTTTCTACCACGGTAAAGTGAATGGTTATATGAAATTTGAAAGAGGCTTATATATGTCTAAGAAAATATCTTGATGCTTAAATTGTAATATATTTGTTTAAATTGAAGGTACTAAAATACGTAATACGTGCTCGCATAAAGTTGAACTTAAATAACATGAAAATATATTTTTGAAAAAATTTACTTGAAGATAAACTTTTGTATTGCAAATGTACCTGTTTGAGTAATTGAATATATAGTAACCATTGTGATTTTTCCGAGACTTTGTATACATATTTATGTATCAACTATTTTCCCTGGTGGGAAAGGATATTAAAAGTTAGAAACCGTTTGATCGATCGACCACATGTTGCCGCGATCGGTCAAACACATGTTACCAAGGTGCTGAGTTTTATTATTTTGTAAAACTCAGAAAAGAGGCAATTTAATATCAATTAATTATTATAGTAAGTGTAAGCTTAGATAGGAATTGTGAAATACAGGATTCCTATTGAGATAAGTGTGTCTTGATAATCAATTAACTTGGAGACACTCGAATGAAAGTTAAAACACAAAAAAAAAATTGTTCCAACGTAGAAAACTTGGAAAAAGTTATTATGTGTTTAACAATTACGTAAAACGTAATAACATAACAATTCATAAACGAATAATGTTTATGATCCTAACATTGGAGTTTTTAATGCGTTAGCCTCAATGTTATAGGGGAACTTGAATATTGATCTCACAAGTTTGTATTATTTTTAAAATCTTTTTAACAATTTTGCAACATTCTTGAGATACTCGATTCAGTTTTAGAGCTATTTTTCTCTGTCCTTTTCTTTTCTTTTCTAGTCCTTTAAAAAACAAAATTCTCGATACAACAAATAATTACAATTTTCTAAAGGAATCAAGTTGTCTTTATTATTCTTTTGTAATCTACATTTGCTTAGAATACAAAAGAGACAAAAACTACAAACTTTAAAACGTGTCTTCGTTCTCAGTTTTTGGGCATGCATTTTTTTTAAAAAACTATATCTCTTTGAAATATAGTGTACTTTGTTAATGACAATGCATCGAATAATTTTCAATTTCATGATGAAAAAGACATCACGATGCATCTTAAACGCACTGTATGTTTCATTTTTCTATTAACCCTCTCAATGAAAATGGTGAGATTGATATATTTTGTTAATTTGAGATTTCGTTTTCTAGATATGAAACGTTAAGGTTTCTCAATGAAAATTTGCATATCCATGCCCATGTAAATAAGTTATATAAATAAGTAGTAAAAAATGGTGGAAAATATTTTTACTAAAAGTATTGTACGAAATATTTGCGAAAGATCCGCGGTATCTTATTTAAACGACAAGTAATTTTCAATTCTACAATGAACGCGACGGCATAACGCGTCTTATGCGCGGCAGGGGTGTGCTTTAGGGTCATTTTCGTCCGTCGATTTTAAACTTGCTCGGATCGCGGTCCGTTTAATTCCTTTTCAAAACGTACGATATTTGTCGTAGTCATTTAGGACTACGGGAGTTCGCTTGAATTCGATTACTATGCTCGAATTTAATTATCAACGCGTTACTCGCGCGGGTGAACTACGTAATGTTCGTTGCAGTAAGGTGTAAGTTTCGTTCTAATTTCAACCGGGTGCAACGCGGTTTAATGGCCACAGTATTTAACTGCTCGTACTTATTTGCCGCGCAGAGGATATTACGCACGTATAAGTAACTACAATTTAAATAAGTGATGCAATTAAATTTCTACAAATGTTTGGTTCGTTTCTTGCAACTTCATAATGAATTTACTCAAGGCGCTCATTAGCCGAAGGCGATACACGATACGAGCTATTATTATTCCAGGCAAATTCCAACCACGGAATAAAAGTGCCCGCGGTCGCTGTTAAATACACGATACATTGACTTCTACTTTCCACTATATTAGAAATCATTTTCGATTTATGACACTCATTTCGTATACTTGCACCATCATTTTTATTTCTGGTCGTCGTTCGACTCGTTTACGAACGCTTCCAGCGAGAAAACTAATATCAAATAATTTAATAAGTTTCTACGTGTTTAATTATACGATTGTTCGATAAAAACATACATAATAATGAGTTTTATTACATCGAAGATAATGTCTATTAATGTTTTTATGTTCGAGCTTTAAACAGTTGGAAACGTACCATGGTTTCATTAAATGGAAGATAATATCTATTAATGTTTTTATACCTGGACTTTAAACAGTTGTAGCTAGATGATTGATATTTTTAAATGAAAAATGGATTTAAGTGGAATTCGTATAGAGTATTTTCTTCTTTTCAGATTTGATGAAGGAAAACGATATGGTAGAATTAATTTCGAAATCTAACCTATTAATGAAACTTTTCTGAAATGGTACCAAACATGATTTAATAAGTAAACGATGTAACTATGTATAATACATGTTCAATAAGCATGCAAATATAATCGAAATTGTATCGTGTTTGATCTTGTTTTAATTAGCAAAACGAATGTGTTTAATAACCTCGTAAGAAAAAGGAATTAAAAATAAATATTATATGACCGTGATGACTAAGTACGGACCTAATCGTTGATCATATATCGAGGCACTACTGTACGACGATTTTTCCTAATACAAATCCAAGGTATAGGCTGACTTACATTTATTTTTCACCGCCGTAACAGAAATGGTGTCGATTCTGAAGCATTTTCTTCACTTTCTGCCATCTTTTCGCGATTTCGAACCGCTGTGACAGCGTCGCGGAAGCCGATATTAGTCGGGGTGGACTCGATGAAGCCACTTGCCAGCGGTATCAAAGTCGGCTCCCGGCATTGTGCGCGTTTGTCTAGGATTGTTCGCGGCGTCTTTTAAAGCGCGTCGCCCGGTCGCGCAATAAATTAGCATTGTTCGGGCCGGCGAAGCTAACGAAAGAGAAAAAAAGAAGGGACAATTCTCGTGGCACACACGGACGGCGTTCCGCACCTGTTACCTTTTTCAGCGTCGCGGGTGGGGGCTGACGGGTAACCGACGAAGAGGAAGGGTTTCTTAACTCCTCGCGGGAAGAACAAAGCGAGAGAGGAAGAAAGAAAGAAGCTACGCCACAGGGGTTAGGGGGGGAGAGGGATCGGTGGATCGGGCAACGGGCTCGAGAGGAAAGTTTCGCAAAGCGTGGACACAGGGAGAGTATGCAACGACGGTGACTTAATCCGGAGGCCCACGGGTTAAGCCAGTCCCAGATACACAATGCTGGCCACCCGGCTTCCGCTCTAGTTAGTGCGTAGAGCCCGTAAACAGAATGACAACCGAGCTGCAACGGACTCTTGCGTTTGTAGATACTTGTTAGCCGTTCAGTGCGAAAATGGTCCCGTCGCGATGCCCCCGCGACTCGCCGCGATAACTGAATCATTGATCGCGGAACGGCTATTTGTTTCCCCCTGAAACGGAACCCACTCTCGAATAGGAATAACGTTTGCTTTTACCTTCTCGCGAAATCGACCAGCGACGATTTACATTCGCGAAAAAACACGGTAATGGCCTCGATAACGGTGATGTATTTTTCTGTCTGGAAATTTTCATTACGTTTCGACCGTTTTTGTTTACGTTCCGCCTCGCGTGTTCGATCGTCGAACATTATTTTTGGATTTATTTATGCGCTCTAAGGAATACAGAGAATATTTTAGAATTCATTGCTTCGGGAGTAATCAAAAGAATTTTCATAAATAGTTGCAAAATATTTTCAAATTGGTCACCTTTAAATTTAATGATTGATTCTTCATTGAATCTTGACATTTTTCTCCTCCATTTATGGATTTGTTTAAAATTTTGCGAGTTCGTAGATTCGTGTGAGTATCTTCGATTTTTAGTGTCGATTTTCCTTTAAAAGGACGAGATGAAGCAGAGGTGAAAGAATCACTCTTACATTTGTAACTTTTATATCCATTTTCTCCATTTTTCCGATTAGAAAGATAGATAGTGAAAATTTAGGAAAGTTTACTAGGTATGAAGTTCAATTCTTTACAAACCGCGAAATACGAATTCTATAATAATCCTTAATAGAATATATTTTTAATTTAAAAACGACTTACAATAATATATTCTGTTTGGCTAAATAAAAGAATATATTTTTAGTCTAAAATCAATATACAATAATATATTCTATTTAGTTGAATAATAGAGTAAATCTTTAATTTAAACTCAACTTACAATAATATATTCTATTTGGGTAACTAATAAAATATATTTTTTATTTAAAATCAATTTACAAATAATATATTCTGTTTGGTTGAATAAAGGGATATATTTTTTATACAGTATTTGTAAAGTTTAAAAATTTATTTTTCACGCGCTTAAATAATTGGAAAATGTAAAATTATTTTCAGGTTTTCCCTCCAGTGGGTACTTTCATTCACATACATTTCTATTTAACGTCTTTTTTATCTGGATCATAAATCTTGTAGACGTAAAACTTCTACAGGTGCATAATTATCCATATAACGTCAGCATAGATTTGAAAGAAGGTTTACAATGTAACCGACCGTAAACCGTAAAACAGCGACGCACATTATTGATCAAGCGTTCCATGAATATGCACATTTTAATTATTATAACAAAGGAGAACGTACAAGGTACACACGAAACAATTTTTCATAACGTATATATTACCGCAGGAATTCACCAAGTACAAGATACCTGACAACATAGACATTTTATTCAACAAAATGTAATGTAAACGTTTTAATATTTAATATTTTGTTTAGCTTTTATTCATTCTTATCGTGGATTTAATTTGCTTTGACACAGTTTCAACAAGAGGTTCCAATATTTTCCTAAGTTGTCTTTGCATTTGACTGTAATTTAATAATATTTCTTTTTCCTGTTATTTTATTTAATTATTATGGTATCCCAGCTTTGACTCATATCATTATGATGCTCGTAAAAATTTTTAATGAGGTTTTTTTCAAGCAACCTTTAAATGTTTGGATATGTAACACAATACATTCCTTGTTCTTAATTAACATCATTTATTATTCTCGTTACCGTAATTATCAGATTTCCACGAAATTATCTTAGGTTTCTCAATATAACATCGCTTTATTGCTGATGTTAATTTGCTAATAATTTAGCGTTTTTTATAATATATAAGCAGGAAAGTAATAAATCGTATGATCGTTTTGGCTCATTTTCGCAAAATATATTATTTTGTAAATTCAATAACACTTGTCGGAGTATGTTAAAAAGTATTAATAACCCTTTTAAGCAAGCTTCATAAGTGTTAAGTGGGATTTAAGTCGAGGCACTATGGCAGCCAATTAAGGACAACAAATTGATGGTCCATCAACCATTGCTTGGTAATTAGCGTCTGATGTTTCTTCTCTTGTTGCAAAATCATATCCACCACCCTTCTCTTCTTTTTCTGCAAATTACTTTCTAAATTATTTTATAAAATCGTTGCATAGTTTTATATAGTTATTCAATTTTGTAGAAATATTCAACACCTTCATTGCTTAAACAAACTCAAATCATGACATCTTGAATCTGTACAGACTTTTTAACAAAATATTATTCGTCCACAATCATATATTTTTCATTAAATTATATTAATAACGAAATATTATACCAAGTATTTGGCACAATGCTCCCCACGAATTTATTTAAACAAAAATATTTACGATGTGACCCGATAAATTAGCCAATTTTTTCATATTCGATAAACATCTTGTGATCGACAGGCAAATGGAAAATTGATTAACGTGAAACGCGTCGTGGATAATTATTTTCTTCCCTCGTAAACGACGTTGATTACGTTTCGTTTAAAGTAGCGTATGGATATTTTCGCGTGGTTCGAGGCGGAGCATGGGTACTCGACGCGCGTGAATAAACGCGCGAACGAAGAAAAGAAACAGCATTTTATGAGCCTGGCGTTTTTCAACCGCCCCGGTAATTTTGTTTTTCCCAAAGATTGCAAATTACACCGCCGGTAGCCGATCATAATCTGTTAAACGCGGCGGGCATATTGTCGCTGCGCGCCGGAGGAGAATAAATCACCAGAGGTTTACACTGCAGCTTATTGACGTCATAGTGCTCGATGGCTCTTGAATTTTACATCGTGTTCCCTAATGTGTTCCCTCGACGAGGGGCGCTGTTTGTTGTTACGCGCGTATATCAGTGGAGAAATTCCGACTACGAAATTCACCGAAAACTTGAAAACAACCGACAAGATTCACCGATTAGCCCGGCGAACGATTTTAAATTATTAACAACGCGTTCCCGAGTTACACGAACGTCCACTCTATTTTCCCCTGGTGTCCCGTTTTTACATTTCCCGAAATTTACATTTTCGTTCCCGGCGATATTTATCTTCCACCGATTCGCGAAATATTTTCGCAGCTCCGGCCAATTTACTATAAATAAATTCAATGTCTATTTTTCTACAATTACAAACAACTTGGTCGTTTCTCTGTACATGTATTTTTACGTTCGCGCCTGTGTTTTCGAGTCGAAAAAAATAAAAGCATCGACTCGCGCCCCCGTATCTACTACCGCGTCGGTTTACGCAAACAACGCGCTATTCTCGCGAAATTTTCGCGCGAAAATCAATAATCGAATAATGTCACGAGCCGGGGAAATTAGTTCCTCCCAAATTTCGTGTAATCTCGGGGGTTCGAGTTCTAATATGTAAATCCTCTGACATAACGACCAGTTCGTTATACTAGTCTCCGATTACCGTTCCTGCTCCTGGATTTCACGAGAGACCGTTTCTGCATTACTCATTCGCGTAAAAGCAGCGCTAATTATCACTTTCCCTCGACTCCTTATCAACTTTTCGGATAAAATAGGTTAGTAATTAATTACTCTGCCACCGGCGTCCCGGGCCGTTAACATAATAAAATTTTCAATCGAAATTAGAGACTTCATATATTTGCAAAATCACATGTTTCTTATTTTTTAATTACCTCATAGTCGCTTGGCAGTTGTTTGTTTATACATTTCTGGTAACAAGTATTTAAGAAGGAAAATCACTGTGACAGCTGGAAATAAAAGAAATTTTCTAGAATTTTTTGGGCATAACTATGAAAATTTTTCTGATAAATGTTTAATGTTCTCGGAAGTACATTTCTTGAACTACTTTTTGTCAAAATTTTGTTTACGAAATTAATTATTAGACTGTGGATGTTTATATCAATAAAATATGTCAAAATATGTAAGTGACATATGTCAAATATGTATCAATAATAAGCAAAAATATACATAAATGTGCAAAATATGTTCAAATAATTTTATTACTTAAAGATAATAATAATCAATTATAATTTAAATTATGATGTGTTACGAGTATTTGTGCAATATTGTCAAGTGTTAGTTGATGACGTTTATCGCTTAAAGTCAATTTAGAAGCTGAGAACGAACGCTCAACATTGCAAGATGTGATTGGTGCATATTTGAATTTGCTGCAGTAGCATGCTTTAATTGTTTTAGGTTCTTTAACAATCTGACCTAATAAAATTCGTTTCCGTAGAACGTATTTGCCAAGAATACTTCAGAATTACTGATTAATACTATTCGTAGCATCTATGAACTGTTACCATTAATGATTCACTATAGGTAAATACGAGATGTATAAATAGCTACATATGTTGTCATTTCTGCCACGACTATGGTATACAAACGTTGAATTAGTAGACTGAAAGAGTTCAGAAGCCCATATAAGCATTAATTTTATGAACAAAAATACAATAAACATACATGACATATGCAGTATGTTTCGACATATGTTTTTATAAAAAATATATTTTTAAGGACATCTAGTGATGAAACAAACTTCTATTTAGGTTTCACATTTTTATCTATTTCCTTGAAACATATACATTTGCATAAACATCCACAGTCTATTAATTATTATAGCCATAATAGGAATCAGCGTGAGAGGCCTCCAAAAATTTGTTAGAAACGGGCGGACGTGTAATTTTTTACTGCAAGTTATGAAACAAGAAATTATGCATTTTTCTTAAACTATAAGACAGTAGTTTCAGTTGCACGTACGAATTTTTAAAAATAATTATTCATTGTAAAATAGTGGAACTTTGAAGGAAAAATCTTTTATTATTTCTTAGTTTCAAGCGTTACGCATATTACATTTTCTACATCTACTAAATCTACTGTAACTTTGTCATATTTGCGAATTTCACTTTAATATTTTAGGGGGTCATTCTTAGAACTCCAAGCATTGAAAAGAGATAAAAAAAAATTACAATTTTTTGAATCCGTCACAATGGTTTCCCCCCTCAATATACCTTCAAATTTTACCTAACTTTGCCGTGTACTTTTTTAAATACATTTATTATCAATTCCCCATTGCACGTACACAAATAAATAAATAACGTGGAAATACAGTCAGTGTAAAAAGTATTCGTACACTAGTCAATTTGAACAAAACCTTTGCAGAACTTTGTTTATTACAAAAGTATGTTAACAAAAACATGCATACATATTCTTAGAAATCTCTGGAACAAATGTCATTAACAACAAATTATTTATTTATATTTATTATGAAAATATTAACAAATTTCAAGAAATTGGCGTGAAATATACGCGTAATAAGTATTCGTACAGTCTTTGATTCGTAACATTCCACGTAGAACGATTACAAGATAATCCATGATATGTAAACATACTTAGCATCAGTATGTCTGGAGACGCTGTCGGTATAGGTAGTATCCTGAATTCAAACATTATCAACGAAATTATCAGTAAAATGGGACGAAAACGCAAGGAAACCTCTGAAGAAGAAAGGAAAATTGTTATAAATTTACATAATAAGTGTAAAACACTGAGTGAAATTTCTAAAGTTTTAAATAGACCGAGGTCCACGATTCAAGGAATCATTGACAGATATGGCGATCGAAAAACTGTAAAAACTAATTCAAGAAGCGGACGTAAACGAATAATAAATGAGTATACCGACCGATGGATAATTCGAAAAATAAAGCAAAATCCAAAGATAAGTGCGGTGAAAATCATAGCTGAACTTAAAAATGATCTGGACATTAATGTATGCAGTAGCACAGTGCGTAATTTTTTACGGGATAGAGGATATCACAGCAGAGTAGCTCGTAAGAAATATTTCGTAAATGAAATTAATAGAAAGAAACGATTGCAATTCGCGAAAGAGTACGTTAATGTTCCTATGGAGCACTGGAACCGTATTATATTTACTGATGAGAGTAAATTTAACATATTTGGGTCAGGTGGACGATGTACAATATGGCGGAAAAAAAATATCGAGTACGAAAAAAGAAATTTGAAGGCGACCGTAAAGCATGGAGGAGAATCAGTCACAGTTTGGGGCTCTATGAGTGCGAGGGGGGTTGGATCCCTCCATTTTATCGATGGTATCATGGATCACAAAATGTACATCGATATTCTAAAAGAGCATCTTCAGGTTAGTGCAAATAAAATGCAGTTACAGGGCAATTATATATTTTTGCAAGATAATGATCCAAAGCATAATGCTTATAATACACGCCAGTGGATCCTATATAATGTGCCGCAGCAATTAAAAATCCCTCCACAGTCTCCAGACGTAAATGTGATAGAGCACTTATGGAGTCATCTTGAAGTAAAAATTCGAGACCATCACATTTCTTCGAAACAAGATTTAAAAAATGCACTTTTAGAGGAATGGAACAAAATTTCTAGTACTATAACTACAAAAGTAAATTCAATGCCGCAAAGGCTTAAAGCGATTATATAATCTAAAGGAAATCCCACTAGATACTAAAATAGCAAATAGACTGATTTTTGTTACGTTTATGTACTAAAATTTACAGTTTTTGTTGTAAAATTAGAAGTGTACGAATACTTATTACACGTATATTTCACGCCAATCTCTGGAAATTTGTTAATATTTTCATAATAAATATAAATAAATAATTTGTTGTTAATGACATTTGTTCCAGAGATTTCTAAGAATATGTATGCATGTTTTTGTTAACATACTTTTGTAATAAACAAAGTTCTGCAAAGTTTTTGTTCAAATTGACTAGTGTACGAATACTTTTTACACTCACTGTATATACCTTGGTTACCAGAACAAGTAATTCTTCAATTCGCAATAGCCTCGATCGGCATCCATCGAACGCAACGGGAAACGCGCGTCAAACATTCACACACACGTGGCTCCGTCTGCGTTTGGAGCGTTCGACTGTTCGAATACCAGTCGAATATCGTCGAAGGCGGGCACATCGACTGTTAGACGATGCATCTCGAAGGCGTCTCTGGAAAGGCCTCCTTTCCGTTTCCGCTCGCGGCACAAGAGATCGGTCGGTATCGTCGTCGCCGTCGTCTGCGAGAGAAAATGCGCTTTCCTTTCGAGTTTCTTACATTTGAATGAAGCTAGAAGGATAAGAGGAAGACACGAAGGAAGGAAGACTACAACGGAGCCGTGTTTCGAATTCGTTGGCGCGAACTACCGCACCGTACCCCCTTCGTCGCTCCCTTGTTACCCGTCCCCTTCACCCATCCAAGCCAACCCCTTTCTTTCCACTTCACCCTCGGGACCGCCGCAGCCCTTGATTTATTTATTTCCTCGTGTTTCGCGCTGTCGTCTCGACCCGTTTCTCTGTTCATCTTCGCTTCGTTGTTTCCCTCGTCGCTTTCGTTCGATTTCCTCCCTGCCACGCCGTTGCTTGATGATGTCGAGTCGTCTGCAGACTTCGACGCCACCCAACAGCCGCCGATTTCCGGCAATTGGCTTCCGACGCGGGGCCAACACCAAACTGCATTATTTAAAGGTTCGACTTCCTCGTCCCCCACCAATAGGCCTTCGTTCTTTGCTAACTTTACTATTCGGTTTCTCATTTTCGAAAATTACGTGTTCCATTTACGCTGCGACCGAAGTCTTAAGTCGATCCTTAAGATTCAATGGATCTGTTTCAGCTAGCGGTTTATACGTAAGTAGCCAGCTATAGGTTTATACGTAAACCAGAAACAAAAATTTCTCTTCTTAACTTCTTGAGTTCGATTAATACCACTCGGACAGGTGCTGAAATTTTTTGAACCAAAAATTAAAACGACGAATGGGATACTTGTTTACGATTCTTCTTCTAGACAAACCCAGACTTAAGCTTTGAAATTGTGTATTATACGTTTTATTTGCAACGAAAATAGAGGAATTAATGTCTGTAAACGATGAACAAGAAGAGAACGAACAAATATTGTTTCAAAATTTTTGCTAATAATGTCCTACTTTGTCAGAAACATCGAACGGGACTATCGAATACTTTTCCTACTCTTATTTCTCCTCTTATTTTTGGGATTGAATTTTAACGTCGACAGAGTCGTCGATATCCGGAAACGATCTTGGCAAAGGATCGTGCCAAGGTGCAGTCTCCGAGGAATCGATCGTTAGCTTTGATCTTATTGCTTTACGTTTCCCGTTCCATTCTGCGCCCTCGTTCTGACGGTTCTTCTTTCGCCACTCGCGTCAGTTTTATAACCGCATATATAAATTGACTCGGTAACGCTGTTTCTTTTTGATGACTTTTTATTCGTCGCTTTGCACGTCGCGTCGCGTAAGTTAACTTGTAAATCAAATTAACCGATAATCTCTATACAAGGTATTAAACAAAATTGTTATAAGACTTTAAGGACTTATAGTACTTGACGTAAGATTATTAGACTAACATCGACAAAGCTTACTTTACAGTCTCAAACGTAATACAAATTGAAAGTACACTAGCCGCATGAAATTCCGGAACTACTCCCGTTTTTCGTAATAACTGTGTTGAAAGTGAAAAGTCGATCCGATTTTTCGTTTCCGAGATATCGTTATTTATGTAAAAGGTAATTTTTTTAATTCGACTATCTCTGTCTCCGTCTAACGCGTCGGATCTCTTTGTCGCATGTGCGTGGTGCTGACCTACCCCGCGTACGTGACTGTCGTGACCTAGTTGCGACGTAGTATTTCCAAGAATTTACTATTTACTACGAGCATGTACGATCATTGTTCTCGCGCGAGACAATGAAAAGTAAACAAACGCTTCGGACTCCTCTACCTCCGGAACTAGCCACCGCATCGACGCGAAACTAAAATCGCTATATCTCCAGAACTAATTACGCTATCGACTTGTACGAACGCTCGTTTTAAAGGGCATTTCATCCTATATCTGATGACTATATCAACTATTATTATTTATGCTGTCTTCCATGTTTATTTTATTATTTATTTTTACAGATTTCCCAGACATTCACATTAATCTGACAGAAAAATGTTTCGAATAAAAATTAACGGGTACTTTGAGAAGAGCAAAGTGCAATAATAAAAATTTCAAAAAATTGCAACTAAAGAGGGTAAATTTATTTGCTAAATTAAGAAATAGTAAAAATAAATAAAAAGTAAATAAATAGAAATACTATATTCAGTAGTAATTTATTTCATTAACATAGACTGTAATACTCTCAGACTTCGATTAATCAAATTTTATCTTACATTGTTATATCCTTTTATAATACCCATATCTCAATATTAATAAACATTTCTGGGTGTCACTTCTTTATAGAACACGTTGTAACTAGAAAACACTGTTCTCTTACGAAGAAATTATTTCTCCCGTTTAACAAAGTATCCACAAATGCAACGTATAGAAAATAAACATGAATTTTGAGGAAACAATCATTTGGTATTTAATGGGTTAATAAAACTGTCCCCTGTGCTTCAAGGCGTTCGTAACGATCCATCGATGTTTCAAAATAAATTAAAACGCGCATTTACGTCGCAGGTGGAAACAGTTAATTTTAAATGACGCGACTACTTCTTATTTCTCTACACCACTTGCTTACATGTAATTCATTATGTTACGGACTTTCTAGCTGCGGCACGATGGGGGCCGATAGGTGATTTAATAAGGCTATATTTTGTAAGGATTCATAAATACATCTCGCGATGGCCGGAGCGAGCGGGTACCATTAGGCGATTGATCGCCGTACAATTTGTAATCAATAAATCTGGACACGGCAACTCCGACGCGGCCGAGGCGCATCGAGGCACTAAGGAAACAGGAATGAGAAATTTTTCCGGGACCGGGAGTGCCGCCTTGCTCGTTATTTACAACGAGCGAAAGAGGAGAAGTGTTTACAAGATGACGTGGAACGTGCGATTTTCCCTGGAAAAAACATCAATTTTCTGCGTATTTTTGCATCTCCCTGTCGGCTCCTCTCCCTCCTTATTGACGTTTAATGAACCAAAATGACTTTATTCCACGACAAAGTGCACCCACCTCGATATTTATGATTTTAGCATTTTTAACGTCGTTATTCCGATCGCGGAACGTCACGTTCGAGGCAACGAACCTCTGCGATGCTCCGTATTTAATATTTCGGGGAACGTTACGTGAATGTACACGCCGATATATGTATAACGATATAAATAAAGTATCATAAAATGTAATAATACAATAATAATAGTAACAGATAAACGTCAGTAAAATAAAATAAAATTGAAAGAGGAAACAAAATAACACAGTTTGGTATTATTTTTTAGTGTAAAAGGCAAAATTCAGTGATATAATTTTGTTTAATTTAATTCTGATGGTAAACGATTAGTATCTCCTAAAACAAATGTTTGTGAACTGTATTTCCCACTCCTGACTTTAACTTTTATGGACCTTTTACGTTTGTGAAGCTGCCAAAAATAAGGGATACGTATTTTTTTTTACTTTATTATTTATTCTATTTTAAAACTTTCAAACGATCGATTTTTGTTACATTTTCTCGAAGAATATACTGTGCAAAATATATGTGCAAAATCCAATTTCCAAATTTCTAATGTCTTTCATATTTTCTTAATTTACGAAAATGATAGGAAAAGATAAAAAATTGATTTATTTTAGTACACCTTCCTTTTTCATTAAAAATGCGTAGAATGGTTAAAACCATGGAAATCATATGACAAAGTTTTGACAATATTCTAAATTAATAATATCTATTATTATTTAGACTTATTAATATCTCGCTTAAAAAAAAATTTGGACATATTTCATAAGTAGCAATAAATATGTGCGAGATATTTCGATAATAAAAGTTGCATAGTTTCTTGCCAAGAAATTATACTCCCTTAGGGGACGAAACCAAAGATGGGTAAAATTCTTTATCTAAATGTCAACTATGAAAATATAGAAAAGTATTAATCCGTTAATAAATAATTGGCACCACTGTGTACAGGAATGAACGTTAGATCGTTGTAGGGTGAACATTCTGATTTCATTTGTTAAGTTCGATCCATTCCGCCAGATTGAAGCGTGCATACTGGCTGTTTTCATCGACCGAAGTTTCCCGAAATTGTGCACGGCCCCACGCAGCAGTTCCGCAAGGTTGATTTTACTATGAATACTTTATCAGCAAGAAGCAACGAGCTCTTGCAGCAGATAATTTATCGACGATAAAGAATGCAGATGAAAAGCTCATAGAACGTCGCGTTGCTCGCATCCTCTGCGTCAGAATCACTCGACGACAGCGTGTATCACCGGAATACTTATTTTGTGCAGCGGGCTTGTTCACACACGGGGGCGTCTCTTGTTTGCTTGGATAAAATTGCGTCTTCGGGCTCGCGTATACTGTGAAAATTTATTTCTTTTTTACGGAGACGACGAGACGAAAGATATATGTTTTAGTAACAATTTTTCCCGCGACTTTTAAATAACTATTCGTAATGTGTTGTTGGAGTTGAACGTATTAGGGTCGATGGAACTCGAGCGGATTGTTAGAAATTTGTGAAAAAAGATCGAAGATATTTGACAATATCGAGGCCAACTTACGAGGGAAGTTCAATATTCCACAAATGTTGAAACGTGGCTCGAATTTACAAGTCACAGATGTCTTCTGAGTTTTTGATAAAATTTTTTTCAGACATTCTTAACACTGACCCATGTATGGGTGACAGAACTTTTCACCATGAAACTAGAAGAATTAGTTTTTACGTTGAACGTTAAAGGAAGTAATTTTTACTGACACAAATTTTAGTTTATGTAGTTTAAAAATTGAAGTTTTGGTCTCGTTAAAAATGTAATGGTTTTGGTCTAGCAGTGAACGTGTTAACTGAGTTATAGAGCAGCTCTGTGCGAGTCTTTCCCGTTTCAAAATAAAACACTGTTAAAATTTTACCACTTTTAGTCGTCGTTGAACCGGCCATAAAATATCGACGACTGACATTTGCAAAACTTTAACTTTTATTTATTTAAGAACGAAGGGAAACCGCATCGAGATGCTTCGTAAGTTTATCAAGGATTGCTTCAGGTATGTTTAAAAATTTTATATATTTTAAGCTATTCGACATTATTTATTTACGTTGTCGAGAAACATTTTAGTGGGATGAAACTCTTACGATAAAATATTCGGAAAAAATTTATTACGTTGGTCATTGAAGTTTTCTCTATAAAGTAATTTCCAGCTTGGTAATTTTATAATTAACATGTCAGTGAGCTGTTAAATATCTCGGTACGCCCCGTTTCAGGTAACTAACCCATCGTCAGCGGACCGTAACGCTTTCGCGTTATATTGTTTCGATGAGGTTTACATTCGAAATCGGCTCATAATCGTTTTAATGATGCCATTTATATCTCTGGTACAATTTTAGCGACTATATTAATTTAAGCGAAGGTAGTACCAGGAATTGCCGGTTCTGTATAATTATACGGTTCAACGCGAATACATTCTGTTTCCATTTTATGGTCCTGTTATTCACCTAGAAATTTCGGTATTCAAGTAATAAACAGAGTCAGCGGGGATTTTATCCGACCAAAATTTTTGCCCAAATTGGCAATGGGCTTTGCGGTGCCTTATACATATATTACCAGGTGGTTTGTAAACATTTCAGTATTCCGGAGACCTTCGCGAGGCTCGTTTCTGTTGTCTGTAAATTCACGAGTGCGTCTTTCAAAATACTGCGTCGCTCTCGTTGGTAATGAGCAAATTATTTCTAATTCTTGCGGAAAGTGCATTTTCGGTGGTTTTTAACTGAAATTACGTCGAATGAAAAATAGAAAATTGATATTTTCTGAATAAGAACCATTTCAACGGTCAACGTTAGAGAATATTGGATCCATTGGGTCGAAATTGTGAGGTACACATATTATTATTATTCTATAAAATTCTGAGTTTTATTTATCATAACAAAACACTGTAATATTTAATGACTTTTATGCTTTACTACAATTTTGGTTTTACGTGTATCAAAATAATATTTTTCAATTTTGAATAGTATTATTACTTATGACGTTATCGAAGTGGTTCCGGTTTTGTGTTTTATCGAGTGTGCTGAAATGAACTTTGTATGTATTACATATTTGGTGCATTATTCTCACTTCGTTTTTCAACTTTTATAATTTTAACAAATTACCCAAGTAAAAAGGAGTAAATAAATCAATTTTATAACATTGCTTTCGAAATGGTTCATCGATATTTTGAGTTCTCGGAATTTTCAGCAGCCATGACACTCTCGAGTATGCTGACACTTTCAGGAGTCTTGAATACTCCCTGGAACTTCGAACATTCTCAGTTATTACTTAAAGTATCATTGCAACGTCGAATGATCATTTGCTATAAGACGTTGAGTTGAAATAATTTGTGTTCATCACTCTATAAACCGAATGTAGATTTTCCATTCGTAAAATAATTCAGCTCAATCGTGAAATATCTCCTCGCGTTACCACCTATTGCTTTTACTTCGTATATCTAATTCAATACGCTATGCATATTGACCTGCTTATACATCGACTACCTGTTTTTATCGCTCTCGTAGTACCGAACTTCGCGTCGAAATAAATTTGGTACGCAACGATCTAGTCGATTCGAAGTAAAAACAATTCGATACACATCGTGTGCTTGTACACGTCGTAACTGTACCATAATTCCCGTTTTGTTCGATATCAGATAATACAGCAGTCGAAACCCGGAACATTAATCGAGAACATGTAATTAAACGGCCGTGTGCTGGCATTACCTCGGTTCCATGTGCGTTAGAATCCTGCAGTACCGTATCAATTGAGATCTGCATCGTTCTGTGCCCGTGGTTATTAATAGAAGCACCGCGCAATCGATAATCGCCGTTCAGTCTCTGGTATGACAATGCCAGCCCGAACAAGAAAATAGGCCATTCCAGGTGGGCTCGGAAATATCGTTTGCAAGTAATAATAATAGCAACGGTGTCTCACAACATATTATGCATTTTACACACTTTGCTTTCTCATTACTTTCAAACGAAATGAAATATTAAGCGATCCCATAAAATTGTGTCCTTCGTTCTTCTCAGACTGAGAAAGATAAATATTTGTAATTTAGTAGGAAAAAGCGAAATTTATTGGTTCACAGTATGTTCAAAATTTAAGTATGGTAACTGTCTCGCTAATGAACAGAAAACAAAGTGTTCCAAATTTTTATTTTTTATATTTTTTTAGATCCTCAAAATAGAAAGATAATCGAATTTTAAAATATCATCATTTTGTTATTCGTTGGCTTATTGTCCCAGTATTTACTGTAGCATATTCATACTGATTGAGAATTTATCGTATCTAGAGCATCGACATTTGTTCAAATCATAGTGTAAAAAAAAGAAATATTCGATAGTTCAATGATGTATGTATCATCTTACAGCATTCTCAATAATACTATCCACGCGTTAAAAGCTATGTTTGAAAGGACTCAATGCCACCAGTTTTAACTTTCCTTGGCTCAAAAAATTTCAGAATATTATTCAAACGCGTATAAGTAAACCTTGTAAATTAGGCTGCGAAATGTGTTGTAATTTCTCTGCAAAAAATTCCTACAAATAAGAAGTTATTCGAGCACAGTGAAGATCGAAGATTGGAGATTCAGGTGTAGTCTGTGAGAATAATCGGTTCGAGAAGGTTTTGATGGGGTGGATATCGATAATTTCTCGGGCAGCGATCGAGATCAGGCTCGTTCGAAGATGTCCCACCGAATCGGCGAAAAATCGGCCCGGTTATGGCCGAGTTCCATAGGAGGAAGTCACGTGAGGAACGGACACGAAGACTGTCGCGAAGTCCTCTGTGCTAGCGACAGCGATCCCGTGTACGAACGTATAAGGACGCGAGTGTACGCCGAGTATACCACGTCTCTTCGGGGTCGACGTTCAGGGATCGTGCATGGAACGAGTCGTGAGCAGCCTAGAGTCGACACGACGCTGGAATTTCTCGACAAATAGGCGAATATGCACATAAATACATAACAAAGGCCCGTGACGGGTACCACGAATCGCATAAGGACGCCGACGGACGAAGGGAGACGACAACTGGAACGACGACGCCGGGGAACGACGAAGAAGACGAAGGATGGGAATAGTGGATGACGAAGCCGGCCCCGTGATTCCACGAGAACGAATGTCGCGCGTGCTGTCGAGGACTTACACCAACTCGATATAACTCACTTTATTACCGGTACGCTTTGTGGAAAATGAATTATTGAAAACGTGCTCCGAGACACCGGGAAGGAAGAGCCGCGTGTCTACTGTGAGCCACTCGGGGAGCCATTAGTAGCACGTTAAGGAGTTTGATCGTTGAATATCGCCGCGTGTTCGTGGGCCATCGGCAAATTAAGAGCGATAGGGAGCGAATGAAATTAATCTGAGAGAGAGCTAGGAAGTACTACAACCGTTTCGCATTGCACTACGTGGGTCAATTTTACTTAGATAAATTGGGGTATAGTGAAATGTTCGATTTGGTTGTACCAGTGTTCCAAACATTTTCGATAAATATTTTTATCTTTGCAAGTCTTTTGTACATCATGGTAAAGTTCAGAGTCTTCCATTACACGATCTTAAGTTTGTTATATTTATAATCTGTTATGAGAATTGACAAAATATTAATCATTGATGGTGTTGTGCCGTTGAACGAATGACGATGGTGTCAGAAATTTTTGACGACCAACCGAAGAATTTGATTACAGCAAATTCGTACCTAGCTGATCCACCAATTAGGTAAAATATGGCAGAGTTTCAGAGTCTTCCGTTATACGATCTTAATTTTGTAACATTTATAACCTTTTATGAGAATGAACAAACGAAATATTAATCATTGATGGTGTTGTGCTCTTGTGTTGATAGCAATTGACGAACATATGACGATGGTGTCAAAAATTTTTGATGATCAATCGAAGGATTTGGTTACAGCAAATTCGTACCTAGCTGACCTACAAGTGTATTAGATCCACCAATCAGGTAAACAATTAAAAGCAATGTATTTTTAAGAATTATTTTATCAGGGTTTTTTTGAATAGATCCTTCGATACTCGAATATTTTTTAAACTACTCTCTTTACTTACTAAATAGCTCGTATATTCCGAGTAATTTACTCGCGAGTAAAAACCTAGCTGACCTACATGTGGATTGAGTTGTTAAATTGTCAGAATTTGTACGCACCGGTGAAAATTTGATCAGAAACAGTACCGAGGGTGGCAGTATCGATTGTCCAGGATATGGAATCGGGGAACGTGGTCGTAGCCGCAGCCAAGGTTGAGGAGAATGTCGCGGATTTAGCCTGGTATGGCGGTCACGCCTATAATCAATTGTACGCATAGTCGCGGCCATCGGTTCGCCCTAGCATTTCGCAATATTCGCGTCCATCTCCCCAGTTTCGCGGTGTGTGTCGCCCGTATGTGTGGACGCGAGTGGCTGTGTATGCGCAGCATGCGAAAAATTAATTCCGTTCATGATTTGCATATACACCCTGTTAGCAATACGTGCCCCTTAACGAAGTACGTGAGCGACCGAGCTTTACGATGCGCGGCTAGATTAAAAAGCAAATATAATTTTTCCCTGTTTACAAGAGCCCGCGCTTATTACGCATCAGTTTACCTCTGACAACAAGATCGGCTGCTTTATTCAATGAAAATCGGATCTTCGATATCTTCGATTCCGTCTTCGATTGAGTCCTCCGTAATTGGTTTGTTCAGCGACCATCCATTGGATCGTGAAATCTCTATTTATCGATAATAGTACTGTGAATCTGTGAGAAGCTGGCTAGCGAAAGGTATGCGAGTCTGATTGGTTCCCCACTCTAGTTTAGAGTTTGCCACGCCCACAGTCCCACTTCTCGTGGATGCACAATAGATTGTTTGCTTGTCTAATATTTAAACGTTGCTTCTAATACATTAACTGACAGATCGAAACAGTAAAATTTTTTACGAGACCAAATTTTAGGTATTTGTAAACTGTTTAAAATTTGTGAATGCTATTCTTTATTTCGTTTAACATATTTCAACTTGAGAATTAATTGTTTTAGTTTCATAGTAAAAAGTCCTGTCACTCATGGTTCTATTTTATAATAATTCTTTTAAATACTATTATATTTGTCTCAGGTCATCCCATATGTTCGTAACGAGTTTTGTACTACAACTTAAAGCAATATTTTAAACATATAATGGAATTCTATAGAAAAAAGTAAACTTCATCTCGTGCGACAACTCCCGCCCTTTCCTATGGCAAAGACATTGTATCGTTACTACCAAACTTTTTTAATCTTGCATTAAAATTTAACTAATAAGCCTGGAGATTGTTATATTTTATTTCTTGTAAGGTTCGGTTTTATTATATGCCAACAAAAATATTTGTGCAATCAGGCTCAAGCACCATCAAGAAAATTTCGTATGTTAGTCTGTATGGATTCCTAACTTCGAGCTTTGACACAATATCTATTTGTTTCAAATTGTTATGAATTGTCTAGTATGTTTAAAATTACAGAAATTCTCTGAAGTAGCATGTTCTGTTTGTTTTCAATTCAACTAGAAATTTTAACCTCATCAATTTCAGAATATCGAACGTCACGAACTTATGGGACGACCTAATATAATTCTTGAGTTTCTATCAAAGTAATTGATCGAACTATTTTTAAGTTAGAATATTGATTAGGAAATAGGGTCAGAGAATATTTCTCGGTGGAGACCTTTCAGTAGTTGCAAATTTTTAGTAGTATTAATCGACGGAATGAATATAATGCGACGATATAATCGTTTATATCCTGGCGGAGCGTAAGCCCTATTTGTCTCTAGCCGGATGAGCGTACACGAAATCGCGGCTCACCGGACGTATTACGCACGATTATGATGATTATTTTCTTTAATGTATAGCTGGCGGTGGCCGGGCCATGTTATTAATACAGAGGAAAGCATGGACACCCTGCTGAGGTCCTCACGATACACCATGGGCAAGGCCCTGACCTCGGGGCCTCACTAGGGTCCAGGGAATGGTTCTTCGGTTCCTACGAGCGGCGTCACACACGGTGAGAGCCCCTCGGTGGTTTTCATTGTTCGTTCTCGATTCGATTTTACAAAGTACTTCACTCTGCGACGAAAGAGCATCAGTCCCCAGTAAAACGTGGATATCTACGTGTAAAAACAAGCGATATATATGAATTCTTTCGGTGAAAACTATTGACGATATCCGTATAAACTGATATATGTATATGATACGATGTGGCATTTTTAAAAGTAAAAGTTTTTTTATTGTCTATCGAGTAAAATATAATCGTGTTAATTCCAGCAAAGTGGAGTTCTACCTATTTTTAAAAGAAAAATCAATTTTCTTGCGATAAAAAATCGATTTTTATGGTCGAAGTATTATAAGTAAACAACATAATTGAAGAGAAAATTTACACCTGAGAAATCGTTCTGAACTTTTACTGTTCCAGGAATCGAAAGTAGGCCTTTTTTATCCTTGAGAAAAAGGTTGGTTCTTTTTTCTCATTTTATTGAACAAATACTTTACATCGTTAGAAAGCAACTTTGAAAACGAATATTCTCTGTATATCATCCATAGCATGTAAATAACCAGTGATTTATTATTAAACTATACAAAACATAAGAGATGACAGATTTGATCAAATCAATATCCATATCCATTATTTGGCTTAAGGTCCTCGGGAACTATTCTCGTTATTTTATGGCGATCATTAATAGTACTTTCTACTAACCCACGATGTTCTGTAAAGTGTTGACAAGGTGCAAATAAAATTTGAATCGATTCGTCGAACCAACGTTTCGATCTCTTCATTTTAGATCCCTGTTTTAATAATTTTATTACATATTACATATCTCAGAATTGTGTAAATAGAATGATTACTCATGCAAATTTTGTACACACTAAAACTGATTTAATTGAACAATCATTAAAAAGTCTAAAATTATCCTTGCAACGTATTGTAAATTAATTTATTTTGTTAAAACTTTATAAGCGATAATGTTTGACTATGTAAAATCCACATTTGTAGTTCCTTAGATATTAGATATTACATCTGTTGCGTCGCGAAACATGCCGTTCCGCATCTTTTGTACTAAAGGGTTTATTCCTGTTAATAAACGAATAATAATAATAATATTCGTGACTTGCCAATTCTCGAGGTCAACATACAAATATAAACTATCGATCATTATCAAACGGTGGAACGTTGCATTCAAAACTTCGATCGACGCGTTTAACTAATTTTTATATTATTCAAAACAGTGGTAACGAAAGTGTCAGCTCCAAATGTGCTTCCGATGTACGCAGAAAAAGTCAATTTCTTATTAAAATTCCCTCGTAAGCGGAGAAAGAACACACTGACGAGTAACGTAACAATTTGCGTAACAAGCTCCTTGCTGTCAAAATACGTACCAAACGATGATTACGATAAAAGTTCGGTGAAGTTATCGACAAATGGTGACGTCGCGGGACGACACGCGTAACGTTCGTTAAAAAAGATCTTTGTTGTACGGCGCGGGGGAACGGGGGATGATGGAAATGATATAAGTTTACATAGAGGTAGGTATGCTAATGCGAGACATAAATATGGACGCGCATTCGGTGCCTAATAGGACGCTAATTGTGATTATATACAACATAGCCGCGCGGATGCAGCCTGAATTTTATATACCTATATAACATTTATTGCCGGCCGTCTGACCGGTCGGGTGCCGTGGAAGCAAAAATCCTCAACGCCCGGGAATTTATAGTAATGAAAGGATGGAGATTTATCGGGCGTTACCGCTTTACAAATGATCCGATATCCTGGTCCGCTCTGCTGGTACTTATAATGGTTAATTCGTGCAAGCAGGATCTTTCCGACACTGCGTTCGGGATTCGCCATTATACCGGGTCGGGTTTTGCACGGAGTGGAACCGGCGCGGCGGTTTCTTCCATTCTCCATCGTACGTTTGCTTCTTCTTGAAACATTTATCGACGGCGAACGGACGTATCTTTCGTCGCGAAAGTCCTCGCGATTAATCCTCGCGGGCCGAGATCTGCGAACGCCACGAATCAATCATCCATCGGGGAAACGATCGATCGAAGATGGCCCCGGACGATCGATAAATCCTGGGCTACAACGGCGTGGGGCGAAATGCAATTAAGCGCGCGTGACTTTGATCTTTTCTAAGCATCGTTTAATTAAAAATCTTGGATCTATTCTCGGAGTACAGATATCGTGTCGTTCTAAGCTGTACAAATTTAAAATTATATTAAGTTTTTAAAGGGATTAGCGTTTACGTGTTTGGAGAAAAATTGTGTTACGTAAGGTCTGAATATTGTATTTATTTTTTTTTTAGATATTTGTCAGATATATAAAAATATTTATTTAGTGAGTCTTCCATTGCTGACTTTAGATGCTTGATATTTTTAAATGTATTTTACATTATATTAATTACGTTTAAAATTGATTTATAAAATAACGATGCAATGCAACAATCATTGGAACTTAAGTTTTAGAATAAAGAATTCGTATTCGTTCAATGTATACTAATTAATTAGTATTGAAACAGTATTTTATCCTGCCCTTTTAAATTGAATTACACTTGTTAAATTATCTAGCGTGTTATAAAACAAACAGTACATTTCACTTTTTATAGTAGACTAGTAAATTTGAGTTTCAACAACGTTCGTTTTGACACGAATTGTATTTGAATTAATTTTTAATTGCGTTTAGAATTCGATGAATTGCACGATAGATCGATGAATCGATAAAGAACGCGATTGCATGATGGCCAACGTCGGGCTACAATTGCTTCGATTGGTAAGTTTCGACAGAACCGAGGAGTATAAACACCTCTCTCCAACTTGTAACTTAATAATGCTCGATCTACTTACTACTTTGAGTAACAAACCGATATTGATTTCAAATAATCTGCGAGCCAGACGCCGCGGGCTATTCAGACATCGTTCGATACACATTCAACCGACCGTAACGCGGTGCCAGTCGCAAACTTGTAAAGTTTATTGCCACGTATTACGAATTGTTTGCGTGTAATAAAGGAGCGTTGACTATTTAACTGCGTACAGTTAGTATATTTATAGCGCTGGCCGGTCATCGTTTGTTTGAAAGTTTATGGATAAAATTCCGCCTGCGATTTTCTTGCATAGATCGTTTCGTGTTCTTTTGAAACGACGTAAAAAGTAACTTTATCGACGTTGGCGGGCAAAACTGTCCCGAGAATATCATAAAACTTATTCCGACGTTAATCTACTACTTGTAAATTCGTTTTGTCTTGGCCATCCGCGATATTGTCAAAAATATTTAAGGATATTGATTGTTCGAACTCGTGGTCGGATAAAAGTTTCTTGGCATGAGTCGATTCGAATTAACGAAATAAGGTCTTCTTCGGTATATAATAAATTATGAGAATATTCGAGTAAGTAAATCCTTTTCTAGTTTTATGACAAATTGTACTGTAGGGTGTTGTGAGTTAAAAATATCTAAATATTAATTTCCAATAAATACACAAAGTAATTTTTTTTTTTTACGCCAACCAAACTAGTTGCTGTTTAAACAGAGGTCCGACGCGATATTCGGCGTTTGGTAAATATATCGACGCGGATGAATTAAAATGCGGGTGGAGTAGTTGGAGTAGGGGAGTGGGGGTAAGGAGAGGGCGAATGGCGTACGACCAAATAACTCTTGGCGGGATGGAAAAAGGACCGACGGGAACCAGAGTCGGCAGTTTATGCAGCCATTACCACAGGTGAACGCCGCAAGCAATACGTTGGGCTACGCTGATTTAAAAGCGCTCTTAGATTCGGTCTACTCTCCTCTTCCCTTCGTTCTTTCCACGGTTACAAAAGATCCACCCTGCTCTCTACGTTTCCTTTGTTCTATCTCCGTACGAATCACAGGCTAACGGTTGTTGGAATAAATCTATCCTTTAGCATACTTATTATTTATTCTCGACGGTCGTTTATGGTTAACGTTCCGGCCCGTACCGGTTGCGTGTCTCTGCTTCTCGGTGTAAATATCTGTAATCGTCTCCTCATACCGGTTTCTTGTTAACAAGTTCGTTAATCCCATTGCTTCGCGGAGAATCCCGGGACGATCGATCGAAATCTTTTGATCCTTTTTACGCGTTTAAGGTATGTACGCGTATTAACTTCTTGGGATGATTTTGTCTCGCGGTGCTTATCTTGCGTGCATGCTTGGCGATTTCGATGCATACTGAGTGTTGCAGAAAGAGAGTTCAGGAGTTGAAAAGCGTACGATACGAGTTTCTTCAGAATTCGAAGCTCCTTGGAGTCATTTTTAAAGAGATAAGACTCTGTAGCTTCCATTGTTACCAATTTCTATTTGTATCGAATGAGCATACTTTATTTAATTTAACGATTGATTGATGTCACTCCTTGGCGACACTTCGTAACGAAAAGCCTCACTTTTTCTGAATAATAAAAGATCAGGTATTTCAGGAGTCTTTCTGACTTCAAGTACATTCGATTGTAATGGCGTTTTCTTTCTTGATAGAGTCTATGTTATTTGCACAACTCTCCCAAAGACGAAACACGGATTCAATTTAATGAATATTATATTATGTGCCTTCGAAGCCTCGAGTATAATGGAACTGCTTCGATTTTTACATTATAGTTATATTTTTATTTTTTGAAACTACCATTTCCACAAATTATTTTTTTTTGTAATCTTTTTAAAATAATGTCTTTAGAAAACTTTTTTTGCTGGACTGTTTCATGGATAAATTGTTAGAAAAGAATAATAATAAATAGAGGAAAAAGTTCTTGTAATAATTAATTTTCACTATTGTGAAGAAATGTTTTATTAATAAAAAGTATATTTTATGAGGGCAAATTAGGTTCAACTAGTCGATCGTTCGAATAATAAAGAACTAGGATCATTGAACGTTCTTATAACAGAGCTTTGTATAATGGAAATTTTACTGTAATAATGTTATGTTTCCTTGTACGTAGTGATTTTAAGGGCCTTCCTTTTCTCCATATGGTTGCTTCTTTTCCTTGAAATATGTTTCTTGTACTGTTTAAATTTATCAATTCTATCGTTTAAAATAATCTCATATTTAAAATTATATCCAAATTTTCTAACAAATGGTGGTAACTATGCAAATTTCTCTCTACTGTTAGAAACTTGGTCACTGTAAATCAGTTTCCTTATCATCACTGCCAAAAGGAACATCACATTTTGAAGCTTTAATTTTAAACATTTGTTGGACTTCCACTTCGATTTGTTATTCAAAAAAAGCAAAATATGCACAACAGTGGGATAACATAATAGTATCTAAACAAAATAATGGAACTTTCTTGCGTTCTAAATCAAAATATCCCGGTGGAATAATGTTAATTACTCTTGAGGGGAATGCATTCTGAAATCTATCAAATATATATCATTTCCATAGGATGAGATAGGATGGTAGAGGAAATTCGACTAATTCCTTTCCATATTATAATTTTACATGCAAATAACGTTGCTTCGGACAGAGCAAACGTTACCGCCGCAGGATTAATAATCCCTATTTTCATGCGCGTGCAATATTTTCGCGAAAGCAGAGGCACTCCATTACGGAAGAATAAAATTTTCTTGCATTTCCCGACACAACGACGATGCATTTTTAACAGCAATTATCCTGGTAATTTAATCGCTTTCGTCGCGTAATCGTTGGGAATTAATTGGAACAAATTGTTCGACCTTTCGTTGCTGGCTATTTTCCGTAGAATATTTTCCTTCGGTTCACGTACGGATTTTCCATAAACCGTCGAGCACTGTTGATTTTCATGTTTTCCGCGCCGATAAATCTGTCATGGTTCACCCTCGTACACGACGCAGAAAAGGTTTATTACGTTTTAAGGCGAATGCGCCGAATCTAAGCAAGAATATTAATTTTTCTCGAGTCGAGTTTAAAGGTTGGGCATTCACGTTATTTGTATTCGAGCACGCTGGATTTGTATCCGATACAAGGGAAACATATTGGATCTTCGGTACGGTGATGTCGTCCAATACTTGTTCTTTATTGGATGTAAGTGCAGCGAGCGTAAATAATCTCTTGTGCTTATTTTATTACTGCATCCGACCGTCGCGTTTTTACGTCCTATTATACTAGACGTTTACGGTTTTCAGAGATACGGTAACAGAATAGGTTCCTTTGTTACAACGTTATGTTACAACGGCAAAGTTATTGCTCAACCATTGTTGCAAAGCATGGCTTTTGGTTTATAAACGTTGGATGGCTATCGATCGTGAAATATCTGAAATTTTTTAAATTTATATTAACTGGGTTTATTCTTCTCGGGCAGAGGAACTCAGTTTTTGTTTAAAAGAATTTGAATGTATGATTGTGCGCGCGCGGAACGGACGGAACTGGACCAGAGTCAGTCGCAGACGTGTCAAATGTGAAGATGTACGTACGCCAAGCCTAAGTCGCATTCTAATCAAATAGCAATATTTTAACATAGGAGTGAACGAAACATGTGTCAGAAGTAGGATCCTAATATTTGAAACAAGTTAGATTAAACATTTTGGTGGAAATTAAATGTCGTTACCGAAATGTCTACACGAAGGCAAAAGTGAGGTTAAGTCGGACTCGTGTCGCAAAATTGCAATGTTACACATTGAACTCAACCAGAACAATGCTTTGGAGTAGAAAAAGTAGTAAAAGTCATTTGAATTAGTTTTATTGGCCACAACTGTGATCTGCAAGATGTAAAATCTGAGAACAGTTAGTCGATAATAGTAATATAACGAGCGACACGACGAACAACAGACGGGCGAAGGGCAGTACAGAAAAGATTATGAATAAAAAAATTAACGCATATACTAAATAAGACGAACTGGCGCAACCGAGAAGAAAAATATTTTATGTCATTTTGTTAAACTTTATATATATTTTATTTGTAAATTATGCTTAAGAAGGAGGATGTTAAATGGTTGTTTGTGTGTGTGTATGGAACGAATGGAACCGAACTGGGCAGAGTCAATGATGTATGAAAGAAAGAGACATATGCATGTCAAGCCTAAGTCGCATCCTAATCAATCAACAATATCCTGACATAGAAGTAAACAGAACAAGAGTTTTATACTGTAAGTAGCTATTTTATCCATTCATGATTCGTCTGTACATAGTTTTAATATGTATATATAATTTAAATTGATTTTGGATTGATTTTGTTATGAGAACAAGTACTCTGAAGAAGATGATAACCTAAGTCAAATGTTAAAAATAATTATATTTTATTATTTGATAGAGTTACTATTAGTATATTATATCATTATTCTCTATCTTTGCATTTTTGAAATTTGTCTAGGTGTGAGTCCTAAAAATTGAATATTTGGAATGTTTTAAAGGTGAAATTGTTGCATGTGTCAATTTATACTTTCCTTTATTTATTTACTTATGTTTTGGCATAGCCACTGAATTTTTTACAGGTAGAAATAATTGAGGTTATTATTCCACATATATATTTCTCTGTTAACTTAAAACTCTTCCAAAATAGATGCAACTTGTAACAATAAAAATGGTTTGAGCATCCAATTAGCGTTAGAGGAACAGCTAAAATGTTCATCCTAAAATCCACGGTTTATTTTGTTCTGCCATGAACCCGAATAAAAATGATTAAAAGGAGGTACTTAGAAAATTTGTAGCTATTGTAATACGTGAAAATCTCACGGAAATTTTTGTCGACGATTTTAGGTGACGACAATCATCTTAAGCAGACAACGGTTGAACTAATTTTCTTGCAAACGATACGTGCAATTATCCGGTTCGCGTTAATCGCGACGCCATGGCGCGCCAGGACTTCCGCCATTGTACTTTGCGTGCAATAAAGGTACCGTTGGCGCGAATATAATTTTTTTCCCGCGATCGTCCCGGTACGCACGCTGATTCCCCGTGGATTCTATTGTTCGGATAAGCGGCGATGCCGTTCCACGCTCGCGACCAAATTTATGACGCTCTCGAACTTTTCATCTCCGATGCTCAGAGGCGCGCCATTCAAAGATCCGTTGAATTAAATTCCCCTCCCCGTATAGAAATACTCTATTACTGCATGAGACGATGGCCCCGGAATTTCATATGACCCGTTCGCTTGACTGACTACCAATATCGGGACGTCTTCGATGTATGGATAAAACGCGCAGGAAAACGAGATAAGGGGGATAAGCGTAAAAGCATAGATACGTCGTCCTCGTAACGCGACGAGGTGAAACAAAATGGGAGAAGAACGAGAGGCATGGAAAGAAGGAAAGAAGGAAGGGAACGGTAAAAAAGCAACCGGTTCCGCGACATCGATATTAAATATTTTTATTCGGACGTAGGCAATGCCGAAAATAAAAGAACAGAGAGAAAAGATGAAAGAAGATAAGAAGAAAGTTATCGAGAACCATCCGGGAGGGGGGGGGGCGGTGCACTTTATCAGAGAAATATTCCCCCCTTCCCCCACTTCTCCCGTGAAAAATTACGCCTTTTACGGTTTCACTCCTGTATGTAATTACCATTACTTTCGCGAATATGGTGATAATATAAGAAACGGGCCGGCCGCGACAAAAAACTACTTTAATGCATTTAATTAAGCCGTGCCATTTTAGCGTGGCATTTTTACAGGGGCCGCGCGGCGGAGGGAATTTAAAAATGCTATCGGTACGACCGATATATCGTTTGGCGGGTCGAGGAACTTGCTGGGAATACGTTCTAACGACCCTCAAATATACTGGGTGTTTCATTGGGTAATAGAACTCGTTAAGAGCCGCCAAAACGACGTAATAAATTGTTGGTGAATTTCTAAAAATTCGATCTAATTCGAAAAATGCAACGTTGGATATTTTTGATTGTAATAAATTGAAGATTAATCTAGAATTTTGTTATAGAATCTCGAGAGTAGAATTAAGCTTTCAAGAATTCGTTTCGAAGCTTCGGATCAGAGTTTTGCTAAAGTAAATTGTCTAATTTGCAAGTTAACTTTCTTTATTTTATTCTTAAGAAACTGTAATAAAAATATTAAAATATTCATTCGAATAAATCTATTTATTGACAATAAAATCGTAGCTATACGTTTCGATTCTTGTACGGTTTTCTTCGGGTGTATTTTATAGAATTAATACAAATGAAAATTGTAACAAGAACTTTTCCCAAACATTTATTAAATTTCAAAGTATTACTATTCTTCTAATTATCGACTTTTTCGTTTCAGTTTAGTACTTGCTATAGCCAAACTTATCGATGGATAGGGATAAGTGATTATTCGGAAATAAATTGTTATAGACGTGGTTAGAGAAAAAAAGAAATACAACGAACAATTTATTTTAGTTTCTAAGCTTTTTGGTACTAACGGGATACAATATAAACTTGTTTACTCATTTCCAACACTTATCTTAATCAATCTTTTTTCATTTTTCGTTTCTAATGTGTAAAATGGCCGAAATCATAAGATGTTTTTAGAACATCTAATTATTAATATTGCATACATATTAATAAGTATCTGCGAGAGATTCCAACAAGAAGAGTTGTTTGTTTGCCAAAAAATTTTCAAGAAAGAGTTTGTTGACTTAAGATTCATTTAAGGTAGAAAAGTTAGGTGACAATTTTTCATGCGACACAACAATTTACTGGCGAATGCGAGCGTATTAGATGCGTTGCCCTATATAGCGAAAGGGATGAAAATCCCGAGATCGTTTGGCGGATATAGGGAAAGGTGGTGACGTTACGATCGACCTTTGTTCTCCTTTATGTAACTTATAAACTGTTAGCATTCGCCGTCCTTCGGGACGTTTCCACGGGTCGTGCAAATAAGTCCGCGGCCAACGAAAAATAGAGTCATATTTCTGGGGGCAGCTGCGCTTGCACCGTCTCCACGGAGATTCTAATAAGAACCGCATAAAGCTTAGAAATTAATGTCTTCCACCTATCTCCCTCCTTGTTCCCCTCTTCTTACTGCGCACCTTTCGCAACGTTTTATCGTGCCACGGGACACACAGAAGTTCTTTCCTTCCGTTCGCTACTTATTCCCTTTTCTTTGCCCCCTTTTGTTTGAGAAAGCACCTGGACTGACGTAATCGGTCCCCGTTGATTTATGAAACGGGAATATCGCGCGTTAACTGCTTTTTCTCGTGGTATTAAATCCGCTAAAGGTGGATCGTAATTCTTTGCTTTCTGTGGCGGAAAATTGGCACTGCAAAAATTTGTGCTCCTTTCGAGAAATAAAGTAGCAAAAAATATAGCAGGATCTCCCTTATACAAACTAATAACAAGACAAGCGTTGGCTCGAGGAAAAGAAACTACGATTTGAACACGAACTAAATTTGTTTATTAAACTAAAAGGCATAAATTATATATTTTTTTAGCTTAAAAGACTTTTAATTTGGACGCATATTAACGCCGTCTTTTGAGGCCCAAAGTATCGCGATTGCAATTCCAAACAAGAATAAATAGCTTATAATACTTTTCGAGGCCTCTCCTTGTATATCTATAAATTAGTTTCTAATAAAAAAATTTTGATAATCACCGATTCGATGGAATAATAATAATTTCGAGGTAGACTCGAACCGTTTAAAATGATGTTTGAAAGTTCGCTTGCTCTAGACAGAAAATTGCATCGTTTTGTTATTCTATCGCTAGCCGTGGATTTATGTATCCGGAAGAGTAAAACTGCTCTTTGCAAATTTACGGGGAGACAAATAGTTTTCAGCAGGAGAACGTTTTCAAGCGTTTGCTCGGGCGAAAATGATTTAATAAAAAGTCGTGTGTCGTACTCCCTTACCATTAAACCGCCATAAATTCGATACCTTGACTACTGAGATATTGACTCGTAACTGGTTACGTGACTCGCCCCGTGCTCGCAACTTTTTGCTATTCTTGTATTCGCAGTCTTTCGTGTTTCATACATATTCAATGTAACGACGCGAATATAAAATGCAGTCCAGAAATCGTTGCAGCCCGTTCAAATTGCATTTTCGTGTATAATTACATCAGTCAGCTGCCATAATGATAAAGGAGATTGCATTATCGCCGGACTCCAGGCGAACATTTCCATCGATCAAATTCCTTCCGCCCCGTGAGCGAGGTTATTTAACGGGAAAACGTAATAAATTCTAGGGTCTGTCTTTCTCCCTCCGTTCGCGACGACGCTCCTTGCATCCAGGAAAGTGGTCGTCCCTGATGCGATCTCGCGAGAACCAGAGGTTTTCGTCGAATCCTTTGAGAAGCACAGGAACGACAGATTCTTCCGGTCGATCGGATCGAGAATTCGAAAATTAATTTATGCCAACTGTCCTTTACAGTCTGACTTACAACGTCCGTCGTTCGATTCTACGTTGCATCAGTTGCAAAGTTGATAGTTTGTGATCGCCTTTCTAAGCAATCACGCTAATCGTAACCGGTAATCAAGTAATCGTCACCACAAGATTAATTGGCAATTCAATAATTTGTAATCGTTCGATGAAAGATTACCTTCTGTTTTAGCCAATTAGCTCTTTGTGATTTAATTCAAGTAGTTGTAAGACTTTAAGGGGAAAAATATTTATTTACGTTCTGAAGTTATATTTCCGGAGATTTTAATTTTTAAAACTTTCTAATAAAGCTGTGGTTAGCGAGAGTATGTGGTGAACCGATGCTGCAGATTTGTGGGGTAAAATGTGGAAGCAAGTGGTTGCTGGTGCTAATCACTGTACCTGAATCTAGAGACATTTTTTAGGTGGTTAACCAAGCCAACCACCGGTGCTTTAAAAAATTAACAAAATTAAAGTAGTTCAGACTTGGAGACTTTTTAAGCAACGTAATTTAAAATACTATTCCAAATAATCTTGTACCACAATTATATTATTTTTGCAATTTTATTTCATGGAAAAAGTTTGCAAATAATAATTATGTACTGTAAATAATAAAATATCGTTAGAAATAATACATGTGAATGTAATGCTTCCAATTAAATGTAACGAAAAATAATTTAATTGGAACCATGGGTCAATTTTTGCAAGTGTAAGTGTAGTTTTCGACGACCTGTTTGTTTCTAAGAATGTTAGGGACCCGTCGTTGGTTTGGTTAATTACTGAAATGGCCAGTTTCGATGCGGGCAAGGTACCGCAGGGACGAAGGGATTTCCGTGGTTGATTGTCATTAGTTCTTAACAGTTTGGGAACATTAATACCGTCGTATCGTGAAATCGAAGACAGCAGATGGGTCAGCAGCTAGTCTCACGTGGCACACAAAGGGACATTGTCTGGTTGAAGTTACCAAACAATAGAGTATGCTATGATTAGTATCCACTGAAGTGAAACAAACTTATAATTAGTTATGGAAGCTTGTACCGAGATTGATGCTTCTACTTGCGTTTGCGGTTACGAGTTGCGCCAACCGCATAATATTCAACACTTGGAAGCTTGTTCCATAGAATCTTAGTTCTTGAACCACGTCCTTTCTTAGTTTCCCATTTTACCTTGGAAATTATTCAATTCCCAAGAAAATGAAAAGCATCCACTAGTCATCAGAATTATTTCGAAGTTATATTTAAAACGAAATTATATTCTATTTCAACTTTCAACTCGATAAAAGGACTTTGTAAATGTGAAATAAAGCAAAATATATATAATACTTCCCGTTAGATATGTTCAATAACTGACTGAAAAGCAAAAATATTTATAAAACGATTCTGTATAGTCAAATATATCTCCAGACGGTTAAAAAAAAAAAAAAATATGGGTTAAATGGCTGAATTATCGATTCCTGTGTTCAGGCGAATGCAGTTATTAAGGAGATTGAGAACACCTGATACTTATATAAGAACGGTCACGGGTATACTAAGTCGAAAGGTGGAGGCGTAAGGATACTGAAGGAAGTCCATAAAAAAACATGCGAGCATCGTATGCATTTTTAAGGGCACTAACCCTGTCAATGGTTCTTACCGGGACTTACTGCTCGGGCTTTGCTTTTTATAGGAGCTTCCGTGCATTTTCTAGAAGTTAGGTTACTGGGTCGTATCACGCGAAAACGCACGCGAATCAGAAATACGACATCGATATTCGCGAATTATCTCGACGCGATTGGTTGACATCGTTCCGCTGATATCTCCCTTTTACGGATAATAAAATGGAAAGTAATTTATCCGGAATGCTGTCTCTTTCACGCGAAACTGTGAAATCGAATTATTCGGGTGTCACGAGTTTGAAGCATATTTCGAATCACTTTATCGAATCACTGGCACTCCCGCGAGGTTATGAATTTATGATCCTGCTGATTAAATTTGCTCCTTCGCCACTGTGTGTGCGCCTCCCTCGAACATTTCTCTGTCAACTAGCGCGCGAAAAGAATATCTATTCCCAATATTATACTAGCCTTACGTCGCAAGAGTATCTACGATTTTGAGAAGTGACAGTTACAGATTAATTTTATCCAAAACAGAATGGGATATTTCATTAGACTTTTCAGAGATCATATAAATATACACGATTTCATAGTAGAATAAAAAAATTACAATGTTAAAAACGCACGTGCTAAAGTCTTCTGCGCATCTACTTTGCGCACGTACTGTCCCTTAACCTTGCGACAAATTCAATGATCGTATTCAAAGTTTCCAATTCACTATTATAATATTATATGTTCTGAGAGGTCTAATAAAATTATGTTGGAATTGTAAACTTAATTAACCTGTCATAATATTAAAAATATCTCTCACAAGGAACCATCGCGAACGGTCCGGCTTCGATTTTGATGAAACTTTGTACACTTATAAAGCAGCAAAAAATAATCGACACGTATTTTTTTTTAGCTGCGGTAACTCGAGTTTAAGGGGTGAAACCACCCCTTGAAGTTTTGGCTCGAAATGGCTATCTCGAAAACGGAAAGAGATAAAAAAAAATTATTAATGGGCAAGGTTAATGGTTTCTTATGTACAATAACATGGTGTTAAAAAATTTTTAAAAATACAATTTGTTTATAACAAAAAAAAATGTATTAACTTAATTTTTCATTTTATTGAAATTTTCATAATGACAAAAAATGACGAGCATTTTATTCCAAATCCATTGGTATGCGATTTTTTAAAATTGCCGCCTACAGTTTTGCAGATTTTGACGATTTACATCTTGCGCGCACATCCATTATGGTAGTAGCCGTTCTAACTTTGATTTTAATGAAGCATTGTAGGCTTGCACTAAATTATACAGTAACAAGTAACAAGTAACAATAACAGTAACAAGTTTCTTAACAACAATGAAAAGATTTTTTTTTATGCCCACCTATGACATTGTGGCAAAGGGGGAGCGATTTATAAATTATAAATACATACAGTGTGTATACCAGGAGATAAAGATACACTTATTATTCTCATGATGTACTTGCTTTAAAATACAAATTGAATAAATAAATATTGTCATTTCTGCGGCTCGCCTATCATGCAGTTTACGCACGTTATCTAAATCTTCACTGTTGTGAAAGCATTCTGTGTAATTTGTATAATAAAAGTACGTGTCAAATGAGATTAGTATGTGCATCTGTATCTCTGTTGTTATTAACATTCTTTAAAATCGAGACGGTTTTTGTAATAAACATGATAAAATGGGTATATTGAAATGGAGTTTGTATTATACCTTTTGATAACGTGACATATCGTAAAGTTAATTAAATTGATTGCCCTTGTCATGTGAAAATAATATTTGTTGGTAGATAAGTGGGAGAACTTGGATATATATATATATTGCAATTAGCTCTTTATAAGCGTGTAGAACATTGTTGGTTATCCATACAGCCGAGGTGCCGATTCTGGGCATTTAAACGTTGCACTTATCCAGCCAATCTTTTGTTGCATATATCCAGCTTTTACTGTATTCGGAAAGATGGTAAATATTAATCCTATTAATGTAATAACTTTACTGTCTGCTGCGTTTGTTGAGTGGAACCAGGGACCCACACCAATTAATAGCGCAGAAGAAAATTTAAGGGATGTATTATTCGATTTAATTGTAAGAAGTGTCGAAGACACGGCATTCCTGGTTGAACATGAAACGTGTGTTGAAATGGACGGGACGCCTATCGACCAAGAAAATCAGGATGCTGATTTGAACTGGTTGTGGGTAGATGAAGAGGAGGAAAATAGGACACCGAATATTCCAAACATATACGAACAAGACGTTGTATGTCATTCGAATAAGGAAGACATCCCATTCAAATATAAAAGGAAAGCTGTGGCGTACTGGAACATCGGGAAGTCGAAGCGATTAAAATTAGACACCGTACGTTCCAAATTCCGTCACGTGAAATCCGAAAGAATGCTTCGTAAATGGGCTTTACAAGTTGAACAGGGTGGCACAAAAAAGGAAAAGATAAAACGTATTGCAGAGTATACATTTAATAAATTTATGGAAGCTCGGCAGTTAAGAGTAATTGTGCATGAAGTAGATCTACGGCGATGGGCTTTACAAGCGAGAGACATAGAAAATTTACAAACATTTAAAGCCGGATATACTTGGCTATATACTTTTAAAAAGATGTTTAGATTAGTGTCCAGAAAAATTACCAGATTTGTAACCACAAATATGATAAATCGAGAAGACGATATTCATTTGCAATGCAGCGCATTCGTGAATGAAGTAAAATCATTAGTATAGCCCGAAATGAACCACACAATGTTTACAATTCCGATCAAAGTGGTTTTAATTTGGAATTACATTCAGGGCGCACTTTGTCTGAAGAAGGTATAAAAATCGTAGAAGGAGGTGTTCAATCAGTGTCATCCACCACTCATAGTTACACCATCCAGCCAACCATTTCAGCTGATGGACAATTACTGTCACCATTATTTATTGTACTGAAAGAGAGTACAGGACATTTCGGGCCGATTGTGGAACAACATTTATTTCGCCCTGACAATGTATATCTTGTAGCTTCAAAGTCAGGCAAATTAACTGCTGACCATTTCAAGACCTGGTTAAGAGAGATTTACTTCGCAAATACTGGGGCCGCAACAGTTCTAATTCTTGATTCCTGGAGTGGTCACTGTAAGAAGACGGTGAACGAAGTTACTCCCGAGGGTAAAAATGTAAAACTTTTTATAATACCAAAAGGTGGAACAAAGTATGTTCAACCACTGGATGTTTACGGTTTCCGCACTTGGAAAAATTTCGTCCGCCGATTTTCCGATATAGTTCTCGTTTTAAATCTCGACATTAATCTCCACGCTAGGAATAATATAATTAAACTTCAATCTCTGGTCCACAATCAATTTTCATCGCCAAGGTTCCAAAATTTTATTAAATACTCCTGGTATAAATCCGGATATATAGATGAAAAGCCAAATGCATTCCAGAATCCTGTTGAGTACTGCTATTCTGTTGAAAATGAGCCAACATGTCATATTTGCGGTGACGTGGCAATAATTAAATGCGCATGGTGTAAGAAATCTTTATGTTTCAAACATTTTTTCGACGAGTACCACTATTGTCGGAACTATATAGAATAATTGTTATACACACTGCATATATTTATAATTTATAAATCGCTCCACCTTTGTCACGATGCCATAGGTGGGCAATAAAACTAATTAATCCTTTCATTGCTGTTAAGAAACTTGTTACTGTTATTATTACTCGCTACTTATTACTGTATAATTTAGTGCAAGCCTACAGTGCTTCATTAAAATCAAAGTTAGAACGGCTACTACCATAATGGATGTGCGCGCAAGATGTAAATCATCAAAATCTGCAAAACTGTAGGCGGCAATTTTAAAAAATCGCATACCAATGGATTTGGAATAAAATGCTCGTCATTTTTTGTCATTATGAAAATTTCAATAAAATGAAAAATTAAGTTAATAAATTTTTTTTTGTTATAAACAAATTGTATTTTTAAAAATTTTTTAACACCATGTTATTGTACATAAGAAACCATTAACCTTGCCCATTAATAATTTTTTTTTATCTCTTTCCGTTTTCGAGATAGCCATTTCGAGCCAAAACTTCAAGGGGTGGTTTCATCCCTTAAACTCGAGTTACCGCAGCTAAAAAAAAATACGTGTCGATTATTTTTGGCTGCTTTATAAGTGTACAAAGTTTCATAAAAATCGAAGCCGGACCGTTCGCGATGGTTCCTTGTCAGTAAAAACTCAAATGTAGTCCTCTGCGCATCTATCTTGCGCACGTGGTATCCCCTAACCTCGCGACAGATTCAATGATCGTATTTAAAGTTTCCAATTTACTATTATTATGCGCTTGGGGATGTTTAATAAAATCACGTTGGAGTTGCAGATTAAATTAATCTATCGTAATATTAAAAATATCTCTCAATATGAAAAAGTTGCATGGATGTTATTACTATAATTAGCGACGCAGAGGTGTTTTTGAGATTCAGGCTGATGTATACGCTAATCATCGGAACAAGATTTATGGTTCAATAATTACTTACTTGATTCTTTAAATTTCCAGTTTGCGTAACAACAAGGGAGTAAGTTAAAGGAAATCTTCCTTAAGTCTTGCTACGTTGAACAGAGATTACTTTGATAACCACTTCGGTGATTGCTGGGTATTCAACGCGCGGCTAGCGAACTATTAATTAAAAGAGCCTTCGGTAGAAGTTGCCGCGAATCCTTTAAGTAATTTCGTAATTCGGTCGCTGCACAAAGCGAGGGGGATGGTTTTAATATCGCGGCTGAATAGAAATTTCGTTGTTTCTAACTCCCTCGACCATCCTGGCGATACATTATTGTCGAGAGCAATATAGATATTTCGATGGCAATTCGAAGACAGAAACGTGAAGAATTTTTTTCATGATTGCATAATCTCTGTTTTCGAGGAATATAGAGAAATATGCAAAGAATTATAATAAGAAATAGAAAGATTTCCTAAAAATAAACATGCATGCTCAAAATGAGTGGTTCAATGATTAGAATAGGTTTTCTTGAATCACGCGATCCTTCTAATCTCTATCGCATGAAGTCTAAGTTTAAAGCTTCGTGAAGTGACGCAGTCTAGTGTACACGTATACTATTAATTTTTAAAATCGATTTTCTCGAGAGCTAGAAATCTTCATTCCACATTTTCAATTTCCTATTTGCTTTTCCACGCAGAATCGTTTCCAACTTGCATCACGGATATCAAGTATGCATGCACGATGGAGAATGCAAGAAGTTGGGCTGTTCTTACTTTCTTTAGTCGACGTTGAATATTGATAAGAAAATGACAATGGTTAACACAAGTGTAATTTAAATAATATTTTTTCCAACGCATAGAATTTAATATCGATTAAATATCTGGTTTTATTTACATAGTTGAATTATTATTAAATGATTTATGTTCGTAAAAAATAGATGGGTTTATTTTATTTTATTTATTTTTAATTAAATATTATGGTTGAAAATATTTGGTTTTAAACTAAAAATATATTCTATTATTTAATCAAATAGAATAGAGACCAACTGTTTTCAGTATTTTTCAAGTAAAATAAATTAAAATAAAGTAATATATTCGCTATTTACTCGTTGTCACAAAGATTAAAATCAAGTACCGAAAATAAATTAATTTTACAAAAAGTTAGAGGATAATAATTGTAAAGTATGAAGTAAGCTTGACAGGATTTCTAAATTTTTTGGATGGAATGACCCAATAGTTATCGACGATGAAAAATATTTACAGTCCCTCATAATCGTCAGCGAGGATGGAAAAATTAATCATTTTAAATCCGCTTGCTTGTTTATTTAATTGTTCCTGAATTATTCTGGAAATATAATCTATTCCATGAAGTATTATATAATATTATTTGCACGTACACGAACGATAGAACGTCGTACAGTAGAATTTCAATTATCCGGCACCCGGTAATCCGGAATGTCCGAATAACCGGCATATTTACCCCGACGATTCTTCTAAATGGTATACTAAACAGTTGACGAATAAAGCGTAGGAATTTTATATCGTTTATTTTTTATTAATAAATTGTATTACTACATTACCCAAGGTTATAAAATAAAGAAATAAAGAGCATAACTTTGTCATTTTTGCGAATTTCACTTTAATATTTTAGAGGGTCATTCTTAAAACCCCCAAACATTGAAAAGAGATAAAAAAGAAAAATTTCTATTTTTTCAATCCGACACAGTGGTATCCCCCTTTAAAATACGTTCTTCGAGAAGAACCATGATTTCGAAAGAGAAGCATAACTCTCGACCTTGACTGTTTCTAGAACAGCCCAGGCGCTCCATTTGTCGAGCGAGCAGTTTTTCCTCTCGTTTTTTGCTTGTTCTCTTGTCTCAGCCGGTAGGCCCCACATGCGAGGCGTTAGGAGGTCACGGCCCCTTGACCTAATTAGATATTTTCCCCGGGGGTGTAGCACCGGTTCAAGGATATTGCGCGGATGTGACCTCCGGAGCTTTTCATTACTTCGGCGGCGGGATTCGTGGAGCTCACTAAATATAGCGGTTTATTGCCGTGGTCGTGCAGGCGGTAAAATTCGCGGTGGGTGGTAGTGGTGATGGTGGTTGTGCTGCTTTCTGGAAGAACGAATGGGTTATATAGACGTACAGGGAGCAGCCCGTGTTACGACGTCTAGCGTAGACAGATATAATGCGGCGGGCGGGCGCTAACCGAGTTACACTTTCCTCAGATTTCCATCTGTGTGGTGTTTCATTTCGATAGACAATATAACGGTTGCGGTTCGCTCGTTCGCGTGTACGGATGTACGGGAGCAATCGGGGATGAACAGTGAAGGGGTGAAGCCCGCTCTCGAAACCGGGACGAGGATACGCGCGTCGGTTTACGCTGTTAGCTTCCAAGAACCAGTTATTTGCAGACACGATAGCGAAACGAAATACAAACGGAGGTTTGCAGCTCGCGCCGCGGAGAATTCCATACAATTCGATTAAGAAAATGGTCTTCTCGGCCAATCGTACCTCCTCGGGGATACTTTGATTGCTTCGAGGGATGTTCGTGTTTTTCGAGCGAATATAATAACTGAAGAGCATTGCACACGGTGCACTCGTACAAACAATGGTAATAAATCATGTGTACGTATAGTAAGCAAAAACCTTTGCAAAGGGAAGACACGAAGTGTTCGACTTCGATTTTAACCCTTAATGGTCCAGAAGTATTTTAAGTTTTCTGGCCGCTGCACAGTGGTCCCAAATGCCGAAAAGTTGGGCAAAATATGAAGGAGTTCTTCAATTTAGCTAAAAATTTGTAGGTAGGGGTTATCGAGGTCGCTGATTACGAATCAAAAGTCATAATTAAAAAAAACAAAATGGCGGCTCCGATATAGCTCACACATATGCGAAAGAAATGTCGGAATTACCTGATATTTGATACATAGTTACTATCGAGGTTGCTGATTACGGATCAAAAGTCATAATTTAAAAAAACAAAATGGCGGCTCCGATATAGCTCACACATATGCGAAAGAAATGTCGGAATCACCTGAAATTTGATACATAGTTACTATCGAGGTTGCTGATTACGAATTAAAGGAAAAATTACAAATAAATAATCAATTGCATTTATTAAATGAAATGACTCCAAAACATCTTACGCCAATTACATATATACTGCTAAGTTTCAAGCAGAATCATCGGAATCATATTCATTATCAGATATGTCGCTTTCTGTGCTGGATTCTGTTATTAACATTGCCGGTTGAACTAATAAATTTAACGCCTTTTCACAGTGGTCCCAAATCCCGTAAAGTTGGCCAAAAGAGTATCGAATTTTATTACTGATAGTTTATACGTTTAATTACAAGGGTAAAAACACGTCGGATTTCGGAGGTATGTGTATTCACCAAAAATGATTATAATTGAGCCCCGCAACCAAAAATAATTTTTTCAGAATGATTTGAAATTTTTTAATTTAATTTTTTAATAACTTTTTAATGAAGCCTCAGTGAAGAAATTGATAATCTTGATTTTCGTCTTATTTTGGCCTCTAGAATCTCCCATTAAAATTTTTCCCAGGGGTGGCCGAATACCCTGTATAAGTAAAAAATCTAAATGAAAACGAAAGAAAGAGAAAACGAAAGGCAATACCGCACAAATGTTTTATGTCTGTCATAAAGTAAGGCAGGTATAAGGCACAATTTACAGCTTACAGCAGTGCCTTCATATTATTTGATTCTTAGTGCTTTTACATGGCAAATGCGAAAAAATGTTTTAGTTTGGAATTCTCAAATTTTATTAACTATTTTCGAAATAAATAATTTTTCATGTAAATAGTTTAATGCAGATTTATAGTCAATAATGAAGTAGATCAACTGAACTAAAAAATTATTTATGCATTAATTTCAAAATTTATTAAATCTAATAATAAATCCACCCAAAATTATACATTATTTATTTTAAAAAATTTTTTTGTATCTGCCACAGTTTCCAAGAAAAAACCGCGTGATTTAGTAACGCGGTCACCCTCCATTATAAAATAGGGTGGTATGACGTAACTTGCAAAAACTTGCAGCTAATTCTTGCAAATTCTGCAAGGTGAAAGTATCACATACAAGCCTGAAAAAAATGGCAGCGGGATCTTGAAGGATGAGTAACTTTTTGCGTACTTGTTTGCGATGCATGCATGAAATTTTACATTTTATTTTCAGTAATGAATGTACCGGTTTAAAAAATTAATGGATAACAATTTTTAATATGTTAGTACTCAGAAATGTTCTACGTACTTCCAGGAACAGCATCCATTTTGCAGAATTGAAATTGATGTCTTCTAAAAAAACTTATGCACTTTTCACTCTGTGGTACGAATTGACGCTTACGCTCTCGACAAACGACTGACTAACGAAGCCAAAGTTTGGATCGCAATTGCCATCCAGGTATAAAAATATGACTCATTTCATTTTCCCTACCCTAAAGAGACATCCTTAAACTGCCGATTCCAACAGGTAAAACCTCCATACCGAAAAATTATTTTTTGGGGTTTTGGCCACGATTTCACGATTTGGGACCACTGTGCGCTGGGTCCAAGCTGTTTTTCATACGAAGAGAAATTATGTACCAAGTATAAAATAAAAGATATTTATTTTTTCAGTGAGAATTGATTCATATATTTTCATAGTGATAAGATCGTGAATTTATTATAATAAACATTCTACTTAAGGGGCCAGTCTACCTTGTAGGCACGAAAAATACATGTTTCTTTGTGATTTTTTTTTGCGGGCTATTAAAGAGCGATTAATTCCGGGTTTTGCAGATACATTTATTATATATTTACCTATATTTACGAATTTTTGCAATGCATAATATCTATTGATTACGCTGTGTTTGTTGATCAATAAACAACAGTTTTTACGAACAGCACTCGACTGCGTATGTGATATCTTGCGAACAAGTTATCCGAAATCCAAAAACCAACGATATTCTTAATATAGATGAGTGTGGTTATAGCATGAACTAGAATTTAAAAAAAAAAAACAAAAAATGGCAAAATGGTAGCTATTTTACGAAAAAATACTGAATGTTTTGGTAATTATGTACTTTAGTGATTCCTCACCAATTTCGATGACCTTGAAATATGTTGTCAAGGATTTTTTCTCTATACATATAACCGCCGCTCGGCCTTAGTTTCCGAGATTTTTCGTCAAAAAGATCGCTGCTACTACAATGAATTCTGTCTATACGTACGTGACTGTGGCAGCGTGTGTGTAAGCGTTGAATCGCCGATTGTTTATTGTTTCTATAGATATATCGAGGCGACCGGCAATAGATGCGTATAACGGATATGCTTAAAAGCTCGATTTGAGTAACCGGCCGCCTATTCTTCCTAGTAACTAATATAATGGATTAGGTGTGGGTTAGATTTTCTTATACCGCCCCCGTAAGGCGGTCGGCCATGCATACATTTTCATGAATGTAACATGTATAAAGAAAAAGTCTTCATAACAGTGACCTTGACAACATATTTCATGGTCATCGAAATTCGTGAGGAATCGCTAAAGTAAATAATTACCAATATTTTCATATGTTTGGTTGCTTTTTTGTTAATAAAAGAAAAAGTATTGCATATATTGCAATTATCCCAGTTCATGCTATAGGAAACCAGATCTAAAGATACTGTATAAATTTCATGTTGATATCTTGAATAGTTTTTCTGTTATCATATACGCAGTGCTAAAAAATGTAGTTTCGAGAAAAACAGCTTTAAAGTTTCACGTCCAGTTGTTATACCTGCGCGCGGTACATTTCAGCAGGCTATAACTTCGTTAGTTTTTCAAATTTCAATTCAATATTTGGTAGATATATTTTCGAGACTAAATACATACTACAAGAAAACACAAAAAAAATTCGATTTTTTAAATCCCACAAAGTAGAAAGACCAAATAAGGAATAAAAGTTTCATGGTGCGTGTAAGGCGACATTGGACTATTAAGGGTTAATGTGCTTTTGCAGAATGATGTACAGTTCCTTTTGGTGTATGTAAAATCTTGAGTGTAGATACTCAACACTTTTTATGATATAACTGACCAAAGTAGGACAATTATAAAGTCTGTATAGCTCAATCGACTATTCACAGGACGTTTTCTAAAATTTATTATCAATTTAGTTCGTAAAGCGTGTATTTTTGTATTATAAGGAAATATGTACCAAGTAGGAGTTTATTGATGTTGCAATACTACAGCAACCAGGAGAATTGCCTTCACTAGGATTTAATAACGCTCACATACTGTAATCACGTACCGAATATTCTGTAAGTGACACTTATCGAGGATTCACTGTAGATCGGTTCAACACGTTGACAGTTCTCCAATTTTACTGTGAAAAACAGAACTATTTAACGGTTCTTTAATATACTTGTCACTTTATGACGCCACTAATGACACTAACATAATTAAAAGTTTATAAGTGTTTGGGGGATGCTTCATAAGATACTCGACGCGTTAATGTACGTTTTCTATCGCCAAAAATATATAAGGTATTCGGTTGGGCTGCTTTTGTAGTCTCTGTATATTATTCCAAAACTCTACTCTCGCAAAATTCCTGGCTACACGGTGAAAATTAATTTTCTAAAATCTTCTGCTACACAGCTCACGGCTCAGCTGACGTTTCTCCCAAATGTGCACTGTCGCGCATGTACCTAGAAAGTTAAACAGTTTCTCTTGAAAGTAACTAGGTTACAGTCACCTCGGTGTCAAGAGAACTCTAAATTAAATTTATTCCCGTGTCGAGGAAATTTGAAACGCCTTTCTTTCGCGGATTAGCGAAAACGATGAAAAACGTTCGACCGTGAAGTATTCCTTTCGTTTCGATCGTAATTGCGAATAAAACAGTTATAGCCAGTATCGATTAAGGGAACAGAGTTCTAGATACGATTAGGAATAATTTACAAGACATCCAATTGCTTAGCACTGACATCAAAGCGTGCGTGTATGGACCAATGCGCGTCGCAGGGGGCTTTGAACTCGTTAAACGCGCTCGAGCTCGTAAATTGTTATTCACACTGGTGGCTTCGTATCGATGGGTTGAATGCGTCATAATTATAATTCCGCGAGCTCCATTGGCCATGCATTATTTTACCCAGGACGAAACGATGGATGGAATAGCCGCAGCGACGCGGCCCAACAACGTTGTATCGGATTTACGTGCTAATTTACCGTTTTATATATCGCCACCTAGTCACGGTGCGAGAATAAAAAATGTATCGTTCATTTTGAATCGCGGCGTTATAAATCTGAGCCTGATCTGCTCTTAAGCTGAGTCGAGTCGTTTGACGGATCGTTCTGTTTAAACATCGTTCATACAGAGACTGCATACCGATTTTTTTCCGTCCAATTTATATTTTTCTTTCTTTCCTTTTTTCTTTTTTCTTTATTTTCGTTTAAGCGTCGTCGTTCGACGCCAATTGATACTCGATCTCCAAACAAAGGCGTAAACTAGAAACAACGATTTTGACGATCGCCAGCAATACTTTATCGACTGGCCATCTTTTCTATAATTTTTATCGAGTTTGTAAAACGCCAGTTGCCCCGTAGTTGTTCCGTACGGTCGATCGGAATTTTACGATAGCTCGATTCCGGCTCGGACGTCGCGGCAGTAGTTATTTAATCGTAAATAGATTGCATGCGAGCCTGTAAAACGATATATTAACGCCGATCCATTGCAGTAAATCCACGACGATAACTCGACTTAACCTTAACGGCTGTTCCAACGAAGTGGCATCGTTCTTCCTGTCCCTTCGATGTTCGTTTACGACCTTACCGCCATTTTATTCGCCGGAAAACACTCGGGGCCGATAAAAAAAGAATAGCTGTAAATCGATGATCGCTAATTTTCTTACGCGATGCATCGTCGGACGCTGAATGGAAAGATTTGCGCGTTTCGTGCCATTTTTTTATTGAATTTTTGTAGAATAGATATTTTGGGTCTTGAGTTAAAAATTTTGTAAATAAAATGCGAGATATACTTTGGAAGATTCGTTGTTTGAAGTTTCGGAAATCTGAAACAAATATGTTTATTATTTATTTTACAGTATATTTTGTAATTTCTTAAAAAGTATACGTTTCAATATTTAACGTGAAACAAATCATTTAGGCTATTATCGTACTCAAATATTAATAAATAAATTATAAACTCATTTCGAATTGACCAAACAAATTTGAAAATATATTTTTACCGCTTCTTTGAGGTTTAACTATAGGGCGAGTCTAGGTATAAAAATGAATCGAGATTGTAGAATAACAGGTTTCGTGGGGGGTTTTAATTTAAAATTTTTTGTTGAAAAAGTTTGTCTAATATAGATTTAATTAAATATGTGCTACTTAATTAATTAATGCGTTTGTTTACTCACTATTTCTACTTGTGACAGTTTTTATGCAAACATAAGGCGATATAGTATCATCTGACTTAAAAAGTTAAATTTGATCATCTAAGAAAGTTTATTGTTATTTTTTAATCTTTAATTGGCATAATATATTAATAAATTGAAGTAACTAACATCGTAGGCCATTTTAATATTAGAAAATATAATATTAAAAATGAAAAGCGGTGATTTCTTTCGATAACTATTTATTTTATATAGTTATATAAACTGATACAGCATAATATTAATTTTCAATAAAATAAATATAGTCGTTGGGGTGGCAAAATACCACATCATACCAGTTAAGGGTCGAAATGCTTTTAACTGTAATTTCGGTCCTCTGAAATAATTCACAGAATAATTTCTAACACGAAAATACAATGTTACATATTTAAAATTATGGTTTTAACGAGGAAAACGAAAAACTTATGCATCATTACATATAGTATTCTTAGTTTACCGTCGATATTATTTTCGAATCAGTTAGAATCAGTTAAGAGAGATAATTCACAGAATCAAATACCAGCGCAAGTAGAAATAGTCAATACTGGCCAGACACGTCGCCAAGTCATACTCCAAAAGATATTCTAACTCGATTTTCTAGAAAACTAAGCACCGTAAATGAATATTCTTTCAAATTTTCGGTTTACTTTTAATGCACAAAATTACCACACTGCCGGTTATACCACTCAGCTTTATAGAATCTGTACATAATAAAAAAACTTTACTACATAGAATAGTGTAAAATGACACAACAGGATTCGAACCAGATCATAAAAAGAACGTGTGTCTAACTTAAAGTTGAATTTGTAGTTTCAAAAGAATAATTTAGTTTTGATCCTCTCGAATACAGTAGTCCTATATAATTGTATAATATTGAATATTCTTAAAAGAATTTTACTTGATATATTTTTTTAAAAACTTATTATGTAAGTGGATTAGTACTATCTATCTTTTAAAATTCTTTCTGTATAATCTTGCCTTCTCACCTTAAAGTACATTTTTCTTACTATATTTTTAATATCATATGAATATATTTATTTAATATCTATAAAAACAGAGGTCAAATTTTTTATATTCAATAAATGCCTAAGTTATGCTTACGTTCGTCTTTAATTTACCGTAACTAGCTAAATTGTTTTACGTTGAATGTTCTTTATACAGTTAACCGGGTACACCTGAAATCATATTTCTTTATCTTCAACATTTCGATTGCCATCAAACTGTATGAAAAGTCATTAAAAACTAAATGTCACACTTTGCAACTTCTTGTTAGGTTTAAGAGTCACTTTGACGACTGGGAGGGGGGTTGTTAAAACAACTTTCGGACGAAATGTTCCATCAGCCATAACTTTTCATTCATTTAAATTATAGATACGTTACTATAAAGTCCTTTCGGCCTACAAAACTGGAACGAATATACATTCGGTGGCAAGAATGCGCCCCGATGCATACACCTCTGTTTACGATCCCGTTGTTCAATTACAAACTTCCATTTTTACCAAACTGTGCATTCCGTCTATTTTATCACTCTTTTTATCGACGCTCTCCATAACTGCCTCGCGTCTCATATTTTGTTTCAACTCTCAACAAACTCGTTAGTTTCTGCGTTGCAGACATCGTGAAACAAGATGAACGCGCCCGGTTAATGTCGTGTTAATTGCATAATACCGAATTCTATATTAAAACGATCGGGACTTTAATTACCATCGTTATTTCCTCGATTACGAAGGATTAATGCTCTGTGAATTATGTTCCATCGCGTTTTACACAAAACATATTTTTTATTAAGTCGTATCTTGCTTAACCCTGACGTTAATTCCAGGTTTAGTAGTGATACATTCCGAAATTCAATATGGATATTCACAAGCAACAAGTTCGATCCATTTCGATCAAAGTTCATCGACACGAATGACTATTTGTGGTGTGGCTCATTCTAGTTATTTTATGGTATAAAAATGTTTTTAGTTGCTAACTATATTTCATACAAATATTGATTAAAGAATTTTAATCAAATTTATAATTTCTTGTGAGATTAGGTAGTTCTAAGTAGTCTAATAATAATCCATCGTTTCGTCTCATTTTTAATAAAACATCTTTGAATAAGTATCTATATAAATTGGCAATAAATAATTTTGGATACATTTAGAACAACTCGAATTCGCGGGCGTCTTTATTTAACTTTATTTAGCTCTAACGCGTCACGGTTGAATCGAACGATATTTCGGTGTTAGAAAATGGCGGGATTCTCGTTACCAGCCGTTTTCTCAAAGCCAGGAACGCGGTTAGGGCAGTTGATATATTTTAGAATCGACCGCGGACGTTCACCGTGCGGACATGTCTCTGTTCTGACCGTAAGAAAAGAAAAAAAAGGAACATAGTCGCGAGGAAGTGCATCGTCGAGCAGCGAGTGGGAATGACAGGCCTATCCTTGCATTTGAAATACGATTGCGACTCTAATATAAAGCATGTCACGGGACCCGGAGGCTTTAGAGCGCACTAAAACCACGGGATCGAGGATGATCCAAAGGATAAAGATTCGGCGGGAGATAACCGGCGCTTCGACCTCGCGCACGAAACACGGTGATTGTTTGACATCTGTGATGTCATTTCCTGTCGCGAGCCCACGCGTGCAGATACGATGGATGTTGCCTCTGCTTTATGTGGTTATGTTAGGTTATGCTTTATGTGGTTAGACTCGGTTGAACGCGATGCACAGTACCTGCCCGGTTCGATACAAAGTACGATTCGTAAATAATCTTCAGTTGGTGCCGTAAGACCAAAGAACGCTCGTAGATAATCGTTGCTTCGAGTGATCGATGAAAAAGAAACGGTTAAAAATGAATCGTAAGAAATTAGGAAATTCCATTGCTAAATAATTTCCTTTTTTGTTAGATGCAGATCAAACATTTTTCTTTTTTCCATCATTGTCAAAGTTTGTCGTCACAGTAAATTTTTAAATGTTCGTAATTTTGCATATATGCTTAGAGATGTTCGAACGAATCTTAAGAAATTAGGAAATTGCGTTGCTAAAGAATTTTACATCTTCTTTGGTAGATGTAGATTGACAAATGTTTTTTTTTTGTTTCCATCATTGTCAAGGTTTGTATTCACAGTAAATCTTTAAATGTTCGTAATGTACATGTGCTTAGAGACGTTCGAATGAATCGTGAGGAATGAGGAAATTGTGTTCCAGAACGATTTTATTTCTCTTTTTTTTGTTAGATGCAGATTGACAAATGTTTTTTTTTGTTTCCATCATTGTCAAGGTTTGTAGTCATAGTTAGTCTTTAAATGTTCGTAATTTTGATTTTGAGTTTTTGATGCTTTGATTTTTATTTGCATTTTGAAACCTTGATCCATCGGTGTATACATTGCTTTTAACGACATCTTCATCGTAAAGTTGCACTTTCACCGAAGCTTGTAAAGTCTTAATGTTGCCACTTTCATTTTGCACAGTGGGACGCTTATGGCTTCATCATTTTTACGAATTTTAATAAAAATTTTCAGGACCATAATCCAAAACATTCAGTGTTCAGGCCCCACGCGTAGGTAGGGGAATATTTCTTTTTATTAGGAATACCTATTTTTATTATATTTTTACGGAACTTGGTTCTTTATTCTATTAAGTATTAAGATTTTCGAGACATGATCTGAAAGAGTTTGCGAAACGCTACCGTAAGTTCTAAAAAAGTTCGTCTTTTTTAAAGTTCTAGATTAAGATACTTTCTTGGGGAGCATAGTCGCTGTCTTTTGTTTCTCCCGGTAAATTCTTGGAACTTCTGAGTACTTGGAATCGATCAGCAGTGACATAATTCAGTTTCGTAAACATGAATTCTTGGCTCGGTGGAGCGTTCTGTGTATTCCGTGTTTCGTTCATGTGTTCAAACGGAATCCATAACAGGAATTCGACGAGAAAAGAACTGGTCTTCGAAGCAACCGTAACAAATTCATGAATATCCCCTTTGTTCGGAGAAAGTTGCGGCTCGATGTGGCCATATTCTAAAACCGGGGGGTAGGTGTTTCAGAACAAACCAATCAGAACGGGTACTCTAACTTTTAAACGATGCACGAACGTCTCTGTTGCATTATTCTATCCGTTAAGCTATCAGGATTGGAAATAGTGGATATAACCGAACGAAGAAATAAATAATATCGAATAAATTTCCACGAGCTTTCAGAAAATTCTTGATCATTAAATTTATTTCGTCTGACAATTCAAAGCTTTCCTGTCAATGTCATTAAAAATGTGGAGTTTATTTGCATGAAACATTTGAAAATAGACTTCGAGACTAATTCAATATAGGAAAGCAGATAATTCTATAATACCAACAAATTTTTTTATTAGTTTACGAATGTTGCAAATATTTTAGTGATTGATAATTGAACGATAGGATGTGAGCAAATTTATTTTCTATCGTTAGTTTCGATAATAAAATTGCACGAAAGAGACCCACTTCTTCTTCAATATTTATGTACAATTGCTTTAACGTTCTTCGACATAATATACTATTTGTTTATAAATTGCTCAGGTTTACATTAAAATGTAAAATGAAATTTGTAAAACTCGTTTTGTCTCAGATCACGAAGAAAAAACAATTGCTTTGTTCATTAATTTATTTTCTTATTTTTAAGTACGTTTTTCTCTCACTGTTAAAAATTCAACAACGAGATGAAAGCGTACAATTTTGTCACAGAAACCATTTCCGAGGCACACGCTACGAGGGGTCATAATTGACCCAGGCTCCCAATGCTAATTTCTGAAGAATTCTATTATTTCAATTTTACAGGTGCAATATTCCCAATCGATATCGATATTATTTGTTCTGTCCCCGTCGTTAAACACGCCCATGACCTGTGTCAACACTCCGAGTCCCGTCTTCTCGATCATAATTAAACGCTGATCACGGTCAGACGCGACCTTTTGTTCTTGTTCCTTGCGGTTGGTGGGTTTCGAGGTTCCAGGTACGGCTTAAAAGGCAATTTACAACTGCGAAATCCAACACCGGCCACACCTCGGGGCCTCTTTTATGCCCGTTTCGTGCGTTTTAATGTTCGATGCGCGGGACGAGCGGACCCTGTCCGCGAGCGTGGTCCCCGGTTCTCTTCGCTATCGTATAGAATCGGCCGCGCGCGTTCAGGGGGGTTCATAACTCCTGAAAAGTTCATAACTTCGGAGAACTCAGCGGAGGAAGGCGGTAAACGTCAGTGAGCAAACTTCGCGCCATTAATATAAGGTCGACGCTCGTTTATACGCTCCACCGACGTATGTAGTTCCACGCTTGGAGATAATAACGCGAACGACACCAGCCCCTGCGATTAAATGTCCGCCGAGGTGTCGTATTTTTGGCCGGTGTCTCGCGAATTTCCACCCCGTGACGCCCGCCTCCGACTCTGTCGCGAAACGACATCTGTATTTCATCTGCATCGCGAAAGGTACGATCGCGTACTCGAACCGTTTTATGCTACGAATAAAACTACGCGTTCCATTTTCTCGTCGGCTACTTTGTGGCGTCGCTCGTGCTTTCGCGTTTTAGAGCACGAATACTCGGAAATTGAGATGTTTACAGCCGTTCTGGTGGCACGAATTTTTATATGGAGCCGTGAAGAAAATGTGTATTCGAGTTGATTGTTAATAACGCGTTTATTTTCATAATTTTATACCGCAAAGTGTGAATTTGTCCGCCATTATTGCCCAGCAGAGCCTCTATTGCCTGAATCATTTTTATTCGAATTGAAGTTTTTCTTTTTATAACAATCAAAATTACTTTTTACCTTAATAGTTTAAAAAGAAAGAGTGTGTTTGTGCTGTTTGTCATAATAAGTAAAAAATATTATAATAGTTAAAGTTTGGACGTTCGAATTGCCCTGCATTGTTAGTAGAGTGTCCTTTGCCTGAATTCTTTTTGCCTGAAATTTTTCTTTTTATAATAATCAAAATTAATTTTGACCTTAATAGTTTTGAAAGAAACTGTGTGTTTATGTTATTTGTCATAAAAAATAAAAAATATTATAATATTTGAAGTTTGGACGTTCAAATCGACCGCCATTGTCAATCCTTTTCATTCGAATTCCTTCTATCGAAACTTTCTTTTTATAGCGATCAAAATTAATTTTCATCTTAATAGTTTCGAATAAAACTATGTGTACATGTTGTTTGTCACAGTGAATAAAAAACTATTACAATATTTGAAATTTGAGCAACTATAAATTATTTAGTATAAATGTTTCGATCACGTTCAGTATATAAAATCGTAGTTAAATTGTATAAGAACGTGACGTAAACAAATTAATATGAAAGTGAGAGTAGATTCCATCAAGACACAGTAATATCTATAGATATGATTATAATTGTTTGAAAAAGGAAAGAGTAAAAATAGCTAAGAAGAGTGCAATCTGGAGAAAAACTATACATGCAATATTATATGTATTTAATATACTACAAAATATCAGGGAATGGATAACAAATTTTTTACAATATTATGTGTCGGGGGAATTTTATTTCCGAATAATGAATAAAAATTTCAGATTAATTTGTAAATTAGACGTTTGAGAATAAATCTAAAATTTGTATTCGTTATTTGGAAATGAAGTTCGCTTACGTATGTGTCCGCTGGAACTCTACGACTCGATTGTTGAAAAGTGGATGTCCAAGGGCCTCAGACAGGGCAATGAGCATCCATTTTTGGAATTATTGTTGCAATTTGTTTGTTCAGTCCTTCATAATTTGCTCGACCCCCGGCGACAATAAGCCCGTGAACCACAGTCGTGCTCACGGTGGCATGAAGTTCAAGGCGACGGTTAGGGAAAGCACAGTTCCCTTTTCCAGACCCGTGGATATCGAGCAGTCGCACGTGCCAGAAATGTCGGTTTCCCCGGCTCCTCGGTGTTCCAGGATAAAGAGAAAGTATTTTCTCGCCCGTGGCGTCGCGACGACCGGGATTAATCCAGAAATTTAATTAACAAAACCGTAAGCGCTTTTCCTCTCGCTTTCGCGCCTTTCCAGACTCGTCGGCTTTACCCTCCCACGCGCCGGAAGTAAAAATAAGATCTAGTATCGTCGATCCTACTGGACATCCTGGCCGTCCGGATAATCGTAAACGCACGAATAATTTTAAATTCGAGCGAACAAACTTCCAGTCATGGAAGATTAAATAGATTTTTCACAGTTTATTGCTTGAAACCGTACAATAATTACACTTAGTTATTATACAGTCAGATATTTGTATTTTTCATTGAAAAGTTAGATGAATTTTCAATTCATGCTTCATTATTTGAGTGCTTCTTAATTTTTTGGGGCTCGTAGTTATTAATCGTGACTAATTATAAACTTTAAAATACACGTGTGGTGACGCCTCCCATGCTGGCCACCAGAGGGGACGCGCTCTCACAAGCGCTAGACCGACCCCTCAGTTCCTATACATTCCACGAACGACTTCCCATCATCCCAGTCGTCTAAGGCAGGGCCTGCTAGAAAGCGTTACTGATGAGTCCACTAGCAGGCCCAGACGAAACGCGCCCCCTCCTTTATTATTTGAAAAAAAGTATTTTATAGCAGAAACTGTTAAAATTCTGAATAGAAATGATAAAATAGTCTGGGTTAAAAAACTACTTTGTAAAAATAAAATTACACAGTGTAATAAAAACAATTGGTAAAAATAAATCGACAAAATTAATAAGAAATAAAGCTACCGTAAACAAAAAACCGCAAACAAAGCTACCGAAACAAAAAACCGTAAAAAAAAACATATTCGGTAAAAAGAAATGGGGGAAAAATTCATGAAAAAGTTTCTTTTCGTTTATAGTGAATCACCAGTGTACGAATACGAGTGGGAGTAGCTGTATTATTATTATATATAATAATGTTACGTATTACATAGAAATTGACAAATTAATAGGATCGGATATAATGGAATGAAATTATCCCTGTCTGGTATTCTGCAAAGACATGTTTGAATAATCCAATATCCGATATAATAGTGTTTCGGGCGATAAAGCGTTTGGATAACTGGAGATTCTGACGAAACGTTGGAGGAATTGCACGAGTCTGATTCCATCGAAACGCTTCTCGTTCGCGCTGGCACTCTCGATGCCCCTGAAATCCTCCTGGCGACGTAAAATCGGCTGGCCCATAAATTCGGTTAACCGGCCCGCAGGTGATCGGTGACATACTTTACGATTGCCATAATAAAAGCGTCGGGAGACCGTCAGAGATGCAGCGCGCGTCGGTAGGCGTTCCGACATTTCGAATCCCTTGTCTTTGCTTCTTTTATCGTCTCCGTTCTCTTTCCATCGATATTCACGATCGTGCAACCGAGCACATAGCACGCGATCGAAAACAAAATGCGTGATACGTACGATGACAGCTTCGAAGCTCTGCGAGGGTTTGTGAAATGTAGCGCAAAAGTTTAGCAACGAGCTCTGATGGTACAGATTTATTCCGAACTAAGCGTATTTACAGAGATTTTTTTCGTACAAATTTATTTCATGCAACAGCTCCTCCGTTAGATAATTTACAAGCAAATTTGAATAGAACCTTTCACGAGATTCGTACGACATCGTATAATACCTGAAATATGTGCAAGGAAGTTTTATAGATTCCACCTGTTGTCAGTTTTCCATATTTACTTAAATTAATTTACAACGATATATTTTATTTGGTAGAATAATAAGATATATTTTTACGTTTAATTTAAGTTGACGAAATCTCTCGTCCAAACTGATTTTCGTTTACCTTTGACTCAAACGTTCCACTTTAATTTTATTTATTTATCTTTCGCTTTTTAAAATTTTTCTCTTTTAACGAGAGATACAAAATCATTCAAATTCTATTTTTATTTACCATTTGAGACCGCCACAGGTTCGATACAGAATCTATGCGTTTAGCACGCAAGATTTGTCTTACTTTTTTCCGTTGCACAACTTCCCAGCCACCTCATTTCGAATATTCCCAACGCAGAAAATCAAATTCTGAAACCAATATCTCCGACTCCACGATGCTCGCGATTGGAAGTGGCAGGATTTATGGCGCGTATCTTCGAAAAACGAACCCGAGAATCGCGCACGACATTCGTTCCAGCAAATGAGTAAAAAATCGTTTCGTAGGTAGATCTGTAACGAAGAATAATTGAAACGACAATAACAGCGATGTGGGGCAATCCCAGCGCGACGGCATTCGCGAATTGCGCCCGTGTTTCTGAGCATACGCGACCAGAAAATCCCCAGTATATATCTCCGTTAGTTACGCTTTTTAACAATTTTTCGATACCGGTTGGAAACGACCAAACGTAACGGATCATTTGGATAACAGCTAGCTAACTTTATGCACATGAAACGTGATTCTAAAAACTGGGACAGGCTGCAGTTTTTTTTTAAAACGAAGATACAAACAGTTGATACCTGCAAACAGTGAGTTTTCCAATGAAGACGCTCCTTTAGAATTAAATACAAAAATGAACGATAATATATCGATACTGTGAAAAAGTTACCTTATAATCTACAGGGTGTTCGGCCACTTCTGGGGAAAATTTTAGTGGGAGATTCTAGAGGCCAATATAAGACGAAAATCAAGAATATAAATTTCTTAATTGAGGTTTCGTTTAAAGTTAATAAAGAATTAAATTAAAAAAATTTCAAATCACTCTGGAAAAATTATTTTTGGTTGTGGAGGTCAATTACATCATTTTTGGTGAATAGATGTACCCCCAAAAATCCTACGCACTTTCGAGAAAAAAAATTCGAGAAGGTGTAAAATTTTTCGAAAATTGAAAAATTTCAAACCGTTCTCAAAAAATTATTTTTGGTTGCAGGGGTCAATTATAATCATTTTTGGTCAATAGAGATACCTCCGAAATCCTATGCATTTTTGAGAAAAAAAATTCCTTACCGAAAATATAATTTCAGGCCAGAAATGTCACTCCAACACGTGTATCTTTAAAAAATCATAACTTCTGGGCAGAATGAAAGATTTTAACGATTCGAAATTCAAACAATGGTAAAATACATTGGATGTGTGTCTATACGTGGAACTTTGAAGCTTCAATAAACAAATTAGAATCTCCCATTAAAATTATTCCCAGGGGTGGCTGAACACCCTGTACATTTGGAATACTGATCTTTCCTGAAAGTTGTCTACCGCGTAATACTGATTGTAATAATTTACTTTGTAATTCTATTCTTTTTTAAGTATGCAGTTGCAGCATCTGCATTTCCAATTTGTAATATCTCTTGTAAAATATAGTCTCGAGCATCAACATTGTATATTCCCCACCTTGTACAAGACCCAAAATCAGTTAACGATTATTCCGTACTCTGGAATTAAATTCTTGCTCCGGTTTGTCGGACAGAGAAATGGATTTTATCGCGCGTTGGACTCTGATTCCGGAAAAGTTTGGAGCGTCGCAATCGTTATCGCCATTACGTGCCAAGAAACGTCCCTAATTGCGTCCGCGTGACTCGTAAAGTTGGCCAGATAGGTTATTGCTGATAAGTGATATCGCTTTTCGCGAGCCACTGCGTTTTTATTCGCGCGCTGCTGGATAAAGATTTCGCTGGGAACAACGGCTTCCGTTTTGGGAAGATGAATGCCCCGGGGAAGAACTATTGTGCTCTATTCTGGTTAACCTTTTTTCGGCTCGGATGAATAACGAGTTCGTTAACATCGCGGATTTTATTATTTAGCTACCTCCGCGGTCAAACTCGGTTGTTTACGACGACGTACGTTAAAATTTAGTGGGCTTTATTGAGTTGCTGGAAGCGTTAGCGATGATACATAGCAAGTTACTGCATATGATAGCGTACGAAGTTTCTGACAATTTGGTAACTAAAAAACATTGATTGTTTCGATATTCATAGAAGATATAGAGATTTAATATTTGGCTAGAATAAAAATAATGATGAAAATTGATTTCTGATGCAATGACGGGTCGGAAATATAAAACATAATTTTTTGATAGGAGATTTTGTTTTCGAAAAACTTGATTTCTAATATAAATATGTTTTTTCTAACATGTGTGTCTGTCACTTGCCGTTTTGTACTAGTTCTGATGCTTTTATTGGTGATGGTTTTATCTGCTTTCTGTCAATCTTCTAATTAATTAGAGCAAGTGTACGTTTGTAAACATCAAACAACTAGAAATAATGAGCTATGATCAGACAGACGCTGCATCTATGTCGATTTATTTTAAATTTTAAGGAGAAAATTAAAATCGATTTTGCAAATACGTTTGGGAATAAGTAAACTATTTCGATTCTATTTACAAACATACACTATAAAATAAAAATTGTTCGTATAAATATTCAGTTTGGTAAAGGCCTGTCCAATTGCCAAAATAATTTTCTATAGAAAAAAATCTAGAAGTCCCAGAAAACAACATTTGTTCTACGCGAAAGAGTTAGCTAGCCCTCTCTGGACCAATTAATTAACAAAAAAATGGAGTCGATGTCTGTATCGGTTTCCGAAAAATTTCTTGTAACACTTTATTTAGAAAGATAATGTTTACCAATAGAAATGCATAAAATGCATGAAATATTTTATTACATTTTTCAAACCCTCGCAGAAGAGCGATTTTTAATACTAGAAAGGATATTCTCCGTAAAGAAATGGTCAGTTAAAATATTAGAACGTTCCAATGAGGGAACGAAAATTCGGATAATCTAGTTCTCATTGTGAATAATATTTTCCAAACATTTTACACAGAAGAGATAGCGTGTTTTTAAGATTCTTCGATCGACGAACTCGACGTTTCCCCCTTCTGGGTGCTTCCAGGGTTAATAATTATCAAAACTCCGGGATTCCGTTCGAGCAGCCGTGGCAAACTCGGTGTCAGCTTCATTACGAACGAAGATCTCGTCAGAAGGATTTAAATCTGGGGCCGCCTTAAATCAAGGAGTACCCCGGACAAATCAGATCGTCGTCGACATCACCCGGCGTCGTCGTCTCTTCGTCGTCATCGTCATCCTCGGGGTTTTCCCTCCGTTTATGCGTCGACGAGGAGGAGGCTTGACATTAATAGTCTCGCGGCGGATAAGCCGTTTTTGAAATGACGTTCGAAGGGAATAATACATGGAGGGTCACTTCTCGGGCTCGTCTCCAACCCCTGGCGAACGGACGTCCCTTTTCAAATAACGCATTTCAAGTCCTTTCCTTTTCGGCGAACTGGAGGACCCTTCACCGAGACTTCCACCCTTACGGAGTGTCTCACTCGCCGCTGTATATCTATCGGGACGGGTATATATAGGTATAGACGATCCTGATACACACGGTGTGTCGGAAATACGATCTCGCTGAAAAGTTTACGTCGGTCGACAATTCTCTGACCAGTTAACGGGGGGAAAACTCGTCTGTGTCTTTCGATAGTTTTCCGATTCTTCAGTTATTCTCTCAAAAGTCTCTATATTTAATCGTATTTTCACGAACTACAAACTATTTAGTCACGTTATCGTGTATCTCTTCATGTATTAACAAAGGCGATCGGTAGTTATCAGTAGACTGCGGATGTTTATGCATTTATGGGAAATTTTAATTCGCAAAAAACTATAGAATGCACTTAATATACAAAAATATCAAAAATACTTAAAGTAAGATACGAATTATTCTATATAGGGGTCGAGACAACCTTCTATAAAAATATGAATTTGCATAAAGATCCCCAATCTAGTTATTAGATAATCAATAAATGATTAAAAGAATTATTTTGACAGTAACCTTTAAAGACATGGCCACGATAACTGCAATAAATTTATATTTTTATTAATTTGAAAATAATTTCAGAATAACGTTTCTAAGACTTCGATCCTGCGGGAATACATAAAGAAAAGTTTTTAACCGAAGTTACCAGACCGGTCTCTTAAAGACTGCATCCTTTAATTGCCCGATAAAATAAATTTACTAACGATGCAAATTTTTCGTTATTACAAAAGAGTGTAGTTTCAAGGGGGAAAAGTGTGTTCAAAATTCCAACGAGAACTTGCTGTTAGGTTAGCAGCTTGTCGTATAACGGTATTGAATATTCTTCTAACGCTTTTGAGAAACTTGTTGCTTACGCTCGCCACTTAAAAAGCTTGTCGATCAAGTTTATAATTATAAAATGTGCAACGGGTCTGTTGATTAATTTTTTTTTTCACAAGCCGTGCTTTGTATGTAAATAATAACATTATGTGTTTATTGCTCGCGTACATGCATTGTTAGTCCGTATAATCATGTCTTTATTAAAATTAGTATTCCCTTCAGTGAAATTAAAATATGTTACGTAACAAAGAACGAGAATAAAAAAATACTTTCCTGCGTACTCGAAATAAAAGTAAACAACTTTTCGATAAATCTAACACATATTGAAAACTTAGAAGTACGTATTGCATTTTCTTTTATATCCAGTTGTAATTCATAGAATGATCAGTATCTACAAGTTTTTTAAAATTCTGAATTTTTCGTAGTTTTCATAAAATTGTCCAATGATGTTACACGGTGCCATATAAAATTAGTTTTCACTGTATTTGGTTTATAAATATATTTGATGAACGTTAATGTACATATTTCTCTTTTGTGACTAATTGATCTGGGATGAAAGTGAATCTAAATGCTGTGTTCTAAGATTAAATTATATAACAAAGGGGAAAGTAGAAGTGAATTTCAAGGTATAAAGTTTGAAAGAGAGGGTGCGTCGGTTACTCGCTGTGTAGTGACACGTAGAAATAAAAAGGTTGCTCGCGAGTCCGCAGTGTTGGGACACCTTGTACATAAATATCGAGGCGCACGCGTGTCGGTTCCTCTTTTAGATCGCCACACTCTCACCGACAACCCTTCTCTTACACCACTTTCCTGTCACTCCTGCTCTCGTCTCCCACACTCCCGGCTCTGCCTTCGTTAATTGCCTCAATTAAATCTTTGTTACGAGCAATTTGAGCCCGGCGATTTTTGGAAGAGGGGTTGAGAGCGAGCTTCTGATACAGGGCGTGCGACGACAGAGGCATTGTCTTGGACGAAGAAGTGCGTATTTGAGGAATTTCTAGAGGACGAACGTAACGAACAAACGCTGGAATCTTTTTGCAGTGTCGACCAAAATTATTGGCAGATAAGGGTGTCCACGTTGACCCAAATTATCATTTCTTCGAAACTGTTATTTCTTTATGTTTCGTTGGAAAATATTTTGTTCGGGGTGAAAAATAATTTTGTCACAAGACAGAATTTTTTATTTGAAACGTTCCATATAAATGAGATATCGACACTTGTATTTATAATTATCGTACCAGTGGTTGCATCTATTTATGTATATACTAGTTTTGTAAAGTATGTTGGGAATAAAAGCTAACTGAAAGGATTTATTTTTATATTCATAAAATTCGTAAACTGTATCATTTGATCAGCTTTTGAATTTTTATAGTCATACTCGAGCCTATATTTCTGAATTATTACTTATTATTGTATGAAAAAATTCATGTAACTCAGCAAGATATGTGTAAATGTGTAAATAGTGATGCAATGTATCAAATCGATATCTTAATCACTTTATCTTTCATAAAATTCTAAAGATATACCTTTTTAAGATATTTTCAATCGTTCGAAAGTTATGACTTCATGGACTTAGGGGAAAATGGAATTGTCGATTTTGAATGTTACCCAAATAATCTAAAAAAATTCTGCGATTCTTGCGCTCAGCGTTCGATGAAAGGCGAAAACAATAACTTTGAATCGCCATTGGCGAGAATTTGCGGTGCACGGTTGGTACGTACATCGTGAAAAATAAATTCGTTTCCGTCGCGGTGGGAGGGGGAGGGGTTTTGAATTCGAACAAAAAACCTGCCGCGTTTCCACGAGACGAAATTTATGCGGGCCAGGAAATAGCGTACGTTTCCAAGTCGATCTATCTTTCTCGGGAGGCAGCCACTTTCGTCGCGTTTCGATCAATCATACCCGTTTACAAATAATGATGTTTAGCACGGGTAACAAAGCAGAGACCGCGGAGGGGCATTGGATTACACTCGAACAGAGTCGTGAACGTGTAATGACACGAGGCGTGTACACCGCGCGTACCGAGTAAATTATTTCGCAATGCGGCAAACGCGTTGTTTTATGCGTCGTGGTATTTTCAAATCGAATCTCTCTCTGGCCATTTGTGTCGCGGGTTACGATAAAGTGATTACGATACGCAGCTAACACCCCCGCGCGTCGCGGCCGCGTTGTTTTCCAATGCCTCTCGCGTTACGTTCGCGGAGATAAATGATAATTTTCATCCGCATCTCTTAATTGAATTAATGTAAACGCGTCAATCGAACGCCCATCAGTGTCGTTATAGAAAATTAACGCGCGTCGCGTCGCGAAAATCGTCCAACGATTCTGTGGCAAACACTATGAAAATTCCACACCGTGTACCGTCATCGTTTTTAACCGCTTAACGAGTTCGCATAACCCGTTAGCGATAGATAGATACTTTTAGGAACGATCTCTGTTCAATCAGACCGTTTAAGGGGCGAAAATTTTCACCTACATTCGACGTTAAAGATTCCACGTTATAAACGTAAGATCTCATAATTATTCGTACATAACAAGTGCAGTTACACTCTTTGGTTGCAGTTTTTCGAAATCTTTATTATTGCACTTTGTTCTTCTCAATGTACTTGTTAGCTTATATTTTAAACATTTTTTTATCAGATTAGTGTGGATATCACAAAAATCGGTAAAAGTAAATAATAAAATAAACATAGTAGACAGCATAAATAGTAATAGTTTAGATATTCGTCAGATAGAGGATGAAGCGCCCTTTAAAATGAGTGTCCATTCAAATCGATGGCGTAATTAGTTCCGGAGATATAAGAGTTCGAAGTGTTTGTTTACTTTCCATTGCTTACGTTGCGAGATCAATGAACTTTCTTACTACGGTCTTGGCAAGGTCGTTGACCTCACGTGCTCGTAGTAAGTAGTAAATATTATGCTTTTCTTTACACGACGATATTTCCAAAACGGAAAGTCGAATCGACATAAAACAAAAACATTTTAAAGGGAAGGCCTTGCTACTTCTAACAGTAGCTCAATTATGGAGAAAACACGAGTAACTTCGAAACTCCAAGTGTTTAAAGTTGATTGAAAGATTGTTTATTAAAATAATACTGTATTTATTTTACGTGTATATTACATATATTTTACATGTTTCATCTTTGGTACAAAATTTAGCTTGTTACGACTTATTATAATTTTTTGTCGATATTGTATACTTAGATTGCTATATAAATTTTTATTTTTGTTCTTGTTTATTAAATCTATATAAATTCCAGGTAAGTGATACTGTCCATTAAAGTCTAAAAGCACGCACACTTGCATATACATAAACATATTTATAGTACATGTACATAGTATACGTGTAGATACATACAATCTCCCAATTATATGTATAACTATGAGTAGCTCAGTATACGACAGTGATTTGTTTTTATAAAAGTGTGTCGCTATAATTTAATTTAACCACCAGTATTTGTATCAGTACAGAAGACACTAATAAATATTTACTTTCTTTTTTATTAATTTCAAAAAATCACGTCTTTGAAGAGGACCAATTCCACCAATATTATTGCTCTCGAAGCACCTATTTTATACATTCGATAAAAATTAATCGATATCGTTTCTCCGTAATGGAACGGGGCTTTGGGCCCGAAGTAATCGCGTCTTGCAGAAGTAGCTTCGCTCGTTAATTCCATGATTGCACCTCTGCGCGACTCGTTACGCAGCCACTTCGCCGTTTCAGTTTGCTGCGTCATTCAACTTGTTGGCCCGTTAGCAGCCGCACGTTCGAACGCGTGGCTCTATGTTTTCATAATACTATTAATTATCAATTATGATAAACGTTTATCCGTCAAGCAGGCCGCGGTTGAGTGAAGTCCGCAGGGGCATGGACCGCCGTTTTTGATTTCTCATCGCGAAGTCCCTGAAGCGCTGTCCATCACCGTAAGTGACGTGGTTCCCTGCGTAAACTCATCGCTCCTCTGATACACGTATGCATATTTTATACTCGTCTCTACGTAGAGACTTCCAGAACAGACGGACGCGTACCTTCTGCCGTGAATTTTCGTGAACCCTGGAAATCTAATTTTCCAAACTTTTCGTCGGCCGGTTCTACGCTGCTCGATTTCTCGAACATAGAATTTCATCGATCGAAAAAGCTTCTCTCGGAAACTCAGTCGAAATTGTATGTACACGTTTTTTGGCCCAAATGGAAAATTTCGAATATCGTTGCACATTTTTTTGATGGACGATAACGTCAATTTTACACGAGAATGTGAATCCTTTCAAATTATAGAAAATTATTTAATTAGTGAAGCTCTTCATTTTAGAGGTATAAACATGATTTATTTACGATTTACTATTTTAGAAACTCTTTTAACCTAACGTGATAGTAAAGTCACACTGTCTATATTTCGTCTGAATTATTCCTATTATCAATATGCATTATTTGGGGGTTTAAAACAATAGTATAGCTTACAAACAATCAGTATACAGTTCCAGTTATCGTGAAGCAAATATATACAGATGAACACACATTTTGAAGATACAATTTCGGAGTTTGAGTGAAAATTAGAAAAAATGTCTTGCAATACTGGAGATTTATTGTGCGTATAAATCTGTTGGAAAGTCTGGGACCGATCGGAAGGTTCTAAGTTGCAAATTGCCTTCTTCTTCGTACGGATAGGCCAATCTACATTTTCCAACGATCGATTCCTTGCGTCTTTGCAAATTAGCCAGACTGCGGTACGTCGTAGGAAGGCATGCTAATTTTTTGCCCGCCAAACGGCCGGATTCCGGTCACGTACTTCACCGCGATTGGGCACCGCTAACGAATTGAAAACTGGTAATTAAAGTTACCGTGACTTTTGATCGCGCGATCCCGAACGTACCCGGGGTCGAGCTGCGCATTTGTTACTGACAGTTCTTGCGTCATGGATCATCGACGGAGTTTCGGAGCCTTTTTCTTCGTAATGATACCATCAATCCAAAACCCTTAATTTCCTTTAACCGAGTTCCTTTGCTTCGTAAAAACAATCCCACAACGTATTAACAACTAGCTGTTATAACAAATGAGAACCTAAAGTTCGCAATCTCGTAATATTAATTCTTTAATTCGTATAATAATTATCTTTAATTGTTTCTTTTTTAAATGTTTAAAGCTGAAAGATAGCATTCGTAGAGAAATTATGAGGCAAGAAAACATTTTATTATTTTGATATAAACGTTTAGAATTTAAAAAATTGTTTTTGTCATCTATAGAATAAAATTAATCGACCGTTAAAAATGGAATTAAATATTCTACTTCGTCTAAATGCGTAATACTTTTACTCGGACGACTGTGTTTGCATTAATATGATCTTAAAGTGATTTTTGCATAGTCAGAATTTGGTTATCAATTTCATTATTACATTCTTTTCTCCTTGGGACTAACCATCAATACAAACTTAATATTTTTTATGAAAATCTTTTGTTTTCTCAGGTTCTACACTCGAACATCGAATAAAATATTATTTACGTTGAACGTCCCATACGCTTGCTCAGTTTTCCTCTCCGCATCGACAAACTACGTATCAAGCTGGTTAAACAAATTGTAAAATTCGTAGGAAAAACCGTCGTTCGAGGCAGTCTCTGTTGGATTTGCGAAGCGTAAAGCGTTTTAAGTTCGCCGGAAAAATAAATATCCGTTAAGGTCGTGGAAATTCAGACCGAAAGGCCGGGTATCGTTTATTTAACTTGCTAAAAGCTCGTAGTTTCGAGGGTCCTCGCGTGAGAAAAGTTTCGAGTCTACTTTGGGGAGAGCTGTCGTCGCGACCTTGATCGCACTTTGTCCGATGCTCACTCTGTGGACCTTGAATCGGAATACTCCAGCTATCTCGCCTCCGAGAGGCCTGAAAAACTTATAATTACTCAGACTCGGTACATGGTACAATTATCAACGTGCACGCGCCGTATTTGCAGGTTTCTCATTAGCGTGCGATTACCCATAAGGGCTCATTAAGCATTCCCGTCCGTTACGGAAGACGGAAATTGTAAATTTCGCGAGATACCCCGGCAAACTTTACTAGAATGACTGCATTTTACGCGGGATGCACTGCTAATTGTAAGTCCGGGCTTTGAGATATTGATATTAGGGCCGCGAATACGTTTCTGTCGGCCAGCGAACGCAAGACTGTCCGCGATACGTTTATTGCTTAATTGCAAGAGGGAGTGGAATTCAATTTGCTTCTCGTCGAGTTACGTTTATGTTTCCTGATGTCGTTTAGTTTTGTTTATCGTGATGCGTAATCGCTCGAAAGGGTTCGAGGGGCAATTACTCTTCGTTGAGTTATTTGCAATCGCGCCTATGGTTGCTACTATAATTTAAATGCCTTTTGCTAATGAAAGTTAAATAATATTAATTATTTACCGGTCGAGGTATGCGCGAGTTCTCGATGAATATGACGGTAATAATTTATTCGATTCGAACGTTTCGAGAAAGATTTTAATCCCTCTATTTTGACTTAAATGCTATTTTCGATTTCTTTTTATTAATATTTTCTCTGACGATACGAAATGTCTAATAGTGTGAAAGGGTCTAAATATGGTTTTCTTTTATTTATTTATCGAAGGCACGAGTTTTCATTTTTATTTGTTATTATTTAATATTTTTAATGGAAGAGAGAGTTCTTCTTCAGTCTCTATATCGATTTACAACTTTAATAATTTAAGAACGTTTCGTGAGTTATTATTGTCATTTTTAAAATGCGTTGATTAAATTACTGTTCCCTTAATCAAATATCGAATTCCTGTATTAATGAATAGAGCATGAAACATGTTTTCATTAATATCTCGAAAACTATTAACTATTAGCAGAAGAAAAATGTTATCAACGTAAACAATGTATTTTTGGCAGCTAATTTAATTATATAGTCAGATTGTCTTTTAATGTCTATTCAAAATAAATGAATGAATGAAATCTCACTTTCTTTACGAAGTTACCACCTGTTTGAAGCATTTAGTTAACCCTTCGATTAGTCCTACGTTTTTCGAGCACAATAAATAAAATACTTTTCTAGTATCTTAAAAAATATTCGAATAATAAATTCGATGAGCGCAGAGTACTTTGTCCATAAAGGAACGCGGTGGATTAAAAATCGCGTTACGGCCGCGGAAGAGCGCAATCCAAAGGCATTTCCTTGGCGGAAGGTCTTTCGAAATACGAGATCACAATCGAGATTAAAACGGAAATCATTTCCGAGCCATAATTCCCGAGGATGACGAAAGTGGATTCGCCTGGAAGCCATGAAAGTAAGAAAAAGAAGAGAAACGCAACGAAAGGAAGCGGTTCGGAATAAATCGCCGGGTGACGAGGGGAATTCTTTTTAATTGATATCGCTAATTATGACCCGATAGGGGGCGTGGCCGTGTTTCTGGCTACCACAGGTTGCATTCCGACAAAGCGTGGCCGTGTCAAATTGGCTACGCGCACCGAAAGCCATACTTAACCCCGCGTTCGCGCGAAAAGAGGACGAAATCGTGCAGGTGAGCGACCACGGCGACGAAGGGGGAGAGAAATGAATAAGTGGAAAAAGACAGGTTAGGAGGGGCTCGGGCGAAACTCGAAGAAAAGGCCTGCGGATCCGCTTTTGTACTCGCGGCGCGTTAAAGGGTCACGTGTTCGGTCGGGACCTCGCCCTTTAAGTCTAATTGTTACTTAGTTTTAATTGCTGCCGGCTGTGTTTTGCATAAGTGGACTCGGAGCCCACCGCTCTGCCACTCCGACCACCTCCTCCCCGCCTCCCGCTGGTTTGTTTTTGCTCCAACGGCCGTGAAGAAAGAGCACCAAGAACCTGAATCTTCGCGCCTGCCTCGCGTGGACGTGGATTAAATTGAATTAATTTCGGCCTCTCGTTCCGCGCCGCTCCGCAACCCGGGGCCCAATAAATAATTACCGTCTTACATGACGGCTGATAAGTAAATCTTTTTAAGTAGAGGATTTGCGCGCGATCGGGCGACGATTAAGGGGGTTTGTCGTTCACTCGGACAACCGGCACCGGTGGTCAACGATACGGATTATCTCGGTGAATTCAAACCCTCGTCGCGGGATGTGTTTCCCCCCCAAACTAACGTGTTTCTTCATGGTTTCAAATATTAACACTGGAACTTCTTGAAAGAATCGATTCTTGAGTCAATTCTAATCACCACTTCAGTAATTCTCAAAATATTAGTGGGTTATCGTATTTCATATAAACTTCAAAATCTTTAAATCAAATTTGCATATTTATAATTTATATTTAAGATATGATAAATGAAACAATAATTAACAAAGTTTACATTTGCCATCAATACTACTGCGAATGAAATAGCTCCAAACAGTACTCTTTGCTTTGTGAGACACTAGAAATGCAAATTGATTACAATATTATTAAAGCAAATTAATAATGGTTCACTCCACACCAATCTCGATCGTTTTTTCCCACGATGTCTGGAATTTTGTTTAAAATTGAATGTGATATAGAGCATACGATATTAGAGGTAATTTAAGTTATTATTTTGCTGGTTTCGATTTTGTTTAAAAAATACGGACATCTGAAGTTTACGACTTCTAATATTCATTAGAATTTCGCATTTTTTATCATTTATTGCACGTGTCCCATTTGAGTACACATATAATACAGCACAGAAAAATAAAACGATAAGAATTAATTTTCAATTTATAAATTGAAGTTATAAATTTTTGATTGTAACTTTCCAATAAAGCGTTAAGCAATCTCCGTTCATAGAACATTTTTTTCTAAAATCTGGTAAAGTTTTGCACCTTAAATCCAGGACACCCTGCATAATTATTAAAGATTATAAATTTCATTTATCGAGAAAGACTCACGCAAACATCGAAAGCGTTACGATAAACACTCGAAGGCTTGGAAATCTGGCTTTTTCTTTTAAACGATAGTCGAGGATCCGGAAAGGGAGGATCGAATAACGAAATCCGTCGCGGCGGAAATAATTTCGATGGTATTAACGGAGTCTGCGCGATAACCGGTCCGCGAAATGACAGACGACAGTTTCCGTGGAATAAATTTTTCATTCGCCGGGGCGATATTACCCTCTTCCGTTTTCGAAATCATAAATATTCGCGGGCATCCCGTCTGCTACTGCGAATTTGTACTTGCCCGCGGTGCTACCTGCTAATCGATAGATTTGAAAGTCATGGCGCGGCGGCCATTTGAATTTCAGATTCGAGATCGGGGGCAATATGACAACCTTAGTGGTAGTTTAGTCTCGAACCTTCCCTTAAGCCGCGAGGTAGAGGACGAAAGAATAAAGGGAGAATGGACGACGAAGGATCGCGGAACGTTGTCGCAGATTAATACAGTATTTTTTTGCGAAAGGCGAAAAAGATGAAGAGGAAGACCGCCCTGTATATCATACCCCCGCTAATGACTACGAAAGTTCATTGATGCTTCTGGGTGAGAGGGAGACAGTGTCGTCGAAACGGATGTCCGAAAGTATCGTGGAAATCAAGATGCGGGGTTCGATTAAGACCAGCTCGAGGGTGGGGGCGTGGATGGAGGGAGAAACAGTATGCCGAATAAGGGAGAGAGGAAGATTGAGCGCACAAAAGAAGGATTTTGCATGTCTGATTACTTACGGTAAAGTGTCTTTGTGACTCCGAGGTTCCTTCGCTGAAAAACGTTGACGTTCTAGAATGGTTTTATCGGTCGATCGAAGAATCCCATTTCTTCCTTCATTCTCGTCGTTCTGCGAGGGAAAAAGGAGCAAACGAGGAAAGCCAGTGCAGGGAAACGTTACGACGAAATGTAATCGTGTTTCCGTTGCAATTAGATCGAATCCAGGAACGTGAGAAAAGCCCAAATACGAAAGTTATTTTTCTGTTTTGCGAACAAATTAGTTTACCAAGACCATCAAGAAACCTTTTGTTGTTTACTTGCCATTTTAGGTGTTTCTGTTATTTACACCTCACGAGTATTTGTCGAATTTTTAAGAAAACTTGTGGAACATTGATACTCGTTAATGTTTTAGAAACTTAAGGGACAGTCGAGGATTCGTTGTGTGTTAGAAGTTTGAAATAAATATTTTTCAAAGTTTTGTAAAAGAGAATCTCGAACGTTACTCAATTTGTAGGATTTCAAACTACACGCAAACAACTTTTCTATTCTACGAAAAAATTAGTTCACCACGTCCATCGATAACTAAATCAGTATATTTATAAAATTGTTCGATCGATAAATGAGAATTGTTCTGTAGAAGCGTCTGGCATAGCTGATGTAAATGGAACATGGTTGAAGCAAGTAGCACGCTAACAGCGTATTGACATGAACCAGCTTTGGATCCTTGTCTCGTGGAAGCTTTTCATTTCGTGTATATGAAAATTTGACGACGATTTTAGTAATAATTTTCCTGTCCAGGTACATATTTGACTTTAATATGTTTCATTAGTAATCAATTTTTCATAGGTGTTCGTATGTTTATTTCGTCTCTTCCTCGCGTTTTTTTATATTTTATTTGCTCTACTTGATATATTATTTACTTTTTTGCTTTTATGTAAACATGATCTAATTTCTACAAAAAACATTTACGAGTTTCTTGGTTCGGATTTAAAACCAGAAAAAAAATGATTAACCCAGTATAGGGGGTGTAAGTTCTCTATTAAAATAGGTCGATTGAACAATTTTTCTACAATACAGTTTATTGAAAATCCCAATTTAGTTTGTAACAAATAAAAATGGCTAAAATCCTCAATCATATATTGCGGATTCAAACACATTTTTGTTGTCTAACATTCCATATTTTTGAAATTAATTTTCGACTCGATTTACAAATTTTTTGTAGTTGTCTCATTTTAAAGTATCATTTGACGCAGAATTAAATAGTTCCCTGGAAAGAGAACATAGATTAGAAATGTTCGAGTTTAATTTTATCGTGACATTATGCTCAGCATTATTTGTAATTAATAAATCACTTTCTCCTCAGTGGAATATTATTTTATTACATATATTATTATAAACCATACTATTTGTAATTCTAATGGGGTTATCTATACAATAAATTATGATTTACTTCTTAGAATGAAAAAAGGGCGTATATTACGCTGCTCCTTTCTCGCTATCCCCTAAAATTTATGCAACGTATAATTTACCCTATTTTCAGAGAACTTTTGTAGAGTCATAGTCACTATAGATACTTGTAGAACATTTTAATTCTCAAAAATCTACAGAATGCATTTAACATACAAAAATAAAAAGTACTTAAAGTAAAATACGAATTATTATATTCAAGGGTCGAGACAACCCTCTACAAAGCTTCCATTTTATTATTTCTATTAATAGAGATATGATTTTGCATCAAATCCGCATGTCTACCGGGAAATAACGTTACCTTTGAAACCGTTGTTCTGAATTATTTCCAATTTATTTTCCACGTTCGAGCGCTGGCGAAAGTTTGTAAATTAAAAATGACTGTTCGTTCCTTTTCTTATTTAGGGTTCGAGAGTAGAAGACCGCCTTAATGAACAGTAATAACGCGCTTCTTATCTGGCGGGCATTAAAACGACCCAACGCCGTAGCCCGTTGCTCGCGGACGCGAAAAATGTAGTTAGCGGTAATATCGTACGTGCAATGAAATAACGCGCGGCGTTACCGGCGTGGCTGAAACGCGCGGCCGTTTTTTTGTTCGGCTCGAGGGCAGAGGAACGATGGAAGAAGGATCGTGCGGGAGGGGAAGGACGAGAAAAAGGCGTCAGCCGTGAGAGGGCACATCAGTGGTACCCATGAAATAATAATGGTATATATAAAGTGTAATTTAGCTAAACGTATGCAGCGTTGTATTGAAGCTCGGCTTCGAAGTCAGGGCTGTGCCAAGTCGATCTTACGGCGCGAACTTCCGACTCCAGTTTCGGAAAATTTTAATCGAACAAACAACGAATACCAATTTATTTATCACGTTTATTCGATGGAATTTCATTTTTAAACGTTCGTTGTGATCCATTTTATAATTGAAATCTTAATCTTTTATTTGAAATTATTACTAAATAGTAATTTTACCCATTTCTGTTTATATATTTTATTTCCATAGAATATATTATATAAACTTTATTATTGACTTTTGTCTCCTTATACTTGGGAAAGTGGGTGTAATATACTCTCATAAATAATATTTTGTATAGGAATTTCATTACTATCTAAATTGAAATTTTTTAATTGCATTTGTATTTTATTTATCTTGCATTTATTTTAGTTTCTCGAGTTTTTGTTACTTACAAGGTCTTCAACTTGAGCTGAAACATTGACCACTAAATGTAAGTTTGCAGAAGTTTCACTACCAAAAAAAGAATTTTTAGGCCCTTTGCTTCTCATTCTTGTGACATTTCATTCGTTTAAAATGTTTCTTCCAATGAATCTTCTACAACTCAAATTTTGCATCTTGTTTATACATATATTTTCTAGATCTAAAATTATATGTTTCTTTCCAAAAGCAACTAACAATAAATATACTCGAACACGAGGAAGAAAATTGTTTTTAAAAAGTAAAAAAGGTGAAACTTATACCAATGAATTGAAATCAAACGTTACTATATTTTTCAATCTTTATAATATGTAATTTTACTTTAGCTCCTCACCTACAAAAGAACACAAAAATTGGTTCTTAAGAGATTGCTTGGTTTTGATTCTGGAGAAACAATAGATAATAGGTGACGCGAGTTCTAACGAGATTAGTCGGTGCGATGTAATTGAGCGATTGCTAGCGAGAATAAAGAGTGGCTATCGGTCGTCTTCGAGCATCGATTCACAATCGTACGATACGCGCGTGGTACACAGGTCGTGGAAACAATAGGTACGCTTATATAGTGCTGTCATAAATTCTATTATCTCCAATGGCACTATTTGTCACGAGCCAGGGACGATCCTATATCGATACCTCGACGTACGACCGATCGGGACAACCATCCTCGCCGATTTCTTCTTTCCACTCGTTCTGAAAAAATATCACAGTATCCTTGAACCATTCGTCCTTTCGCCCTGCCTTTAGTTAACGCGAAATCATTTTTAACTATGTTTAGTATTCACTTTGTTATTTATTATTTTAAATCGCACTGTATTGATTTGCTTCTCTTTTTAAACATAGCCGAAAAGAGTTTCTTTTCATGGAATATTATGCTACTGATTGTGTGCTGTTTCATATTAATAATTTCACGTGTTATAATTAAATTATTATATTAGCTTACTGGTTTTTTTTCTTTTCTTTCCAATTTTTTTCCATGAAATTTTAGTTTATTTATTTGGACTTACATAACCTATGGTCTTCTACACATTTCTGTTTAATTGTTGTCTACTTAGGTTAGTAAATCTGTTGTTTAACTCTTCGAAGCACACGATTTTAAAGTAAACAAAAAACCAAGTTGTACAGAATATTTTTAATATAAAGTAGTGGGAAGTAACATTGATTTCGATTATTTAACATAAAATATATGTGATCTTTTGTCGTGGGTTACAAAATATCCAACCATGCCTAAAAAGCTAAGCAAAAGGTGGGACTATTTTTAACTCATCTAACCTCGAAGAGTTAAGATTATCTGCTCTCTGTTTCCATGTTTAATTTGCACTTATGCGTAGTCTTTTTCACTCAAGTCACGTTTTTCCAACTATTAACAAAATTTAGATATATCGTTTATGTTGAATTTGTCCAATTTCAACTTTAATTGAGACTTACAACTTACCATCAATTTCATAAAAATACTTTTATGGCTTTTCTTGCACGTATGCTTTTCTCAATTTCGTAACAAATTTTCTGTGTATAAATCATACTAGAAACGATGTACGTTTACTAGATCAAATTCATTTATCGGAAAATATCCAGAAATCAGATAGAGATAATTAAAAAGAAACAGGAACTGCCCCCAAAATTAATGATGTATGAAATGAAATATAGAGAGTACAAACCGAAAATTATTCTTACCATTTTGCATCGTATAACAACAACGAAAAAATAATTAATGTGGTCTTTGTAATTATGTAGAACAGAATCCCGAAAATTAAAATAAAAATAAAATTAATTTTTTCTCCGAAAGAAGCAAACATACGGTTGTTAGCCATCAAGTGTTCGAAGACATTTCGAACTTTTTTCCCATAGATAACTCATCCTTTTTTAACAACAAAATTCATGCCGTTATTAAATAACTTATTGGGAATAACACATCAAATTGTTTTCGTACTATTTTTGCGACATCTACAAATACAGATCTTTTATTTTAAAAGTTTATTCTCTGAATGTACACATATTTCTTAGCTCGATACATTTTAATACGTTGATTTATATAACAAAGTTTTCAGAAAAGGTTCTCAGCAATGGCAGAAACGACAAACATTAAACAATATTTATGTGTCTTGATTTACGAACTAGAAAAATTCTCAATCGAAAGAAAGAACTAATCGTTACAATAAAATCTATACCGTCGATTAAATATTGCAAATAAATCATTATTGAGAGTTTAATTCGATTAAAACTCTACTCCGATTTATGTGCGCGTGCGACGTAACCTTGGCGAAACTCGCGCGTTTCTCGCGACAGTCCACGTATTAATTATCTAAACTATGTTCGTAAACATGCATCCTAGGTTTATTTTTAAACGTGAAATTATTCACTGAATGGCTGGAAGGTATTTCGAAAAGAGGACGCGCGCGGCGAAGCATGCTCGCGATCAGAAATTCCCCGGGTGGCGGTGCCCCGCGAGAAGTGACATTTTCGGGGCCCGATGGGCCCATCCCTGAGTTATGCCACGAGATGGATAGCCTGGGGCCCGCGGTGAGTAAATTACAAGGTAAGACGGAACGCCGACTGCCTTGCTGCCCCCCTCCCCCTTCCCTCCCCCCGCCGTCGCCGATCTTCTTCTCTTAGCTCGCTCTTCTCGTCTCGTCTCCTCTTGCTCGCTTCCACTCGGTTCCATGGGACTTGCTCTCTGCGTCCATCGAGCGGACCGACCGGCGAGGGGCCTCACGGCCCCGAACATCCCACGAGCATCCGACACTTTGGGCCCTGCTATGATACACCTTTGGCGTGGCTACCGTACTGCGAGATACTCTGCCTTCTTTCCTCATCCTTTCGCCTCTCCTCACCCTCCTTTCCTTTCCGCCTCGTCTCTTCCTTCTGCGTTCCACCTTCTTCATCGTATCAATTTTTTCTGCCCTTTCTTTCCCTTCTCTTTTTCCCCCTCTTTTTTTCTCCTACCTTTTATTATCCCCCTACCCCCGACCGTTTCTCCGGTTCGTTTTGCTCCATTTTTTCGCCGTTCGCGTCGTTTAAATCTCACCGATCCTCGGATTCACCCTTCGCCTCGTCTTTTGTTCTTGTTTCGTTTTCTTTTTTTCGCGACGGTTAGAGAGGAGGGGGGAATTCTATTATCGTTATCTTCGGACGGGACGATACCGTTTTTGTCGTCGAACGCCCCGTAATGGAGCCGCGAGGAAATTGCGTTTCGAGTTGCGCAACGGGGCGAATTATTAATTTCGTTGGCGACGACAGCGAATCGGAGACGGGTCCGAGACGTTTACCAGAGGATCGAGCGTAATCTTTTTTTGGTAATCCTTTCGAGACGTAAGAGCCCCGTAGCGAAACCCCCTATTTCGAGTGTACACGTGAAATTAAGGTTGTATGCATTTCGACGCCGTGATGTTATTTCGCGCGATATTAATACACGGGATACCCGCGTAAGCGGTCCTTCTTATTTCGCGTGTGTTCAACCCTTTGCGGTTTCGGTGGTATCCTCGGCGTACTTCTTGCGCGTATTTTTTAATTATTTTAACGAACTCCTCGATAACGAGTACTTTTCTACGTTGATTAGATTTTATTTTTATTTTTGCAAAGCCCATAAAGTTTGTCGACGAGTGCAAACGAAAAATAGATTTCTATTCACATACAGTGAATAATTACGTAATTGAAATTTGTGCTTTTTAAAATTTATTTTTTTAAAATTATTATTAATATCGAAGCTGGAAATTTCAACACTTATTTAGTACATATGTACGTATACATATGTATATCAGAGTATATATTTTCGCTACGTTATTTTCGAAGATTACATTTTTTAAATTTTTCTCTTTGCTCTCAGAACAGTAACTTTGGATTTCAAAGATGTAATTGTAGTATTATAGTATGCTATATTTTATAATTTAAAGAAAATGTAATTTGGTTTTAATAAGTAGGTCAATAATTTATACATACGATATCGTTTTAGCCCTCTTTGTGTCATCTGTAAGTTATAAAATATATTACATTATCAAAGGTGTGCTAATATGTAGGTCAATAATTTTTTCGATAACGTTTTACCCTTCTTTTTGTCGACTTTAAATTATAAAATATAGTATACTACAATAGTACAATTAGATCTTCGAAATACAGAAGTTACTATTTGAAAAGCAAAAAGAAAAATATATTCTTAAAACAGTAATAACAAATAAATTAAAGGAACGTTGAAAATAGAAAAGAAAATTCTAATATCTTATCATTTATATTCCCATTGGTATTTTCTCTAAGATTATTATTCGCCTTATGAGATATTTCTTTAAGTTTCTCAAATTTGTTTGTCGTAAGGTACACGTAATCACAAACTTTGAAGCGGCTCGTAAAATATTTAATAACGTATAAAGATAAATAAAACCTTAAATGCCCTCTTGTTTTGTTCTCATATTAAATGATAAAATTGTAAAACGATGTACTGTAATTATATCGGTCGGGGGAAAATACGAAAGCACGCTTTTAAGTTGATTACAACGTTTCGGCCATTTAATTTTGCGGTCCTTTTCGGGTATAAATTACATACTAGCCTCATAAAGTATTCATGATTCACACATCGTACTTTATATTAGGTCATCCCATAAGTTCGGGCCATTCGCGCTTCTCAGGTCAACGAAGATAAGATCTATAACTTGCAATTAACATTACAAGAAAAATGAAATTTGTCAATGATAGAGGATACTCGAAATTTTAAATTTAATTCATAGTTGTTTGAACAAAATAGGAAATAAAATGAAATTTGTACGACGGTTCTCAGTGAAAGCCAAAACATCCTCTTCAAGTACTTGCACAAATTCCGCAGGACCGTCAAAGCATTTTATATTACGAATTGCGGCCAAGTAATGAATCTATTATACCTGATACATACTGCGATTAATTAGAAGAACTATTATCGAATACAAACGAATTATAAATTTGTTTGGGAAATTTTATTAGACGTATTTTATACTATAAACATTGAAACATTTTTTAACGAGTAAAAATTTGAAAATATCAACGTGTTGAAAAACATTTGAATGAAAAATCAAGCGACTCTTAAAGTGACTTTGTAATGGTTTTCTTGTAAAATAAGTGGGAGAAAATGCACTGGTATATCAAAAATATTTAAGTTCTGGTATAATAAAAAATTCAGTAGTTTATGGGGCGATCTAATACTGTTTATACGCGAACAGGAGTGGTATGCTTTCGCTTTCATGGGAAAGGGAGCCAATTTACAACGGAACCTAATAATCTTCTATCGAGAGGTGTTGTTATTACGTATTTCCTCGGACTCGTTTGTTACCGAGTAGCAAAGACTAGAACGAAAATCCTAATTCTACGATAGAACTGGGCGCAGCTGTAGACGCTAAGACACGTGAGAATCTGTACGCGGAAATTACGACGATGCAAATCTCGTTTCTGGCACGTAGTTGAGTGGCGTAAAGGGCTTAGTGTGGCGGCTCGGTTGACTGGTGCGAATGCAATTAACCCTTAACTGGTAATGTGAAATTTTGATGCAGTTGCGTATAATTTGGTTAATTAAGAAACTCGTTTATTTATACAGCGACCGACGTGGGAAAACGAGCGCGGAAACACTGGCTACCGTCGAACAAAATCCAAATCGCACGGTGCATTGTCGTCATAATTTTAAAGATCCATAGTAGAATCCCTTTACTTCTGTTTAAAACTAGAACTAAACTTATGGTGTATCTATTTGTACCAAAGAAATTAAAACGATAGATACTTGAAGGAATGTACAATGCAATGGAACTAAATGTTTATTCGTTATCTTCTCGAAAAGAATGGTAAATTTTTATTAGAAATTACGAATGGGTCATTTTTAGTTGTAGTGTTGAAGAGAAACAAGGTCTCTGGTTTCTGATTAAATAATATAAATCAACGAGAAATAAAAAAATAAGAATTTGATCAGTTGTCGAACTGTCACGTGTTTATTCCCATCGTGTACGTAGCAGTTTAACCATTTCTTCGAGAATTAAACTTTCTGAGGGGTTCATTAATCTGAATGTTTGCTTATGAAATTAATTTTATCTGCAATTATACAAACCTTTTTTGTTTGCTTTATTTATTCGAAATAATGTTTTTCCATGCTTTTCGTATTGCTTCGTTTTACTTCTATAGTTAGATCTACATAGTTTATTTGTACGATTAGTTTTAGTTTCATCAACAGAAGGTAATATAGTCAACAAGGATATTCCATATTCGGAGATATATTCGAATACCTATGTTTCGATAGGGGAGCATTCCAGTTAACAGATATTTGGATCAAGAAATTTCTGCTGTATTTTATTTTAGAACTCAGTTATTCCGACACAGAATAGTTTTTACCCCTATCAACTTTTTCATCGCAGAGGTCGACGATCTGTAAATGGAAAAGTTAATGGAATCGACCGGCGTGTATGCATCGGATTTCGATGAAGCTTTAATAACTGCTGATAATGAATTTTCAATTGCCCCATAAAAAGCGATTCCGACAGCTTGCGCGTACGTAGCGTTGATTAAAACATTGTTCCGCATTCGCTAAATCGGTCGTTTATTTTCTCGACTACTCAAGCTTTTTCTATTGCATCGTTTATATCTTTGAGAAGAAAAAGAGACAAATCTTCCCTACGTACGATGGCTGAAACAAAGAAACGTTATTCGCGAGATGATCAGTGCTCGTGGCAGTTCGATCGAATATACTGTAAAAAACCTGAACTGATCAATTTTCCTACGGTTTGTTGAAAGTATACTGTAGTTGGACTACTCGATCAGTGAAATATGAATGGAATTGATGTTTTAAAAAATGTACCGTGGTACTAAATTAATTATGAATAAGTCTGCCTTCGAAGCAATCACTTTTGGTTACTATAAAAGTAACATATGTTATAACACTTTTAATCCTTAAATTGTCGTCTTCGAATCGTTTGATTTCACATGTTGGTAGCTTCTGATTAAAATTCTTCTTCAAAATTGTTGAGAAAATAAAAAAAATTAATTAAATTAATTTCTTGAGAGACAGACAATTTTATTTTTTCTTAAACGCCCAATAACTGATACAGTATTATTTATTTATAATGATTCGATTGAAATTCGAATTTTAGAATTTAGAGTAGAATTTAAAAATGCAGAGCTCATACAGTGTGCCCATTTTTTGTTATATAAACATTATATCTTCGTGTAAGTACTGTATAAATTTGTTGTAGCGTATATTTTTGTTTACTGTATGTTCCTGAATTCAATATTACGTCTGCATAAACGTTGCATGTCCATGCCAGAGGGTATATAATATTCGTATAGAAAATTTCTGACCGCATAAATGTAGTATGACCATACTAATCTGTTTTTTCATAAAACAATTTGAGATTATACGACAAATATTGTGAAAGACTTTTAATATCCATCGCGCAAAAAACGAGTTTCTATTCCTATTAAATAACGGAATTATCTCTATAAGGTTTTCAAAAATTCATCAGCAAGATTCTATCTGCAAAATCAAATGTGATGACATTTCATTAAGAAAGGAGATAATTAGCACGAATTAAACTGAACATAATTTAATTAATAATTCATTGGTTTGATGTTTCTGTAATTTGCAAATTAAATTTTAATTTTTTCCTTTATACAGGTATAAAAAATTATTAAAAATGATAAACTTTCTTTGAGAAGACTATTGTTACATTACATTACTTTTAATAAATTTCATTTCATTAAATTTATACTTTATTTGAATTAAATAATTGCTAATCGTTTATTCGTGTTACTGTTTTAATAAATTGGTAATATTTTCAGTTATTATTCATTTCACTCTCTGTTCCACACAACATTTCAATATTTTATTGTACTTGCCTGATTATTGCATGTTTGTACTACTAGTCAGACATCTTGAATGATACCAGAATTATTTATTCTATTACAAATTATAAACTCGATACGTTGGACGACAACTTTAAAAATTAAATACATCCAACAACAATATTTAATTCTATATAAATGTTTCGTCGTTACAACTACAAATTTGATGTGTCGGACTAAAATTTAAAAAATATGGATATATTTAATTTTTAGAGTTTTCGTCTGAATATAATAATTTAACTTTGTCCATAAATCCAGTTCATAATAATTTACGTATACATGTAAAAATTCATTGAATCTTTAAACCTGTTTTCCACAGAATCACTAGAACTGGCCACACGATATGTGTGCTGTAAGCTACCGCTTTGCCAGTATAGTGGTCATGAATTAATTTGGCGTTTCGTTTAGGTACCATGGTTTATAAACGAAAAAGATACATAATTGGCAGGCAAAAAAGTCACAGGTTTCGATCGTTGGTCCCAGTACATCGGATGATCCTCGAATGTGTTGAAAACGCGTTCGCTGCCATTTCCTTTCACTTATTTACCGATCGTACGCCGATTAAGCCCTAGCATCGAACGGCTATCGTATTCGTGGAAAAATTGGCGAATAATTAATGACCATCGCGATTCGATATTGACAACACATGCGACCGCTGCCAGCGAGGCAAATCTGTGGCGACACATGCGTGGAAAATCGCATGCACCACTCGGGGGATGCGTGACATCTGTCCTCACTTTGACCGTTCTAATGCACGCGTTACACGATTCGACAGCGTTATGGTCGATGTCTTCATATTGGCCACCCTTCGATGTTCGTTCGGACGCTGAACACTGTTAAGCGAAAACTTACTCGGTAGTTGACCCTTCGTGAAACATTTTTTTCATAGAAATCGTGCTTCAGGGTGTGCACTTGTCACGAAAAGCGGGTTGACAAGTTGAATCAAATTAAATAATCGGGTTTTAACTCTCCAAGGGTAGCTTGAAATGGGATCTATACCAATATTATATTTAAGCCACGTAATTTAAAATGTTTATATCTTCTATATTAATTAGCAATGTCAAAAGCACTTAGAATTCACCGTATTCAACATTTAAAAAATAGAAAAAGATTCGAACGAAATGAGGTTTTAAATTTTCAGAAGCTTATTTTTTAATTTGTCGATTAAAGAATCATTAGTTTGTAATGATAATATTTAAACACGCGGAGTAAAAGCGTGTTGTTATATTTAACGCTTATCGCAGTTGTTTGCGTTCATCGCGAAATTAATAATTACGGAGATATCGCGACGCTTTGTAACATGCTGAATAATGCACCTGTCATTCGATTGATTGTGAATTTAATTGAAACCGAATCCTATGCGTTTATCGCTCGAAAATATAGTTTCCATCGCGTTCGTCTCTGTCATGGAGTTTCCTGTCCGTCTGGGACAGCATTTTCTTCAGAAATCTGGAAGCATAAGCTCGTTCGAAGTAGCTCCCTCGTCTACGACGGTTGGTTTACGCGAACAGGAAGGAACCGCGATAAGAGCGTTCGCCGAAAGCCGTTTCCGTTTCTAGAGACAACACGGGAAATCGTTTCGGGATGAATAAAAAGGAAGGCTAATGAGGCACTGGCCGCCTCGATCCTCACGCTCTCGCGGAAAATTATTTGCCATTTCTGATAAGTGCCGTTGGATTTCCAAGTCGACGATAGAAAGGAGAAACAAGGCCCTGAAAAATTCTACATCCACATAAAATTCGTGAATGAAAATACTTGACTCTTTGAGGTACACGATTTTAAATGGGAAAAAACCAAGTTGCACAAAATGTTTTCTATTATGAAAAATATTATTCAAAATGAGAAAAAAATAAAATATTTCGATAAATCTTTCTGTCAATAACATACTAATGCATTTTCACTTGTATAGATTTTTTGTTCATTTATTAACGCATCAACTGAATGGAAAATTTTAAATAATATATTAAACTGTGTAACTATGAAAAATTTCCACTTTTTGAGGTGGGTTAAAACAAAATATATTTATTCGTGAGCAGAAAGAATACTCTCCAACACTTTTCAATACTCTTTAGTAACCTCCAATACTCCTGAAGACTCCTGAATTTAAAGAAGTATGAGAGAAAGTACGCCAATATTAAGGAAAGCTATGATCATTCCTATTTTTCCTATTTTTAAAGCTCCAGAAATTTGAGGTGTCTCACGAAATTCTTCAACCAGGTCAAAAGTTTGTCTTTGGTTTGCATTTGTAGGGGTTCAAACCATGTACAGCGGTTCTATACTCCTCCCAGCTGCTTAAATGAAGTCGAAAATTCGTTTGGGGATGCAAATCGAAGAATCTGGCTAACGTTTTCGATTCAGACGGAGTAGGATGATTTGGACACGACGGTCGCCGCGTTTGAGCATGTTTGATACGCTGTCGCGTCGAATATACGTTGAGCTGGTTAAAATAATTCAAGCTCGCATTACATCGTGCGTGTATCGGCGAACGAATGAATTTATTTGCTCAAACTTCACCCGATACGGACGGCACGTATTTCGACGCCCACAAGTGGGCGCGAGTTCGCGGCATTACAGGCTGCACCTCGCTCCGCCGAAGGTCACAAATTCCAATGGCTCTTGTGCGGTTTGTACCGACGCCGGAGATTGCCGCGGGTTTATGAATCATTCGCGCCGCTTTCAGAACGGGCCAGGCATCTTCCAATTCGCCGTTCCGCGTTTTCTCCTCATACCGTTCCGTTTCAAAGCCATTTAAGGTTTGTAATTACCAACGGGTTGCGTTCAGCCATCGGAAGAATTGGTTCTCCAATCGGGGACAATATTCCGCTCATAACACACGATTTAATAACACCTGGAATCCATTAAGCTGTTGCAAACGTCGTATATTTTAAGGAAATTAAAAAAAAAAAGTAATTTTTTCTTTTGCAATTATAGGTATAAAGAATACTGTTTGTTTTATTTCAAGTGTTTACAACAGTTCTAAAGTTGCCGCCATGTTTATGAGACGCCATTGCTCTACGTTTCGTATTTGTATTTTTTCTTTTCGAATAGCTTTTAAAATTAGACTAATAATTTTTTGTATAATCCTTAAATATTTTCTGTGACTATTCCCATACGTAATTCTAGCGTGCAATGTTGTTATTTTTCATTTTAACGAATACAGTTTCTTGTTTAAGCAAGAAGAACTGTTACAAACATTGTCAGACAAGTACATACATTTATATTCAGTGAAGCTATTTTAAATCCTATAAAGCAAACACCCAAGAGTCTGGCAATGCAAGCTTTTATTACACAAATTAAATTTATTTCAACTCGTTCCCAACTGCGATCTATCTCAATCCACGTAACTTCGTTTCGTCCTAAGAAAACTTGCTTGGAACCACCCTAACACCAGTCAATCCATTGAAATCTGCTCAAATTTGTTCCAACATATGCGAACCTACTGCAACTAATACCAATCCGTTCCAACTTCCGCTAATCCTGTCGAATCCACCCCCACTCACGAAGTAGAAGTGCTCAGAATTTCTTCATCTTGAAAACAGCGGAAAAGTCACGTTCGTCTCGTAAACCTAATCCACATAGCATCCGCACGCCAACCGTTTCGATATCGATCCCCAAACATTCGAAATTAAATTCCCATTAAATACAGGGTGTCCCAGTAATTGTGCTACCACCCAATAAAAGCCACTACTCGTGAAAAAATAAGTTTTCGAGAAAAGTTTTTAAGATTCGTCGGTTACGAGCGTAGCAACTTTAATTTTTCATTTATTATTTGTACGTATTTATATCGATCAAAGATTTCTGCTTTATTATAGAAGAGAAAAGGGAAACTTTAAAGTTAAATATTTCATAAATCAACCGTCTGTCCCTCTTCCCCAAATTGGATACCATTAGTTTCATTATTTCAAAGTTTCAAGTTCTATAATGATCCTCTACGCGTCCACAGATGTATTTCCTTTCTGATCCTTTCTGATTCTTCGCAATTTTTGCACTTTTCATGAAACGTGGCACGAAAAAGCATCAACAAATTGCAGATAAATCTTTTACAATTAGACGAATGTTTGCGCAACGTTCATAGAAAGTGTTCGTTTCTTTTGCGATTTGCATTACACGAAAGGAACGCTGTTTGGACAATTCATATTTTTTTTTGTCAGAAACGCTCGGAGTGGGAAGACGGTTTATTTCGATTCAATACCGCCGGGATGCTCGGGTAAATTTTCTCAAGTACGTGCGGCAACAGCGTGGCGTGCGGTTACGTTTATACACGGTCGAAAAGGGGACACAAGAGATACACGAAGCACGACACAAGGGGGTTTCCAGCAGCGTCAGCATGATCGCGTAAGATGACGATGCACGTTGCCGTTGTGTACGAATATACAAGAAAAGTGGTATCATTTTTCTAATTCAATAAACCCGATGACGTCCGCGAAATTGCCGGAACCGCTCGCTGTGACATTTTCGGCTGCGTTTCCCGCCTTTTCGATCGGTCACTGTCCAATTTGCACTCCCAGGAAGGTTATTAGCCCGACGATAGAATACCCTAACAAGAATTACATTTAATTTTCTTTTGGCTTTTTCTAGTCATTCCCCTTGGGACTTCGAAATACAGAGTGTTATGGACAAATGGTGTCTTTTCAGAAAGAGTTTTTCTATTAAGTTATTGCATATGGAATATTCAATTTTTCAACGATCCTATCATTGAATTATGCTATGGACTATTCGACACCCATCTATCTTACCTATCTTTAACTGGTTTAAAAGTCTGTTTTTCAAACTGTATCGAGTTAAAATTAAATAGTATTTAATGCAATTTCATCATCCTTTTGAATGAAACTGTGTAATTTTGGAAAGTCATGTGTGACTTACAGGAATCAGTCAAACTATGTTTTTACGATTAAAGGAACTCTTCGAAGGGTTAGAACATAAATAAAATACTAAAGTTCAAAATTTCTCTGCAGAAACAACCTAATCGAGTCGAAGATAGTAGCGAGAAGAAACGGAAATTTCGAGGATCGCAGCTGCGGTGGTTGTAAAAAATATTTAATATCTCTGCCCAGGGAACAAACGGGTGACCCCGAAGGGAGAAGTTACGATTCGACGGTTTCAATTACGCGACATCACTTTGTACCCTCACTTCGTTCTTTCTGACAGACTGCCTTTTGTCGGGATGAAAAAGAAACGCGGTGTGGCGTGAAGCGGAAGGATGCAGATTGGTCAGCGCCGGGAACTTCGTTCGTTGTCCGAAACTCGTCCAAGTATAACGAGAAAGAGCTACGTGCCTCGAAATCGATGCTTCACATGGCCACTTTTTTCGTTAAAAATAATGCATCGACGAATTCTGTCTCCCCGCCAAACTAAGACCAAGCTTGGACGTACTCCATCTTACTGTTAGTCTTCGAAAGTTCAGTCTAACTTAGTACTAAATGAAACGATGTCTATTTTTTCTGTGGAAAATTTTATCACGTCATATATATACGAATGACAAGACTTTTGATTTTGAAACTAAAATTAATTAATTAATTAATTCTCAAGCTGAAATGTTAAAGGAAATAAATTTGAATATGATCCTACCAGAAACAAATTTTAATTTACGTAGTTTACAATTGTCTAAAATCAATGTTTTATTTTGGCAGTCAGTGTTGATCTAGTCTTTAACAAGCAGATAGATGTAACTTCTACGCGCCCATTTTTACAAAAATTGATTACACTAGATTCTGTCACCTTCAAACCATTCCAAATCAATTTTTACACAAACGATAATTTGCTAACAATTAAAATTTATAGATTAAACTCGTACACCTAACAAATTTATTGTAACATAACACATCGAGTTCATACGTTTCATTAAAATATTTTCGACATAAAATCAACCATAGACCTCTAAGAAAATGTTCCCTATTTTCTGATTTTAATTCCCATCACTTTTTGCTCGTCCATGCACGTTTCGCTGATAAACGCTCCGCCATGCTATCTGTCCTTTAAAACGGAACAAGTATCGCTTAATTACTTTTCCATTCGGTAATTGCAAGACCGATTTATCTGGCTATTGATAAAAAACAACAACCTGGTAGCTCCAGCATGCTGGGGTAAACATAGTTCGGCTCTGATAAACGTTCGAAGGTACGAGGGTGGGGGTTATTGCGGGGTTGCCGATAAAATAGTTGTTCCGCGGGAATGAATGGCCTCGACCGCAAAGTTAACTACTGGCTCGAGTGTCCCCCGCACGGAAACTATCAGCGAACAATTCTGGAGCCACCTAGCAATGGTACCCGCGGGAAGCGCTGGAGAAGGACGAAGGCCGCCCAGCTCGTGGAGGAGGACGGTTCGTTGGCTTCGAAGTGGCTAGACGCGCGGAAACAGAAAGGAAGAGCGAAATCGGAAGGGGGTACCAGAGGAGGGGGAAGGGGAGGACGGTTAGGAGGGTCGCACGAGCCCTATTATCGGGAAATTAAAGGCAGTAACTCATCTTGGGACGACTTCTATTAGACTTTCTCTGGCCAGGGCGGTCGATATTACTTTCGATATGAACGAGCCACTAAATTAATATCCACAATGCACTGGCAATTATGAACGGCCCTTATACCGCATCCCCGTCGTCGCTTTGTCGAAGGGCCAGCATCATCGTCGCGTAAATGGGACGAGCATCTGCGTTATTCGGGACCTGCGTCGCACGAAACGTCATACGATGTCAAACCATTGTTTCCGGGGGATTTATTCCTGAGCTACGGCCGAAGAAGGACGATCGAAAGCTTTAAATCAATCTGACCAGAGATAGGCCTTTAGCGGAAAACGCGAAATACGTTGGTCGATATAAGGAAACTGTATCCAAACGCATATTATGGTGTTCGTATGTGGAACAGACGTCGACAACCCACCACCGGTATTAACGAACCATTAGTACAAGGACATAAATATCCTGGGGTTCGTTCCCTGTACGATAGGACATTAACGACGCCCTTCGTGACCACTGATGAAGCATACGTACCACTTCCAAGGCGACTGGAAATATTCCGTTGGAAACGGTCTGGGTTTCATTCCAACCAAATTCAACGTGCTCAAATTAGCTTTATCTTGCTAGAACCTGTTCCAGACCTCCACAGAACTTCTGGAATTCGAGTTCGTCCGAATCTGCTCCGATCGATTTACTGCGGTTCGCTCCAATTTGTTCAAACTCGTTCCGACTTCGTTGCGATTGTTCAAACATGCGTCAGCCTAGTTTCTTTCGTTTCTACTGCCTAGTGACTCGTTAACCTTCCATAGTGCACGGCGAATTGAGATTCCAATGGTTATTTGAAAAAGTGTAGCCTTGTTTGTATTGGATTAGACATGTTGGACTCGGTTTGTCGCGAGCTGTTAAATTTTCTGGCAGTCGATGATATATTAATGTTATGAGCAAACGTGTTTGGGACCAAAAACAATACCAGCTTTCAAAATATAAGTATTTATGAAAATATATACTTGTATATGGAACACAATTTTTTTTCTTGAGTAAAATTACATAATTTTGTTGGAGACACTAGTTTCAGTTTTGTAGGTATCAAAATATTTAAATTTGGTAGAAGATGTTATTTTTAAAATTGTATTAATCTTAATTTTAGATAGTTTAGTAGGGATGTGAGTTCCCCACTCGTTTTTGTCAACGAATTATATGCAATTATTTAAAGTGTATTTATTGATTGTCAAAGAGTGCAAAGTTAGAACCTGTTTGAATCTAGATTTCTAATATAACGTTAACTAATTTGACACTACCAATGAATTTTCAGTTACAATAATTAAAAATGAATGATTTTGTTGTTTTTAATGGACTTGGGATTAGAATCGCGTAGATTTGATTTCTAAAGCCCCCATTATCACTATTATTTATTTTTCAAAATGAACGATGTATTGATCCTCCATCGTTTGAGATCACTTTTCAGTTATTTGCTGAGTTTATGGTTGACGTATATAAGTATGTAATTTATACCGACGCTCCGTTTGACTGAAATATAATGCGAAATCCGATGGACGAACATAGTTCGGGGCTTCATAAATGGCGCCGAAATGTCAGCGTATTCGGAGACGGCGGAAGCTAACTCGCGCGGTGTTAACCGCGTAACGCGATTACCATACTTTTTCTCGGATTCCCGACAGAACTTGTTCAGCCAAGAGCTTGTCGTGGCGTTTTAATTCCCTTTCCAGTTTGTCGCTCTCCGGTGCAGTCGGTGCCGCGGAGTTCGAGTAAACAAGGCACAGTCGGATTACCGAAATGGGATTGGCGACGTCGCCACCTACTACCTGCTGCCTCTGCGCGCGGGGGCGTATAAAGGGGCGAACAATTAGACAAGTCGGACTAATGGCTGTGTCTGAAACACCCGTGGAATCGCATCATCCAAAAATATATTTTAAACTTGCACGGGCAAGGCCAATTACGCGTAATTCGCTTCCATAGAGTTACAGCGCTTTCGACATTGCGTTTTCCATCCCCCATTCTTACAACCCTTCACCCCGTACTCTCGCTTGTACCGTCTCTCTGTTTTCTTCCATTTGCACCCCTATATTCTACATTTTGATATTTTCTACGTTTAGGTATCTCGGTTGGACAATATTGGATTTATACGTATATTCCACACACGTACACGTGTGGTGTAAAAGAATTGTTTGAGTAAGTTTGACTCGATTCGACGAAAAATTATTTAGATAACAAACGGTACCATTCCGCCATTTTCTTTATTAATAACAACAGCTAGCACTACCACAATAACAAGCTAAACTTCCAAAAATAAAATAATATTCTTTTTCCCACAAGAATGTATAAATACCAATTAAAATTTATTGATGTATTTTCTAAATTCAGTTTGAGTTATCATAAATGAAATTTTAACCGAGTTATGATGCGTATTATGTTTGTTGTTATAGTGGCGCCAATGGAGTATAAAGGGTTGAAATATCTAGGGATAACACATTTTTCTGCTAAGGGTAGTCTCGAAAGAATTTGCTGTACACAAAAATGTTAGTCTTCTAGAGTATTTAATTCAAAAAAGAAGATAAAGTCGATATCTTCGTTGGTTTTTCATTTAAATCAGTTTGTAATGCTTCATTCTGACAATCTAGTATACATAACATGGAGAGATAAATTTCTATATTAAAATTTAAAAATTTTGAGACAAAATTTACTAATTTGTAAGGTTTCATCAGTACGAGGTCCTCTAAAGAAAAATCTACCCTTAGAAAATCTCTGGGAATTAATTTTCCTCGACTTTAATGACAAATTTCAGGTTTTTAAATTGTATAGATAAACATTTTGGTCAGATTGAAAATTTCATGGATTCGGTCTGACAGTGGACGCGTTATTTGGGCACCCTTGTAGACTAGGGTGCCCTTTTCGGTTCTGCCTCGTCACACCCCGGCCTCGGAGTCACACTTCGCGTTTCGCGGAGGACGCAACGATGTTAGCTCACCTTCCTAATCGTTTTAACGCACTCACACGTCCGTGTGCCGGGCGCGACAGCCGAAAATCATTACAACGACGCGAAACTGTACGTTTCCGGTGGGTTTGCGTTTGCACAAGCTTCGTCTCGGATGGTTGTTCCTCCGCGGAACGGTGGAAACCGTCGTTCCTAGAGCCCTTTCTCCCCACAGTCCTTTTATCACGCCGAAGTTCCGGAAGCTACGGAGCCCGGCGACGACGCCGTAACGAGTTGCCGGCGACGCCGGTGTCGCGACGCCGCCGAGTATCGCGTGCTCGGGATAGAGATTGAAAATTATACAGTTCGTAGACACGAACGCAATGCGTTAGCCGGCGTTGTCTTAGCGTTGTTTCTTTGCAAACGTGTGGACAGTTTATTTAAAATAAAATAAAGTAATTGTTATTTGAGGCTCCGATACCCCGGATTGTTCGCTTGGATGGCTTTTGGGACCGAAAGTAACTGGGGATTTCTGGATCCTTCGATTTTTTTTTACAGTACATAGGATGTAGATTAAATATTTAATTTATTTTTGTGATCAAATTATTATTAAATGGTTTTGCGTTCGTAAAAAAATTACTGAATAGTGGCAAAATTTTTCTTTTATGACGAAAAGATTTAGGCTAGCTTAAATATCCAGTTTATTCCTTTCAGCAAATTATTATTACATGGTTTTACATTCGTAGCAAAATAATGGAAAATATTTTAGTTTAATTAAAAATTTTTCTCTTATAATGAAAAGATTTATTAATTTTAATATGACATTGAATTTTGGGTTTCTCATTAATTCTTTTCATTTATTTATAAATAAATATTTATATTTTTCAAAAGGCTATGGCGAGTGATTAAAAAATAAAATAATTCTGAAAATAACTGTTTAAAACTGTAGTACAGTATTATATCGATTCTGTACGTTTTATTTTTCTACTGACACTTCGATAATTAACATTCTGTATCGGAAGGGTTAAAGAAATTATATATAGAGTGTTTCCTCACTGCAGTTTGAAGAAATATAAACAATTTAGTAATGATTTCATCATTGATGACGTTTAATATAGGACTAGCCTGTAACTACTCCGAATAAATACGTTCTCCAACCTCCTAACTCCACTATTTACAGGGTGTCCAGACTTTCCACCTTTTTTTAACCATAAAAAATTCTTCTCGAGTCCAAGTTGATGTGACTATAAATACGTATTCTCATTCCGTGTAAAATCCATATTATTTCCACAAGAGACTTGGGAATATTGCTATCCGTGACCCATAATCACAAAAATAATATCATCCCCTATCCCAATCGCGATTGCCGATGAAAAGCATCGATTTTTCTCCCCCTCGGAATGTATCCCGTCGAACACATAATTTCCATCGCAAACTCTCAATCATCAGTTTTCCTCGTATCGCGGGTCGAGAAACAAACAATGGCCGAGCGTTTACACCGATATTTCGTTCCTCTTCAATTTTAGGGAGATGATTTTGTGTACGCCGACGCGTAACATATTGGCCAGAACGCGGTGTCTAATATCGAGGCATACCGAGAGGATGTGTGTTCCCGTTCGCACGGTCGCATATGCCCGATCTCATCGATTCGTCATGATCAACGACGTCTACTTCGCAGGCCACCCCCATTTTCACGATATATTTTCGTGGCACGGAAAATGCGCCGTTGATTAAATCTATTTTGGGTAATCGACGACGTATGAGCGATAGTCCTTCGTTGCAAGGGGTCCAACCGTGACGACGCTTCGAGAAAATGGGGAAAATATGGGGTGGGGGGAGAGGTTCGTTTATTAACATCCTACCAACCCCCCTCCAACCCCTAGTCACGAACTTTCTCATTGTTCCGTGGACTGGCTCGTTATTATTCAAGCACCGGAACATCCACGAAGTAAATCGACCTGCGAGTTACCTTGCTATTAATTATACGAAATGGAGAGTGCCCTGATGGAAAGGGGAGGACGGGGGGTGGGAAGGGAGAAGTTAGAAGGACAGGCATGTGGAATCTAGGACGCGATACTTCTCTCTCGGAACCTCTTGCTTGTCAGCCGCCCCTAGGTAGCAGGTAAACAGATGCACCATTGTTGCAGCGGGGATTATTCTTCGCATTTAATGCACGCTATCTTCAGCCAAAGTTTTCATTGTTCCACGGCTCTGAATCATTCGGAACTGGTGTTCTTCGTAGTTACTTTCTCGAGTAGATACGAACTTCGCGGCAATAACGGTATTGCGACGCGCCGTTCAATGATCGTCTGCCGCGCGAAGGTGAAGCTTTTAGCCGGCAAGTTTCCCCCGATGCTATTTAGTCTCGACGAGGAATATTTCGTAGACCGATTAGCACCCAAAGAGCGACTAACAATACTGGTTCCTGGCTCTTTTCTTTCAGTCGTGCTCGCGGAATTTTATTCGAACGTATTGTAGCGTTCGATCGAATCCCACGACGATTGTTCGTCCATGAAAGACGCGAATTGATGCGGTAAATCTGAATTGATAATCTGATTGAAACGCAACGGAGTTAGTGACTTTAATACTGCACCCGGGAATGTAGCAACTGAAAGTTAATGGAGACGCTTACAGAATTGTATTGGCGAAAATAAAGAAAAAGTTTCTTTTTTGTTTGCTTAATGTACAAGTAGAGTCTTATCATCCTCTAATAATATTTAAGAATTCCTATGTGAAATGCAATTTCAAATTTTATAATAAAGACAGTTCATATAATTTCTTCATACAAGACGACAACATATACGCAAAATAGTACAGCTTTTATATTAGATAAATTCGAAATTTTATATAAAATATATGAGAGTGACGTAAAGATGAATTATAAAGTATACAAAACAAAAAAAAAAACAAAAAATAGAAAATTAAACTGTAACGATTAACTCCACGCTTTATAATTTTTAATATTAATGCACGAAATATTTCTTAATCTGCGAAATAAAATTTAGACATTAACATATTTCTATTCTATTTAAATTTCATTTTCAAATTTCAATATTAAATTCAACAATATTTGGACACTAGATTTATCGTTGTATAACTTAATTGAAATATTTTATGGCTTCGTTAGCGTTTCGAGTCTCGGAATTTTTAAAAAATGTGATAACAAATTTTTGATTCCTTCGATCCTCCATCGCGCTCGTTCCCTTTAATTTGCGCGGAGAGCCGGTGCCGAGAGTTCCAAATTGTTTCGCGTTAAATTAGAAGCAATCAACTTTTTTTTTTTAATCGATCAAAAGTTTATAGTCCGATGCGAAATATTTATCGAGCGATACTGCGGTTTTCGAATGTTCAGATAATTAAAACTTTGATTAATCGATGTCCAAATTTATCAAGTGTCCTGCTCCCTTCTGATTATCTTGACCGTGCATTTGCCTCTACAAATGTTTCTGCGATCGACGAGTACGCGTCCTTGCTTCTGGCACGCATCCATCCCGTTATCCAGGATTGACTTTCAATATTGTTCGTTCGAATCGTGGACAATCTGGTGTATCACTAAAACTTGCCATACGGAATAGGGTCGAGCGGGAGATTGAAGGGACACTGGGTACAGGTTCTCAAACAATAGCTGCAAGGAGCTGTCGAATACCAATTTAATATACACGCGCATAAATTTACCTTTGACAGACATTAAATATTATTTTATACTCGCTCTTACTTAATTAAAATAAATAATTCCTTAGTGTATGTCCCCCACACATGTGGGTCAAAACGTAACGTTGATGGTAGAAGATAGAGGAATATTAAATGGTTTTAAGTGAACAGATTTCAAAGACTTTTAGAGCACGTCTACATTTTTAAATAATATTTTTATTCTGTGTAAAAAATTGTACAGTAATTGATAATTTTAAATGGTCTAAAAGCATTTCAAAGATTTTTAGGTTACGTCTAAATTTTTAAATAGTATTTTCATTCTGTATAAGAAATTACTATGGTACTCCTATTTTTAAAAATACTTTATTCCCTGTAGCGTGATACAGTCGACAGTAATTTGTCAATAGATACAATATTAAAGAACCAAAATTAAAATATTATATTTGCTTACTTATTATCCTTAATACTTTTTTAATGTTTATTAAAGTATACACATAAATTAAATTTTAAGTGTTGGAAACGTGCGCTTTATGTATAACATCATTTTAAAATACCATTTTGTAGAAAATAAAAAAATATCTGCACTAACAGAAAAACTTAAGAAGCTACATAAGTTTCCTATTGAAATTTTGCTATAAATTCCCATCATTTCTATTCTATGCAAGTTTCTCGGGACACCCTCTAGATAACTCAACTACAATTTCGAATCCAAAGCGACCATCCCCATCAATTTCTCTGAATTAATAATTTCTTCCTACAAGTCTGCTAGATCTTTCCAACGTTTCTCCAGGTTTATAACTATTATTCCATCTAAATCAATTGGCCAGTCAAAGTCGTGGAGCTATTTCCACATGCCAGTTGTCTGCCACTCCTGTTTCTCGACTCTTCACGCAAACCTGAAGGCGTTTGGCCTCCGTCCCGGAAACAGAGGGACCAACAGAGCCTCTAACGTTAGCTCTCTGTTTGAGAACCTACAACATAGGTGACGGTGAAGGAGTATCCACTGGTATTACGATACGCCAGCATTACGATCGTCGTCTAGCATAGATATCTGAATCCCAGAGTTACGATGATCGGCTCGATACGAACAATGTGGCATGACCTGGCAGTGATGCAGTTAGATCATCCCGTATTACACTGTGGGTGCACCGATTCTCCGGGCGTCGGTGGCCGTTTTACATGCACAGATTCTCTGTCACGTTATCGTTCCTAGTGTTTGTAGGACATTTTACGTGTACATGACCCCACGTTGGGAATACTCGCTAGCAAACGTGTGCATATTGGTATACGATGCACATATGGACGGGGTGCAATTGGAGATACGAATGAGACTTAATACATCGGAGACAACTGTCAGTTATCCTTTATCGAAGACAACAAATTCTCTCGATGGCTGACAGAGTTCGGGTATTTGACAGTCGTCGCGAGACCTCCATCCATCTCTATTTCAGCAAACATCAATCTAGTTCCTTGTACTTAAATTGTTTGTAGACTTCAAGCAATGATCTGTAGAGGTATAATAGTATTAACCTCTTATTTCATTTTGGAGTATTGTTATGTACACTATCGTTCATTGGTATTTGTCTAGTCTGGTTTTGGGGGATTCCCACAATTGGGAGGGATAGAAACGTTCATATTACGAATCACCACTACACTCAGAGCAAGAAGTTTCTTGATACCTACTATCTTTTTAGTCCAATTCACAAGTTAAATATGCTTGTATTAACAAGCGAGAAAATATAAAATACCCTACATTTCACACTTCCATAACTAGTGGGACTTCTGGCTGAAAGTGTGCAAAGTTTAAAAAAAAAATTTTATTTCGAATTCTGTTATCGTCCAATAATTGAATGGAATTAGACAAAGGAAGACAAAGATAGTGTAAAACAATAAAGTGGTGGTAAGAATCGTTGATCCACCGTATCGATTAACAATTGTAATCACTTGAACGCGTCGATCTTTCGCGTTTGGCTGGATATCCGATGCCAAAACGTGAAACGCGTTTCGCACACACGATCGAAGCGGTGATTCGCGACATCTATAGTACGATTCGTACACACAGTGTTCTGGTGTGTAACACATTGGAGGGCATTTGTATGTAGATTTGTGCGATTCGAGCGCGAGAGTTCTACACGGTGACCAAAGCGCGACGGATACGTCGCCCGGCGATCGAACCGATGTCCCCGGTCTTGGTTGACACGTGTCGTAAGCCGATCCTTGCTAGGACGCGGAACCATTATCTTGTACACGCGGCGTATCACGCACACAGTCGCGGTTCGGACGTATAGATTTGCGGGTGTACGGTACGGGACGCAATTACCGTTGTCGGTTTGACACGTATCGACTTTATGCTTCGGTGAAAACGATCGTGCCAGATCCTGTTTATAGCGCCGTTACCTTAGAGCAGTGATTCTTAATCACCGTCCCGCGGCACATCGCCGTATCGCGAGTACACGATAAAACACCTAATGAATTTCACACGCTCCGTCAAAAAGATACCACGCGTGCCACGAGTTTACAATTTTTATTTTTATTGATTCCTATACGATTAGTATACGTAGAGTTAAGAGTTATTTTTTAGTGCTAATAACATCAATGGAAAACATAAATCTATTAGAAGACAATCTGCTCCCACTTTGTGGACATCTATTTACTCCGTGCTAATTTAAAAATTATTTAAATTTTACATTCAATTTTCGTAAGGTGATTTCATCTGGAATTTTAAGCCCAAGGAGAAAGTGTAGAATTTCATTGTGATGGTTTCCATACACCTTGCACGATACGGTGGAAATAAAACAATTTGTATAATTAGAAATTGAACGATAATCGGTATAAAAAAATCTAATGAGTCTCCTTCAGAGTCATAATTTTTTGAGTTTACTACGAGTAAAGAAAGGAAATAAATTGTTTGTCTTGTTTTCATTTGCAGAATCGAGGCTACGGGACACCCTGCATAAAATGTAATCCATAATCGAGGTATGTTTGAATATACTAAGCTTTACATTGGCAGCTGTGGTGTGTTAAACGTTCCTATTGTGGCGCATAAGTTCTGTCGCTTTGTACAGCTTTGGGAATTCGAGGAAGAAGTAGTTGATTCTAATAGTGAATGTATTTCATTGAAATTTATTTATGAAGTAGAGCTCATGGATACCTACAAAACAATATTAAACAAAATTTCTGTACCGCATCAAACAAATTTAGTAAAAATGAAAAATGAATTTTTAAGAAAAATCGACAGGGGGTAGGTGTCTAAATTTTTCGGCGAAAATAAATTTGTTCAAATTGTTCTGGAAAAATTATTTTTAGTTGCGGAGGTCAATTACAATCATTTTTGGTGAACAGACATACCCCCGAAATTCCACCTACTTTCGAGAAATAAATTCCTTACTGAAAATATGTTGTGAGGCTGGAAATGGTTCTCCGAAATTTCATGTTTACGTTTAAAAACTCATAACTCCTGAACAAATTGAAGGATTTTAATATTTTGACATGGAATGAATCCGTGTTTTGGTGAAGAAGATTTAGTTCTAAGAGTGTTCGAAAAGTTATTGCTTAATCCCGTAAAGTAAGAAAACCCCCATAAAATGGTCCAATTTTCAAACGACCGTAACTCCCGCAATAGTGAATGTATTTCTTTGGTCCTACCTCTTCCTAGAATAATTGAATCTATTAGAAATATTATTCAACTACTAGCATGCCCAGGACGGAACCAATAAATAATTGTTTATCTTTGGAAAATCTCACAGCATATAATAAATCACTGATCGACTGAGATCCTCCGCAATTCGAAGTGACGAAATTGAGCACAGACGGGTAAAGGGAGGGGGTAAATAAAGAGAAAATTTTCTATAAAACTTGCAACATGACAAGTAAACATGACAGTAAAATTTGATCGCGTGGTGAAATTGTTACGTATATGCTATTCGTTCGCGATTGCCCGCGAGCTTAGAAAGGATAGGCATTATTAGCGCGATCGTAAGTGTTACCGACAAGCCACTTAAGCGATCGCTGCCGTGAAAACGCGCAAGAGGCGGATTTAATCGTGGGAAAGTTATTTCGCTAATTAAGACAACGTTATTATTTCCTGGCACGCGCTCGTTTATCCGAAAACCGATCGTGCAGTTGACGCGGTAGACGTTTTGCGCCGAGGAAAACCAGCAACGGGAAAAGTGGGGAGAGAAATATATTACCGCGTTGTACAAATTCTCTCGCATCGCGTTGTTGCAAAATGCGGTTAAACGTTCCCCGTGGAAATTGGTCGGACACGTGGAACGAAACATAGTTTTCTTTGGTTGATTGAAAGCTTGTTTGCAGTATGCGTTTGCAACCGCAGGGTCTAATTACACGTTTAACGAATTGTTCATACGCCCGATTGAGGGCCGACTAAGTGCGCAATTATTAACAATTAAATTTCGCGCGTTATCGAATATAATGTCACTCGATTAAATTTCTGCTCGACGTACAAACGATTGTCGAAGACAGGACTCCTAATTACGTTAATTTCGCTCTTACGTACAATGCTATTAATTTATTTATTTTTCATACAAATTGCACTTTTTTGCGCGGAAAGAACGGAAAAATAAAAGTGGATACAGGGTTTAGAACAGAAATAAAATAATATCAAAAATATACGAACGAAACGTTTAAGTAAAAAACATATTTCTAAATGAAATTTTTATTTGCTCGTTGACGATGGCGAGAATATTTTAGCGGATGCTATAGTAGTTTTCAACAACTCTGGTCAATCGGAGCTATCGAGGGGCAACCCCCAATTCGTTGGATACTGCTGGTCTCATAACTTTTCGTTCCGCGTTTGATCATTACTCACTGGTTTGTTTCAAAGAGGAAAAACGCAATCTGACAGCAGAAAGAAATAAAAAAGCATCGACATCTGTCGATGGAGATAGATTTTATTGGCAGTGAGAAGACTGACAATGGTTGGACTGTATTCTGATTCGTTTGAACGCGTTTGTCCTTGTCATAGAAGGACACAAAATCCGCAGAGACAGTTTAAAAGGTGTTGGGTTAAGGAAAAGAAGCTGTATGTTTTAAATTAGTACTAAACTTGTTTATTGAACTTAAATGAATATAATATGATTGACAAAAAAGGGACAGGTAGATTTTTTCCTGAGAAGCTTCGCGTAATTTTGTTTTGATTAATGACTTAAATCAATCAATGTGAACTGTTCCAATTTGTGTACTGTACAAAAGTAGAGCTTCAGAGAAACTATTCGACAAGTTATTAATAAAAATGAAAAATGATAATGGATCTGTAAACTTTGATGGCATCACTTTGTACGGCAAATGATCTCTTATTTTAGCAACCTGACTATTTCCTTATGATTTGTTTACAACTACAAACAGGTTACCTCGAGAATCTTTATCATTTGTACCAAAAGCCTTAATAGGAATTTCAAACGGATCCAAATTATAGCGTCACTCTATAGTAAAGATACCATACTCGACACTGGGAACGCTGGTTAGGGTCGCAGAGGGTTGTTTCCATGGGGGATGGAAGCAGCCACGGGTCAACCGCACGGTACACGGTGTGTTTTTTTCGGCGTTACAAATTGCTCGCGAATAACCTTCAATTTTCCACGGCGTTAAAAATATCAACCGTACCGCGAGAACTATCGTTTCAATTTCCCTCTCGTGCCTCGATTTTCATTCGCTCCGCGACAATTTCAAGCGATTGTCAACCCGACCAATTTCCGTTCGCGAATGTTTTTTTCGATCGCGCTCCGTTCGACACCTTCGCGACATAATTTAACGAAAAATTCTCAATCAAAGGCGCGCTCTCGCCAACAAGTGGAAAAATAAAATCTTTGTCAATTTTTCGCGAGAAAAGTATCGGAGCAAACAATCACGAATTTTAACAGATAGTCGTGGAAGCATGTTTCCTACATCTTGGTATTTATTTAATCCCAATTCTAGAATGCACTTTTGGATTAGAAAATTCAGTTTTTCTCTCAGTACATGTTGAAAGTCTTTTACGGACAAATTTTTAAAAAATTGTGAGTTTAGTTTAAGAAAATCCAAGAAAAAGTTACCTTATAATTTCTCGTGTAATATCCAGTTTCGTAACGTGGCTAATTTTCAACCGCGCGGTAATGCTTGAAGGTTTAAAAAAAAAATGTAAAGAGGAAACGAATTAATTTTTTTCATTCACGAAGTAGTCTGCTTAAGGGTGGCTTACGATGGTTCGTTCGTGGACGGCTATTTCCTCGGGACAGACGGTGGCAATTATGATTTTCGGGAATTCTGTTACGTCGGTGTAATTACGCGGCGTGGCGCTTTCGCCTTTGCAGTAGCGACGGATGCGTCTACTCTATCGGCGTCGTAGGAACGGTTCAGTTAGGTGGGCACAGACAAGCAAATGGGCGCGCGCACCAGGGGTGAACTCTGACTCACCCCTCGTAGCGTAGGGATGTAGTCTGCAGCCGTCCTCCCCCGATGGCTTTGCTGCCCCGAGCTACGCACGCAATTACCATCCCTGATTGGATTAGGCAGCGTCTTGATTTGAGCCCAGCGTCGACAATCTCACCCATCCGTGTCTGCGTTGTCTCCGAGAGCTACCGGTGCTTGCCCCGAAAATAGCAACCGCGCGAAAATATTTGTCGAACATCATCCTAACGATTATTCTTCCGATACAGCTGCGATCCAGCTGCGTGTCTTCTTTAAACTCACGTTTCGATTTGAATTTATCGCAAGAATAAAAGAAATTTAAAATTATGAGGAATTAAATTATTATTTGTCCTAACTTTACTATTTATTACCAAATTATTTATTATTATAAATTATTACTTGTTTTAATGAAACATTTATTGTTTTATTAGATGTTTTCGATCAGATAGGATAATCTATATCGAAGAAACAAATATATAAATTATACGAAGTCTTTGATCATTTATTGTATAAAGGAAAAATAAAAGAAGTTTAAAATTACTAGGAATTAAATTATTACTCGCCGTAACGAGCTATTTATTATTTTGTTAGATGTTTTCGATCAGATAGGACGATCTATATTGAAGAAAAATATATATAAATTGTAGAAGAATTTCGATCATTTATAGTAAAACCGTAGAAGGTTTGATTTTTTATCAAGAAATACGTCCGAAATTTGGAATATAATTTTTTGTACAATGTTCCGTTCTGAAAAGACATCGAGGAAATATATTCACGCTTTAATATTCTTCTGAATGTTTTGGATATTTTTGGAAACATAATTCTGTTTATATGTACGTCAACCATCTGTAACGAGATCTACTGCAGGGTGTCATTCAAATCAACGCGTGCCCAATTTCGAAAATATTTTATGTTTGGAAACCTTTTACAGGCGTTAAATAAAATCATCTAAACGAAAATTCGTTTAATAGTCTTTACTTGTATAATTTATATGTTTTTCTCCTTAACATTGATTAACCTATATTGATAGTTTTAAAGATTTATATAACTACAGTAAATATTGTTAAAAATAGCAAATTTATTAATAATTACAGTATCGACAAAATTAAATGTTTTCAACGTTATTTGTAGCGACCAAAAGAAACACGTTTTTCAAATTGCTATAACAATGCAGAACTCTATTAGTGATCTTCATTTTATTAGAAAATTCGAGTGAAAAATAAGGTTTATATATTTGTAAAGTAGTCATATGTTCACTGAGGAACCCCTCACGCGGATCTGGCTCCCTTTATATCCCGTTTTGTGTTGCATCGACCAGCGTTTCTGCAGTACGCTAACGGAGACTGAGTGAGGGAAGATGCCTAAGCTACGGAGCTTATGTTGGGCAGTACTGAATTAAATTTTCCTTATACAGAATTCAACGATAACGGATATACAAGGAATACGCGCGTGCCAGGCGATCGTTCCAGCAAAAGCAAGTAGAAATTGTGGAATAAATTTTGTCTAAAATTCACAATCATAGTCATGCAGGGATAAACAATATGGTAGAATCTACCAGGTAGATAATAATACACTACGTTACAAAATAAAAAATTTAGACAAAAATTAATAATATATTCCAATCGATTTATTAGCATTTGTGAACATTAATCCACATTCGAGAAGCTGGAAAGATATAATTATTTTTTCTTGATCTGCTCCCGTGATTAATTTCGAGTGACTATGATCATTGAAATTGTATGATTGTCGACTACACTTAAGGGTATTAAGAAACATACACAACTCTATGATCTTGAAAATTTGTTGACACCTTCGCGTGTCAAAAAAACATTTTGACCCTGTTTAATAATTTTTTTTGGTATACAGTAATACTAAAAAAAAATGTAATCGTCATGCATTACGTGTATTTGTATATTTGTATCCTTATTACTGTGCCTTGTGCGATAGGAAGTCTCAGCAACGCGATACAATAATAATTTTGTTGAATTCTGTATTCAGGCTAGTCGAAGGCTTGACAAGCGCTATTCTTCTATGCCCCCTGCCTCCCTCTTTCAACGACGTAATCAGGAATAAACAGAACTCTCCCCCTTCCTCGGACAGGAATTAAGTCTAGGGGAGGGTTGAAAATTATTCAAAACATCTTTGTGATTAACCGAACGACAACATTAATTGAGTTTTAAAGGCTGACCTCGTTCCACTCGGTTGTTCTTCAGATATTGTCCTTAAACTGTATATTATTATATTTATCTTATAATATCTTTTTACCAGGTAATTAAGAAGTTTGAATATCACGTATAAGGCAATATTTCTTAAGCCCTATTAAGAGTAAAAAATTGAAATTATATTCCACTGACAAGATTAATGTCTTTCATACTTTTATTCTTGATGCTTTTAGCTAGACTCGAAAAGCTTTACTAGATTATGTTTCTGATGAAATTAGAAATTCTATCTTCGAAAGTTAAAAGTGAGATACCCAGAGTTCGATCAAAGCGCGATCAAAGTTCAAGAAAATGTCTGACGCCGTAAAAAGTCGGCACGATTATAAGATGGTTTTGTGTTATACGAGAGTTTTGCTAGCAGATATTTTTTTCTGCGATCTCCTCCACTTATGAGAACGCTATCAGCCTGGTCGAGGGAGAAAATTATGGCTATTCCAAACTTTTCGAACGCCCATAACGTGCGTTATTAATTCACGTTGTGCGTCCGTGTATAATAGTTTTCAATTAATTCCAGTAACTTTTTTTTGAACAAAGCTTAAATAAAAATACGCCGCTCTTCGTGTATCGCGTCACGATATTACGCATCGTTCATCTGAAAACGAGCTTATTATTCTTTTGCACGATGTGGAATTTGTTTATAATTTATTTTCTATTCTTTTAATTATTTAAATACATAGATGGTTTATTTATTCAATCCTATGCTTGCAAAGAATTTACAGAATGTAATGTAAAATCGATTATTAAACGTGATTAAACATCTGTAAACTAATTATTTGCAAGATATTCTTGCAAATATTCGTAGCCCAGTTGTTTGTATTATATTACAAACTGTATACTGATTGATATCTCGAAAAAACAAATAGAAAATTTATTCAGAATTAAATTTTTTTTTAACTACAATATTTAATCAAAAATAAATTCTTTCTGTCATTTACTAATTTTTTTCGAGTAACAACAACGTACAACTTGTCTTACTCAAATTCTATTTATCTGAAGGAAGACGCACCCTCAGAATTTTAGAGAAAGGTGTAAAAATTGCCACTTTCTATGATTACAACTTCTTTGGCAAAATTGATTAATTTTCACCATTTCAGTCAGATATTGTCCAGTTTGAGTACAAATTATATGATATAATATCTTGTTTTAAAGATAAAATAAAATTTATGAAAAAGTTAAATTTGAATGGTATTTTCATTCTTTTTTAAATATTCTATGTCAATCTTCAAAGATTTCAATACAGCCTGGAAAAAATTTTTGAAATATATAATCGACTTTTGGACCACCATTCGATGCCCATTTGTGATCGTCGCGAGATTTCTGTTTCGCAAAATTGGATAACGCAGAACTTGAGGTACAAAGGGCGCGTGAGAGGGTAGGAGAAAGGTCGTCGTGCGTGACATACTGATAGAAGAGAAAGACGAATGGTCTCATGGAGTGACTGGACCCTAAATCTGTTCGGGATTTGGCAGGACCTGGAACTTAAAACGAGGCTCACGTTCCCTATTGGTAAAGGACGATGGGCACACTTCTGTGGCGGCCGCCTAGAGCGGTCAGAGATGTACTCACGTACGAATTCCTTTTCTCTTTCCCACAGGGGGATTGGCCAGGCTACTTTTGATTCGCCCGATATTCCTACATTTATTGATTGATCGTCACGTCAAATTGCTTTCCAGCGCCAGACGTGCTCCTGTCTAACCTCTGGTCCATTTCTATAGCCACGTTCTCCTTAAGAAATATTTATTGCAAATACTTATTTCTCTAAAAGTACAAAGTGAATTTTCGATCAAATTAATCCATCGATGTAAGACACATTATTTGTGGTGTATATTGTATAGGAATTTTGAAAATATTTTCGAATATCTAAAGTAAAGCTGAAGCGTTGTTATAACTTTTCGATATCCTTTCAAGGTCTTCATCGGATAAAAAATTCTGTACCTTATTTGAGGACGGTTTTTTATGAAAATAATATTGATTAGAAAAGGTAAATACAATTGAAGAAGAGTTATACACATAGAATATGATGTAAAATTAAATTCGAATATTGAATCTCTCCCTTTTACCCTGCTTCTCTAACTACATTTTACATTTTTTGTTTTTATTTGGAGAATAAAGTCGTTGAGTTAAAAAAAAAATTAAATATGATAATATACAGTAGAAATGTTTTTTGGTGCACGAACTAGTTACATTTAATTTGCTGAATTCTCTCTCGCCCTGCTTGGTATACTTCTTCTATATACATTTTACATTGTTTGTTTTTATTTAGAAAAATGAAATGTAGAAATGTCTTATGGTGCATGAGTTACAATTTAAAATTTTAATATGAAATACATAACTTAACTTTCTCATGTTTGTACAATGTTTTTTTGGAAACGTTTAGTAACAAAGGTGGTGAAATGAAAACGTAAGGAGACCGGTACAACACAGCGAAAAGCTGGAACTAATATTGGCAAAGAAAATGGGAAATCTTGCAACCAAACTTATCCTTTCATCGCAATAAAATTAATCTACGTGTTCTCTGCGACTTATTTTCAAAGATGAGGGAAACGTATCGCGTCTCTCGTTCTTTATCCAGAAGTTCATTATCAGCATCAAGCATGAAATCGTTTTATCATTCTTGCTGGTGCGAAGAAAAAGGAATTCGATAGTTATTCTTATGCGATCTAGAGATGGAAATGGCGACCATTGTAAGTGAGGGAAGGTGGTCGAGAGGAGCGTTATTACCATAAAATAATGAAAAGGGATCTGGGTGCATTACGAACCGTAGCCCATTATGTAGGGTGGTCCGTGATCTTTCTCTGTAGTCCGAGGTATGCATGCCTCACTGGACAGATAGATAGTCCTGCAGTGACGGGGCAGGATCGATCTCGCCCTTTCGCAAAGGGCGATACCATTTCTATATAACCGTCCATCCCTTTGAAAGCTACATATCGGCACTGACCAATATTGACGATACTAAACACATTTTTCAATACGTTTTTTAGTTCAATCCTACTTGGTTTTTAATGACACGGTCATCTGAAAAAAGGGGGGTCAATTTCACTCGGACTTCATTTGTATTGTAGTTTTATACTTCTTGAAGACGTAAAGTACTTCCAATTTATGAGCTTTACGAATGCATCGATGTGTTGTTATCATATCAACTAGTAAGTAATTTATATTATAATTAACGTGTTTAGACGACGAATTCGATCTTTCTCTGCTTCCCTAGTTAAAAATCCCATCAATTTCTCAGCATCTCCAAGGATTTGCTATTTACATCGTTGCAATCGACTTGCTGCTGACTACTAAGGATCTAGACCAATTTTACGCTCCGAACTATAATATCAATTGGCCATTTTAAGATGATAGTTACCTACAAACGACATAAAACTGACGTCCAGCGTCCATTGTGGGGGCCCAATTGAGAATATATTTGGCAAACTTCATTTAGAACTTAATTCAGGATGTTATGATTCTTAAGAATTACCCAATATTGTGAAAAATATAAATAATTCTATCATTGAAATATCAAAAAATTTAAAACCTCAAAATCAATCAGAACATTGTAGCACCACTGTATTTGCTTGTTTTATCTTTTGATTTTTTCCTCATTCCTTTGAATAAAAGCACTGAACAAAAGAGCTTATTTCCAGTTAGTTTCCAAAATTCAAAGCAATATTATGATACCAGAAAACGAGTTCCAAAAATGCTATAAATAAATCCGTTTCAGTCAAAGACTTTCTAACTTCAAAATCGATCACAACATTGTACCCCCTTATTTGCTTGATGTATCTTCTGCCTTTCCCCCATTTTTTCGAATAAAAAGACTTTAACAAAAGAGCTTACCTCCAGCCAGTTTCCAAAATTTAAAGCAACATTAAAATACCAATAAGTGAGATCCAAAAATACTATCAATAAAACCGACTTTGGAACACCAGTCCAAGGTCAAAAGGAGACCACTCGAAGATGGCTCCGATCTTCCAAAGTAAATCGTTACGCCAATTTATTAGGACTTTATCGTCCGCCACGATAATTTAAAAGTAACGAGAGCCTCGAAGCGAGGTTCGAAAGGTCGCGAACGAAGGGGTTCGATCACCCCCGTCGTAGCGGAGTCCTCGAGAGGTTAATTCGGTATGCAACGCTTCCCAGCGTTAAAGATAACGGATAGGCAATAATCGCCGCAGCCGGAGCAATTACCGGGGGAACATCATCGAATCGGCGAAGTTGCCCGTAAAGCGTTTACCCCGCTGATGCAAGCGGCAAACACGATATACCAAACTGGCAACCGTAAACGTCAATCGAGCGGATGGAGCCGGGTCCAGCTGCACTTGGAATAATCATGTTTCCGGCAGAACTCGATGACCGGGTAAAAGCCTACATCCCTTCTACCCCCCTCGATCGGCCTTAACTTCGTATATCCATCCCTGCGGAAGAGATCGTAGGGGGTATTGAAGCGGTACATATATACTTCTTAGCGACCCGTGGGATACAGTGGAGGGGTGGATGGGAACACAGAGCGACTCTGCACACGTAGAAGGAACTCAGAAATCGAATTCCAGCGGGTCGGTGTTGGGAACCACCGTCGTAATCTCCGGTTTCGTGGAAAATGAAGCGTCGGACCAGAGTCGGGCATCGATCGATTAATTTCATCGGAGTCGAAAAGTCTCGGTGGATTCTGGTGCTCCTGGTAAAACTACCGAGTCAGGATTTTCAGCAACATTTGAAAAACACTGATTTAATCAATGCTTAACCCTCGAGTAGATACAGAATTATTATAAGTTTGCGTGAACAGTGTCGATTGATGAGTCACAACTAAATTTAAAATCATACCTTAATTCGAATAACATGTAAGCGTTAAATCGTTTAAAATTTGTATTTCGCATATCCAGTACATCGCTACTGTACGGTGTGCACAAAGCCCCTCTCTCCGGTGAGCAACAGTCAGTTATGTGTAACTTCTCGAGGTGTTGGCAAGGTCTAAATCGAACATGTCAGTAACAATAAAGGAACGCTTATAGACCACAGACGTTACGTTTAATTTATATCATCAGTTCTCTTATAATTATTTTCCTACATCGCAGCATCCTTTTCATTATTAAAATTTCCCCCACGAATAAAATTATTTCTTAAAATATTGATAATTGCGTTCAAGTGAGCGAAATTCAAAGACGTATAAAGATTGTATTTCATTAGGATCACTTAATTTTAAAAATTATGGAGTGGCTTGAACCTTCGAAGAGAACCCATCCACTGAATTCGTAGTACATAAACATGCCAAAGGACTCTGATTCGGTCACGCGGGACACGATCTTCGCGGGAAAGGGAAAGCGGTTGCGGAAAGAAATATTATTATTCGGGATCCGGTGAAGTAACCGGGCGTCGATACCAAAGTTTCCCCATCGCGCGATACATCAAGACGTTTATATTCTCTGTAACCGTTGCCACGAGTGCCTAGGAAACGTTCCGTTTCAGAAAAAATGACTGGATTCGGTCGTAGATCGTCGACGCGTGTTGGCCGAAGAAGAGGAACGCCGCCGAAACCTGGAACGGAATTTAACATGTGCAGTTTATTGTCTCTTATCTCGAATAACACGCGTTATTTGGCACGAGACAAATGCTTAAATCGAAGGATAGCGTGAGAGGAGCCCGAGGGTCCCGCGGAACTCGTATATATTTCTTTTCCTACCGGCGAAGTGTTTCGCCTCATAAAGGCTTGCGTCCCTTCTTCGTTTCCTTCGTCCTTTGCTGCCTCCGCTCCTGTCGAGAACACGACAGGTTTCCCTTTGTCATCTATCCCACGGCGCGACGATACATCTTCGAAGAATTGTTGAGAAACTGTTACGCAGGTAGTTTACTTTCGATCGCGTCGCCGATAAAAAAGTATCCAATTTCGAGGGCAGGGAGTCGCTTCTGGAAATGATATCTTAAAGTCTATGTCGAGTCAGATCCTTACGAATCGCGGAACATCGGTCCGCCTCACGATAGAGTTTCTTCTGTTTTCGTCTGTCCGATCTTAATCGGTTGTTTCGGGTCTTTCGTCAGGCGCGAACCGCGAGAATTTAACACTTATTGTTAGCCGTAGGGACACGGGGAATTATGCTTTACGACAGGCGTGTCCAACTGGTTTTAGTCCTTGGGTCGATTTGCAATTTGCTACGATTATTTTTTCGTGGTTGAAAACAGTGGCCATTTTTCATTATCGCGAGAAAACACGCATAGGACTGAGAAGAAGAGAATAATAGTAAGTAAACAAAGGATTCATTTATTTTTTAGGTATTACTTTGATAATAAAAATATTTTCTATTTTTGTTGAGCACGTTACCTCATGAGTTTACAATTGGTTCATGTAAAATAAATTAGCTACAAACATTTTTTCGTGGTTGAAAATACAGGTAATTTTTCATTATCACAAAAATACACGTATAAGACTGAAGAAAAAGTAATTTATGAAGAGTAAACAAAGGATTTATTTATTTATGAGGTACTATCCAAATAATAAAAATATTTTCTTTTTTAAATAACACTGTTTTATTTCTTGGTGAATATGGTATCTCATGAATTTATAAATCTCGTATTTGATTTAATTAAAGTATATGTAAGGTTAAATACATTCACATGTATCAAAAATATGAATCATTCTTCTGAGTTTGAAGCAGTTTATCAATGCCTTTTTCGTAGAAATTAATGAATAATGGAAAATGTTCACAAAATAGTCAATATTACAAGTTGAATTCGCATTCATAAAGCAACTATCTTAGAGAGTTAAATTTATATACGATGAGGTTTTAGGAAGAAGAGGTTCCTTAAAATTCTAGTGGGAATTCGAAAATTCATTTCGTACTGAATATCAGAGCAGGTAATCAGCTAATTGATTAGTTTATATCAAAGAGTAGGTTAGCCATCGTACGATGTTGCTTGAGAGCCAACAACTGGAGTGACGACCGTATAGGATCGCAATTATGCCAATAAGCAGACACAGGTGTTTGATGTGATAGAACCATATTGTGATGTATGTTCTTATACATATGTATGTCGTACGTTATTTATGATAATCTATCCTTCCGTGGAATATGTAGGAATTTGGAAAACAACATCAGGAAATGACTTAAATTGTTAAATAATATATTTTTACACTGATGTGGATTTGACATTGTCCTAGAGCTATTATAGTAGGTGCCTAAATTTCGGCGAAATTGAAAAGTTTCGAATCGTTCTGAAAAAATTATTTTCGGTTGCGGGGGCCACTTACAATCATTTTTTATGAATAGACATACCCCCGAATTTCTACGCACTTTCGAGAGAAAAATTCTTGACCGAAAATACAATGTCTGACCCTGACATTCCGATTCCCCTGAAATTTCAAAAAGTCTCAAATCGTTCTGGAAAAATTATTTTCGGTTGCGGGAGGCAATTACAATCATTTTTCATTACTATTCATTTTCATCATCAACTTACTTTTCTCCCACACTCTATCTCCAATTCCGATATACATAAAGTGTAAATATTGATTTTCATTGTCAATTAAATAATCAGCATACCCTAATAAATAAAGTTTGAACATGTAAGATCTATGTAGATTAAATTTCCTTACTATTCATTTTATCATTAACTTACTTTTGTCCTTGACTCTATCCCCAATTACGACCAATGGGAGCTGAATTCCTTCCTAGTCCCGTCTTCGAGTCGGTCTTCTTCGTCCTTCTTCGGTGTTCGTAAACGAGAGAACCCGTCGGTGGTAAAGTTCGCGTGTCGAGGGTGCCGTGCGGTCATGCGACACCGCTTTTCGCCAGGGGTAACATTATTGAACATTACGTTTACAGATTTGTCGCAGCGTGCCGCGCGCACGGCAGACCGCGTTCTGCCGCACGCCGCGATTGTTCCCTCGCAATCTTTCCTCGCTTTAGCCGCACTCGTCAGGAAGTCATTACCCAGATTCTGGTCTTTCGAGACTTTCTTAGGGAGCCGAGATTACCGAGAACGTCGTATCAATGGCGTAACTGAAATTCGTCGGTGGGTGATCCACCGTGACACGCCGAGTTTCGAGTGGTTTTCCAAACGTAGCACGACACACGGCTGCACACCGCGGATCGCGCAGAAGCGTGTTACGAATCCGTGTACCGCCAAGTGCGCGTCTACTGGCGTTCGTGATACACGGCCGTTCTCGAAGCACCTTCAATTACCGGCTATTAAGAAGCAAGTGTTAGAAACGGTAAATCGATTCGACGGGGACGAGGAAACAGCTTCGCGTCGCGTCGAGCAATCACCGTCCCGGTTTCTTCTATTCGTTTTCAGGGCGATTTGCAATAAGACGGAAACGCGGTACAAATCATTAGTTACGCACGACATACAGCGCTGATGGCTCGAATTAAATCGAACATCGTACAATTTTCTATACGATTTCTTATCCTGAATTGAATTTATATTTTTCTAAGTCAAAATTCAAATACGGGTGAGCATGTTTCGAGATCTTGATATTCTCCATTTATTATGTTTACTGGGACGAAACGCTGTACAAATCTTTAGTTACGCACGACATACAGCGCTGATGGCTCGAATTAAATCGAACATCGTACAATTTTCTATACGTTTTTTTATTCTGAATTGAATTTATATTTTTTTAAGTCAAAATTCCAATACGAGTGAGCATGTTTCGAGATCGTGATATTCTCCATTTGTTATGTTTACTGGTTCAAGTTCGGAAACAAAGTAACACTTTCAAAATTATACTTATCTATATAGGTTTCTCGAATTGTTTTATTATATATCTTATATCGTGGGTTTTGGGTCTTTAATACTATTGGGCCTAAATAACTTTAAGTTGAACAAAAATAAAAAATGTTTCGTCTTATTTCGATTTATGAAGCTATCTAAAAAAAAATATGTAAGCGCAGTGCAAATAATTAATTAAGATTACAAATTCAGTTTGTAGTTATTCCTATTGCATATTCCTATTCAATTTTGAGATAATTCTGCTTACTCGAGAAAAAGGAATAAGATTTGTAGACTTGGTCATTCGTATTTTCCAACAAATATACTACTGCTCTATAATAAATCTACAATATCTAATATGAAACAGATGAAATAAAATCATACTAAAGAGCCATGCTGGAAAGTTTCTTACATTTTTTTTAATTGAATTTTGAAACAATTCTAATTACTTGAGTAAAAGAAGTAGATTCGATCTTTCGTATCATCAAAACGAATGTAGCACTGGTCTATAGTAAATATCCAATCCAGAAGAAATGAAATAAAATTTTATTAAAGTGCTGGACAAAATCGTGACCCATTCGTCCGTATGAATTTTTATTATTTGAGTTGAATTTACCCTCGAAGATCCGTTTATCCTTTATTAAACCCCCAGTATGTGTATATCTTAGAGGCTGGCAGCGTCGCCGGAAAGACACTGTAAGCGTCGCGATAAGACTTTCAGCTGGTACGCGAGTTCCAGGAGCCGGGATTTATCGATTATTATCGGTGCATCTTGGATAGCTCTAAATCAAACACACGGCTTGATTGAAGTGCACTCGGCTGAAAGGGGTAAAGGGTAAGAGGTAAGAGGCCTCCAGTCTCTCATCATCGGGGATTAAACTGTTATTGCAAACTTTCCGCGGCGCTGGCGGCGTCGACGACCAGAGCGCCGTCGACGGCATATTGAGCGTCGCGAAATTAAAATACAGGACGAAAGTTTACACATTGGATAACGCTCGCGAGCGCGGCACCCGTCAATATTGAAATCCCGAAATTGTGAGAGCCGTACGTTTCCCCTCTTTTCTCGACGCCCGTCACGGCCTTTCGATTTCGATTGATTTCGGATTTTTGACTCGCCGTGCACCAATCCGTTGTCACGAGATTAAGTCACCAAACGCCGCGACGCTGAAATACACCGGGTATTGTGTCGCGACGACCCCATGCAAATAATCCAATATCTTCAATTTCGACTGTCTCCTGTTTTCTCGCAGCCGAATTATCGAAACGCACGGTTTTCACTTTTTTCTTGTACATGCAATGTGTTTCCTTTAATGCGTTTAGTTTGCATTTATCACTCGGGAAACAACTCTATACATATAGGTATGTACATTTACACAGAATTTAGTATTTTTATTGTGTTACTTACGATAACTATAATCGATTTTGTTGATTATCGTTTCTCTTGTTCTTCTTTTTTGTGTGTATTAATATTACCCTAAAATTATGCACTTAACGATGTTTGAGCTGGAGAATACCAAAATTGGTAAATTCAACTTGAACCTACGGTAGTCCCTGTTCATGCTACAAATAAATTAATATTTCTTCTATCAAACAATTTGCGTACAAATAAACTAAATTAATACTTTAAGATTTGTAACATTTTTCTACTATGAAATTGAAGAATGATGAATATCAAAGTAGTTGTAAGCAACTTGTCATAAACTCGATGAAGCCAAATTACGTGTTTCTTCATCTTCTATAAGTCGTTATAAGACAGGATATTAACTAAAAGAAAAATTATAATGTAATCTTCAACATGACAATCGGTGTCCGTAAATTTAGTGTTAATAAACATATATGTATATATTCAGATTGTGGAGGAGTGGGGAGGGGGGGGGGGGATAAATGCTGCAAACGGGCGGGGGGTGATTTTACATGTAAAAATAAGTCGAAAAGAAAGAATAAAACTTTTTCATTTTATGTTCGTTTTCAAGAAAATCGTGTCTAAAAATTCTATAGAGTACTATTCGGACAGCGTAAGTAGAAATAGTCAATATTAGTCACACATGCTAGGGAAATTGTATTAACACTAAACCTATTACAACCGGTCAATTGACAGTTTTTAAAATTTCGTTTAGAATTTCTAACATATAATATTATTTTAGCGCCATTTAACTTCACGACTTTCCTTGTAGTATACCTACAATGAATTTTCTCAATATTCTTATTAATATGTGGTCTGTCTTGCCTACCGTGGCCTGGTTAGCTTCAAAGATGAAAGGAAAGAATCTTCAGTTTCCACTGTTTTAGAATAGTCTAACAACGCGTATTGAAAATAGTTAAACTTCAGACGCGTACAGTTCCGAAACTGCTAGTGTTTTTGCCACAATTGAGCCATTGTTAGCGGCGGCAAACCTTCCGCTTTAAAATGGGTTGTCGTTTTTGTCGATCGGACTTTCCGTTTTCGAGATATCGTAATTTATGTAAAAGAGTATTTTTCTTAATTCGACTATCTCTGTCTCCATCTAACGCGTCGCATCAGACTTCTTTGTCGCACGCGAATCGTGACCGAGTGACCTAGTTTCGGTGTAGTATTTCCAAGAATTTACTACCCACTGTTTACTATTTTCGCGCGCGCGCGAGTTCATTGATCTCAATGAACGTAAACAAACGCTTCGGACCCTTACATCTCCGGAACTAGCCACCGCATCAATTTGAAACTAAAATCGCTATATCTCCGGAACTAATGAAGCTATCGACATGTTCGAACGCTCGTTTTAAAGGGCATTTCATCCCCTATCCGATGACAATATCAACTATTATTATTTATGTTATTTTCTATATTTATTTTAATATTTACTTCGACTCTACATATCCAAAGAAGTTTCAGTAATTCCTACTGATCGTACGACTAGTGTACGATAAAACTGGACCATAAATTATTTATTTAATTGAAAATGAATTTAAATACAAGATGTTTGCGTAATTACTAGCCAGCAGTTTTTTCATAAACAATTTTCTCCGAAATTAACTACGGTATCATCAAAATTAGTTATTCACCATCGTCCTCCATAACATAAAACAAATATAAATTAAATGTTATATTTTATTAATAATCTATACAATTTTTGCTATTCGATGCAATTCACACTTAATTATTATATTTTATTATTATTCTTTATGGAGACTGTCATGCAATGAAATATAGGTTGCATAAATTTAGTAAGAAGTCTTGTTATTTTATTCACTATATCTAAAAATGTTTACAATTTTCATATAATGGTATATTTCTATATCTCATATTAATTTACTGTTGTGGATCCTAAAAGGAAATGTTCAGTAATTGAATAAATCGTTATTTCTTTTCACATCATCACAGATGCAGAAGAAAATTCATCTTTTTCCAAGTTTATTGTAAAAAATTTGAAAGTACGATCTTCCATTGTCATTTGATCGCCAGCGATTCTTGTTGAAATATGTTTTCCTTTTTCGACGCGTTGGAGAAAATACGATTCGCGCGCGTACGCAAATAGCTGTCGTCGAAGCGCGTTAACTCTTCCGTTGCTGAATTATCGCGTTCGTTCTTCGCTACTTGGTACGATGCGAGCGTAAACTATTCGTCGAATACGCGATGAGTTTAATCACGATGTAAGTGCATTAGAGAAATCGATACCTTCCTAGATGCTTTTCATGCTCCGGGTCCGTTCGCGTATGGCTTTTCGCGTTTAAATGAATCTTCGGCAGATTTTATTACGTTCTGTTTCCCATATATTCTTCGTGAGTTTGCGATAAATTTTCGCCATTTACAGGAAACAGTAGCGACACTCCCGACGTCTTCTTTCTCCTTTTAACACGTTGCTAAGTTAAATATCGTAAAATTTATGATTTCTTCAGTTTTAAGGACTGGATCCCTGAAAATTCGAAAATTATTATTTCTTCTTTACAAACATCTTGAAAATAATTTTTATTTTGGTTTACTGATTATATAATAAACTCCCTAAGTGTATGATTTTTAACACGTTGACTGCCAGTCTAAAATTCTAAAATTGTTTACGGGACCAAAACTTTCATTTTAGGCAATTGTAAACTACACAACTTAAAAGTTGTCGTAGTAATTGCTTTCGTAACCTCATTAAAATTTACGAAGCCTATTAAAATTTATTTTCTTTAACATTTCAACTTGAGAATTGATTATTACAGTTCTACTGTTAAAAGTTCTGTCACCCATATATGGGTGACGTGGCAGTCAAAGTGTTAATCATAGTAATATTATGGAAATTTTCAGTTGTGGAAAAATTTTGTATATTTTTGAGTTCGATAATATTATTAGAGAATATTAAAAAAAGAAAAAGAGGAGATGGATAACTCAATACCTTGTTGGACAAATTCCAGAGATGAGCTGTTTTTTAAGATAGAATTTATACAAGACAGTTATTGGACTTTGCTTCCGTAGCAAAGGAAACAATACATTTGCAATGTGCTATTGTCCGGTGCTCTACTCAAGATCGAATTCAGTTAGCAACCGAGGCGTGTTCTTCTTCGATTGTCGCCAAGTGTGAACAATTTATTAGAATATGACAATAGACAATAAGTAGAATGTGACAAACGCCACGTCGAAGGTCCCCATTCAATGCTCGCTGCAGTAAAATAATTTTCTGGCTTCTGAGTATTCATTGTTCGGTGCCACGCCTTTGTGCACATAATACATCCCACTGCACTAGTAAATTTCAAGCTACCATTTCCTGCGTATCTGCCTACTATTTCAATACTATTCTTGAAATATACTTATTCTATTCTTTTTCGATTGACGGGTAAACGTACTTAAAAATGTAATATTCAGTTTTCAATTTTTGTAATAGTCTTATTCGCTCGTTCTTTGGTTATTTTTAAACATTGGTTCTACTTTCAAAGTTTGATTTTAGTTTGTTTTTAAAACGTAAAGTTTCTTTTTTTTTAACAGAAATTATATTTCGTTAATATCTTTGTCACGATTTCTCGAAATAATATTGTTCTTTGGATCGTCCACACGATTTAAAAATAATTCCTCGAAACGTTCGGAATAAATTCAAAGAAACACCGCAAACATTAGCATCAAGCGCAAGGATCTCACTAAATTTAAATAATAAATAATTACTAATAATTAAAATAATACAGAAAAATCTTTCATTAAAATTATTTTGTATTTGAATTTCAGTTCTCCATTATATGTTTTGAAAATTTACTTACTATGTTTGCTCAACAATTTCCTAGTAATTTCTTTCTAATACCTATCATTAAAAATTGTGTATGGGGGGGAGGGGGGTGCATAAGAATTTTAGAAAGGCTTAGGTGGGGCATAGCACAAAGAAGGTTGGGAAACACTGATCTAATGCATCGTTTTTACATACAGCGATTCCCTCGAATCATTTTTTCCCCGAGGTGTTTACTCGGGCGAGTGGAAAGGAGTGTTCCCGTCGACGGCAGTCATTCCCTGAAAATCCGTTCGAGTACAGTAATCGAACGATCAATCGAATCCGCCACGCTTCTGCGTCCTCTCTGGTTTCAGCGGCGATAGTCTTTATTCAGTTTCCAGAAAAGTCCACTCCGGGCCCGAGTGGAAAAAGGCGGCATGGCAAAAGTGGCAGAAAGAGGGTGGTCTGCCGGGAGAGGGTGGATAGGTAAGCTTTGGATTCCGTTTCTAGGAACCCGTGAAATCCCGCAGTTTACTTGAACTCGCCGAACGACTCCGGCAAAGACAGTTCGCAGCGCGATAAAACCTGCTCCTTCACCCTTCGACGCAGCCACCGACTAATGGAAGGTGTCGATAGGGCTCGCGGGGGTCGAAGTTTACATAGGAGGGTGGAATGGAAAGGGGTCGGACGAGGGAGACAGCGGAGAACCGGAGAAACAGAGAAAGGGCAAACTCCAATCTCGACGCGACACAGGATGACGCGCCATGTTGGATTTCATTTTCATTTCTACCCGGGGGTGGGTAGATTTCGGGCGCTTGCGCGCGATTTTTCTCGAGCGGATCCCCATTTGTGTCCCGTGTGTTCCCGCGTTGGCACGTCGACGTTAGTACGTTGGTCCGCGGAAAAGCGTGAAAGCGTCAGTGCTCGGACGCGTAGCCGCCAGGAAGGGTCCGTTCTACGCAGAATCGTCCTCGAATTTACCAAGAATCTCCGAGCACGCCTAACCGGGGCCCCTCTGTTTACGTATGCAAATGAGCACGGATCAATGCCGTTAATTAGGATTCTCGATCCTGCTCCCTTTGCTCGCTATTCTTCCCCTTCCAAGGACGTCTGTCTGTCTGTTCTCCCTTGTCGGTCCCTGCCCACCCCCGACATCCGACCTGCCACCAATCGCTCTCGGCCTTCAGCCTCGGTTCTATCTCAATTTAGCGGGCCGCAGCTATCTTACACGCCTACGATAAGCTTGTAATGCGGTGCATGCATCGGTCTCGCACGGCCGAACGACCATAATCGTACGTGATGATGTATAATCATACGTGCCAACCTCCTCTTGCATTCTTCCCTTCTACGCTGCCTCGAGCATCCCTCCCCCTCCCTCTCTACTCCAAGATGCGAGTCTTTCCTTTTTCACGCCGCTTTTGCATCCATTTCCTCCTGGATTCCTACGGGTACCGTCGTCCTCCTTGTTCTTCACAGTTTCAGAACCCGTTTCCGATTTCTCTGATATTTGTCTTTCGACTTTCCACGTCTTTGTACATTTTTCACCCTGCGTCGTTTGAGTTCCGTGCGTCTGGGCTTTCGATACGTTTCTTTTATTTTCGATTCTTATATCTCTTCTCGAACCATTCCGATGTCTTTCGATAGGACAGTGCTCGAAAATGGCGTTCGCTATTTCTTAGAGCAGGTAAATTTTCATGCAACGTAGTGTTGTGTTTATAGTGGCTGAATCCTTGTAGAATTATGTAAAATAGTTAAAGAATTTTGAAATATAGGAATTTAAAATAATTACACAATACGGGATTAACCCTAATCCATCTCAACCTTGCATACAATATTTTACAAGCTAATAACATTAGTGAGTTTAGATGTAAGTTCACCGCATTTCTAGTAATTTAATTCTCGGTTATTCTTCGTGAACACGTATTTAATTTTTCAAGTCATTTTTGAAATTACTGTCAGTTACACACAAACAAACTTACAGCTAAATTCATTTCTGTTTTTGTCTCAGATTTTTTCCATTTGTGTATATGAGTTTTATTTTACTCAATATGAGTTACTCGTGTGCCTCAAGTTCTGAATTTTATGGAATTCAGTTATTAATTATAATTTCTTTGATTTTAAGGAAGCTTGAACGAAGAAAAGTAAATTATTATTTGAGTTTACTGTATTTGTTATTTTAAATGATGTTTGTCTTAATTATTAAGCTTACACGTTTCTGTATCTAATTTACGATATTTTTGAGAATTACCAAAAACTTAAGATTGATACGTTGAAGAGAGGCTCGTCTTAAAGACTGATCTGGTTTGTGATTTTAAGCGCTTGCAAATCGTTTATTCAACTTAAATTTGTACTATTCTATATCAAGTATTGACAGGTGTTAATCCTAATTCTTAAAATATTCAAAATAAAATTATTAGGTATCGAAGATTATTTATTTGAAAACATTTAATTTCATTAGTAGAAATAGGTAATCTAAAAAATACTGATGAAATTATGGAAACAAGAAAATAATAAATAGCTGATGATTCATTGTTTGTTGAAATTGTTGCGTAAATTATAATTATTCAAATTTTTATTGGTATTCAAATAATAGAATAATTTGTAAAAAATAAGGCCACTAAATTTAAAGTAATTATGATTGTTGAATCCACTGAGTTCAGATGTATTCACTGTTGAAGATTAAATTATAAAATTTGCCTAGAATATTCTATAAAATGTTATGAAAATTCGAATGAATTTTCACGTGGACCAGTGTAAAAATGTTCCAACCTAAAATTTTGCTAAATTTAGCACCGTGATCTGATTTAAAAAAATGAAGAAATAAATGAACCTCACTAGTATTAGACTTTTGCCCGACTTTCCTAGATTGTTGCCCACCGTCTCCGCGGTTTCCTCCCGGCGGTGCTCGCGTGTCGCATGAATAGTTCCTCAGTAGGTCTTCTCGACGTAGACCTTCGAACAAAGACATTATACCTGGCTGGGCGTGATTACCGTCATTAGCCAGTGGACATCCTGTTGCGCCTCTGCCGATATAATTTCCGCGACACCCTCAGCCACGAACGAAGACGTCTGTCGTGCTTTCATAATACCTGGCTAGATTGTCGGCAGGCAAAGGTTTCAGGCCTGCGGGTATCATTTCGAAAGATTACGAAATCGCTCTGTTGCCCGCCCGTATCATTACAACGTTACGATCATTTTAACTATCGTGTTTTCGTTCCCACTTTTCAAATCGATACGATTTCCATCCGATTGCCGTCCAAATTCCATTACTGCTCGCGTACCATTCGATCGAAGGTAATAAAAATCTGACATTTTTTCATTCCCATCGAGACCAAGATGCAGAAATAACGATGTATGTCTGATCGACAAATTACTTAATAATACACAACGCCTCGTGTAGCGTAGTTAAATGCAGATTGTGGGTTATCCGTTTCGGTGGAGAGAGTGTTATTTCGCACCTCGATATCGTCCATTCTTTGTTTACTCAAAAATTCTGTTTGCAATGTTGGATAGCGGAAACGCGTCGATTTCGCGTGATTCTTACTACGTTCGCCCTGGTGTTGATACCCCGGTTATAATTATTTCAAATTGCTGTGGACACCATCTTGAAATTACGACGCGTGATTGATGAGTTAATAATAGGTAGTGTTGGTTTAAAAAGTAAAGTCAAGATACGTTTATACATTTTTTACTTGTTATGTACGAGAAATAAATGGTGAAATAAAATCAAGCCACGAATAAATTGCTATGCGTTAGTCTTCTTTATTATCTATTATTCGAATGAAGTGTAAAAGACTAGAATTTTCAGACTATGTAAATAGCAAAACAAAAGTTTATTAAGTATCTCCAAGAGAAGAAATCGTGTTACGCAAAGAATGCTCGTTATTCTTTTCATTGTTATAGAAAATCTGTTCCGTGAAATGTTATGGGATATTAAAAACTGATCTCGAAAAATTGCTGGAGGAATCGCGTTGAATGTTCACGTAATTGCGCGTCGTTATTTAGAAGGAACAAAGTGATTCGCGGAGCATTTACCACGGAATGCAAACGTTTTGCACGAACGGGTGCATTATTCGACGGCAGATAGCGGAAGAACGGACGATCCGCGTATCGGTAGACAAATATTATATACTTAGGTATTCCCTTTATTGATATTTCGCGTGTGTGAGTCGCATTCAAACGTACTTAGAATACCCGTTGCTTTGGTTCTTCATGCCGCGTGTACCGAGAGAATTATCGCTTCGCTGCCGCGCGCCGGAGTTACCATCGAAATTAATGGGCGTGTAACATTGTCGAGGAAAAGTCCCTTCCATTGTGAGAGAACCGCGCCACTAGATGAGTTTCAGTGGCAATGAAAGTCATCGCGGCTGCCGGGGCTGGTAATTAAAAGGTAATGAGCTCACGGTTATGCAGATTGCGGCGAAGTTGACGCGCGCTGTGTAGCTAGAGGTTATATTGCAGGGCCCCTCGATGCATTTATCGTATACCGCTATCGATCGACGAGACAAGGGGATCGAGAATCGATTGAATTTCAGTTTTTCAGTTCGCTTTAAAAGGCATCGAACTCTTTAAGAGAAATTGACTGCGTTTTTGGAGAAACGTGAAGTGGTAAGGGAGAGTTTATGTCGTACCAATTTCTTTGTTATTATGGAATATAAGCACCGCTTAAACGAATAATTAAAACGTTTCAAATAATCAGGTTTGATATTATTTTTTACTGTATTTATGTAGTTTATAAAAATGAAACGTTGCAATTTTATTTTATATATTTACGTTTTTATTGAAGCGTATTTATTGTGGAAGATTTTACTTTGATTGTATGCATGCATATGTTGGGATTATTATGAAGATTTAAATGATATTATTTGTAAATTTATCCTGATTCTTAATTTGTACGGCGTACGTCTAGTTTATCATAAATGTACGAAACTACGAAAAGTATGATTCAGTGCTTGAATCGTGTATTATGGGTTCGTAAAAATTGTGGAGTTGTGGAATGAAATTATAAAATTTATTATTGTCACTGCTGTGACATGAAATGAATACAAACAGACGGCATTTAATCATTTTTATTATACATTGTGCGTTTTTTGTCTCTTATTTGTAAAATATGTTAACATTAATATAACTGCTCGTTATGAAAGTAAATACTATTACCTATTTGATATTTCCATTCTGTTTAATTATTAAACGAAAAGAATACAGGTTTTATTAGAAGAATTATCGTTTAAAATAATTGTAATACAATTTAACGTATAATAATAGGTATCTAAAAATCAAGCTACGAGGAGTACATAAGCAACCGAGGGGTCGGTCTAGCGCTTGTGAGAGCGTGACCCCTCTGGTGGCAAGCATGGGAGGTGACGTCACAAATTTAATTTACATTTCTTTTGCTATGATTATATAATACTATTATATGTATAAGTATTGTTATGTATTCTTATATAAGTATTGTTATTTTTGCTTTACAATAGTATTGTGCTAATGTCTTACACATTTTTATTTTATTTTTGCTGTAATAATTGATATTGGAGTTCAATTTTGTACAAAATTTATAACAATACTAAACAATTTAATAGCTCGTAGCAAAAGAAGTGAAATTATATATAATATTAAATGATTTTAATACATTAGCACTTAACAATAATAATATAATAAGTATTGTTAAGTGCTAATGTGTAGATTTTTATTTTATTTTTATTTTAATAACTAATATCATGATAATTACAGTCTTTCTACCTTGTCTTTTCAGCATGCTTAAGAGTTCATCTACAAATTTTTTAACGAAACAACTAACTTTGCGTGACAGCAAAACTACGGGTTTTTAATTGTCCTAAGCGTAACATATGTTCCTCTGGGACTCATACAAGCTTTGTAAAAATATTTTTTATGCAATGCATAGGTTAGAAGTTTCAGATGGCCGTGCTAGTTTCATTCTGCATGCATGTATTTTAAAAATCTTTATTTGCGAGATACTTTTCATTCGGAAATTGATTTTGGTAAACTTAATATAAATATTGGCCGTTTTGTATACAACATTTTGTATACTATTATATGCATTCGAAGAAAAGTAAACTAATTAGAAGTAAATTTTTATTTGGAAAGCTATTTGAAAACTACTTGATATAAAATTTATTCGTTTCCATGTTTTTAAAGTATAAACTGGAACATTGAAAAGCTTATAGAGTTTTTAGAAAAATAACTTTTCGGATAACGATAATCATTCATTCTCTTACAAATTAGTATTAAACAGTTGGTTCGTATTAAAACAGTTGAGAATGAAAATGTTTAAATATTTAAAATTTTTGTAATTCATAGCTTATTATTTCCTCAATCCTGCAAAAGTGAGAAAGTAAAATCTTCATCCGAATTAGTACCGTCGTCGTCTATTTCCGCAGCAATTACACGGTGAATTTCCTCTTCACTTAATTCTTTATTTTGCCTTGAAATCATTGGGATAAAAAAAAACTGCAATTATAAAACAAGATGCTTCCTCAAATTCCCCGAAAAATTTGATCTTAAAAATGTCATAGTACTATGATATTATATACAAGGGTCGGGTTATTTTTTATAGATTTTTTTGAATATTTTTTATTTGAAAAGCAGTAAATTATTTTAAAATTTATTTTTGAACACCTTGTTGTTGGTCTTCGAAAACTACGAAAAGAATAATCCTGCTAAACTATTTTTTCGACTAATGAGTCAAAAAGTTTCTACCATACCGTTAAAGGTTAAATAAACTACAAAGAAGAATCACAACGTTGGAGGTAGCCGTTCGCTCTAAAAAAATTGATAAGAATTTCGCAACTTCCACAGAGAAATGATCCCTTAAGTTTCGCAACAAATCTTTCGCAGCGGATGTCGAGACAACAGTCTTCCCCGGTTGAAGGACGACCGCCGTCGGCCGCCTAACTGAAAATCCGGCACGAGGGGTATCCTTTTTAATAAAACAGTCATACGTCCGATTTATCGTCGACCGTGTCCATCTCAGAGCTCACTATTTTCCACTTTGGTCGGACACGTATCGCGGTACAACGGGTGCGTACGTGGGTGCTGGATACGCGTCGCGGGGATCGTGATTTGTCGACTACGCGACCGCATATTTACGGTTCGCTTGACCGACCGTTTCGTTCCGGGTCGCGGCGAAGCGGTCGTGTATTTTCTGAATTTCACATTTCCCGAGGTATTTCCAAAGGGATATCGGGAGTTCTCTCCGGGCGGCGAGGGTTACCGCACTCGAGCCACCGCCTAAGTCGATAAGGGCTTTGATATGCTAAGTCCGAACGATCTGACTGGAGATGCGTGAACCGACCACGCATCTCCACAATTGGAACTCGAGGACGCGCCAACTATACCCAGACGTGGCCACGAAATTGTACATCCTGTCTCTCTGCGAGGCCCTCTTCGCCACTCGAGATGAAAATCGAAACGCTTCTGCCGGGTATATCTCGCGCGAGCTAATCGAAAATGGCTGTTGAGAACCTCGCTGCCCCTACGGAATACCATTCCTCCCGGACTCCGCGATTATGACAATTTTTGGGTCAGGAAACACGCTCGAAGAGATTCGAGATTTACCCAACGTTGTTTCTATTTGTTGAGAATAAGCATTGCATGCATGTATTTTTAATGGAAATTTATATCCATTTGTGCAGTCCCCTGCCTTGCAAAGGTCAGTACTACCGTCGAGACACTCGTTTGTTACAACCCCTGAGCATCTCGTTTCTTTTTTTCCGAGTCACAAGCTTAGTTAGCAGAAAACCGTCAAGCTAAGAACAGCATTTTCGTTTTGTAAAACTATAATACATTGATTAAATACGTACTTAGGTCGAAACTCTGTCGTATTTATTTAGCAAATAAATATTCAACGCTATTACATCAAAATTTGTTTCGAACTCGACGATCTTCCAGCTAATAAAAGTATGTAATTAAAAGTTGTTTTGGAAGAAGAAAATTTTCTAAGAAGAACAACGAAATCTACGACTGGGAGGGGGGGATCGAAGAAATCATCTCGCGTTAAAGTAGCTTCGATTTGACCTGGTTTCGAGGGTTCTTTTCCATTTAGCAGATGTCTACAACGTTTTCGTTTCACAGCGCGTATTAAGCGGTTCGTATCGCGAGCCTAAGTTTCGAACGTCCTGAGTACTGCACGGAGATTCCCCAAGCAGGCGCAACGGTGAAATCTTCTCGGCTACTGACTCGACGGGAATAATACACGGGGAAATTTCCAGAACTTCGAACACAACATTTTACTCTCGAAATTTCCACTCAATTAAATCACGGCTCTACCGGCGGCGATAAATAACCTGGCTGTCTAACGTCTCTGGAGCGCCGATTTTCGCGGCCCGATGCATCAATCGGATACGATGCCGGGGGAAAGTAAAATGGATCGAAAGGAAGACTGTCGGCCATGGAATGCTACGAAAATTCTTCTCTCCGTATTTTAACTGTGGTCAAATTTCATTGATATCTTCTCGATGCAATCGACGCGAGATGTTAAGGATTCTCGTGTAACAGGTCAAAAAAATCATTTTTTCTTGTTTCCATATATTAAAAGTATAACAATTCCTATGCAAGCTCTTAAAATTTTAAAGTCAAATTTGAAAAAATGACGAAGTTATAGCCCATTTAGTGAAATGCGTCAGGGGCTGAAAAAACATGTTTTTTAAGTTGGCGTGTACGATGACCTATGAACCAATTGACTAATCAATTTCGGATAAAGCTCATTCAATTCAGTACATATTTCTTTAGGGATTATACTTCAAACCTGTTTTTTATTTGTATTTACAAAACTTTTTTATCAATATAAATAAAGTTAATTTATTTTTCAATACTCCACAACTTGCCCAATTTTCCATACCTGCTCTTTTGAAATCAGTATAATCCCAGCGTAAACTATTTAATTCTAAGAAAATTTTCCATTTTTTAGATTCTGATGATTTTTACACATACTACACGACACGCCAATAATGGTTACATCATCTGAAAGGATTATATACATTGCATTAAGTTCACTCTCATGATAAAACGAACTGAAAACAAAAAACTTTTTTTGTACTTTATGAATATCTTTTTACACCTTAAAAAGCCTAAGCCAATATTATTAATAATATTGATTATACTGTTTATACTGCTGTTACACGAGAAGCCCCCCTTAAATATATCAGACCTCGAGGTTTCACCGATTTATTTAATAACTCTGAAAAGCCTCGGTATCTATTTTATTTCGTTTTTATAAGTTTCGTTTTGTTCGTATATAAAGGCATTCTGAAAATTCGGTTGAGTGGTAATTCTAACAAAATTAAAATTTATTTCTTTACGAGTACTGCGATTGCAACGTATTATCATTTTTTACTTTTACCTCCGTGAGCTCCCAATACCTTGCCACGACTTGATAATTTGCAATAAACGAAACGAAACGGAATTTTACGCAGTCTGATAAACTACATATAACTTGACCAAACTATTTGAGAAAAACTTATTTGTTAACGTGGAATTAATCTACCCTGGTCGGTCGTGCTACGATTTTTCACCCACCCTGTACAAAACTACGAAAACAAAGATCAAGCTTGCAACGTTCGAAGAAAAATCAACTTCGAAGCGTGGTATTCGCGGTACTTAAAAATCCACGTCGCATTTTGTCGACAATTCTAAATAACCGTGCGGTCGTAGCGGGAACGAAAGGGTTAATATCGCGAATACCACGTTTCGAATCGCCTATCGTCGGTGCCGATTCCGCTCGGTCGTTAAACCCGAGCGCGTTCGTCCGTTGTCGTTCGTTTTGCCCCTTTTCCGAGCGTCCGTTCACGCTTGTCAATTTATGAAACCGTCTTGAGCCTGCGTGCGTCCCCGGTCGGGAACATTGTAACACATGTATACGCAAATAAAAGGTGTTCCCGTCGCACACCGGGGCCCCGGTAGGGCCCCGTATCCCGGATCGTCGCGAGAACACGCGCGGAATCGGCCGTTACGGACGTCGTGACACGTCGCGCGCGATGTTGCGAAAACGGACGCGCGTGGAACACAATCCACGCACGAGGGATACACTTGTCGTCGGTCTGGGCCTTGGGGCCCAGGTACACCGAACCGGTAGCGAACGCTTCTCACACGGGATTCGCGTTAGGAGCGAGTCCCTAACCGTTCGAGCATGAAGAATTCACTGAACCATATTTAGCGCTATCGTGTTGTATTAACGCTCGAATTTAAGGCCCAGCTCGATAAGACGCGACGTGTTAAAAGTTTCGAATGATACGTCTACACGGCGCGCGTATAATACGCGGCTGCGCGCGAGTTAATAAAACGATGCGCGAACGGAGACCCCGACTCGTGTCTTACGACTCACGGGGCCCGATTGAGCCCCATAAGGGCCCAGTAGCGAACTTGTGGGAATTTTTCGGCTCGAACGGTTCCAAGGCGAGACGTTGATCGAATTTTGACGGTTACGGTCGGGGAGGACTCAATTCGGAGCCGCTTCGCTGGCCCAATCTCGTCGAACGTAGCTTGTACATTGTAAGTCAAACTGCCAGTTAAGGATATCTCGATTATTGTTTAATTGAGAACCTGTACGATAACCGGTGCGACCATGTGTCGGGATAACGACGCATTAATGCGTATCTGATCGAAGTTGTCTCTGTAGATATTATATCTGCTCGGTTAGCAACAATATACGAGGCGATCGAAAGAACCTCGGCAGGTAGATGAAATTTTTTTTTTTGTTTTTGTTATACTTCGGTCCGAGGATTATTTCACAGTTCAGTTTTCAATGCATTTTCTTATTTGATACGGTTTTTTAATTTTTTGTCGGGCTGAAGACAACTCATCTTTCGAATTGAATTTCGTTTCTCGAACATTTGGTTTATGTTTGCTTATGCGAAGACTGAAAAATAATACAATTTCTTCGACGTGTTAATTTCTATTTTCTTTTAAATGGTCGAAATTACATTATTCCTGTCTCAATAGTTTCTTTTAACAATATAAGTCTAGTTTAGATGGATCAAGTGGATCTATCAATACTTTGATAACATTGAACCATTCTTTTATGGAAGTTGTGAAATTTAGCAATTTTCATGAATTTTGTTAAAGCGAACGCTACATGTAATGTTGTTACTCTTCTTTGCAATTTATTTAACTACATTTTAGTTGTACATTTACATTTTTTATACAATTTTATACATTTAGTTTTTACTGTTATCTCGCTTGCGATAAAATGAAAAGAAAAAGAAATCAAGTTTTTAAAGGTGCCACAATGATCCCTAAAACAGATTTTAGTCGTGTAAAATACACTTATACACGTGGCTACTAATACAAAAGACTAGGACCGTAGATTAGAAAATCTATATCGTGGTCAATGAGTTAAATGCACAGGCGAGAAATAAAGAATGTTTTGAAAATATTTTACTTTTGAAAATTAGCATATTTTAAAGATTTTCTGATTGATGCTTCCACATGATCCCCTCTAATGTTTATGTAGATTTAAGATTCTGGAATTCCTGGCTACCTACCTTACACAAACCCTAGGTCATTGTATGGAACGATCAAAATAGAAACAAAAACTAGCACTAAATAGAGTTTGTATAGTACCAGTGTATATTATCCAAGTCCCGTGACCGAGAACTGTGACCAAGGTCTGTGACCGTAATTAAAGGAGAGTCGTCGGTGTTTATTTGCCCAGAGTTTGTAGTTGTTAGACTAGAGTCGACCCTCAGTAGTCGAGTGTCAGCTGTTGAGTGTAGAGTCGTTTAGTCGTAGAGTTACAAGGTATGTACGTTGTATTGTCTTTAATATACAATTTAAACATAGCTAATATCCTAGCAATAATATCCTGCACGTCGCGAAACCAGTTACTAAATTTTACAAACGGCATGCCGGGGAAACAAAAATGTTTTCTTGACGGAAAATTCTTCTTTTAATTTGCGAAATTTAAAGACGGTTTGCAGTCAGGTTTTTCTTTTAACCTTTCCAAGAATATACTGGTACACAATGTATATTCAATTAAGTTACTTTACACATTATATGATAATAGTAATCACTAGAGTTGCAAATAGACCTTTATATTTAAATTTCCCAATGATATAGTAGCGCAAAATTAATTACAAAATAATTTTGGTCCTGACGAGACAGAGTGTTAGATAAATTGTAAATCCCAAAATGTGTATTCCAATGCATCGCGAAATTATTGGCTCTAAAATGTCATGTTATATTACCATCAGATTAGAAAGAGTGTAGCATCTCTTTAAATTCAAAGGCGTTTATTCTAATTCTTTAAAAGGCGTTTCGATCAAGCAGACGAACCATGGTGTTCCCTGTACTTTCACTGAAAAGCTCCAAAACGAAATGTGGAATTTCTTTGACAAACAATTTAAATGCACATTTATGTAATCTTTTTCCCCCCTCCGTTTCGCGTATAGCGTCGTTGTTTGCCTCGTGTCACGTTTGACGAGACGCACGAATTTAATATTTGGACGGAAACAAGAATTCGTAAGATTGAAATTGCAGCCACAGTAATTTTCATCACGGGAATACGGTGAAGTGTGAGTTGGCCTAGATTAAAAGCGAGGCGTAGGTAGTTGCCTCGCTTTCCACACGCGAACACGACCTGCGGTTTATGTTTGTATTTCGTGCACTCATATAGCAGCAATTACTCCGAGCACGGTCGTGAATTTGATAAAGATTTCGTGCCTCAACAATTTAAGTACGCACACAGTTTTTTGGCTCGAATTACGTGCTCGTGAGGGAAAATTGCGTTTACTTATATCGCGTTGATTCTAAAGGGAACTCGAAATTTCAGAGGCGAACAACTTTTAATATTATGTTAAGTTCCCTAACCGTAACCGACTATATTATATCTCCTCATCCGAGAAATTTTCCCGAAGCAAGGATGCGCAATTTAAGTCAGTTTTTAAATATCAAAAATACGTAAATGTTATGGAAATTGTGAAATACGTAAATTTTATTTTTCTAATCCTTCCGTTCGATGTATGGAATTCTCGCAAAAGTTTTAGAAATATAATTGCGTTATTAATAAACAGGGAAATCCGTTAGAAACGGGACTGATTGTTTTCATTATCGTAAATAATAGGAAGAAACATTGGTAATAAAAATTGTATTTTCTACAGTAGTTTTTTAATTTTTGATTTATTATGGAGAATTTACTATTTAAATTTTTAACATTTAACATTATTTATATTCATTGGACAATAATTATTTAGAAGCAAAACAATATTTTCACGGCTACATTATAGTAATTAAAACATTTATGATGTATAAATTTTAATAAATGGCAGCTTAGAATCATTGCAATAAATTGTACATTTTGACCAGGTTTGAGCTCATAATCAATTTTTAAATATAACGATTTATACGAATTTAATTTTGATCTTGGAGCCTTGAAACGTGTTTCTCTGTAAAAATATTTGTTAAATATAACACTTCTCATTTTTATACAGGATGCTCGGCCACCCCTGGAAAAAATTTTAACGAGAAATTCTAGAGCCCAAAATAAGATGAAAATCAAGAATATCAATTTCTTGATTGCAGCTTCGTTAAAAAGTTATTAAAAAATTAAATTAAAATATTTCAAATCATTCTGGAAAAATTATGTTTGGTTGCGGGGGCAAATTACAATAATTTTTGGCGAATACACATACCCCCGAAATCCTACATACTTTCGAGAAAAAAATTCTTTACCGAAAATATACTGTGTAGCCCGAAATGTTTCTATAACTTTTTAACGAAGCCTCAATCAACAAATTGGTGTTCTTGATTTTCGTCTTATTTTGGCTTCTAGAATCTCTCATTAAAATTTTTCCCAGGGGTGGACGAACACCCTGTATATCATTGTTCTAGAACGTAAAAGATTTTTCGAATTTCGTCGCATTTAATATATTGCTTTTCAAGACTTAAATTTTTAAAGCAGTGCCAATATCAATGTTTTAATTTGATATTGTCAGACTGCTTAATTGGAGAATAATTTGTAATGTTCCGTTGCTTCAATGAAATTTCATAAACGAAGCTTTCTTTCCTGTTTCGTTAATTATTGTTTCCCATTCAATTCAACTTTTTCTTTGTTTTGTTAACAGCAGCCAGCCTCGGAATGCTTGTCAAAGAAACAGCAAAAACACATTGATGTCGATGCAATCCTACCTGTGGAATATCGAGAACAACGCAAGGTTCGTATTAAACAAATTTATTAGAGGAAAACAGTATTCCCTATACAGGATTTGTTAAAATCGATGCTTCAAACTTTGAGTGTATACGCTTATAAAAATAAGAAAAAATTATTTCATCGCAGCAAGTGTTTAAAAATTTAGCAAATGATAATTTCCCTTGTTCAAATTCACACAGTTTTAAGAATTCTAGTTTTTCTTCCCTTATTTTTGGATGAAAAAACACACATGAAATGATGTGTCCTCTGCAGTAATTTAATTTTTATTTAAAACATTTTTTAATATTAAAATAATTATATTCACCTTTTCTGCCATATTTGTATAATTCTAAATACTTCACGTTATTATATTTTATCAATAATTAATGTGTTTTGTAATTGTAACATTCTGCTCCTATAAATTGGTGCAATTACTCTTGCTTGAGATTGGACATAGTTTTGTTTCTGAGAGGGATTTGCAAAGGATTAAAACGTTAAACAGAATACATACATAGGTGAAACGACTACGAAGACGTTCTATTAATTATTGTAGCGCCGAGCGTAGTTATGATGTACAATTATGGTTACAAATTAATTGACATGCTCTAAGTTCCCACGTATGCATTAATCTACGTTTGACATGCATGTACTTGGAAAGCTTAGTATGTACCAACATAAACTAGTTTCAGCTGCATTACAGGGATCACAAACACGTATTAAGCACAGAAACAATTATAGCAGAGATAAATTGTACAATCAAAAATAGAAATTATCACTAATTTTAATAATTTCACGATGGATCTGAGCAAACACCAAATATAGAATAAAATTATATTTATTGATATTATTTACCTTGTATTATGTTACTTAATCCACATAGTAGGTTTTTTTCGTATACTGAAAAATTGTTAAATAAATCATCCTGTCATTTGACGAAGACGAGAACTGATCAAAACGTAGTGAATTGCAAGCAATTAAAATGCTATTACTGTTACCCAAACCGTTATTTCTCACCTATCGATTACTGCACTACTTGTGACTACAAATTCTCTTCGATGGATTACTAAGATAAGTAATCACATGTTAATTATACAGTTTAATGATTTATGATTATAGTTATACGGTAGTTAGGCGATAATTACACGGTAATTACACGGTGGTACGTAATATCTTAGTCGTAAATCATAATCCAGATTACATTTTGCTCTTTTTATTAGCTGCCCCCAGAAAGTTCGCGCGGATTTCGTCATTTAGAAACGGTGGTACGTTTTAATGCTGTTTGAATTACTTTGATTGTTCAAGTAGCGATTACATTAAATTCTTTTTTACCGAATAAAACTATTGCAGCGTTGATTACGTCGTCTATGTTTGGAAATATTCTTTTTATCATATAATTTTCTATCGTGACATATTTTTCTCTGTTAATTTATTTATTTTTATCAGTTTAACATTTATTTACATCTTGCTTCTTATTTTATTGATTATTGTATTTACCCTCAGTGTGGACTATCAATATCACGATGCGTAAATTAGGCGTATAATAGTTAAATTATGAATACATTTTTATTTGTTGTTTATGATTAAAATTTACCCAACTTTGGTGGAGTTCAGAGAAAATTCGTTACTGTACGATGTTTATCGATCTCAAAGGGTCAATATTCCTTTTATACCACAATAACCAAAGTTTGGAGCATCAATTTCAACACACCTTGTACATTTTGCGAACGAAACTCGTCGATGCTGCCACTTTATGGGAAATTAACGATCCGATATTGTATCTTGGCGTCGGCAATTAATTTGTTTTTGTATTTTGGCGAGCTCAATTGTACTTTATTACACGTTTTAATATAATATCGCCGCGAATATATTACGCTATAATTAAATACCATCGATGGAAAATTCTCGATAAAAGTTATTTATAACCGGGACATGCAAGGACATGGACCCCCGTCCGAGGGGGGGTTAACAATTTCAACAAATTAATTCATGGAGCATTATTTGTATTTCTTTTCTTTCTTTTTGAGATGAAATAATAGCACATTTCGTATTCACGTTTCTTTCTGTACGTGCACAAAAGAATACGTATAATTTGTTCCATTAATTTGCAGTTACTATTTTGAAACGAAGATTCCGTTAATTTATAGAAAATCAGAGAAATAACTATTTTGATCGAGGAGGCCATTTGAAGTCAAAGTAACGATAATTTTGTGTGAATAAAATTTGTTTATAAATTGATAAGAACGATATATGTATTCTACACTTTGTAGAAAAGCAATTTGTTGACTCAATAATAATTCGCAATATTTAATTTGGTTTAGATCCTCCCTGTCTTCTTCTTTTCTTATACATTTTTACAACTATATTTTTATAGTAAATAATTTAATTTTCAACGTATTTATAATTTTTTCAAGTTTTTAAAGAGGGCTTAAATTAAATTTAGTTTAAAAGAAAATAGTTAAATTTGTTCTCTGGGCCACAAGTATTATAAAATACCGAAATGGAGGTAAAAGAATATCGGGTGTGCTACCATTTTGTTCTCATAAGCGGAAGTCGGTTGAACGGTTCGATGAAACACGCGAAAAGCGCGGGGGGAAAAACATGAATCGCGTAACTTTGACGATTCCCATCACAAAGAGCAGGGTTCGTTGAAATGGGCCGAGAAAAAAGGAAGAAAAGAAAACCATTGGCCGTGGTAACACGATACGACATATTCATCATAAACCATAACGCAGAACACCTCCGGCATTCACGATCCGTCAAAAGTCCTCAAAGAAAATTTTACAGGAAGCTCTCTTTAGGGGCTATTATTATTTTTGTCAGAGACCAGAGAACTGTGGCTCGATTACCAGCGATTTTCTATTATTCTTATGAATCTACGAGGACGAAGGCAGAGAATAATTATTGCGCCTTAAATCCCGTTTTTGTCGCGATACAGGCCATCTTCCCTGGCGGATATCGGATACGGGATCACAGGATCGAACGGGAAACGAAATCCGAGACGTTTTTATGAAAAGCAAATACGCTGGATCGCCGTGGAAATTCGAATTAACTTTTCAACAAATTCCTCTTGAATGGAACGAACGCACGTTTAACGAAGCAATTTCTCAGCGAAGCTCTGAAAATAGAGAAATCGATTTTTAAAATGGAATTATTCCTGTTATAGAATTCTTCCATTTATTGTAATCTTTACGATAGCTACGTTTTTCGCGGTGAGAATTATTTTTATCTTTTCATGGAGGATTACCCTTGAGGTTGATACAAGTTTCAATTATTGCTGTAAAACAACTGATATGAGGTAATAACAGTAGTCATTACAAACGTATTGTGCAATAAAAGGTTAACAAGTTTAAAAATAAAAAAGAATGTATTAATGGAAAATTAATGAATTTTCTTGCAAAATGATAGTTCTATTATTCTTTACTTAGAACTTTGTTTTAGAACTTTACTTACGAATGTTGTTTATCTTTTTACTTTAAGTGCATTATTCTAAATGTTACGAACTGGAAATTTCGTCACGTTTAATATACAGTTACTTCCACTTGTATTTGTAGGTACACTATAATGGTGATTCACAATAAATGAAAAAACTTGTTCCTTGTAATAACCCCATTTTTACATAATGGCTTGTGTTTGAACAAATTAAAAATAGAACTTGTCATGTTAAATACACAGTATTAAAAAAAAACTACTTTGCAAATGAAAAATAACACAGTGCAATAAAAACAACATCTGGCAAAAATAAATGGAAAGAATTCAAAAGAAAGTACCGTAAATGGAAGCAATAGGAAACTACTTCGTAAATAGAAGTAACAGAGTGTAATGAACATTTAGTAAAAATAAATGGTAGAATGCATAAAAAACAAAAATTCTTTTCATTAATCATCACCATTACGGTGTACGAATACGAGTGGGAGTAACAACTGTACAAGTCATTCGAAAATATTTGCTTCCTTCCAAAGGCGGAAACAACATTCCTTAAGGGATAAAATCGCGAGCCTAATCGCGCGAAATTCTTACACCCGGTCGCCGTATGCCAGCCGCGTACCCACACGTCGCGCGACTGTGGAATATTAATTCCTTAGATTTAATTAATCGATTAGCGGATGTCGACTCGACGCCGCTTTAACCCAGTCACGTAAGACAAGTTAGACTGCGTCTCTCTCTCCCCCCCTTTCGATGTCGCGACAACTTTGAATTAAACTAAGCATCGTAACGCCGTGATTTATAAAGCATCGAAGTTATCGCGCAATTACAGGAAGCGATGCAACGATTGCACCGGAGAGAGAAATATTATAAGAAAATGCAAATCGTCGCAAATCAGCAATTTAAATACAACTTCGCACTTCGCGCCGAACAGTTGAAGCGCATTCTTCGGTTGATACATATTCAAAACTGGTTCTGAGCGATCCGAAACAAGCTCGGGCGCCGTTGAACAGCCTCGAAGCGAGTGGAAACAAGTACATTAAAAAGTTTGTTATACGAGACTTAGTTATCACGCCTCGTACACTTTATTAGGCAAAGTATCACAGGTCGCTGAAAAACTAAGATACCGAGAAATAATTGTTTTCACACGTTTGAAGAACAGATAAACTTTATTCTTCGAGTCTATTCTGACGATAGAAATCGTTTCTTTTTCTCAATACTCAATTCTTCCTTTGGCAATTATAAAGTAACATATCTACTATTGTCTTGTAAAGTTAAAATTATGAATTCTGTCTTTCAGTTTTATAAAAAGAAATTATAGTAAATTAATTTCAGTTCAATATGTGTTTAGTCTAGTTCAATCTGGTGTCTGCTAATTTTCTCATCTGTATCAAAGATTCTTAAATTTCTTTTTTATTTAATTAATACATCATTTTAGGATATATTTTACTAGGCCATACATACTTCATCTTTCTATCAACTAGCATAGTTATACGAAAGAAGAAAGACTTACTGTTGTGGATATTCTCAGGTATATAAATACCAGCTGGTACAGTTTCGAAACATAAGAAACCATAATTGACGTTTGAACTCCAATGCAAGTCACCTTCAGTGTTCATTTCTTTCGTTCAATTACTTTTTCTTATGATATAAATTCGCAATTGAACGATCGAAGTAAATGATTCTGTTCGTATCAGACTCAAAACGACAGGAATGTTCTGCCACGTGCCTGTTCAAACCGCCATTATTTATTACCGCAATAAAGAGTCCAAGTGTGTTTTTGAAACGATAAAATCCACAAGAATCGTACAGAATAAAGTTTAATCGCTCAACGTGACCCATTCAACGCGTTCTCCCTCGATTGCATTTTTCCACGATGAAAAAAGCAAACAAGTCGCTTAGGGTACCAATTTAAATTGACTCTGCCCCCTCTCTCTTCCGTCTATCGGGCAATTAAGACTGCCGGCCCATCGAAGACAGAGTTTAATTAACTTCGCCTTAAACACGGCCGCGAAAATGGGTCAATAGAGTCTGATTATTAATCAGACTTTCGAGTTTTCCATTCAACCCCTCTCGCAATATTTTCTGTTTCCCTGCGAACAAAAGCATCGTGCTGCAGCTTTGAGCGTGTTATCAGGCTTTCGTTACCCAACCTCCTTCTTCCTAGGAAGCTACTTCGTCTCGTGCTTCGATCCACCCCTAACCAACCCCCTTCGTCGTAGGGGGGTTTAATCCAGAATATTTTGCTCGTACATTTTGCGTCATAGCCTGCGTGTATCGCGCGCTGGATCGCGTACCAACGCGCCTGCTACGCGACTCGTATCTCTGGTGTGTATGCCGGGATTCCAATAAAGGAAAGAGACACGACAGACACGCCTATCGGATTCCTATTATTAAGGTTTCCATCGAAACGCCATAGTGCCTGGTTGCCGTTGTTCGTCATGTTTCGGTCGTTACTCCTCGCGAACAAATCCCAAGCTTCGAGCTTTCACGCCCCCGATGACGTTTCGAACGTTCCTCTAGAAACGAGTTCGATTTATTATGGTATAGTACAGGGTTTAATAACAATCGGTCAATTCATAAATTCATGTTAATACTTCAGAAAGTGAAGCTTTAAAATAGGTAAAAAATATCATAGAAAAATATGGCGTATGTAGTGTGCAAACCTTAAATGTTGACACTTGGATTGTCATGGGGACAGGAAGGTGGTTCGATATGCAAGATAATTCATAAATGCTTGTTAATATTTCAGAGAGTGAAGTTCAAATATCAGTAGAAGACGTCATATAAAAGTATGGCCTATGTATTGTGCAAAGCTGGAAAGCACTTGCACTTGAATTGTCATAGGGACAGGAGGGAGTGGTTTAATATGCAAGGTAATTCATAAATTCATGTTAGTACTTCAGAGGGTGAAGTTCTAAAATAGGTAAAAACAAAGATTTTTACGTCATATGTCCTATGCAGTGTGCAAAGATGAAAAGTTGAAACTTGGTTTGTCCCATGTACAGGAGGGGGTGGTTCAATATGCAAGATAATTCATAAGTGCGTGTTAATATTTGAGAACGTGAAGTTTTAATATGAGTAAAAAATATCACATAAAAATATAACCTATGTAGTGTGTAATGCTGGAAAATTGGCACTTGGATTGTCATAGGAACAGGTGAGGATGGTTAATTTATAAGACACTTTATTTACTCGATCTCGATGTTAGAAGTAGATCTATAGAGAGGAGTCTCTGTTAGAACCGTCGGTTCTTCCAGGTGCCAACATTTCAGCTTTAAAGAGTACCTTAACTTATCAATTCAACGGGATTCAGATTTCATATTTAATGTTATAAAACTCACAAATATTATTTGTTAGCAATTTATGCTGAATTTAATTGATGATACCATTTGAAAAGAAGAAAGGCCATAAAAGACAAGGATCGACGAATTTGAATGGAGTCCAAGAATCTTATTTAAGTTGTTGAGCTGTATCGAGCTAAAAATCAAATTATATCAATTTCGGAGTCGATGGTTGTTAAGTTTCGTGATTCGCAACGAGGTTGAGCGAGCCATAAATCAAACCCTTTGAACTAGTACGTCAGTGGGATCGAATATCGATCTGTAATCATCGTTAGAGGATGCTTTAGCGGTATAACGATGAATTTTCCCGGGAAGCTATTGTTCTCGACACGAGGTTTTAATGAAAAGTAATGTCTCCACCTACACAATTTTAGACAGAAGAAGAATATTCGAACAAATGAAACGGGAACGTAGTTCTAAAAATGGGATCCTTTGTTACTCGCATTTATTTTCTTTCGTAATCAGTACCGTTCGACTTGTCGGGTACGAATTAGTTTCTTAATACGTTCACTGCAGTAATATTTGTCGTGGATTTTAATATTTGGCCGTACTAATATTTGGGGTTAATTATGCTCCGAACTGCAGGATTTTGATACGCGACTATACGAGGTAAACAGAACCGTGGACATTTTAATTACGCTTCGTGAATTTCGATGAAAGTTGTGGAAAAATTACGAACATATCGTTTTGATATTTATCAGGGAATCAAAGTCTCAAGACAACTAAATTTCATGTAAAACAAAAATACATTATAAAACCGTTCCACTGAACAAATCCACTGAATCTTTTGATTGTCAGCCTTTACAGTCTCTACAGCATCTTGTTTTTTCTGTATTAGTTTTTAAAATATATAACTAAATAGATATTATCAAGTGCGATCGTATGAATAAACGTTCTCACTTGAAACACAATCTTTGAATATTTGAATAATTCGTTATATCATTTGTGTATTTTCTAATACATAGCTCAAGCTCTAAACAGTAAATGGACTGTTTGTTCAACTTTGGCAATACGAGCTATATTCGTGGTAGTAGTTTTCTGTCGATAGTCGAGATAAGGAGAAAAGGAAAGGTACTTCTTGAAGTCTCTTCCTATCTCGATCATCATCAGAAAACTACGGTCAAGAAGATTGCTCGTGTTGTCAAACGAAGTTGGACGAACAGTCCACCCACTGTTTACATGAATACCCATTATTACTTAGTGCAAACAAACTTCTGCTATAATACATTCGTTCATGAATAATAAGGTGTTTAATCCGAAAAATTGTTTCTCAAATTCAATGTAAATAATATAGAATATTAAAAATAATATAGAATTCTTAAAAAACCTAATAATTAGATATAAGGGTTGTTGGAGTCCAAGGAAGAATACGAGTTAGTGGCGTATACTTGTTTAGTATCGACGGGCTTACAGATTCAACTTTGTGAGTACAAGAAGGAACTTTTTCGGGGTTTTGCCCCTATTTATCGGTTTGTACAAGAGGGGAAGGGGAGCCGGATGACTACTCTAGTAGCACACGGATGAGTCCTAGTGTTTACAATCTAGGGTACACTGACCTTGCACGGCCTTACTCAGCGATGTGACTCAAGGGGCAAAATACTATGATTCATGCATGTCATCCGACAGGGTGCTTGATCCTTAAATTTATATCAAGTTTTATTCAACAAACAATGTTATAATAATTCTTCAAATTAACAATATAAGATTTTCACCCTCTAAATTGTAAGCGTTAAACCGTCGTTTCAAATCTGTACATATTTTGATGTGCCCGGTGTGTCACTTTGATGTATACAGGGCCCCTCTCTCTCCGCGCAGAGAGGACATAGGTAACGGCTCCCGAATTTCGATAAGCGACCGGCAGTTATGTGTAACGTTCCGAGCTATTGACAAGGTCTCTATAAATAACAAACGCTTATAGACCGCGCAGAAGTTACACTTTATTTGATAAATCAGTTCTCCAAATAACTATTACTTATATTTTCCTACATCGCTGCATCCCGAATTATCATTTTAAACATATTCCCCTACAAAATATAAAAATAATATGTCTAAAATTTTTTTTTCATTCAACAGGAACACAGTTACTATTTACATTTATGAAAATTACAAATTTATTAAATACAACGTAGTAAATGATATGCTTCAAAGAATTTACTGTATCAGAACAAGAATTTCTATCCTCGAGAGCTTCCTTTAGAGATCCATTTATTCGATAAGTGTTCCTTTCTTGTTGTTATTTCAATTAGAAAAATTCGAAAAATAATAAAACAATACGTTTTCCCTTCAATATAATCGAATCGAATTAATGCGTGTACCCATCTTTGCTGTAACGAAGCATTGTCCCAATTCCTTGCATCCTGCATAATGAAAGACGGAGGATTCGAAAGCGAAGAGTTACTTTCGCGACATTTCTCAGCGTTAACTAATCGCGGTAGTCTACGGTTGATGCATCGCGAAGACGAGAGTCCCGTGGCTCTTTCGTATCGTTCTTTTTCGTATCAATGGTATCTTTGTAATCTCGTTGAATCGGTTACAAGCTCGCTGGCACAGAAGCAACGCGCCCCGAGAGTTTCTGTTCTCTGTCTCGATTCATCCGTCCCTGATTTACATCACAACAAGTTACTCCGCGGCGCTATTTCCACCCGTACACGCGTTGATTCATTGCGGGATAAAGTTTTGCGCTCTGATACATTATTTATCGGCTTTGCAAATTCGAACGGGCCCGCCGCGGATGTAGCGACAGGAAATTGCTAGGCGCGAGGGAACAGATTTCGACGTCGAGAGGCGCATTAGAAAAGCCTCGAGCTTCGATTTCCTGCGTCAAAATCATTTTCATTGTTTGCGTCGCACTGTTCTCGTTCGTTTATTTATCATTCGTGTTCCTTTTCATTTTTCCATCGGTTTCTGTTTTGTTCGTTCTTCGTTTTATTTTTTTTTTTTTTTTAATTCCACATCTTCAGTGAGACATAGTTAAAAATTCTGGAATAAAATTTGAACCAGTAAACTAATAAAGCGACGAGAAAAAAGTTCTTCGGGATAGCATGTGAAAGTTTAACAATTTTGATAAACACGAGATACAAGTAAAAAACAGTTATATGCAAGTATCACAAGTTTAGTAAAATTTTAGTTCAACACATTGACTGCCATTGACTTTTCACTAAAAAAATTAATTTTTAAATTTAAATATTAAAGAAAATCAATTTAGATAAAACTGTAAAAATAAATTCAATGACAAATTGTAAGTATGCGAGTTTTCAATTATCAAGAAACATAGTTTCATTTTCTTGGACAATTTCAAGGGTTTGGTCTGACATTTAACTTAAGGGAGTCTTCTAGTAAAGTAGACGGAAAAATAAGCATTGTTTGTAAAGTTTTTATAAAAAAACCACAAGCCTTTTTGACATGCGAGTTTTGCTCAATTGTTGTTCATCTTTTGAGAATAGACACAAACTTTGTTAGTACAAAATAGTAAAAAATGCAAGAATTCGATAATGATATGTATTATAGGTTGTTTGGAAAAATAGGTCCTGCTCATCTGAATCGAAGGAATTGAAATGTATTCTAGTTAGTAAGGATACAGTTGTAGTCAAAATGAACCAAAAGTGAATATTTCGATTTCGTTTAAATTGATAACACTTTAAAGTTGAAGTATCAATTTTTCCTCGTTATTTTCGTGTTTGAGATTAAAAAGAAAATAGAATAACACGTCAGATCTTAATATCCCTAATTCTGATTGTAATGACATGTCTCCTGAAGATTCAGTATAAATTTCAAGTCACAGACTGATGTCAATTAGAACTTATGATATCGTGTCAGCAATATTTTCAAAAATATATTTTCGAGACGAACGTGTTGTTAGACGCTGGGTACTGTTGTCTCTAAATAACTTAGTTATTTTTACGAATTTCGTCAAATTATAAACTTATTTCCAAAGTTCCAATCTTTAAAAAGAAGCTAAAAAAATAAATTTTTTCAGCGTGGATTACTAGAAATTCCCCTTAAAAAAAAGACAAGGACTAGTATGTAACACAGGAAGGATTACAGAGATAAAAATGTTTGAACGTTAAAATACATCCAAAGATAATAACGAACGCGATACAATCATTTCACAGGTGTCCCTAATTAAAAATTAAATTAATATATTTTTATCGTCCACGCGTCGGGCGCGGCAAAAAAGGGCGTGCATTTTTACTTTTTAATTAATCGAATTAAATCTGCACAGGGTAAGATTAATTTGCACTCTCGTCCTTTGTGCAGCGTCCTCTGTTTCCACTGATTATTCCGTCGCTGGCGATGGGAATAATAATGGACAAGTACATTTCCTTTTAAAAAAATTTGAAAATTTAATTACCTACTTCCACTATAATACAAATTTCCCAAATATCGTATACACGTTGAACATCTCGATAGAATTCGAAAATTATTTTTGTCGTTAACCCCTTGACATGAAATGACGAGTCCGACTCGTTAAAAGTTCTTAATGTCAAGTTTCACAATCGTGAAGCTACTCACTCATCATCATTCTTGTATGTATATTAAAATCAACACATTTTTACATTGACGAGGTATTCATAAAACAAATCTATTCTTTTTTGTGGCTATTCCTTGTACGAACAAATTTAAATAATATTGAATAGTATACGTTCGAAAAATTATTTGGAATTAAATCGCACGTCAAGAGGTAAACAGAGAATCGTATTAAATTTTTACCATTGGAATGAAGAATCATCCCCTATATGCTGTAGAATAAGGATAACCCGGTGTATTTAAAACAGTAATACGAAAAGTTAGTGGAGGGTTAGCGCATCGCGAGGAATTCCAGGCGGGGAACGATGACGTCGGTTAGTCGGAGCAACGTCGGTTAACGAAGATCGTTAACGTTCGCTGGAAACGAGCAAGTGCGACGACTCTTGCAAATTGCTCCGGAACAATATCGAGCCGGGTCACGTCGAATATGGCACCACGAATTGCCAGGCATTTTCCAGCGAGATAAACGTCGCTAGCGCCCCGTATCCCCGGCCTAACAGTAATATCTTTGTACCACATATTCCGTGCGCGTTCGCAGGGAAGAAAGGAATCGTGTGCTCGTCTGGGATTGAATTACTTGAATAATGGCGATCTATCCTTCATTAAATTAGCCCCGCCGCTAATTTATTACGGGGGGTAACTCGAGAATGCGGTTCTTGTTCTATAGCTGTGCACGATTAACGGACAAGTACGTCCGGTATATTCCTTGCTTATGCATATGAGTGTACAGGGTGTCTAGAAATCGTCGGTTTTGTTCGATCGTTCGGTACGCGTTCGTCTTAGCGAGAAACGCAGAAGACGAGAAAGCATAATAAATGTAACTGGAGTGGCTGAAGGAAATATCGCGTGTCGAACTATAAAATTAACCCACTCGTATACGGCTCCTACGGGGCATAAAATTCCTTGATATCGTTTATAAGTTTTGTTAAATACCGATTCATCGTTATTATTACACGGAATGAACTGTGCAAGTTATATCTTGACTCGGGTAACAGATAGAGAAAGACTGTAGAGGGAAAAGTTGTAATGGTATAATAGTGTCTATTTTTTTGAGAGTTTATTTTTTTCATGAGTGCAACGGTGCACCTGAAGAATGCGGACGCATATTTCTTTTTAATGGAATTGCATATTTTTATTTACTAGAATCGATTATTCGGGTTATTTTGAATAAAGCATTATTAGAGCATATCATGTTCAAAAGATCTATATTTCATGAGACATTTAAAATTTTTACTAAGTTACTGAGTGTGATATTAATATCGTATTATAAGGTTGTTTTTTATTGCACGAACAGCGAAAAGAGTATTGTATTGGAAAATAATGAATTTGAAAATAGAAATCTCTCCTACTACGTTTGCATAGCTTCTGATCTTATGTAAGAATTAGTTTGTATAATTGACATTTTTTTTTTTAAACGAATCGAAATTTAGAACAGTGTTATTTAATCGATTCTAATTTGAGTAAACTCTTATCGCTAGGACTAGAGAAATTTACTCCACATCGTACGTATAGGAAGTTGTATGTATTATAAAAAAATTATTTGATTTTTAGCGAGAAATTGAATATCGTCTAATTATTTGAAAAATATATTTGTAAGTACAATAAGAGAAAATTATTTGAAAAATTAATTAAGCGACGTATGATTCTATGTATAATGCTAATGTCTGCTTTTGGTCGATTCAGGAGAACTTGAATTGAATATGATTGCGAAGGACGATCGAATAGTTGTGTTTGAAAGATGATAGCGGTTAGTGTATCAGTTTGCTTAACTTGATAGCCCCAGCGGAACGAATTACTTCTTCCAGAAGGAGGGATTAAGTTTCTTAATCTAAATGAGGAAACATTGAGACCTAATGGCGAAGATTCATGTGGAAAGCTTCGAAGAGAATATTCATCATAGTTGAGAGTGCATAAACACGAATAATTGCAAAATTAAGGATATTTTCAAGTCGTATATTTCTGTACAGGATGAATCGTAATTCGGTAGCCAGGATAGCCGAGTCGATTCTGGTAATTTAACAAAAGAAACAGATGTATTACTGTAAAATAGACTCTCAAAAGTATCATTTAAAAATAAAAAAGACTAAAGTCTCTCTGTATTTTTGAAACAGTTTTATTTCATTTATTTAGGTTTTATACCAATATTTCTCTACTTCGTTCCAACGAATTTTTGTCGGAATAATTGTTTTCTAACTATCAAAATCAGTTCAAAAAGTGATACAAAAGTGAATGCAAAATATAGAATAAAAGTTTTTATACGTGAGGCTTCGTTTTATAGAAATTCTACATAATATTATCTGTTTTCCATTGATCTTAATTTCTAACTACGAGCTTGTATCAAGCTACAGGAAATAGCAAAATACAGCTTTACCATTCTATCAGACAATACAAATATTTTTCGAGAAGAATTAGAGATTTCGTGGTGGTATTTGGCTCTCCAAGATCAACAAAAATCACACAAATCGATATAAAATATTAACGTAAGTTTCAGACCAATGAAAAACACATAATAACATACCAGCTTATAATTATAAGTAAATAGATTCGTACACCATCGCATGGATCACGAAATTTTATTCCGTATCTTTGACTCGCTGTCGCTCGAATTATCTCTTTCTCGATAGTATTGTGATTGCTGCCACACCCAATGTTATGTTGGCGTTAACGTTTGCCAGGAGAGGAAGGTAATCATCGTGTGGTGATTTTAAGGCACCGTGTATGAGGACGTGCAAGAATACGGATAAAGGACGAGCCGGTACCGGGCGAGAGCAATAGAGTATGAAAATGTTGGGAGGTCGGACGATAAACGTCAACGGGATGGCTGTACAGTACGATAATTGTACGATAACTTTTACGACAGGCTTGCGCCATTTGTGCAAGCACCCTTCCATGTGAGAAACCGCGTCTCGAGGTCGCGAGGATCAGGTATCGTCTTACGCGGATGCGTTTAATTAAGCCGTGCTCCACGGTCCGAGAAACCCGTCACGAAATGTCCCGCGTCTGGGGTAATTTTTTCATCAAATGCCTCGAAAATGCACGCCGTATTAATACGCGTTCCAGAGGCACCGTCGAAGGAATGAAAACCAATCGAACAGGGTCGAATCCCTTCCTTCCTCCCGAGGGGGTAGTTTCTCCGCGCGTAAAGTAAACGGTTTTGGAAAAATTATTCCAAACAAACGTGCTCGTAATTTGACTTACGATAGTTCTTCATGAAAAGTTTCGACATCAATGAGGTATCTCTTTATTCCGAAAAGCAAAAGTAGCTGTGTTTGTGACACTTCATTCTTTTGGGAACAGTAGAATACGTTGTTAAAACGAGACGATTTATTTTGGTATCACATTGCACAGTGAACATTCGATATATGTTCGAACTGATTTACCGCGTAAGTGATCGCTGCTCACTGCTATTAGAACAATTAAATAAGTATGCAATTCATATTACAGGCAGTGGTTACATTTGTTAAGAAATTAATACTGCTATACGTACCGTAAAAGCTGTTTAACAATATTTCATTTGAAAGAAAATTAAAATTTTAGAATGACTTGCCTGTTTAGTCGACCTAAATATCATCGTAAATGGTTTGGTTGACTTATCAAGAAATGTTTATGCGAGTGGAAAGTAAATTAGAACACGCTACACTAAAAACAAATAAAAGAATTATACAAAACAACCCGAAAATGGTTATTAGATGATAAACAGCTGACAGAGATCTCACAAACACGCGAATGTGACGTTTCATTTAATATTTCTGTAATGTCAATTGTTTTGTTATTATTTTATAATTTTGTTCATTCAAAAGCAACTTATGTTGAACATTATTTTTTCTAACTTTTTTATCGTATGTCCTTCGAAATTAAGATATTGCATACTCATTGTTGATATTGTATACAATACATAGTATTTCTTTTATACATACAAAGTATCTAAAGTATCTCATATTCGTGTTCAGTACTGTATATCCCACTAAAACTATTACCATTGATTAATTTTTTTCCAAAAATCGACTCCTACCACTTTCAAAAAAAGAAACAAAAATTTAGTGCCCGACAATGACGGACACTCAACGACGGAACCCCATAAATTAAATCCCAGGATCAGAGGGTTAAAAATATTTCCCTAGATTATCCCTGGGAGAATCCCCAGAGGGTACTTGGCATTCTGCTCGTATCGTACGCAACGGCGTTCGTTCTCCAGCGCCTTGGTTTTCACCCGCGATCGGCCATCATCTAAATTACAAATCCGAAGGTGGATAAAGACGCAGCGTTCGATCATTCTTCGCGTCGTAGCATTACGCTCGTTAAACAGTCTCGGTTGGAACCGATTCCGCGGATAGCACACGGGGACTTCCGACGTCCATTAGAGTACCAGGCAAGTGGCCACACACCTGTGTCCGCGAAGGATCTTCCCGAGATCAAGGATGTGTCGTGTGGGATACGCGGCCCCGGGCGCTTCTGACAGACGATACGATAAATCAACAGTTTCTCTTCTCTTCTGGTCTGTCTGGACGGGCAACGGTTTCCAGAGGAACGCTATTCGAAGGGAGCAACCTACCGTGGGGTGACACGGGTGAGATGGACGGGCAGGAAACCAAAATTACGCCCGTTTTACGCCGCCACCGCCGCCGGTATGGATCTAATTTATTGTCTTTAAATGCAGATCCACGGGAGCCCCGTTGGCCAGACACCGGGCTAGATCTTCTGGTGTGTGTTCCGCGTGCACGCGCGTTTCCCGCGCAGAAACACTCCGGCCGCAATTAGACGCGCCAGTCAGGAAACAGCGAAGTCGTAAGTTCGGGATTCGCCTTTGGCGACGAACGATTTCGTGGCGCATCGGGCCTCGAGATCTCTTTCTAAATGCATCTGCAGATCCGACGTGGATAAGGGAACGTTCTCGATATACACCCGCCGCCTTTTACGTGTACCTCTTCGCGTTGGGGGATAAGGACATGGGAAGACGCGGCTTCTTTCGGCTCGCTTGGATATACCGTCGATCACTCTAAATATCAGATGGATGTTCCTTTCGACGTTTTTCCCCTTGTAATGTATGTTAATTATCGGGTAGACGTCGCTTTCGTTTATTCTAATTAGCCGTCTCCGGGTGGAGGATTGTTGTACTGGATGGAAGAGAGACTGTGAAACTAGTAGTAGCTGGTAGTTGGCAAGCTAGATAATTTGGATGAAGATCTTTTTCTTTTTTGATTCGAGCATATTGCTTTTGGTATGTATGCATGTATATACAGTTACTCCCACTAATATTCGTACACTTCCAATTCTTTCGGTTTGTTTTTACCAAATTTTGTTTATTGTACTGTGTTACTTCTAATTTCTATTTACGAAGTAGTTTTCTTCTGTTGCTTCTTCTTGCGGTAGTTTTATTTCTCATTAATTTGTTCCATTTATTTTTACCAAATTTTGTTTTTATTACAACTATGTTAATTCTATTTACGAAATAATATTGTGTTGCTTTCATTTATGGTAGTTTTGTACCTTATGAATTTTTTCTATTTATTTTTACCAAATTTTGTTTTATTACACTGTATTTGTTACCTCTATTTATTAAGTAGTTTCTTCTATTTACGGTAGTTGTTTGTTTCTTATGAATATCCTTTCCATTTATTTTTATCAACTGTTGTTTTTATGTTATTTTTAAAAAGTACATTCTTTTTGTTGTTTTTTTTAAATATTAACAAGCTAGCAATTGCATAAACAATATGAAACAATAATAATACCAGCAACCTGTGATTTTCCCAAGCGGTCACCCCATCCCTATTACTGGTCGTGACCAACGCAGCTTAACTTCGATGATCGGACGAGAGCCTGTGTTTCCAACGTTCACAAATTTTGTTTATAATTTTGTGATGCATTAAGATATTTAATGTATGAAAAGATGGAGTTATACCAGTTTCAAAAACTTTCAATTTACACAACTCAATTTATGAGAAACAAGTTCTATTTCATGAATCACTTATACATATAGTGTATGAATATGAGTGAGAGTAACTGTATGTGTGTCGGCCTTTGTTTCATTTTAATCCTCCGAGGGGAGATCTTAAATCCAGCAAACAATTCAGATTGTTTGATTAAATACCTTTTATTACCTACTTTGTAAGAAAGTATTATATGTTGGAGTTGCTGATGATCGAAGAAATGTCTTCGAGGGCAAAGGTTTAAATCTTAGGATTGATTTATCAGAAAATCATGAAATTTGGTAAGGTTCTATATGTATATGAAGCATTGATAGCCCTGAATTAAAAAAAAAATGTTGTATGGGTGAATGTATATACGTATGTTGGACTCTCTTTTTGTTTTATATTTTAGGATTCATCAGAAAATTATGAAATTTGGTACTTGAGTCTTCTTTCTGTACATAGGGGATCAATCCTTTTAAATTTTAGAAGCAGTTCTGTATGTATGGGTGTGTGTATGTTTGTATGTTAGTCTCAAGTTTGATTTAAGCTAGGGAGAGGATGCAAAAGAAATTTCTTAATATAGTGTAATAAATATCATTTATTTATTACTGCGGCAATTATGAAACAATTGAATTTAATCAAAAGTTTTTACTAACAATTTTGAATTACTTAAAATGAGTGTAACAAAAATTTTATTGCTTGCACATATTCGTTTTTATTTTAGAGGGCTTCGTAGGAAGTTTGAAGACAGCAAACACAGGTATAGGAAGTAGGTATTGCAGGGCCATGCATGACAAATGTTTTGAGGTTTACATAATCTTTCGTAGTCTAGACCAATTAGGAAGGCCCGTTTCGAGTGGACTTGATTTTCAAGCGGTTCTAGTGACACTTGAAGTGTCTTGAAAACACAAATAGCGAAGGTATAGAGCGACTGTAGCTTCAGTTTTGTCACGTACCTTCGATGTGCCTGAAACTTTGTTTAACGAGTAGATTCTAGACCTCTCCAAGGGTTAAACAATTAAAACATATAGTGGATGCCCACAGTCTTCGATTTCTTTCATACTTGCGGTCGTCAATAGTCGCTCATAAATAACGGATATCAAAACTACAATATTACGATTGCTTTTATCTTTTGTATATTTCAATTTTGATGTATAGATTTTTTCTTTCATCCATAACTGAAGCTACATCTAGATAACATCATCCCATTAAAAAATATAACCCCTAACAATATTACATCGTGGCTTGGAAGTATTAAGCACTGAATACAATAAAATAAAATCAAAAAGAAATTAAACGTTAATGAATTAAATTTTACTTTCTACCTCTTAAAATTAAGTTTACCAATGATTTCTACCATCGTGCGATCGAAATCAAATATTTCATTCGATTTAAGAAATAAATATTGTAATAATCAATGGAAATCGAATTTTGCAATTAGTTTGCTAGATCGCTCGTTAAAGATTCGGCCAAAGTCAAAATCGTAAGTTCGAGCGAAACCTCGATGGAAGTTTGAGACTGGCGATCAGACACACGTGAAAAATGTCTCGTCTAAATGATGGTAAAATTTCATTTTCCAGGGTATCATGTTTTAATGCCGGATGACCGGCGATCGCGATAAAATTTGCACTACGCAGAGGCGGCTGCCCTAATTGACTTGATCACTTGACATGGCACGCCACCAGTTATCAAATGGAGCTGTCGGCTCGAAGTATAATTTGATTTATATGTAATTACCGAGACCTCCATTATTTCCACGTGACGCGGATCAAACTCGAATTAGCTTAATCATAATCGAATGGCAACCGCTTTCAGAACGGCCGTGAGCGATTAGCCGACGCTCCTTTGACGGATGATTCCGGCTCTTTAATTATCCCTGTTTGATCGAGCACTTTTAATGCTTCTTGTCGAAAGAGTCTCCGGTCAGAATTCCCCCCATCCCCTTTGTTGTTCTTCTCTGCTCAACAAAATTGGGTATTCGATTGGTACGAAAATTTGCTTCTCGATAAGACTAGGGCCCCAATTATCTCGCTTTGATTTCATCGAGCTTTCGTGAGATGATGTTTGTGAAATATATTAGAAGCTGAAACCTGATAGTTCAAAAAATGAAACTAGAAATTTGGCATAAAATAGCTCGTATTTTCTTTATAAAAATTAATCGAATATAGTCCAAAATATCATTCGATCTTACTACTGTTAAATACTTTTGCAATCACAGAGACAGTTACAAAGAAAGGGAATGTTTCATAGTTTTGTTTCCAAATTCCTCTAAAACATTATTAGATTGTCCTTTATAGTAGCAAAAATTAGAGTGTATTCGTTTTACCGGCATTACTAATTTAAAAAATTGTGTGATTCTAAAGAATCTTTGCAATCGTTCTCCACTACTGTTAAATTTTAGCACAATGGAGATTATTGGAAGGAAATTTAATCTACAACTCTGTTTCTCAGAGTGTCCTTTGTGATCGAAGTGCAGATATTTATGCATTTATGGGAAATTTCAATTTTCAAAAAACTACAGAATGCATTTAATATGCAAAAATATAAGAAATACTTAAAGCAAGATACGAATTATTATACTTAGGAGTTGAGTCAACCCTTTACAAAGCTCTCATTTCTCCCTATTTATGGGAGTAAGAATCAAAATGCACAGGTCTTGTTTTATTTTAGTAAAAATGGCAAGTAATAGTGGCAAGGAAATATTTCATGGTTTCGGTTTCATAACCGTTTTTCTCCGCATTTGTATCGTTAGATTGCCCTTTATAGTAGCAAGAACACACCAGATGCACGTCTTATTGTAACGACGCCATTGCGCCAATTGCGAGTCCGTGTTCGAAACAGTCGCGTTCGAATTTAAATTTTCCCAGCTTTGCCCGTTGGACCGACGCAATTGATTCCGACATCCACGAACATCGGGAACGCTCGCCACAATTGACCATTTCCGGAATCTGGTCGTAGCGTTTCGTCCAAGAAAATTATGCCGGACAGGAAGTCACGGGCGAAGCTCGGATCCGAACGACCGCGGTGAACGGTTATAGCCGACATCGAAATACCGTTACGAATATCGGTTGGGGCTTCTTAGCTCCTCGATTCCCGTTCCACCTGTTTTCCCTTCCTTTTTCATTTCGCGATCAGTAATTTTCCGCGCACGTGTATATACGCGAGGTGCGATTACGAAGGTGATATACTAAGGGCTTACAACCGTTTCCGGAGCGAAGCCATCTTGGATCCGGCGTCCTCGACAATAGAAAATACATTGTTTTCGGTTGTCTGAGAGAAAATAAATTTCCAATCGAATCTTCGCGAGTTTTCAGTGGCTCTGCAAGTTTGCTTCCTCGAGTTTTTCGTTTCACTTATTTTTTCTCCGCGCTTTTCAGCAAGTTTGTGGCCCCTAATTTCGCTGCGTAAGCTTCGCTAATTAAATTTAAGTAATAAAAAGATTGACATTTGTATTATTTTCGTCGTACGATGTTAACAGGATTTTTCACTATGTAATTAAAATAATTAACTCTCAGGTTGAAATATCAAAGGAAATAAATTAAAAAATAAGTACCTACTAAGACAAGTTTTAATTTACGTAGATTACAATTGTCTAAAATCAAAGTTTCAGTATCGTACAAAATTTTGCAATTTTGGTGTTTGGTGATCAATGTGTTAAAATTGTTTCGAATTAACAATGGTTTCTCTCGATAGTTTTCTATTTGATGTGACATCGTTTTTTAAGAATTTTTCCTAGATTTTTAGCAATATTTTGTCTTTACTAATTATTGAGAATAAGCATTGCATGCATGTATTTTTAATGAAAATTTGTATCCATTGGTGCAATCCGCTCTCTTGCAAAGGCCAGTACTACCTAAGGAGGACACTCGTTTATTGCACCCCTTAAGCGTCCCGTTTCTTTTTTTCCGAGCCTCAAGTTCAGTTAGCAGGAAACCGTCAAGCTAAAAATAGCATTTTCGTTTTGTAAAACTACGTTAATTAAATACATACTTAGGTCGAAACTCTGTTGTTTAGCAAATAAATATTCAACACTAATAATATTACGATCCAAGAAAATGTTGAACATGGTCGAATTTGGGCAGCCTTCTGCCTTTTGACAAGAGGGGCGTTGAACAAGCGTGAAATAGATTGTGTAAAATTGAAACAGCGTTCAATTTTCGCTTTTCGCCATCTCCGAATGTAGGATACCGTCCACGCGGTAAAGTTGCCTAGCCTGTTTACGAGCGGCGATTTCCGTTTCACCGCGGTTAATTCATTTAGCCGTCGAACGGCGCGCCGAGCGCGAATCGAGTTAATATCGAGTGTATTGCAGACCCCGGTTCCCGGTTATCCCACTCTTCGTTATCGGGGCGCAGAAAAAAAGAGTACTCTGTTACCATGGCAGTCAAATCGATTACTGATTGGCAGGTAATGCGCGTGTAATGCGTCGACGGGCGTGAGCTACCCTTCCGTTTCGAAGTGTGCACTTGTTGAACAGAATCACCCAAAGGATGCGTCCAATGCAATCGTCTGCACCGTTAGAGATCGAATTAAATCCACGTAATTGCAACGAAAGCTGGAGAGGGATACTTAATTTGTTAATTTACGAATTACCCGCGACATCGGACGAAACGAGAACACAAAATCACACACGACGAGGGGTAGGTACTTGCGATCGTTATGAAAAAGGTTGATATTTGTATTTATTATTCATCCCTGAGGAGCCTAATCGAACGCAATCTATGCTAGAATTTGTTAGTTAGTTAGTTAGTTAGTAAGGGATGATCTTACGAAAGGATGTTGTCATTTTCGATTTATTTTTGTAAGAAGGATCACTCCTAAAGATGAAGTGAATATTTCACTTAATGTACAGCAAATATTTTATCGATTTGAGCAGATAAGAAGGAAATACGAATATTGGACTACGCAGCCTGTGCAGGAGTCATTTGTGACCCACGCTAAAATTTCACTAATACAGATATATATTCTCTTGAAATTCGAGCTGGCGCACGTATACGTATCAAACATCGACAATCACGCACTTCGACAGAACGTTTTAAAGGAATATGGCCACTTGAAGACACTTACAAACAGATAAAGAAGACATTACATTTTTTTTCGCTTTTCTGTCTGTCTCATATAACACGTATGCATCTACATATACATATACACAATTATAGTCGTCGCAATAGCGAGACTTAGTGCGTGTCTCTAGGAAAGTGACGAATTAGCAGTGATTCCGGCATAGTACTCGTCCGGTTAAAAAGCAGTTTATCAATAGATTGTGATATTCGATCGAAATTCACACGTATTGAGATCAAGACAAATTAAATTTGAACGAAATTACTCCGTAGAATACCGTCGACTGCCTAAACGCGAAGTTCATCCGTGTAGAATTTCATTCCCGACCCTGTTTCTTTAGCCCCGGTAGACCTTTGGCCGTGCCGACGCTTTAATTGGCCGATTGGCAGACGTCTTCGAAACTGGCTTGTGCAATGGTAGTCGGTGGAATCGGCGTGCAGCGGGCTCCTAGACGAGGCGAATATTTTTCCTAATCGAGCGCGCGAAACGTTACGGCAAGCGATTTCTATCGTCGGTACGAATATGCAGCTCGAAGCCTCTGCCGATGCGAAAATCGTACTTTCTCCCGTGCAGCACGAACGATTCGCCGCGTACCGCTTCCAAGGTGTGAGATTTGCATCGGTGATTACGGATGATCGACCTCTTCCGGGAAAAGTTCGCGGCAGTCTGACTGCATACGTGTTTTCGTAACGTTTAGCCCGCCTCGATCATAGACATTCGTGAAAGTTTCCGCGTAATAACAAATATTTACGTATCCCGTTACTTGTGCGCGCATTGTTGGGAACGTGACTCTCGCGAGGTACGTTGAACTCGTTGTAATTATTAGGTTCGTGTCCGTATTGGTATCTCCATTCGCTAGTATCGATAATTAACTCGAGATCCAACTATCAATATTGATAATATGTACTCTTGACTGCGTATATCTCCTGTCGTCACGCGTTGGAATTTGCTTTGAAGACTTCATCGCGCCGATGTTCTCCAGGCGTAACGATCCACGCAAGAAGGGATTGCAAAAGAAGTTTTATAAGACTTGTATTTTTTATTAAATTGGATCGTTGACATTTGCTCGATGTGAAATGTTTCTACTTTAAAATTTTGATGTTAATATTTATATAACAAGTGTACCAGTACATTTCTGTTTCCTTAAGGGAGACACCTAACAAATTTAGAAATCACTTATTTTCCCTATACGAAATACTCGTGAAAATTATTTTGCAGAGACAGTACGAAACTTTTGCAATTTACGATAAATTTTTCGAACTTCCAGGACGAATTTTTGGTAACATAGTTTATCGCGATCGCGACTCGACGCACATTTTCAATTAGTTTCTTTCGGTTGGACGTCGATAATGTCGGATTTATTTCGTATTCGATTACACGTTTTTGCGCGTACTCGACGCGCGTCGTAATTATAGCGCGCGGCGACCGTGTCGCTAAAAAACGATTCGTTTTATTCCGAATAATATTAATTGCAATTATGAGTCGCGCGTTCGAAGCTGTCAGCGGCGTTCGCGACCGGTGGAACGATGAAAAACGCGACCCGTTGTTTCCGTATCATCGCCGCGAGTCCGATTGGAAAACAGCGTGTCAATTCGACGCCCGCCGCGCGTCTACGAGCGATATGAACTTTACACCCTCTGACAGTCGGCTGTAACGCCGCCAACAATGGAAACGTTAATTTACAACGCGTTCACTCGCTAGGGATCGCGAATGGCCTCGAAAAATCGTTAAACCCGATGGATCGGGAAATAGCCTGGATATCAAGCGTGCACGCATTCACTCGTGCAGATAATAACGAACGAAAACCAAGGCTCGTCCGGGCAGTCGTTCTTAACACTTCGACGTCATCCACGTAGTCTACAGGAAAATTTACTGTCACCCAAAAATGTTTCACTCAAACCACGCGATGAGTTACAAAGTTATATGGGAAAAAGTACACAATTATAAGTGAAACTAATATGACCAATCAGCATTTAATTTTGTATAAAATGGTTCAAGATTTTAAGGCGTTTAAAGTTGTAACATAGTCTACAGAAAATTTACTGCCACCTATCTCATTGATTACTATGTCACCCTAACTGTTTCACTTAAACTACTCAATACGTTACCTATAAAGTTACATGGAAAAAAGACACAACTATAAGTGAAATTGATATGATCAATACCAGAGTTGGGCAAGTTTTATTCACGAATAACGAATAAAAATTTTAAATTCATTTGTAAACTAATTTCTATGCACGTTTCTAAACTTATTCATAAATTAGAATCTATTAAGAAATTATTTTAAACTAATATTAAGACGAGCAAAGCTCTGGACAAAAACTAATGTAACATTTGCTTCAGCACTTAATTTCGTATGAAATGGTACACAATTTTAACGCGATTAGAAGAGTGAAAGCGACGATTTTCTTTGTGGCGAATGGAAAAACAAAATATCGAGGAAAGTGCTGGTAGTGATCGAGTTATAAATATTTTTTTTCGATTATTTGAGCGTCACAAAAAATGAGTTGTGATAGTCCTGATAGTCCTTAAGAAGAAGAATCGAACAGCACATAACTCGGGGATGTTTCATCATTGGAAAATTTATTTGCTAAATCAGTATTTATTGCGTGAATTTCACGCGAATTTTACATCGAAAAATTTGAACAATTAATGTATCTTTGACATTTTAAGCTTCACTGTTCGAAACAAACTCAATCCTTGTAAATTTCGGGGAGAATCAAAAGTAATATAGTAAAGCCTCGTTTATTCGAACGTCCAATTAACAGAACATTGTTTAATTTGGTGATTGGAACCTCGAAATACAAGCAATGTTTTCATTTCATTCGTGTTTCCCTCTCCGTGACCGAACATCCTTCGTCATATTCGATATTTTAGGGTAATTGCTCGGTATTTGTTAATTAAAATACTCGAAAAGTAAGAATTTCACAAAAATAATAACTATACTGTTCGATTAAGTGAATTGCTATACATTAGTGATATTGATTATTCTATTATTCGAAATAAAATTTCGCTACGGTGCAGGGGAATGCAATTACTACGAAACGATAGCAGAAGAGACCATCGTGTTTCGAATTATGTGTCGTTGTATCACCGGTGAGCAAATTTTATTCCCGAATAAAGAATATAAATTTTAGATTTATTCGTACAGCAGCTTCCATTTACGTTTTATTCCTAAATTGGAATTCGTTAACGGATGTTTTAAACAGACATCCGGTCGAGCGAAGCCGCGGGCGAGAGGTAGTTTACGAACGAATCTGAAATTTTAATTCGTTATTTAGAAATAAAGTTTGCACGACTCTGGCTGTCACTTAACGAATTAAAGTTCGTGTTGAATATTTATTTGTTAAATAAGTACAACAGAGTTTCGATCTAAGATATATTTAATAAAGGTATAATAGTTTTACAAGACGGAAATACTGTTCACAGTTTAACGGTTTTCTGCTAACTGAGCTTGAGCCTCGGAAAAAGCCGAAACGGTCAGGGGGTGCCATAAATGAGTGTCATCCTCAAGTAGTATTGAAATTAGCAAGGGAGGGGATCGGACCACTGGATACATATTTCCATTAAAAATATACGGATGCAATGCTTATTCTCAAAAGTTCGTAACGCGAAATATTTTCTGAGTCATTTTAATAAAAAGCGTACGAACACGCTTTGAATCAAACCCCGGCGCGTTCGACCGAATAATGAAGCGGCTGTTTTATTATTTATAAGTTCTCACGAACGAAACCCAAGTCCTGCTCGATGCATGACTATAAACGTTTACAGTTGCAATTTTTAGCGTGTTGTTTCTAGCTATTTCGTTACGTGGACGTTGTCGACCAAGCTTTGTTTATCCAAATGAAGCGCGAGAAACTGGGCTGAAACGGTTGAATACAGCTCTGCCAACATTGCATCGTGGTTCACTAAGCTGTTTTATTTCAAAGTCTGCAAATTAATATTTTAGATTCTTTTCTGGGAAACTATTTTATGTGTCAATTATAAATTTTCGTAAGTATATTTATCTATGTCTTGTTAAATTGTAAAAATTTTATCTGGAACGAGTAATCGATTTCATCATTTAAGAGGACATTTTTACAGGAAATTATATATTTGTTCTAGCTCGTATAAAATACACTTTATTCATTTATTTGTCAAATTACTTTACTCGTTATATTAAAGAAGTAAAAACAGAATATAAGTACAACGAATACTGAATTTTATAGAAACAAGATAAATCATATTAAATCTGCAGGATTATTGTCTAAACTATTCCTTGAATACTTTCATTAATTTTTAATTGATTTTTTCAATGTTACAAATTTTCTTAAACAATTTAATTGAGTTTATCTTTTCCCACGAGAGACTTTGATGAAACAGTTGAATATATTATTTTTATTTTCTAGCTGAGATCAACTCATGGCCTCGGTCCATTAAATAAAACGAACAGGGAACGACAAATTACCCGACTCTTTGTGTAGTAAACACTAAATTGTACTAGACCGTGTAAAGTATTCCATAGAATCATTCACTTTTCCACCTTTGCACTCAAATTAACGGACTACATTCTCGAGACTATGCACTTTAAAGAAGTATGAACGGAAAAATTTATATTTCAATTTAAAATTCTTTACGTCAATCGATTCTCGAGAAGGATATTACATATTTCGTTTTAACTTTTTCAATAGTTCCATTCTAATAATAATTTTTCGCAGATATCCGACTTTCATCGATAGCTATTTCCGTTGTTGTTAATTTAATATGACTCGTTGTAGAGCGGAATCATCAAGGATTCCAACAAAATATCCGGAAGCTAAGAAACTCGCAATAATTGGTACGCTGACTGTCGTACAATCTCGACTGGAATAAACGAGGACTGTTTCGCTGAAGCATTTATAAGCGCGTAAGACAGTTCAAGCGAAGTTTATTTTAGCAACGAGGCTTTTATTATTAAGAAACTCCGCTGGATTCTACATTATACCGTTGCCTCGAATTTTAGAAGATTTCGCTCATTAATTTGCAGATAGGGATCAGAGACTTCGCCTTTCGCAGACGTTGCTATAAATGTTTAGATAGAAACTGCAATCCTCGTTGTCATCATTATTTCTAGACAATAACGCAATCGATAGAAACGAATATCGTGTAGAGAATGTTTGTATCAAACTCGATCCGTGCCCAGAGATAATTTTGAACTTTGTCACTGTGACTTTCCATCAGAGAACTTATTCGAGGATTCTTAGTGGCGTAAATTCAAGTATTTATAATCGTCAACATTAAAATCGTGTTGGTATTTTTAAATTAAAACATTTTTAACACAAATGTTTGCTGTATTTAGTGGGAAAGCCTGCGCTACCCTCGTAATAAGTGTATTCATTATAGCACTCACAGAATGTCTCTTAACTTTATACGTATATTATTTAACATTAGAACTACCGAAGTGGACAAAATGAACCAATTGCAATTTCTAATAATAGTAATTGTGAAAATTTTACTGTCATAAATAATTTTTAATCCAAGGAAAATGAGTATCAAGAAATTCCTATGGAACGTCTACTGTGATACTTTTATCCCTAATCTCTCCTAAGTGATGGCTGACTAGAACGTCTGGTTCTCTCACGACTATTCTTTCTTGGTTCCTACTTTATATGTAACTATATTCAGAAGCATTCTAAAGACTGTCGAATAATTTGCAGTCTAAGGGCAATAAATATTAAGAAATTTCTATGGAACTACCCTTTGACTAGAACGTCTAAGTTCTAATTTCTCTCAGGACTATTCCTTATTGGTCCTTACTTTACATGTAACTACATCGAAATTCGTCCTGAAAACCAATGAATAATTTTCAATCTAAGGACAATAAATATGAAGAAGTTTCTATAGAACTATCTCTGATACTTCCAGTCCTGATTTCTTCTATGTAATCGTTGACTAGAACGCCTGAGCCAGTGTGACCATTCCTCTTAGGACTATTCTTTCTTGGCCCCTGCTTCGCACATAACTACATCGAGAGTCGTCCTAAAGACCAATGAATTTTTAATCTATGGACAATAAATATCATTTCTACGGAACTCCGGCTGATACTTTGGTCGTCTATTCGTTGCACAATAGAAATTCGCGCTTAGAAAGACGACTCACGCGCGTGTCCAGTTTATAATTAGCGAATACCTGTACGCGTGAGTTTGAGAAGTCTCCGGAGCGCGGCGAACGTGCGATTAAGGTTGCTCCTTTTTCAATTCCCACCGGCTGGTGCCAGTCACGCAGCGCTCGGACTCGGGTCCGATGGTCTGTTTCGCAGACAGTTGCCCCGAGATAATAATGCTAATTACAAGTGAGGACGTCGCGAGGGAGCCTCGATGCGATATTTAAAAAAAAACTTTAATTCCATTTACATGCCGTCCCTTCCAGGAATCCGAGATTCGGTTGCTCTCCGCCACTCTATGCGTTTCGCGATACCCCGGGCGCGTCGTTCAGCCAAATATTTCTTCGTCTTCCCTTTTTCCCCCTTTGCAGTTAACTTTCTTTATTTTATGCGTCCGCGCGACGGGGGCAGAGATGAAATTCGACAATTTACATTCCGACGCAGCTTTTTACCACGAATTCCGTGTTCCGGTCCGTTTATTTGCGCGCAAAAATGCACGCTTTCGAGTTCTCCAATACGGATTACGCGATATTTCCTTCCCCCTCCCCTCTCTCCCCTGGTCTCCTTTTGTTTTCAGAAAGAACTCTGGAAAAACTTAATCGGACGACCGTATCGATCCCGGGGATTATTACGTTCGATTGCGTTTCTTATTTACGTTCGAGCCTGTGCACCGAAGACCTTTAAACGCTCGTCCAGGTGAATTTTCTCTCCTTCTTTTCTTTTTCCCTTTTTTCAAATCTCATCCCGTATTCCGCAAGGAAAAACGAAATAAGAAAATCTTGAACAGTACGACTGATTAAGCTGTACTTTCCATTTCTGGAAGCTGTCCCGTTCCTTTTTCATTTCTTTCGTTCATTTGCGTAAGACTTTAGAAACGCCTGGTTAACTGGAACTTGTTATTCCTGCCGGAGGTACAAAGACTAATGAGTGAAGGCTGAGCATTTTTCACTTTTTCATCCCCGTTCCAAGTTTTGCCTCCGCCTCGTCCTCGTTCCTCTACGCTTTTTCATTTTTATTTACTCTTACGTATCGTTCCGATCCTAGCGAACGCTCTCGATAACGAAAAACGTAAATTATTCTCGCGCAAAAAATTTCGGAATGAATCTGCATAGCTGCGATATTCCACTTCCCGTACCGGCGATTGAATTTTTAATGCAACGACAAAGGAGGTCCCTAAGTGGTTCTAAATAAAACAGTTATCTCGGACTGAACGTTATTTATTAAAAGAATGTTGCCGTTTAGAGATGAGTAGAAGCCCCGGATCGGCCTGGGTCAATTTGAATATTCGTATATAATCGCGTAAGCTTATTTCGCTTTCGATGAAGGGTTCCCTGGAATATTTAAGATTCCCATTAGGAGGAAGATTATTTTGGTAATTACTGGGATTCTTTTTTAAGGTAAGAAAATTTTTAATGAGGGATTCCCATTAGGAAGCCGATTATTTGAAACTCCTTTCAACGAAAGTGCGAGAGACACACGTGTAAATATTTCTGGTCGTATTTATTTATTTTCATGTGCACCGTACTTATTGCAATATTAAATTTATTTCACTATTTTCACCCCGAAAAAATACTTTTACAGAAATGTTAGGAGAAATATGATTGGATCAGTTATTTTGTAATAGTGTACATTTGTTGTCACAGGAAACCGTTCGTGGTATATCACGAGACGGAATCCGTTAACGGTTCAGCGTTGTACACGTCGTGGTTTGCACACGGCGTGGTTTGCACACGGCGTGCAATCGCCCTTTTCGGTTAGGGCGATCGTCGATTGTTAAATCGAATCGTTCTTAAGACGAGCACCGTGCCGTGCGTTCATCAGATCGTCGCGAGTTCGCGTCCAGACACAACGTAACAGATCATTATGTGTTTCACCTTATATAATAAAGTCTTCTGCTCGTTATCGTTATATGTGCCTATACTTTCGACCACAGTGCATCTCCTATTGCTACCCATTAACAATAACATTCATGATCAGCGACCACAAAAACCACCAAATACTGATTTTCGTATATAGGTTACTACTTAATATTTTTAGTGAACGATTATATTGACTGAGAACGACAATTTTTTAGCATGTAATAAGTAATAATCGTTTATTTCAAATACAGTCCCGTAAATAGTTTTCGTATATAGGTTACTGCGTAATATTTTTAGTGGACGATGATATTGACTCAGGACGACAATTTTCCAGGATGTAATAAATAATAATCGTTTATTTAAAATACAGTTCTGTAGATAATCTCAAAAAGATGTATGTAAGCAGTATTATAGATATTTAGTGAACGTTTATATTGATTGAGGACGACAATTTTCCAGCATGTAATAAATAATAATCGTTTATTTAAAATACAATCCCGTAAATAGTTTTCGTATATAGGTTACTGCGTAATATTTTTAGTGAACGATGATATTGACTCAGGACGACAATTTTCCAGCATGTAATAAATAATAATCGTTTATTTAAAATACAGTTCTTCAAATAATCTCAAAAAGAAGAATTTAAGCAGTATTATAGATATGAAATATATTCCCTTCTTCTCTTATCGACCCGAGAAGTGCTAAACGTTCGAATCGAGAAGAAATCGTTAAAATTTTAACCTCAGGAGACGCTTCGATCGCGAACCAAGGAGAAGAATCGGGAGGCCTTCCGATTGCACGTAATTTTACGAAAACCCCGGAGCATCGTGACAAGCGGTAGAAAGGGGTAATAAAAACAGCCGCGACGGACAGAGAAAGCTTCCAACTCCGTTCTCCGACGAGAAGTTCAGACATCCACGGATAAAGTGCCACTTGTTTCTCATAAAGGAACAATTTAGCGCGGTACGAAAGGAATCGTCGAAGAGTCGTGGGAGCCTCCGCTTTCATGGAGATTCGGATGCAGCTCGCTGCCCCCAGGGGCTGTGCCTAGATATTCCTCGATGTTTATCTAGATTCGAGCTACATGTTTCGCAATATCGTGCGGGCTCCGTTATTTTTCAGCGGCGTGTACCGGTTGAACACGTTTAGTCCCGGCAGAACGAGCCAAGTTTACCAGCAGTTGACAATTTAAGAGAATATTTTCGCTCGAAACTTATATATCCGCCACAGTTCCTACAAAATAATTTCTTTCCCTCCATTTAACAATTTTATATTCAGAGAGAAAAGGAAACAGAATGTATGAGACTTTTTTGTTACGTAACATTCTAATTAATTTTCTGAGAATTTTTTACACAGAGAAAACAGTGTTATATTTATTTTATCGAGAGTCTTAGACTTAATAATTCTGTGTCTTTGTATTGTATATACACCCCTCCATCTTTGGCATTTAATTCGTTCGTATAATTATCCAGAGTAATAAATTTTTTACTCCCTTTTGACTTTCTGCCATTTTTGCATCTTCTGGAAAAATGGTAGAAGAGCTTTGTTGCTGTTAATTTTCACCTTGTTCATGATGGTAATAAGGGTGCAAGGGAAAAAATTAAAGTAATATCCTTTAAAGAAGTGAAATAATATTGGTTAAGGAAAGAGATGTTGTTTACTCTGCCTTCGACGGCGAAATAAAATATTTATCACTATTCTAAAACAACTATAAAGTAAAACATGCTTGGAATAGGAGGTTGAAACATTCCGAAACCTTTTACTCGCATTAATATTTCCTTCGTAAACATGGTCGGCCATCGATAGCTGTGGCTTGCAATTTATTTCATTGAAAATTGTCAGGGGGAACGGGAATGTGTCATTACCGTCTTTTGCAATTATATTTCCCATTGTCGGAGCGCGGCCAGAGAAAAATTAGTATAACGACTTTTGCGTTCCGACTTGTTGAACTTTAGGCGAGGAGATTAAGCGAGATGGAAAGTGAAACTGTCGAGGGGCTCGTGAAACGCTGCAGTCTCCTCTTTAATATCCGTCTCCGTCGGCGATTTTCCTTTGTGCGTCCCAACGACTTTAAGAATGAGCTTGCTCGTGTTGTACAAGACCCTCGGTACGATTTAAACATGTTATTTATCCAGTCTTACCAAAGATTCATTGTAAAATACGTTGCAGGCAATTTCAAACAATTTTCCAACGAATCAATAACTCACAAATAATTCAATATAACAGATTGGTCGTCGATAAGTTGCGTATAATAATACGGTGTAAATAATTTGTAACGATTGGCAGTAATATTATGGAATTCGTTTGAATAATACATGACAAATAATGCTGTGTGTGGCGATTTATTTATAATGTCTATTCGATTTAATTAATAAAACAGTACATGCTGTTTCTTGGCTCTTTTATATATTGTGTATAAATAAAGGTATAGTGGATTAATTGGTCATAGAAATGTGGTAAATACAATTTCATTTAATGATTTGACCGCCAAAACTTGAGCTTAGAAAAGACTAGCAATCTTATAAATCAATTTTCAGAGACAACAAGTAGGAATTGAAGAACATTTCTTTACGAAACTATTACACCTTTCGTAATAATATAATATCAATAAATCATCAGTGTAAAAATACTACTTATAAACAAATTGTTAGAATTGCTTGAATATATTATGTTTCCATAATGCGTATTTTTTTCTTTTCTTTACTTGTGAATTTATGAAATATTTAAAATGCTGAAAGTTTTGGCACCCACAACTAAATTATACTACATGGACAAGATATGAAAGTCGACTTCGAAGCATTGCATTTGTTTCAACGGAGGCATAAATTGACGTCATCGTCTTCCATCCGTGGAACGGTGAAGTTTAAAAGAGAAGTAGGTCTTCTTGAGACGTCAGAAGATTCTCCTGGCCGCGAGACCGAGTTTTAAGGCTGAAAGTGTCGCTTGACGAATCCCCTAAAATACCCTTGATCCCAGGAGGTCTCGGTAAATCACGATACGAGAGATCATTTAGAGTCAGTCGGCTTGGCTCGGTCTGATAACCGCTGCCCACGTATCACCCAACGCCGACGTTACATTCTTTCGATGAATTAACTTGTCGGAGTCCTTTAACTGGTTGATGCTCTGCTCTGACAATGCTTTGTAAACACGCTATTCAGGCTTATCGAACGATATCGTCTTAATAGATTCGTTTCGAGGAATTTCTTCATTTCACTACTTAAGGACTTCGATACAGAATCGTGAACTTGGCCAATAGAATCTAAGCCAAACTGGTAATTAGTATAATTCATTTTTAGGATGGACAAAGATTTAGGATATTTACGAAAAGACAATCATACTAGAACTTTAGGTTATCATGTGTTCTAGTTTAGATGAATACATCGTTCGTTGTGTGATAAATGTCTCCTGTATTTAGGTACAGTATATATATTTATTATTTATTCGTCCAAATATGACGATTGTTCAAACAGATATAGATTCAATACCTGCATCTTAATTGTCCGCCATTATCCTACTTGAACGGGTTAAAGAAAACGAGATTGTTAATCCTATAATCCATTAATGTCATCTCTCATTGCGAACTTCCATCAGTTATCTAGCGGTCTATTACTACTGAATGGAAAAACAAGTTGTATAAACCCTACTTAAACCTTGAACTTTCACAGGCTGTAAACCATAGTCGACGATAACTCAATTGGATGCTCAAGACCACTTCCCCCACCATGAATCACGATCCTGGCGTTTACGCTGCGTTAGGTTGTCTATCCACTTAGGGACGTCTTAGAGCACCTCGAGAATCGATCAAAGGAACAAGAAACGGAAAGTGTAGCAAGAGCAGTGACGATCTTAAACGTACAATTTATTTTTAGTTCATTAAAATTCGTTTTGTATCGAGTTGATATTAAATACTAACCGTTCACTGTTTGAAAGCGGGGCTTCTGCAGACTATAAACTATGGTCGAAGTAAATTCGATTAACCGTTTAAGGTCAGTTTCTTCACTAGTATTCAAGAGATCAACTTTAGTCAATTTTTCGTCGATTATATTCAAGCTTCGACATAGCTGTTGAACCAAAAACCAATTTAAAACTTGAACTTTTGTTATCTCTTTAACGTACCGTCGAAGCAAATCAATTTTAGCCATTCCATGCCATTTCTATGAATTATGTACCTCACTAGTTCGCCACTTGTTAAACTAGTTATGTCGAAGAAGGGGGTAGTCTGTATCTGTTTGAGAAGGTGTCTAAGAAACGAGGTAGGATAATTAGTCTTTCAACCACCCAGTTTACGTAGTTTCTTTTCACCTACGGAACGGTATACTTCATCCATAAAATCGTAGAAACACTTCTGTAGTACTCATTCTGTTCAATATCTTAGAATTTCCAGTGGCATTCTAATTTCATCATCTTCAGGCGAGTAGATTAGATACAGGTGGATCTTGTACTGATATTAACCCTGATTTCCCTACAATAAATAATAATTTAATCACGTGACGGCTTCCTGCTGTAGAAAGAAGTAAGCTGAATTTCGAATCGTCGTGGGGTTTTTATGTAGAATTTGAAGGGGACTTCGCTTGAATCGTAATTCCCTAGTTTGGAGATTAAGCTAGGTGTGCGCTTTCTATCAGATTTGCAATGCGTGAGACATTCGATGTTCAGTCGAGGAGGGTATAAAAATAGGCGGCCGGTAAAGCACTTGCGAGAGAAGGTTTGAGCGTAGCCCTCTGTTGGCGAGTTTGGGAGTCGCGTCACAACATCTTAACAACACGGCGGGAATAATCGATTGATATTGCACATATCCAATTAATTCCCGACCTCAAAAGACATTTAAAAAAGAAAAGAAGCGAACCAAGCTTCTGTTCAGTGTAATTAACGTGTCAGCGTTAACGTTCTTTTCTCCGAGTTGCCGGGGCCAAGAGTAGCAGACTACGGATTACTTCAGTCTATCCGTGGCAAGAATAACGTGGCTATATTACTTACAATAGCCCGGGTATCCGAGGAAAGGATGTGCAGCGAGAATTCCCACGGAAAGGGGGGGAGTCGAGATCCTTTTTATTCATGAAAAAACCGACCGCCAGGGGATCCATACGCGCGAAGGATAATACAGACACTTCCTAGAGCAATTTCATTTTCGGTACATCCTCGCTGCAGGACAGCCCGGCTTAATCGGTTTTCATCCGCAAGAAGGAAGCGCCTCGACCGTACCGTGGAATAAAGAGGAGAACCTCTCTCTCGGTCATTCGTTCGTTTTCTTTGTCTGTTCCTCACGGCCCCTTTTTCTTCACCCTCGCCTGTACTTACTGCGGATGCAGCACTTTCAACGCCCGACCATTTCGTCACGAGGAGCAAGGCGGGACGCGCGAACAATCGAAGGAAAGTTGAGACGTACATTCGCGCCCGCTGCTGACCATAAAGGCGCCATTCACCGTAAGGATATTACGCGAACGACGCGACCGATTCACGTCCATTTTGTCACTCGTACGGCCACTTTTTCACCCGGGGAATATATATATTCCCTGGAAGAGAAATCTCTCTTCCGCCGTCGGGGGTTTTTTTCTTTTTTTATTTTTCGCGTCGCGAACGGGCACCTCGCGCCGAGATCCATCGCGCGTTTATTCAGCCCTTTTTCCCCCGCCTCGACTTTGTAGACACGCACTTCAGCGAACGTGTCCGCCGCTTCTCTTCCACGGGGCGAAGGTAATCAAAGTCGAGCTCGGAGTTGATTTACGATAGGAAGAATTACTCGTAGCGCGATCAATCCTTGAAACGAGCCGTTGGAACCGTACGGAGACCGTTCGCGTTAATGTTTTCGCGAAATAAAAGGACTCGGGACGGCTTGATTCTTCCATTAGCGATGGTTTTAGACGAAACGCGCGACGCGAGGGGAGGGCTCGGGTCGGCGAATAAACGACGAAGAAGAAGCTCCATAAAACCCCGATGTTCCATATTTATGGACAGCAGGGATCAAGAGTCCCGAGAAGCGAGAGAGAGTCTATCACCGGCTGGCCGAATGGCGCGTGAAATTCGTACGAGGCTATTTGGCTAATGGACAGATAAAGGGCCTCGTTGACAATCTTTGGCATTTTCAATCCTTTAATGCACGTCATAAGACACTGATAACGGTGGGAAGGAGGGGGGACAGCTTCGTGTCCCGGAGCACAGGGACGATCGTCCTCCGTGGGCTCCTTTTACCCCGGTGGACGTGCCATCGCGTGCACAGACACACGCAACGATGGTTACACGTATAAGTGGACCATTCCCTTCGAGCAATCTCAGGAGGTACTACCAGGGCTGGACAATAACTTAGATAAGGGTCCAAAGGTCCGCTTTAATACCACGATTTTTCAAAGCAGCCGCGCCGAGAAAGCTCGTCTTGGCTCGTTTCGACCCGAGCGTCCAGTTCCACCGATGCGCCATTTTGGACTGTCGACGAACCGTTGCAACCAGAAAGGTCATTATGTCGTGCACCTGTTAGGTTAGAGGAATCTCTAGGTTTCAATCTTCGGTAATTAACAAGCGCGAGGCTGCAGACTCAATCACTCACTCGATAGCTACAGTTACTGGTATTCGTACACTATTATGGCAGTTCACTATAAATGAAAACAAACTTCTATCCGATGAAAATTAAAAAATTTCAACATAGTTTGCAAATTTTCTGTATAAAGTTAAAGTACTAAGTATGCACATTTAGAGTAAAGTACACATGTTTTAAGGAAAAATATGCGACATAAAAGAGAAAGGTATTTTATGAATAAACTTCAAAACACAATTTTCTATACATATAATGCAAAAATTAAAAGAGAAAAAGAAAGGTCATTTGACCGATCATGATAGGAACGAGTATACATAAAGTGTCGGTAAGTTTAGAGTTAATAAGGCGAGAATTTGGACTCGTATCATCGTAGATGCTGTGGCCGGTTAATTTTCAGTGTTCTCGGGGTGTTTCGTAGATATCCGGTCCGAAATCAATACGCTTAATCTCTATCGCGGGGTTCATCGCGGTGAAATTGAATCGAACGGTCACGGTAGCGCGGCACCAGCCACCAAAAGCGGTCGAACGCATTAGATGAAGAGGTCGATAGAGGTGGGAAACGTGTAGGTGCGAAGGACGAAAGAGATACGCGGGAACGGGGACAGCGCGCGGGACGAAGGGCGAAAGAAAACCACGTGCAACAACCCTGGCGCAAAATGAGTGCCGGCCGGTATATTAATTCTGCATTTAAAGCTGCGGTCAGGGCACACCGGTCTCGGTGGTCGAGTGGTTAGTACGAGTGTAGGTAGAGAACGCAACAATTCAGAGGGGTTCGCCGGGTGTAATGGCTGGTAATTAGAGTGCCATGATAGCAGGCTCCGCGAAACCAGTTATCTCGCTACGTGCATCGTGCATGCCCATACTGAAACCCTCTCCAGAACCCGACTCTCCTTCTTCCTACCTCTCATCGTCCTCGCCTTCTGCTCCTGCTGCTGACCTCTCCTTGTCTCTAGACCCGTCCATCTTTTCCTCGCGCTCTTTCTTAACCGCCAGCCAGGACTCCCTCTTCCTCGGGTTTGGTCCACCTTGCGTCCAGAGGGACGAAATTTCATTGCGATAATCGATCCACTCACGTCGATTAATCCATCGAAAGATTATTTAGAGGAATTTGTATTCCGTAGAATTAAGGGTAGTTGATTCGTGGGAAAGCGTTCTGGGCAACTAAGATTAAATAAACACGATTTGACGTTTAGAATCGGGGCGAGGGCCTTTGGACAGAGTTGGAGTTTATTTAGGAGCTCTAACGGAAGAATAACAATTTTTGAGGATGAATGTTCTATGCAATACAACGCATAAATAATGTATTTAACCCTTAAGTGGATTATCGGGGCCTTCCGCAAGTTTAAACTAATAATTGTTTAATATATGTCAATGTAATTATTTAAAAATGTATGTAACCCTCCATTAGCTGCATTACTTTTTAAATGTTTTAAAGGAAAGTTGATTTCCATTTACCAATCTGATAAAAATCAATATTTAGTAATATAATTCAGTTATTGGACTTTCGCTTACTGAACGGCTAGTCGCGACTGTTTGACTCTTATTGTTAGTAACGGGCTCTGTTTTTCGTCGCAGAGTTCTAGTGTAAACAGATCTGAACTGAAATATTGTAAATTCCAGGCGTAAGGTTTACGATGCTAAAGTGGTGCCAGAAAAGCATTTCATTATTTAGTTACTCCTACTCGTATTCTTACACTATAATGATAATTCACAATAAATAAAAAAGAACTTGTTTCTTATGAATCGTGTAATTGTTTTTGAAACTGGTGTAAGTTCATTTTTTCATACATTGAAATGTTTAAGAATTTGTATTTGAATAAATTACAAATAAAATTTGTCACTGGACATGCCATGTTGAACTCCACTTCCCATCTAAGGGGATGACTGTTTGGGGGAACATCACGTATTGTTGATTTGTTTATTGTTTCCATATTTACTGTTTACCATATTTGGTAAAAATAAATAAAATAAATTCAAAGAATTTATAAGAAAAACAAAACTACATAAATAGTAGAAGTACCAAAACTACATTACGTAAATAGAAGTAATACAATCTAATAAAAACAACATTTGACAAAAATAAATGGAAAAAATTCATAACAAACAAGTTCCTTTCCATTTATAGTGGATCATCACTATATTGTACGACTACGAGTAATAACTGTATCACTAACGAGATAGTTGCAAACCCTGAAAGCTTCAACATTGAACATAACAAAACTCTCTGATGCATCGATCCTTCGACAATCAATTCTTAATCTCCTCAAAATCCAGAACTTAGACCGGTGATCTGTCGTCCTAAATGACGACCGATCGCCTGCGGATATTCGTCTATCAAAAACCATATTCGAGATAGCTTGTTTTTCATATTCAACGATATTTGATTTTCCCGAGAGCTCGGCCCGCTAGACGTTACGCGTTTAAATGAAATGCAACTTTGGCGCGCGCGCGTATCGTTTCTCCCTGTGTTTCGTCATCCAGGTCGCAGTCAAAGTGTTAAATTGGGGTATGTTTGCTCCCTTTGGCACGTCCGACCAGAGTCTAGGAAATCGCGCGTTAATTTCTTTTTTTATTTTTTGCTACCCCTCGCTACTTTTTCTTTTTTTTTTTTACCTCTAGCCGTCCGTTCGCCACAAGGGAAATTGGTTTTTTCCATTGCACGGCGACGAGCTGGCACGAAAACACGCGGGTACAGCCAGCCAAGTCGAAGCAGCCTTTTTTCCAAACAGGGACCTCGATTATGCTCGAGGGAAATGCAAGTGCACCGTTTAATCGCGAAAGAAGCGGAATTTGTCGATCCCGCCATTAAATTGTTTCGGTTTCTCGGTGAATCGTTAACGCGTTACGAGGGAATTTCCGCTTAACTCGTCGGATTATCAGGATTAGGGCTCCTCACAGAGCGTTATAAGTTATCCCCGCCTCTTAAAGAATTTTTAACGATCGAGCTTAGTTTATTCTTGACGCCTGTTAGTACAGTGCAAATCACTGATCTTGAGGGATAAAAGTCAGAATCCGATTTGTTAATCTATTCATGTTTTGTATGATATTGATCTTTCAGATGTAAAATGAACATATTTCTTCTTCTTCTTTGAATTTAATTTTAACAATTGAATTGATTTGTTATCGATGTTAAACATACCATCGATGAGACACTATTTTCCGTAAATAGTTTTATATTTGAACTATCGACCGTTAAAATATCAACAAAAATAAACGGTACATTCAAAAGTTATTAACATTTTAATGGATCTTATCAGGAAAACACGACGAAGCGAACAAATATTAAATTCTCACTTTAACCTAACGGCTGAAATATTGAAGGAAGTTTGTGGAAATAATTGAACGTCCCATGCACGAGTATACAAGTGATATAAGCGCTTCAAAGACGGCTAGGAGGATTAAACAGTGACAAACTCGTGTAAAACGTGGGCTTGTCGCTGTCGTTTCGAACGCGACAGAGTGAATTATGGCAGAGGATGTTTGGCTTCGGTAGAAAAATGATTCGTGAAGTTTTGACTAAAAATTTGTAGAAATAAATCCAACACTCGATTTGTACCACGATCGAGAAAGAGTTCTCGTGAAACACTGGAATATTAAAAAGGACCCAGTAAATTAATTTTGATTGACAGACAGATGTAAGAAAATTCTATGAAACAGAATACATTTAAAAAAGCTCTTGTATAAATTTTGATAACCCAAAATATTATTTCGAAAATAATTAATTTTACTTTTATAATACGTTCCTCTTTTTGTTGGCATACTTTTAGAAACTTTCTCTTATGAATCTGGAATATTTATATTTATTCTTTCTCTTAAACGTTGCTGCTGACCAGACGATTTGATTAATAATGTAGTATAAAAACAAATATAGGTCCAATCTCAACTTAGTTATATTGTATTATAAAATACTGGTTAAATAAGTATTAGACATTTGCATCACAATATTACTCGAAGGTAGATATAAAGTTAATTAAAAAATTCTGTGTGAGTACTTTCTCATAGATTTTTCATTTAAACCAAGCTATACTAAAGAATTATAGAGTAAATATATCACTTGAAAATAATCGAGTAAGTCTGGAACAACGTCAATAATGGTAGAATTTTTACAACGACAAAATTTAAAAATTCCAATAGCAATAGTAAAATTTCAAGTAAAACGTCAGATTGTTTTCCTCCATTAGAGGGTAATATTTGGTAGAAATTTGGAGTAATCCAACACCCTCAGTAAAATCACTAAATAGATCAATGGATCAACGACAAAAATTTTCCTGATTTTCAGTTCGGAGTGCGCGTTACGATCGACGCGCAAGAATTCAATCGAGAAGCGCCCGAGTTCCGTCTTCCGGGCGTCCCAAACGAGACGGTCTCCAATTCCTCGACGCTCCGTCGTAACGCTATCAAATTCGTGACAATCTATAGAGCGCCCCGCATCCAGCAAGTGGAATTTCATGAATAATACAGAGACGATTCGCGCGTCGATGGTGCAGTACGTAGAACGTAACCGTGAATCAATACACGCGAATATACAGATTCCTAGACTGTTCGCGAAACAATTTACGGGACAATCACGGATGATGTACAGAGACGTCTTAAATTCAGAGAAAATTTCACGCATCAATCTCGCGGTAAGATTAACGACGAGCCCGCGATACGGTAAATCCTCGCTCGCGGCGATACTCGACGATTATTAGATTGCATTCACGTATCACTCGTCGACGAGGGCTATACTTTCTGTTCTCCTTAGACGTGGAACGTTTGTATCGGCGATTACTCTCGAAGCATGTGTATCCTCCGTTAAACGTACGAGTGCGACGACGTACACGGCGGATATTCGCCGCATGTTTCATGCTCATTGGCTCCCCTTTCACATGAACTTTGTGCTGTGATCGGTTGGGTCTCGTCCTCGTTCGGTATAGCGTTCGCGCGCGCGAGTACGTTGCAAACGCGACCGGCTTGCCTACATACGCGATCGCTAACGTTTCTATCCCATTTACGGACGGATAATTAGTTCGAACCAGCGGGCTTGTTGCAGACTCGCGCGTCGATCTTTTACGACTTCGATCTTCTGTTCGCGCTCGATTCGAATCCCGCGATTTCACCGACGCGACGCACGGTTTCGCGTCGCCCTCCTCGATTACTAATTTATCGCACGGCGAGAGCTATTTTCACCCTCGTCTACTATTCCGGGGCAATTTCAACCGAAATCTTGATCGTGCAAGATTGTATTTATTTTTATAAAAATATTTAAGGGGATTTTATCGGGTTGCAATTTTTTAACGAATTTAAAAATTTTTTTCTTTGTTCAGTTTGAATCCATACTGTTAGCATTATGTTTGAAAAGTATCCACAATTTGTTTCGTTCAAAAATATTAAATATTATAGGAGTTACAATGAATCCAATGAGGGCCCTAGGTTTGATTATCGTTTGACAACGGTAGTGCTTGACAGCAAATTAAACGTAAATCATTAAATTGTTCACGATATTTTAAACCATAATTTGGATATTCAAGAGGATATTACCGTCTTGATTGCAATTTTGCGAAGGTTTCTTAAATATGTTTGTTAAAGAATACTTTTTCTATTAAGCTTGAATCTATATTTTTAGCTCTTCGTTTCAAAAGTACCCATAATTTTTTTCGTTTAAAAATTTTAAAAATTATAGGAGTTACAACGAATCCAATGAAGGTCCTAGATCTGACTGTCGTTTGACAGGTATATTAGTTGTGAATTAAATTTAAAAAAATCCAATTGTTCACAATATTTTGACCCAGAATTTAGGTATGTGAAAAATTTGTACAAAGATAGTCTCAAAGAATCTTACTGAAAAGCAGAAGGAGACGCGTAAATCTGTATTCTTAAGCGAATAGAAGCTGAGTTGACATTTTCCTCTTTTCAAAAATAAAAATCAGATCAAGAGTCGTAATTTTGGAACCGTAGTTACCATTTAAAAGATTGTAACCGATCAACTGAATACTTTTTGAGTATATGTACCTTCTCCTAAAAAGTGTTTTAAAAAAGATAGACACAGGATGAATCACATAACATGATCAGCTTAATTTATTCTGTTACTAATGGTCCTTTAAAAATGTTTTTTGTCCTTTATAACATAATTTAAAAGTTTTGAGACGAGTATACTAAATTTTTTTTAACTCTTTTATTCATAAGGTGACTTCAAGTTTTTTTTTTATAGAGAAACCTTATTTTCTTTACACTTGAAGACCATTTCTGCTATGTATCATACGAAGCTATTAACGTATCGCTCGAATACTGCACATTTTCTGTCTAACCACAGGCCAGAGTCGAACAAATTTTATTCGTGAATAACGAATAAAAATTGTCTACTGGTTCCAAAACCATTTTCAATAAAAAATAAATAATAAAAATAAAAATTTTTCGATACAATCGATAAAAGAAATGTTCTTAACCGACCGCAGGCCAGAGCCAGGCAAATTTTATTGACGACTGATAAATAAAAATTTTATCGCTCCAAAACCATCTTCCGTCCGCGGTTTCGCCCGGATATCGATTTAAAAAATCCCTCGATGGATTTCAATTCGCAAATGAATCTCTAAATAAAACGAAAGGGCAAGCACACGAACGAATCGAAAATTTTTATTCACGAGTCGTGAATAAAATTTACCCGACCCTGCCACTGGACGATTCGTCCTATTCGCATAATGCAGATACCGCGGGTATCTAGCGGATCGAAAGCGGCGTTATGGGCGCGAACCAGTTCATTTTCTGAATTAAGATAGCTAACGGGGCCCGTTCGCGGCAGATAGCCGCAAAGCGGTAGCAGTTTAACAGTATCGATCAGATAGCGGTACCAGGGATCGATTCCGTTCGTCGTTGTTTAACAAAACTGCGGCACGCGGCCGCCGCCGACGGTACGCCGCGCGGAATGGTGATTTATAGTAATTTGCATGATTGTAGAAAATGAGGGAACACGGGGCCGGGCCCGTGTCTGCGATCTACGCGCGGAGGATTGAGGGGATAGAGGAAGATGCGAAGGGTCGCGTTGGAGAACGCTGGTGGTTTGAGGAAGATGGAGAGACGAGGGAAAACGGTAGGAAGAAAAAGTACGAAACGCAATTGGCATTCTGTACCGCGGCAAGCAGCACCCACTCGCGGCGTGTGTAACAGGTATACGTACCGTGGTACTAACGTAATTACCACGTACATACAGGCTGGGTCCCCGCGTATTCGGTCTCACAGAAACGCCGTATACGCCGTGCCTAATCCAATTAAATAGCCAATCAGATGCCCGATACGGCGCGGTTAATTAACGGCACATTCTTATGCACGTAGCCAGCAATCTCGTTAGGTCATATATACGTACACGCCGGACCTACTTATCATTATACAAGGTGTCTCGAATGGGCTATCGCGCGTCCCCGAGAAGCTGGCTAGCTGAGGTCAGGGCACAGCACATCGCTTGCTGCGCCACTTTCGTCGTACGTGAATACCTATTAGAATGTATACACTGCAAAATCTAATCTTAGTTGAATTTTAACAACTACAAAATCTAAAAATGTCAATAACAACAAATAAATTGTACGAAGTGTATGTGTTTGGATCAGGGAAGCGTTATTGTTGGCATCAATGGAAGTATTTAGGTTTAGGCCGAAATGCGTTAAAGGGGTCCTCCGCATCGATGGCCTCATTTGTTTATAATATGTAGATAGGAATCGAGAGGGTTCGACTTCGACAGCAGAAAGACACTCTGCATCGAACTCTGGTCGAGAGTAGTCACTTATGATTTTTATGCTCACGTTTGTATGTTCTCTTATGTTAGTTATAGTTTATATTCAAGTTGAAAGTCTCCGAATATTTCAATCTGACCACTCACCAGTAAACCATCCATGACATCCTTATAAAATCTAGTAGAAAAAGTTACATTGTCTCAGACTATCCCTCAGGTAATATTATTCCAAGAATTGTCGCCTCTTATCTCTCTCATACTTCTACATAGTGCCATCAATTTTAACGTTCTTTATTCCAAAAAATTTTTAAATGTTACTGAAACATGTACAAATAAACCTCGTAAAGATGGCAAAAGGTGGTATATGTAGTTTGTTTCCAAAAAATACCTCGAGAAAATTTAAAAAACTCACTTCACACTAGAATACCCCCTGATGAGTTGTTTCTAGAGCGTCGATAACGTGGAATACATGGACTGTGCGGTCCCAATTGCCAACTTAGCAGCAGCGAACAGTACATACTACTCGAGCCTCTGGTGTCCAACAGTCCGTCGAAAAGCTCGTGCTCCGGCGCGAACCACTTCTCGAACGCGAGATCCGTTTTCAGAGTAAGCTCATAAATATGCAGTTTGTTTTTCCCGCGCGCGGCTTTTTCTCGCGGATGGTCCTCGATTTCTTGTCTATCCAGCGCGTTTGCCTCTTTTCGACGCGCAGCGCACGAGTGGCGATTGAAAATTCATACGGTCGGGCGTCTTCGGGAACCGTGTTTATCTTGGACGTATGTATCAGAGACGAGCGAAGAGAGAAGAATAATATTTGATCGTGTTTCCGTTTTTTAATTTTCGTATTTTTCTTCGGGGATGGGCTGTCGCGTTCGTCGAGAAGAACTCCGCGACCGTTGCACACACTCCAAACGAATGATAAAACGATGGCGTTAGTTTGTTGGCCGGGAGTTGCGCGAACGAGGTTTTTGCAAAATTATTGTTACCAGCGAATCGAAATTTCTTTGCGCGCTTGATAACTTCGACGCTGTAGGAATGGAATTTTTATAGGTATTTTTTTCTAGATTTATTTTGTTGCTTTTCCGTGTTTTTTTTGTATTTTCATTTCGCTTTATATTATATTACTTATATATTTACTTTAATTTTATCATGGAGGTCGTAGTCGAGTTTTCGATTAATTATTTTTGTTTACTTTATTTATTTCTTTAGTATTAATTATGATGCTCTTAGATCGTTTCTCGCGAGGAATTTATTATTTAAAAATGAAAATGACTATTTATTGTTGATATATCCAAGTGAAAAATGGAACTTTTTACTTCTCGAGTTTCGTTGTAATTTAGTTTCCTCTCATCCAATGAAGTATTAATGTCTTTATTTTTATTTTATATAATATTGATTAGTCTTTATTTTAAAAAATTAATCTATTGATCTCTGGTAACATTATAATAATTATTCGGTTGTTGATGCACTGGTATTTTGCAATATGCCGGATAGCTGTTAAATTTTAACCATATGTAATGTCGAGAAATCAACAGTCTTCTAAAATCATTGATCATTCGTTGTTTAAAAAATATTCAACTGCGTATGCATTCAACCAATCTCACAAGAAATACGACCCAAGTAGCGTATCATTATATATGCTTGGCCATACTTATATTGCATTTGAACTGACGTTGAAAGGCAACTTCTTGAGTAACGTGAGAATTCTCTCATGTCCATACATGATTACTGTGAATGCTAAAAAGTTCTCCCTTCGTAAATGTTGCTTCATCAGTATTCTCGAGGAAAAAAGATTATTTCCTTATTATAGGCTACGTACATATATTATTTATAAAGTTCTAATTGTTTTGTAAAATTACTTAGCAAAAGCTCACATACTATCCAGATAGTTATACACGTAATATCAACATTTTTTAATCGCGATTTTATCGATGCAGAATATCATCGAATGAATGTTGAAACGATTCTGCCAATTGTAATTGAACACAAATGTTTGTTAATACTAAACAATTCAGCTCCGGGCATTTCCATTACGGAAGTCATAAATATATTTATAAATAATTCAAAAGCGAATATCTGCGTACTGTTTCGTTCGAAAACAATTGCGGAAATTCAGTACGAAATTGTTCAATTTGTTAATAATATTACTAGAAATTATATTGGTCATTTTCAATGACCTCAAATAGTGTACATAGTTTGTATAGATCAATTAAATAAACATGGCCGACCATACTTGGTATCACACTAAAAGTAAGTCTTATATTCATATAACATATTTTAATTTGTACTTGCAAAATACGCTGATGAAGTTTGTTTAAAATTTTATATTAGGATATTTAACCAGTTTTATATTAAAATATCCATCAGTTTTTAGAGAGTGAGTAAGAGTTTCTACGAATATAGACTTCAAAATAGAAAGTGTGTACGATGATGAGGTTAGGTGCAAATAGCATGTAACTGTACCCACGCCTATGCATCGTAACTGCATGCACATTAATCTCCGCTTCTACACGTCGTATTTTATGTAACCCTGACGCAACAAAGACCTATCATTACTATTAAAAAAAATACTTTCTCGAAGCGACCGTTAGAAAGGAGTTGTGAACTAACAGAAGACGTTATCGTGCCCAAAATCTTACCGATCTTTTAAAAGATTTCACCTGTGCGTTACAAACTTTATATTCCGCTTTATTACTTAAACCTGCCATTCTCAAATTTTTAAATAGTAACAGAAAGAAAACATTAATAATAAAACTACTACTGGGAATATTTCATTTAACATAAATTTTAACTAGGCTCTTTTGTTAATTCTACTTTATCGCTAAAATTTTAAATATGTGCTACCATTATTCGTATAAAACTGCAGTAGAACTCCATTTATTGAAATAAAATTTTACTCACGAGGACGGGATACGAATGGGACGCGCGCTTTTGGAATAAAATTGGCGTAGAATGCAGGGCACGATGAACTGGAACGGATCCTAGAATACTAATCGTTTGTAATCGACCGTTTTTATAAAATTAGTTAAAATATTAAAATTTGGAAACGAAAAGGATATTTATTTAACGACCTCATTAACCAAATGAAACATACTAATGTACATAGAAGAAAAAGTATAACAAGCAGGTTGAAAGACTGTTTTACAATCTAATCTAAAATATACAGATCACTATTTTCATTTTTCTATGAATGATGATCTTTTACGATTTTACTCTAAGATAAGTAGTTTATTCAAAATATTAAATTCCTTTGCAGTTGTTAGAAAGAAATAGGGTGGGACCAAAATTTCTTTAAATGAAAAGTGGTATTATATTTTTACTTTTTTTCACTTTTACTCTGCATAATGTACGTTTGTAAACGGAGGTACTAATTTCTTGCGCGTGAAAAGGTTTAATGTAAAAAATGAAGTCGATGTCTTGGTTGATGAACAATGGTACAACCGTACTCGATAATTATAAATGTGTAACCATGCGTTTACGGTAGCGATGAAAGGGGTTAATTGAAGTTAATCCCCCTCGCGGGGGAAAAAGCGCCGTTGCACGCGATTTATTCGCCACGATGGGCGTTTGAAAAGACGCTTAACGTCGTTCGTGGCGCAGACGACACTCGCTACTGGTCGCCATTTTACACGCACGACACGAAATGGCAGCGTTGACATCCCCTCGGCCGGGCACTTTGAATCAGCGAACACGAAGTACATCGGCGTCGAATGGAATTGTGCGTTCTTGGACAATGAAGACGACGCGTAAAACGAGTCTGTGATGCGAACATTTAAAGGTCGTTCGCGACGCAAAACGAAGCATTGGAAAGCGAACGACCGTCGCGTGGGTGTTACCGTGAGGTTCTCGAGCGTGTCTCTGTGCACACGTACGGGGCGAACCCGTTTCAGGAAGAAACCCCGAGCATGATGTAATAACGCCCGTAACCCGACGATGATTTACTATGATACGAAATCTTAAATACGTGGCACGGTAATTCGACTATTTCGCACGGTGGCTGTCAAATTTCGACGCAAATTGGACCCCGTACATATGTCATTAGAGCTTCCGTTCTGTGTTCTTTCCTTTTTATAAAGTCATTCGACACGTTGCTTGGAAATTGGAACATTCGAAACATTTTAAGAAAATTAACGCCTACAAAATTAAAAACGAGAACGAAACACAGTTTTATCGTTCGATAGGAAATATTGAGTAGTGTTGAAAATAACATAAAAAATTTCATTCAATACGTTGCCCAAAGAAAAGTGGAATACCTGAAAAATTCAGGAAATATAATATTCATAGAATTAGAATGGAATTCATTTGCAATACAAAAATCAAATTCTGCAGGAAATATCATCGTGAACAAATCTTGTATCACATTAATGGCAATTTTTAAAAAGCGATATAAAGTGTAAAATCACAGTCTGACGTTTTTAAATCCCATGACACCTGTTCACATATTTGGTTTCATCCGCATAGAGTCTAAATCCAGTGTAAAGACGTGAAATGTTAAATAAATCCGAGTTTTTGTTCGAATTTCTACCTCTTCCTACGACAAATAAACAACTGGTAATTCTAAAATATTTTATAATCAATTCCATAAGAACTAAGAAAAATATATAAAGTCTCTGTAGGGTTTAAATACATAATATAGTATCAGCGGTATTCTTGCAGCTCGAGATCATTCTGGAAAAATTATTTTCGATTGTAGGGGTCAATTACAATCATTTATGGTGAATAGACATGCCCTCGAAATCCTAACCATTTTCGAGAAAAAAATTCCTTACCGAAAATCTAATGTGAGACCAAAATGCTTTCCTGAAATTTCATGCGAATCTTTAAAATGTCATAACTCCTGAAGGGATTGGGGGATTTTAATGTTTCGAAAGGCGAACAACGCGTATTTTGGTGAAGAATATGTAGAAATTCCAAAAATATTTGAAAAGTTGTTCTTTGACCCCGTAAAGTGAGAAAAACCACATAAAAATGGTCCAATTTTCAAACAGCCATAACTCCTACAATAGTGATTATATTTCAATGAAACTTTTTTCCTAAGTAGAGCTCATGGGTACCTACAAAAAAGTATTAGATAAATTTTCTATAGGGCATCAAACAAAATTACTAAAAATCAAAAACTAATTTTTAAGAAAAATCGACAGAGGGTGTTTAAATTTTTCGGCGAAATTAAAAAATTTCTAATCTTTCTAGAAAAATTATTTTTGGTTGTGGGGGTCAATTATAATCAATGTCTGGCGAATGGACATATCCCCGAAATCCTACTCACTTTCGAGAAATAAATTCGAGTAGGTCTGAAATTTTTCAGTGAAAAAAGAAATTTCAAATTGTCTGGAAAAATTATTTTTAGCTAGGGGGTTTAATTACAATCATTTTTTGTCAATGTGTATACCCCCGAAATCCTTCGCACTTTTGAGAAAAAAATTTTTTACCGAAAATATAATATAGCTTTCATTCCGTTAAAAACAATAAAACTACTGCAATCTGTTAGTAATGTTGTGAGTGACACGAAAATGGTAATAGGTCTCTAGAGCTCCAGAAAAATGGACCGAGAGAAACAGGACTAAAGAAGTCAAATATCTCAGGAACGGTAAGTGTTAGGACAAATGTACGTCAGTACTTTTATACTCAGAATACGCCAATCGATCAAAATCGAACGTAAAAGGTTCGACATTGCATTTAAAAAAACAAAGTTGACCTCTACGATAGCTTTGCGCCTCCACTTGCAAGAATACCATTTCTATTATATTACTTGAAATAACCAAAACATTTAAGTGGCAAGAGTTCGCGAGACACGCCGTATAAATTCTTGTAGCAACGTTCCTTCGAACGGTCAGCTACCGGTACAGCTAAAAAATTTACCGTGAAGCAAGTTGCCAGTGGTGTGCGTTTCTTTTTCCATGGCGTAAGTTACACCGCAAAAATTAAAAAAGAAATTCCTTTTCTCCGTGGTCCGTGTGGTCGGGCTCCATTGTATGTATATTATTTCCCGCAGTGTTCGTTAGAATTTTACGCATAGAAACCGTGCGCGGTAACGAGTGGAATTCGAGTCAAGGGAACAAAAACCTCACACATCCCACCGCGTATCGTGTGACAATAGATTCGGTGTGGCTTGTAGACAGCGTGGGTAGACTACACGCTGCAAATCGTCAGTCGGACTGTTAACGCGTGTCACTTGGTGCGCCGCCGTGGCACGATCGTAAATATATATCTCCTTGTGTTTCGCTGTACGTATTTTGTTGTATAATGGCTTTTACGAAGTGGACCTGGTTCCTTAATAGAATACAACGCATTGCCTTTCCATGCGAGCTGATATGAACTCCCAGGAACTCCGATTGTGGTGTAACTCTTGGTTTTTGATCCCTGGGACGCATTGGAACGTGCTTCTTTAGGATATATGGCGTTCTGCTTCTTATTACGTTCGAACCTTGCGTATTTAAACGTTGAAGCGATCTCGCGATAAGCGTAGAAAGTGGACACGCGTCTTGGAATAAATAGTACAACCTCGAGAGCCTACACTCAGAGGTTAGGAATATTAAAACAATTTTGTAAACTTGATTTTTCTGGAGAATAGAATGTTTAAATGGTTAAAAAAAAATAGTAACGAATCACAGTTCTAGATGACAAATGGTTACTACGGATTGATATTATTTCACACAATTTATATCCATTCTCTCGATTCGTCCGACCAACAGAAATTCGCATTAATCGTTGCACGAATAAATACTGCCAAACGATTTTAACGAAAAAATTATCTCGATTAATTGTACGAGTCAAGTCCTGATACCGAAAAATAATAATCAATCAAAATTTTCGATCAATCTAATGCTACGCTACTCATAAATAACAGAGCAAACGTGACGGCGTTTCCGGAATGAAAATATTATGGATGTTTTCGATTAATTATGATGCAGCTTGAATATTTTTATAAAAGGAAAAATAATTATTTACTGCTGATCTGTTCAAGTATATTAAAAAAAGGGCAGAATTAAGTTTTACCTTTTTATTCGAGTTCACTACCAGGGATGATTTATGTTTATTTAATTCTGATGGTTAGTTTTCATCATTTGCATACGTCTTATCTATTCAGAATCAAAAACGATTTGAAAACTTTGTATAAAATTATTTTTATTTTTAACGTAACATTTGGTCGAGAACTGAAGCTTTTAATATTGTGACGACGCTTTCTGCGCTCACCAGAAGAGGGCCACGCTCAACCTCTCTTTCTCACGAGTACTCGACCGGCCCCCTATTTGTATACATACACTTCTCGACCAAGCATCGAATATCCCAACCATCTCGTTCACTTCTTCTTGCAACAAGAAGCCGCTACAATATAATGAGCAGGAATATAATTTCATAATAAAAGTTATTTAAAGAAATGAGACCGTAAGACAGTTTCAAGGTTCAAACCAAAGAAGTAAACCAAAGAAGAGGAATTATCACGTTTTCTGCGTTTGCAAATTACAGCAAAAGGTTCGTTACAGCAACAACAAGTGTAACGCTGCATAAATAGAGGCTGATGCAACGCGAAGGTGCAGGCGGTTGACCAACCATGCTCGAGACAATCGGAATCGGTTGGCATCGAACGAACCTTATCTACTTAATCTAATACAGCACGCCTATAAATACCTGCGATTCGTAGCCGGGGGGTTAGACGTCTTGCATTCATCTCGCGATTGGTTTACAAGCATTCCCCGGTACGCACGCCTACGCCAAAAATCGTTATTCATCGTCGTAATTGTGCGAACTATACGCACGATCGAGCGCAAAGAGCATATTGAGGGAGTCCTCTCGTTATCAGTCACCACGGGTGCGATGAATTCGACTCGAGCCGTAGATTTGTAACCGCTGGATCGATTTAAGGGGTTGGAAATCCATTCGTCGGACATTTATCGATACCCATGGAAATTGGCGTATTAATCGAGCCGTATCTTTCGAGCTGGTAGAGACAAATGTCTCGCGTCGCGAAACACCCTAGTCGAGGCGGCCAAACGCGAACGGGGGGAAATATCGTTAAAAGATCCGGATACAATCGGTGGGAGGAAGAATCCGCGCGCGGCTTACGAGGAAAATAATAACCGTTGCCACTTTGTATACCCATTAGGGTCTCTCGTTAACGATCGCCTGTCGAGGAATAATTATTTATGCCCGGAGTTGTAATCACGGCTAACTGAAAAAAAGTATTTGTTGGCCGGGGCCAAGCGGCGTGAGTTACAAGCCCGCTGATATTTGCGCTGTTGGTATATTGCCGGCGTTTGCTCGGTGATATTTATGTGTATCGCGCCATGCATCATACCGCTTCGGCTCCGTATTGTATTTATGGCGCCTGCAGGAAAAATGGGACGATTAACAGTTCCGAAACGGCACGCGCAGCTGCTACAAAAACTGCCCTCTCGAAATTCATTTTACAATATCCTGATTAACGTCCGCGGTAATTCCATACTATCTTCTCTGCGAATTAAAAGGCACGCGAGGGCGCGTCAACGTTCGACGCGGTGCCCCACGATGGCCACCCTTCGAATCCATCATGTTTCCATGCGAAAAGTCAGTGGGGCTGAAAGGGGGATCGCTTAAAATTATTTGTGTCCACGATTGAAATTAGTTTTGTTCATATTGTTAAATAATATGTTTCAGTTTTAAATAAAATCTTTGGAACTGTTAGAAAATTTATCAATTTTGCTGCCCATTTATGTCGGTCAGGTCACCTGTAAAGTTATTAAGGTAGAGAGAGGTAATGATCACTAAAAATTATTTTCTTTGAAATTATTGAATTACATGAGGTTTTGGTTTTAAATAAAATCTTTGAAACCACTAGTAAATGTATCAACTTTCCTGTCCACTTGTATTGGGTCAGGAAAATCAGTCTTCCCTTCAAAATTATATTTTTTGTTTTACAAAAATAATGTTCAAAATAAAAGCTTTTAGCTTTAAGTGAAATCATAGGATTGTATCAATTTTTCATTTATTCGTAAATGGAAAGAGAAACAGTTACGATCGGTGCTATCCACTTGTGCTGAGTTGGAACAATTAATCTTCACTTTAAATTATTGAATTACTTATTTATTATACAGGTAGGTACACCCATTAGTGTGCAGGAGATAATATAATAATATTTTTACAGTTGAGGTAATTAACATGGAAATCGGAACAAAATGGAATTGATACTGAAACTTATAATTTAATTAGAAATTGTAAACCTGATTTTTGAGTGAGGAAATTTTATATCAATAATATAAGAGAATTTTAGCTATAATATAAGAGTGTAGCTTTAAGTGGAATTATCGAAACCACTACAGAATTAATTTTAACTTTATTCTTAAATGGGCAAGAAAATAATTGTGATCGGCTTTGTTCACTTAGGCGGAGTCAAGACAATCAGAGTGTGGGTCGCAGTAATCAGAGGAGTCACGACGGTCGGTTCTATCTTATGTGAGCAATCAGTATGTTCATATATGTATATACATAGATAATGCTTCGTTTATTCGTGTTTTTTTATTAAATAAATTCCATTCAATATCTTAATAATAAAAATGAAACTTTTAATTAGAACCATTTGCAAAATTCATGGTACAATTGGAGCGAGAGTATTTCAAATTTGTTAAGCGATAAAAATAACTAGAGAAAAATTGACAATATTGCAAATATAGTTTGAAAGTGGAAAATGTGAGGTATTTCAAGAAATATTCACGTTGAATATTCCGAGAAAATGTTACAAGCGAAAACAACATGCGTTTTCATTAAAAAGTTAGAATATTTACTTTTTTCTCACGCATTATTGCACTCATGAAAAACATTGCAGTCGTAGAAAAATAAATATCACCGTAATACCATTCAACTTTGCCCCCTTTAATTCTTTTTATACCTTATCAAATTCTAGAACTTGATATTATAATGAATTTTGTATATTGTAAATTATATTTGCAAACATTAGACACACGGCTATTTTTGGAATGATAGTTCTACGTTTTTACTGTATTTTGATAGTTTACATTTTTCCAGCCAAAGCTTAAGATTAGGTACTAGTAGTAACTGTCGTTCGAAAAGTAATGAAAAGTCCTACGAGTGAATCTTATCGACGATTAATAAATATAAAACTTTAAGTACCGTTTCTTTAGCGTTTCAACGGTAAAAACTCGATTTAGAAGTGTCGGTACTTTTCCCCAGCAAAGTAAAAAGAGCCAAGCGACTTCCTGTGCAATAATCTTAATAGCTTTTTAATGAAGGCGAGGACACTTTACTCTTCGAATCTTTTTCTGTAGCCGAGGATCTCTAATTTCATTTAATACGAGCGACATTTCCCTGTAATGAATATTGTTTAACTAGTCGGCTGCTTTTTTAAGGTGATAGATTTTGAAGTGGCACAAAAGCACTTTATTTTTAAGCTACAAAGGCATCTTTTTCCATTCAAATTTTTCAACGAAGACATAGGTATTTATCCATTTCAGAGCTTTCGTATGGTTTTAACGGTGCCCATGTCAGTCATAGAGTATCATTTTATTTTTTTTATACAACTACAATAGGCTCGAAAGGAGCCAGTAATTAAGTTATTAGTTAGGTAGACTATTTCAGGAATTGTCGACTCCTATCACTGTTAGGCTCAATCGCACTGCAGGTGACAGTGAAAAACACTGAAAGTGAGTGAAATAGAGAGAAATGTTTATTTATTCTACAGATTCTAAAATCGTTCAAAAATTAAAGTACACATGTATGATTTTCGTATGGTAGCTCAATTTTAAAATAGTCATGTCCGATTTATTAATAACGTTACGTCTCATAACACATTCACTAGCGATCGTCAGTCTATTCTTTTCAAAATTAGGACCTGATATATTTTTTCCCCTTATTTTTTAACTTCATTTCTCATATTTTCGAGGAATTTTGAACAGTCCTATGTATGAACATTTAATGTCCAGGCTTGTAACATTCGCCTCATCGATGAAGTTTCAGGAATTGGCTACTGTAGAATCTTTTGTTGTACAATTGGAATTTTGCTAAGTACTACCCTTGGACAAGTGTTTTACATGGAATGAAGATAACATGTATGGATTTAATTTTGTCGAAAAATCAAGACACCACACCTTTGTCATCGAACTCGTGATCCCAACAAAGCAAACGTCAAATATTGTAGTAACAGCGCTTCGGGGGTGACGTGGTCTCCACTATGGCGGATTCTATTCGCTCCCGAACTGTCCTTTGCAAAATCAAAGGGGGAATAGGGTATTAAGGGCAACGCGGTTGGCATTCGGATGGATATAATATCCGCACGTGGGTAGGCCGACTTACATATTAATGTAATACATAATCACGCGGAGATTGGAGAGGCAGTACCCGGCCCCCAAGATGAATGAGCCTTACAGAGCTCAAAAGGCATGCGGTTGATCCAATGTGTCGTAATCCTGACCCCGTGAGGCCCGTACGGTCGCTCCGTTCGACCGTACGCCGTGTCTTACCTGCATATATCCGTTTAATCTGTTCGGCATACATCGACAGCCGGCGTATGCACGCGCGCGATCTCGCCTACACGTTATATAGTAAATAATACCGGCGATCGGAGAAAACTCCGATTGTAGTTAGCCGCTATCAGATCTTGGCTAAGTGAACAAGGAGTGTCTGGGAAAACGCACTTACCGTGCGCGTGTGTGCCGAGCCGTGTCTCCGATCGCGGACGACGTTCGACCGCCACGTGAAAGTCGTCGATTTTTCCCTTTTCAAGCCGGGTTCAACGACACTTTTCCCCGGACACCGACGAACCGGAGTTTATGGTTTGGCTGAAGGGGTACACAGCAATCGCGCCGCGATCAGGCGCGTGCGATTCTTGTCCATCGCCGAAGGGATAGGGGGAGTTCCTCTAGTACCGGACACTTGAGGTTTTTTTAAATATTTGATGTCTTCTATATTGTTTTATTCATGATTTAATAATATTAAAAATCAATATAAAACATCGAAACAAATAATATTATTGTAGGATTTAACAAAGAGAATTGTATTTGGAACAAATGTACAAATGATATAATTGTATAAACGAATTTAAAACACACCAAGCACACAATCTTTTTACACAAATTAATATCATATAAGAATCACGTCTGTCTTTCACGACCACTCGTTTCGTTCTCCCTGTTGTCTCGCTGTCCCTGGTTACCCATTTCTTCTCGAACAACACACTTTCAACCCTTTTGCACATAAATTAACATTCAACAAAACTGCAGTGCGGCACAAATATTCAATACAAATCTCTTACATTATTATAATAGTTAACTGAAACTGTGGTTAAACTTTGGTATACGATTTGAACAGATCATTAGGTGTCCCCTAGTACATATGTAGCATAAGAACGTAACTCAAAACAGTTTCAAGGTAATTTACAGCCATCATAAACATAGTTATCCGTACATTCAGGGATATCGGCACAAGCTTCGTGTGCCCATTTTTCACAGCTACAACACCGAATCAAGTCTTCTTCCTTGCTTTCTAAACAGACCACGCAAATGGTATTCAAGTTTGATTCTCGTAGTTTGAATCTTCTTATTTCTTACTCTCATTTCCCGAATTTTGTGTTTGTTCTTTCATTTTTTTTTTGTTCTCTTTTTCCTTGATCAATAATTTATTTATTTATTTTCACATCTTCTTGCTCTTGTTTCAGTTCTCTCTTTCAGAATTATTTTGTAGATATTATCAACAAAACTAATAGATGGCTGCATGTCTAATGTCCTCTCATCTTTTTTTCTAAGATCTTCAGATCCCATCGTAAAAGTCAAATATTGCTGATTCTTTATTTCTTCTTGTGGAATATTTGTCATTTCACAACCTACATAATCAATGTCTGAGAATATATTCCTATCCAGAGGATAAATTCCAATACATTTCAAGTTAGTAGTACGAATACGAATAAGCAAAATTTAGAATTGTAGTATCTTTAGTGAATGTATTGAAATAATAATTGTTTATTCGATTGGATTAAATTTTGTAAAAGGAGGAAAGCTTAACCGAACTGTTACAATAATTATCTTTGCGGAGAAAATGCACGATGAAAAAGAACAAAGTTGAACTCGGTCCTAGGAGCCGTGAAAGTGTGTCCAACGAGTTAGTTTGCCGTCATATTGCGAAACGAGATATAACAAATTTTAATTACAGCAAAATTGGATTTTTATTATTAATTATACAACACGACCAGGCCGGGACAATATATAAAAGCCAAAGTGATGTGACCGAAGCGTAACGCGATATTGGACGAAATTGCTGCGTAATAATTCAGTCAATATAGCGGCAGAACATTAAAAGCGCGCTATTATTTGAAATATGTGAACTGCCAACTAATAATGAAATTTTATTATACGGTAAATCTATAAGAAGTATTATTAATATTCAACGTTCAAAACCATCGCTATAAATGCATTTAGAAAAATAATTATATTAGTTAGAGGAAGATTATATTCATAAGTTGGATTATTAATTTGCTTATTCGATGATGAAATCAATAACTTGGTTGTAATTTTCAAAGCACGAACAACGTTCATTCATTTATTTTTATTACAACAAATTGCATTTCGTTCTCGAACTTTTTAATTATAATTTTGCTTATTATTTATGATGGCTTGTGGGAAATCCTAAAGAGTCAAATCGTATATTGAAACGTCGAAGTGTAAACAAATATCTATTTATTTATTCCACGTAACAGAGCAAGTAATGATATCTTATATCATCAAGCAAATTTATTCTTAATCTCGTTTTATTCTTAGAACCTTGTAACCGTAGATACTTGAAATAGTTAGTTGAAATGTTATGTGTTTGAAAACGTACTAGAATTCTAACTAAAGGAGACGTAGTTTAGCAAAGAGTGCAGTAGGTTATCTGAACACCGGTTATACGGACATTGATTCATGGACTCTCACTTCTATGGATACATACAGACGATGTGGGAGAAGGATTTCGTCAGAATGATCGAACACACACACACAATTACCAATTTATCTGCTTAATTTGTCCTCCCACTTGTGCATACAAAGCCATGAAATCGAAAGTGGATTGCCATAAATTTTCTATACACCGGTCGACGAAACGAATTTAATGGGAGCTTGACAAACTTCGAGTTCATTTAACTAAAATATATTTATCTTCAAAATATTAAAGTAATTATTAATGTATTAAAAAGAGGTCACACAACAATCTTTTTTCAATCACTTTGAAGGATCAGTCCCTCTATTTTCACATCCCAAAATTCAATTTTCTCAAAGAAACTTCTACGATAGTAGCTAATCAGAAAAATTACAATCCTTCAAAAATTCGATAGAACCAAATGGTTGTGCGAGTTTACAAAATTTATTCCAACATTGAGACTACCATGTATTTAAAGAGTAAAGTCTTCTCTTTACAACGACCCCAAAAGGATTCTTTGTTAGATTCGCGTTTTGCTCCACTGTGAGTCGCCTCGTTCGAATTTCATTGCGTTCGAGTATTTGTCGCGCACACGAATGATAGACAATTGGAAAGCCTACTTGGAATCTCCATATACAATGACGATTTCTCAAGGAAGGTCCACCCTTCGCGCATGTCTCGTCTTGAGGTCAGTTTACTGGCCGATATGGAAACGGTCTGCATATTAGGCAACACGCCGCTGGGTATAAATTACGATTGGCTAACGCACGCTTTGATACAGCGTGTCTTTTACGGCAATCCAGCGAGAAAGTACGTGACGCAAGGCGTACACGGGGCCTCTCGCATCGTCGGAGATAAAGTAATCTCTATTGTCTGAAGCGACAATGAATAATTCGTAGGTAGGCGATAACGATGGTCGAAGCGGCGAGTTTGAGATTTCACGGGGAAAGCCCGCGTTCCACGACGCCTATTGCTGTATCACGCCGCATCGTCGAAGAGCGAATCGAACGTTTACGGTTGAAAAGGAATACCCGTTATGTAACACGCGAAAACGCGATTACGACGGGCGCCCGCAAAAATTCCGCTTTGTTGCGATTGAAAGACACGAGGCACGGTACGATGCTCCCCCGTGAAATGAGGTTCAACACGCTGTGAAATTAAAAAGAGATTATCACGCGATCGGCGCGCGATCGTCCTCCGTTCGATGCCCGATGATTCGCGGATCGTGGTTTTTACCGTGCGAATTTATTTAATTCTTCAGCTGACGTCGGCCAAACACGCGACAAAATGATCCGACGATATATTATTTGAATTTCGCGGCGTTTAATCCCGGGACACCGTACTCCATTTTGTGAGTCCAGAAACACGTCATTACCGAAATTTACGTTGTTTATAATCGTTTTACTTGAAAAATATCATATTCGAAACTGTAGAGGAGAGTATGGATAAGAAGGAGACTGCTTACATTTTCGTAGAAAAATTATTTGTCAAAATTTACACGGGTTTTTGTTGCCCCGGTAGGGTGAAGGTTTTTTTGCGCGTCTGGATGGTGAGCCTTCTTTTAATATTTAACTCGTTTCAATCCGGGCACGTATGCCCTGCAGTATCGCACGCATGACTGGGCCGCCGTAATAAAAAGTTCCTCTCCACGGTCGTCTAGCTTGACTCACACGAATTCCATCGACGTCTAATCGAACCCCCTAACGACCGATACGCGATAAAAATTTGTTTAAACTTTGCACGGTACACACAGAGCTGTATTGTAATATATGAGATTTCAGAGTTGAATCGTGAACGCAGAAGCAACGAAAAAAATTTATGACTTATGTATTTTGGTGTTTTTTAATCTAGAAACCGAGTTAATATAACTTCTATCGAATTGTTAGTAAACGATGGTGGATAAATTCTTAGTACTGTAGACAAAATATACTAACACCACGATTTATTGGAAAAAATTAATTTATTGAAAAACTTTATATTTATTATGGTATGGAAAGCTTACAAACAGCAGAGTGTCTTTATTGTAGAACGATTAATCCATTTTACATAAAGCACTTAACTATTATAGGCGAATAGTTCCTGAAAGGTTATTTATAAAAGTCTTTCAGTGGTTCATAAACTTTATCCAAGCTATTCTATTTTTTTAAATATCATTTTACTGCAGTTTGAGAATAATTTAAGAGGAAAGAAAAGTTTCGGCCATGTAGTATCGATAGAATCCCTGAGACGACCCTTCTGGTTTCCTGCATGAATTTTGTTCGCCGCGGGAGAAAGTTTCTGTCTTCTGTTGCAACGATCGGCGTAACGGGAAATGTCCTTTATAAAAATGGAGTTAATGTCTCGAGGGTCTGAACACCGTGATCCACGAGTGAAATCGCGAGTGTATCGCGTTATCTGCCGAGGCATCGCTCGTTCGTTTGAGCACTCGTGACACAGTTCTCCATTTAGAAATCATTAAACCATTTCATCGGTGGAACTGTCGTAACCAGTGCGGTTCTTAACACACAGCCACCGATCGGGTAGATCTCCCTCTTTTACGCTACACACATTCATAATAAGCGTGATTGTGCTAACTTACGTAACCTAACATCGAAGATAATATTAAATGAATTACATATATATATAATCACTTATGTTTTCTAGCATTTAGTGAAGCATTCAATCCCTTTTGAACCTCGATAAAGTACTGTTCAAAAAGATTCTTTATTTACATTTGTTTCAAATTATTTTAATAGAAAATAGTAGTGTTAGTATCACTGCTATTCAGTCAGATATTTTGCTAAAAATTTGTATATCCATCAGGAGCCGATTAGACTTAAAAATTTTATATTTGGTGTTATTTAAAAATTTCACTAAAGTTGTTCTACAATATATAATTACAATGTTTCTTTTCTTTCAATTTTAATCGTCCTTAATACATCGTCGTGTGTCTTCTTAACACATGTCAAATGACAAATGTTACTGTACGCAATTAACGAAAAACGACTTCCCAAGGTTTTTACGAAATGTTAAGTTTCAACCTCGGATCAACAGGGGTGGATTATCGACGTATCAACGAGGTAAAATTTGCAGGAGGGGGTCTGAACCGTGAAAGCGTTTTCTCAGCCGCCTTGAAAGTGGCTCTGTTCTCGGCGTATAAAATTATTAATGCCGTCTACATCCGCACGCGGTCCTGCATACGGGAATAAAGGTTGCATTTGAATTTATTTCGGCGGTCCGTGCATCGTCCCGGTTCGACAATAAAAGCGAAAGAATGTAATATGGAACGGGAATAATCGTGCATAGACGAAACTTTTAGTGCGTTGTAAAAGATTTTAAGGATCCCGGTGAAAGCATTCCTGGCCGAAGTGTACAATAAAATATAGCGGTAAGGATGCGAGGAGTGCAAGATAGTGTTTCATTGCATCGTAAATTAGCCATCCGGCGAAAGAATAAGTGGAAACGGATTGGAAAGAACGACGCGCGCCGTGCGTCTGATTAATGTCGGTAGATATCACTGTGCCTTCGAATGGCGCGCGTTGCGTGGGCCATTCCACGCTAAATCGATCACATTTGTACCACGGCGTCAGGAAATTTGATAATGTTGAAACGTATGGCAGTCCACATAAAATTAGGGCGAATTTAAGTCATTATTCTTCTAGTTCTTTAAAAGATACCAACCCTCGAAGTTCGTAGTTTCTACCAATTTCAACGAGAACTGCCTTTATAAATGAATTTTTATCTCCGGAATTATTCAAGGCTCGGACGTTGTCCTTTTTATTTTTATTCGCGATCTGTCTGAATAAACTTTAGTTCGATTACAAAAATGATTTTTACAGTGTACAAATATTTTTGTTTTAGAAATTTTACTAAATTCTATAATCTTTTTCTATTCGATTGAACTTTTTTAATTCACTTTAGAATTTCAAGGAAGGTATTGTCATATTATAAGACGTTAAACAACAGAAAATCTCCGTTTTATTAATTTTGTCGCTTCAATATATTAACAAAGGAAACTAATTACATTTTGACATAAAAATTTCTGACCTCGAGGTACAAAGGTGATCGATTTGACACGAAATGGCTCGCGTTTAAGTTTGCATTTGATGTACAATATTTGTCACTATGTACGCCAAACGATTGTAATTCACGATCGAGGGTGTTTTATCGACTGCTGTTTATGTGTTGCTAATTTTCGGTCACTTTTCGCGATAAGTTCGCGTAACAAAGGCGAACGTTTTCTCGTATCTTTTATCAGAATGGCACGGAGACAGTTTTATTATCAGCGTAACGATAAAATTTACAGCGGTTGATTATTATTACACTCGTGACCGGTTGGGTTAGAAAATGCACGCGATCGACGAAGGGTTAAAGGCTTATCTCGGTAATGTACACCTCCGTCAAGTAAAGCGCTTCGAAAAATATAGAAATCGTACGAATCGGGTAAATTAGAGGCGAATTTCGCTTCACTGTGCTCGGTTTCTACGTTCGCGCGCGTGAATCGTAGCAATAAATCGCGTTGTTTCGAGGAACTGCTCGGATAACATCTCCGCGATCCGATATGGAACTTCAAATTTCACCGCCACTCGAGACGGGAATTTCAATCCAAAAACGGTTGCTCGATCTCTTCAACGCTGTACAAAACAGTTGTCGAGCGAGCCTTTAGCAGATATTCATACGTATATCTACGTAAATATTTTCTGTTTGGATAAATTTTGCAAATATATATTATATGTATAAATCGAATATTAGGTCGATGGATCTGAAGATCGCTCTTTTCCTAAAATCGAGAAACGCTAAACAGAAATTACTGACGGATTTGAAATCGGTACATCAAAATTTAAAAGAAATGATATTTAATCTGACGAAAAATCAATTACAAATGGTATTTAACAACTCCAATTCTTTAACAAAAATTCAAGTTTAGCATATAATTGCAAGGTTAAAAATTGCTTAGATCATATCATTTCTATCTTTTTTCCTTATTCTAGGATAAGTTAGCTTAAATTCGATAGAAATGTTCAACTTACGAATCATGTCTGGGGTTAATTTTAAGAATCATTACTGTATACTTCATTTATAAAATCCTACGACACTTCGTACACAGTAACGATCTTTAAAATGAACTCCACGCGTGATTCGTAAGTTGAACATTTCCTTCTCGGAGCCAGGTGAATCGTCGAGTAACCGTCATTCAAAAGAGAAATGATTTTTTTTAAAAGAATTTGGAGAAATTGGATACGTATTTATTCTTACTTGAGTATTTCTCTGTTCGACTGATTATGAGCAATTGAGTGCCAAAATATAGAATAGCATATTGTAATCATTTGAGACTGCTAGATGCAAACATATTGCTACGATATTTCATGTAAACATTGTTTTTACGGACTGATGCTAAACCGAGTCAATTTATTCCTTTCTTCATTGCCAAGAAGACATTATTTACTAAAAAAGTTTCTTATGTTATCTTTAACTGTAGTAAAGATAACTATAATGTTTGTTTTTTAATATTCTCCTATATTCTTAGCAGTAAATAATGATCTATACAAAACTTGTGATCATTGGTTCAGTTATGCTCGTCATTGTAAATAATTGTTGGTGTCAAATTTCGCTTCCGCTCTAAGAAAAATGAACAGACCAAGCACAGAGCGACGTTCGTTTTAAGAATCGTTGCTGTATTACTAAATCAATTCAATATACCAGACTTCTATCGTTCTAATTTCACACCTGATACCGTCTCGGAGTCATTGTCATGGAATCGATGCGCGACAAGGCATGCACGGCGATACCGACAAACGACTTTGGGAGTGGTCTCGTGACTACCGCGAAAGCAATGCACGCCGATCGCGGTGTTTATTATTACGACGTCGTGTCCGTCTTGCGGCGTGTTAGGCGTGAAACGGTCGGGCAGGTCGGGATCCCATTCCTTATCCCGTAGCAGACCGGTGAAATGAATTCTTCGCGTAACACGTGCACACGAGCATGCATGTGCACCACCGGTGAACCACGGTGGTCCTGGGAGGGTCCACGTGTACGCGCTCGCTATTTATGGGTTATTAATGTCGGGCGGGAAAGTCTAGTGCGCCGTGCCGGTGACCCAGAACTGACAGCTAGACGGTATAAACGGGTAATTTCTCCGAAGCGAATAGTTCGTTAGCGCAGCCTTTCGAGACTTCGGTTTTTTTCAGCCGCGAGCAAATACAAGTCGGTGACAATTCTATTTTTTTCTTGTTGTTGCGCGCCCGTTCGCCGAGGGTGCATTCACCGACGCGTAACAGCAGCGTGGGTGCACGGTTCAACGAGGTGTAAATACGGAGAAACAGATTTTGGAAAAAGTTTTTAGCCCGATACACGATGCACTGAATGTCGATCGACAGTGTCATCGGTGGGTGGTCCTGATTGGCCGATTCGCGGAATGGACAAAGAAGGTATTTGGTAAAATATCGGGTAAATGGTTTTATCAACAAATAGAATTTTGTTAGAAATATTTATTATTAGGGGAAGGTAGCTTTGATAACCTTGACAGTCTCTTAATTAACCCTTAGGAGGTTCTAAGTTGGAAAAGTATGACAATCATTTTCAGTACTACGGTATAGAATAAACACGGAACACTGTATTTGATTTACTCTTTGTTTTTATTTATAATAATACCTAGCCTACAAACTTCAAATAAATAATTAAAAAAATAATAAATCGATAATCGATCTCACGATAACGAGTAGCAAAAATATGTTTCGTGTTTAATTTCGAACGATGCTTCGTAAAAGACAATTTATATTTCGTAGCCCTCTTCTAATGGAGGTTCGCGCGATGATCTACGATTGCTCCCATATTGCGCTAGACTTTGTTTATTCGTTTGGTCGTGTCGTATAATTTCAAATTCAGGCTGAAAATAACTTTAACGAGGTGTATCTTGATTCACGAGCACGGAGGGGGCAAGAGCTTTTCCATTTCCATTCGGGCGAAAGAATGACGCCGGTTCATTTGGTCCCCACCCTCTGTACTCGATGCAAACTTCAGCAACGCTGCGAAACTTTCCATGTTAATCTCTTACTCGCACCCCAAAGGGCCTGTTTCCCGGCATGGAATAACATGAAACTTTTCGTTTCTCGCCGCCTGGACCGCCGTTTCTACCCTTCTTCGGTGACGTCGCTCAGGACTTTTACTTTTAAATCATTCAGCCCGATGCCCGTTACATTATTCAACCGCTAAGACCTCGCGATGTGGATTTCTAGAAGATCCTCGGCTCTCTTCTCGTGCTTGCGTCACCGGTCGCGGCTTTCCGCGGAAATTCGGTCAATAATTCTCGCGTGAAAGGAGCTCAACCTGCCCACCTTCGATCTTAACCTACTTTCATCTACTTATTTATTTTTTAAACGAGAAAACTCTTTGTACATGCGAAAACTAATTAGATAATTTCGAGGGGACTTCGTGGTCTGTCGGACGTAAATTTTGTCGAAACTTTGTATAATACAAATGTTCATCCAGTTAGATGCCACTAGTTTACAAATCCCTGTTGCTGTATTCAAAATAATTAGAAATGGTAACTAGGCAATTCTAAGCGAAGAAGCAACTTCAATCTTGCGTTAGATGGTTATTAGTTACGCGTCGATTTTATAGTTGAGTAATCTATACAATTGAAAAGATTACAATTTGGAGAAAAATATAAACTAATATTATGGTACGTAATAAATTTAAATAATAATAGAATAATATAACTGAAATGTCTTCTTTGCTCGTGGTGCAAAATATCTATTGCCTCCAATATTCTTTGAAATCTTAAAAGAACTGATCTCGAAAAAAATTGTAAACCATAATATTTACCCTAAAACAAAATTATTTTAAACGTCATACTCTGTATTTCGAGGTACGTAGCTAATTATTCACACCCCTCGATCGATCGATATTATTGATATTTTGTACTTGTATTCAGCCATACTAACAAAAGAAAACAGATTAAAATTAAAGGTAGAGAAGTCGAGGGTTTTTCTCGTCGGACCTGACGAAGTCGACTTCCGTTTTACTCGGAACTTCTTACTTGATCCTTCGCGGTTGGATTACGTTTTCCACCCCCGCGTGGCCACGGGTCGTTGAGTTGCTCATTCAATTGTCCGTCTCGCGCGTTGAGCATCGCTCCCAAGCTGCGTGCGAACACAACGCGCGATCCAGCGTTTAATTATCGCTTCGCGGTTGACGAGGCCGCAACTAATGGTCGTCAGGGTTCAGGAGAATTTTATTTGGGTCGCGGAATGCAACGGGTAATGAACGATGCGAATCGCGAGAGCCCGCGGGCGATCATCGAGAACGAATAGAGACGAGATGCTTCAGACGCTGAAAGTACACGCTCAACGGTGTTGTAATACAAATGATTTTCGATGCTACTCGTGAGGCGAAGATCTATCGGGTCAGCTGAAAGGATAGCAAAATACGTCTATCCTTTGCGTTAACCACCTACGTGCTTTCCGTTATTGCCTACGTGAATCGTTCGTTGCTTCAGCAACATCGACCGCACGAACGTTCTCGTTTAAAATATTCTTCTTGTGTTCAATGGTACATTGTTTTTTTTCAAATTTGGTCAAACCATATTGTAAAAATTGAAATTGTATGGAATTAAAATGGTCAAAGATAGTTAGAGAACCTTTTCATTCGAAACTATCTTGCAGCAAGGTAATCATAATTAAAAAAGAAATTGTAATTAGTGATGTATAGTGGCGAACAACACTTCCAGGGCTTTATGACTTATATATATTCTCGATATAAAAATAATAATCTATATTTGTAAATTTAATTTGTAAATATTTTCGATGAAATTATCGACAATAATTTATCTGTATTTTGGTTTCAATTAACTTTCAGAAGAAAATTATACGCGAGATAGCACCAGATGATTTGAATAGAATACATATACTTTTTCTTACAATTCTCTATGAGATCGACATAAAAGGTATTCGTTCATTTTCTTTTAATTTAACCAAAATTTGTTTCCCAGTTAAAATTGTATCCTCGAGTAAATTCACCCCGCCCTCCCCTAAAAGAATGACAGCCTTCCAACGACGAAATGCTTACAATACCAGGATCGTCACGCACGTTACAAAATGATTGCCTTTAAAGTATCCTGCGATTCGAATGGGTTAGCGTCTCCAGTACAACACTCTCCATAATTCTCCAATAAGATAATAAATTACTCGAATAAAAGTCGGCGGAATCGTGGGTTCGATCGGCCAATTACGAAATAAATAACCGTGTCTGACATTTGCGGAATCATTCCACTTACGTAAAATCAACAATCACCGTTCGCGAGCCAACTTAGGAACCAGATTCTTTTCCGCTTTTCTCCGTGCGATCCGGCGCGTTACGTAAACAAAATGGACGACGCTGAGTCCCCGGTTCCCAGCGTGCTTTTGGTACTGGTAAAACGTCGTTTTAAGTCTTCTCTCATGGAAGGAACGAACGTTCTCCAGTCGCATGCACGCGCGTGTTCAGACAATGGCGACTTTACGCGGCGCGTAGACGGCGGGTACGATCCTAAGAGCAGATTCCCCGCGCTCAGCTGGTTCATAAATTGTAATACTTACTTTTGGATTGCTTCCAGACGGCACGATGCAACCTCGAAGCACGAAGCCCCGGCGCAGAGGCGGGCGAGAGAGCGAACGGATATCGGTAAGAATGGTCCTGTACACTCCATTTCGATGTCACAGCTTGCGTTTATAAGCGCGAGACCGTATTATAGTAACTGACTGCGTTGGTAATGACCGACATTCGCGATCCTGCTACAATGGTAGCTGCCTATCGCGCGTATTTCTCTGTTCTTTCTGCCGCTGGTGCATCGGGCGTCGTCTTTGCGGTACACGAGAATCGAAATTCCGTATTTATTTTCTGTAAAATAATAGTTTGCAACTCTGAGAAGTAAATCGTCTATTAATTAAATGGTTGAACCGATGTTATAAAAATAGACAGTGGTGATTTAGGTGAGCTCAAGGGGTTGCACGTCTCAAAGTCATCATCGAGATTTCGCAATTTTTTCTTAGGAAAAACGAAGAAAAATTTCGTAATAGCTATTGTATTACTATTATAAAATATGTGTGTATTTTTTCTTTTTTTCTCTAAATTCAAAATGGCTGTACCTTTTCAAGAACTAAAATTTGCTAGCTAATCAGGTGTTTTTTTAAAATATTGAATTGATATGTTTGAAAAATAAATGTCGATTCTTGACAAAAAATTTAGTATAAAAGTATTTGTAACAGAAAAAGTTTTCAACATATCGAAAGACTAGATACTTGACTAGATAAAATCTCAGAAGCTATTGGCGCCCTCGGTTAGAAAAATGTCATTTTGAGAAAAACGAATTTAAAATTGTAAATCGACTTTATAAATTCATGAAAAAGTGGAAATTGTACATCTAGACCAGCGAGATATTAATTTCAGAACTATAAACTATCAATTCAGCAAGTAAAAAGGAATTAAACGAGAGGGGAGGTGGTGATACAAAATCAGAAAGATATTTGAGGCTTTAAGAATTCGAAAATTGCACTAGAAAACATAAATACAAGCAAGAATATTGAAGTTTGAATGAGTATACAATATTTTATCAAGATATGAGATGATCATAAGATTGACAGATTTAGAGAATGTTTATCAAGGAAAAATTGCCCAAATCAATATTCCATGTTATATTTCCCCATTGATTTCTTCGCAATATTGAACATTGTATCTTGTCATTTAAGACACATAATACTACTTAACCTTTTCCTGAAAACAATTTATAATTTTTCTAATCGCATCTAGAAGGTACAAATAAATATATTTCAAGAGTGAAAGCGTTTCTTTCCAGTGGGCTCGTCAATGAGATTAACCAAGCAGCGTTCCTAATATCATAAAATGCTCCGATAGCCATTGATGCTTTACTTAAAAAATAATAAACATTTAATTCTAGGTTAGAGGGCCCGCTAAAAATGTTCCTCTATCGAATGGATCCGGGGAAACCCGAAGTTTTTCAAACATTAAATTTTCTATTCTCATTTCACGTTCCATCTATGCATCTCTGAAAGTTTACTGTACTTCCCATTGAACCGCATTATACTTCATACACAATGCACAACTGCATCAAGGGAATGTACATAACGGTTAATGCTTATTACGAGGAAATATACAACTCTGTTTGTTCCCAGGAACGATGTGTCCGAAGGAACCATAACTAGATGGTCTCAACGATTCTATATTATTCATCGAGACAACATCGATTATACTTTACTTCATTTTCCCCCATTTTTTCCCTTTCTCTACGGAGTCACACTACTTATATAGCCTATTCTAATTTCATTAAATATGAAGAAAGTCGTATAATCAAAATATGGATGAAAAAGGCAATAATTTTCCATGAATTTTTCTAAGTTTGAAGCATTTAAAATGATTTTCTCCCATCCTTGAAAAGTGTAAAATTACCTAAACGAGATCATCTATTTCATTGTCTTGCACATCGTTCGACAATGGGTAATATCGTGTGAATAAATATTTCCTGATTTATTTCGTATTATCCCATATATTCGTTCGTTTCTGACGCTAAGAGCATTCATTCGGTGGAAATAGATTCGCCGCAACAATGGGACACGATATTTTCCAAACGTTTCCACCTTTGTCGGCCGTAATAACTTATTCCACGAGGTAATTTCGATGCAACAAGCATTAACTTAGCGGGGACTAATAATTAATCACACGATTCGATTTCTACCTGCGCGCTAAGCATTTCCGCCTTTGATTATGACGTTAAAATCATCCGATGCGGACCGATGATTTAGCGTAATTCGCTCGAAACTGCTGATAACCGTGTAGAAGTAATGATTTCCGATTTAAACGCGATACTGTTATACGCCGCGTATGAATTCGCCGAACTTCTCTGTCTGGGTGCACATTTACCGGGAAAAGTACGACGTTATTAATGAATAATCGTAGAATATTAAATCTGTCGAATATGTAAATTATATTACGTTCAAACAGAAGCGTACCATTTATATCCTGTCGTATCGTTACTCGTATCGTTCTTATAATTTCGTTAATCTGTAAATTGCAGAATAGAGGTTGTTCAATGAAGTCTAAAAATTATGGGCAAATATAATATTAATTGGACATTGAAATGTGCGTAAGTAATGGTGTGAATACTCGAGATCCATATTATATTTTATCTTGCAAATCAAATAACTTTCTTCCATCTAGAATCAATTTGCAAACAATTGTATATATTTTCTGAGGAAAGGTAATGAGTTTGTCAAAAATTTAAAAATTACTAACACAGAAATTACAAAATACAGTTAAAATAAAGAAACTTCTTAATTACGTTATATTATAAATTTTGACGTATTACAGCATAATTGAGTTATATATATTTGTTACAAGGACTGTAATTCCTAACTAACCATTCTATGAATTTTATTTTACCTTTCGGAAAAGGAATTATTACTTGAATGTCTTTATATTGCAAAATTAATTAGTGTTCGAATTACGTGATTGCGTACCTGTGATGCTAAATTAAGATTAGTTTCATCCTGTTCACAATTGGGTACATTTTACAGAATTCCATATCTCTGAATCTTGAAAACTCTATACATACTTGGATTTCTAAGAGTGATAATAAACATTACGCTAGTTACTAACTTTCATCGAACTTTCCTTGGAATTCGAACAAATTATAAAACCTGTCACCCGTAAGTGCGACAACCGAAATGGTAAAAATGGCAGTCGGCGATATAAAGTTGACAATAACGTCTCGAAAATCTTGCCATTTCAAGCTGCGATTTTTCTCATTACAAGGCCCTTCCTTTCACGCTTGTAATCAGTCCCGTGTCCCTTTCTGTGTACAAGACGTCCCTCAAAGGGACGCTTACCAGGGGTCCTCTGGAAATAATTTTTCGCATGGCCGTCCCCTTCCTCGGTCATTTAAGTCCCGGATTTTCTTGAGGACGTCACGCGTGCATAGCAAAAAATAATATTTACGGGCGCGTACAATATGTTCAAGCCGCGGCCCCCGGCTCGTTCTTGTTCCTTTATTTGCCATAACTCAGGTCACGCGGGAAAAAAGGCAGCCACGAGGTGGCGGAGGAGGCGTAGAAGGAAGGAGGAGGGGAACCAGAAGAAGAGGAAGAGCAGGACGGAACGAAAGAGTGCCCTCTCACAGAGGAACGCACCGGGGCCTTTCCCAAAGTGATTTATTTCGTTTGGTGGCCGCGAGCATGCGCGAGCATTCGAACTTGGCAATTTTTGCCCGGGCTAATCTGAAGAAGCATGAGCGTTTAACGCGCGCTAAGATGTTATTAATCACTCGCGGCCGTATAACGTGTAGGAAGACCAAAAACCCAAAGGAGGGTGAAGGGCGGAGGGGTGGTAGAGGCACAGAGCAAAAGGGGGCTGTTTAGCGTCGACTTTTACACGAGGTACCCCGGGGCGATCGCCAACCGACTGCCTTGTATTCCGTCCCGCGTCGCGTTAAAACTGCGCGATTTCGCTAGAATTGAAATAATTCAAGTCTTCCCGAGGGGAAGGTCGAGTCCTTTTGCACCCACGGGAAAATTCCGCGTGCCAGGGATTCCTCACGGTCGATGGTAAGCATTTAACGAAGCAGATAAGACGTCTAGTTTCTGCCTGACCCGAGAAGAATCTCGTCTATTGTGAGCACAATCGTCGAACAGTATCTGGGCCTTTCTTAATCTATCAGTCGGGGCTAATTTTGCAATATCTTTGGCGGTATTTGACTTGTTAATCTTTCAGATGGTCACCGCGAAGACTTAGAGTCTGATTACTTTTTATTTTTATTTCAGAGCAAGCTTTTTTATCGAAATTCATTTACAGTATTTTCTACAGTAATCGAAGTGCAAGGAAACGATTTTGTAATGATTGAAAAATTCAAATTAAGTTGAACTTGTTTAGAATTGCAAATTTTGGAAGGAAAAGTCGCAGGATAGAATTATAATTTTACTTTATTATAGCGTGACGACGCTTTCTGTACTCGCCATCAGAGGGCTACGCTCAAACTGTCTCTCTCACAAGTGCTCGACTTCAATGTCACGGTGTCTAAGGTTAGGGTTACCTTACAACTTTGCTTTTCTTTCCTTCTGCTATCTCACTTATTTCTACAACAGTAAAACGCCCATCGGCCAGTATAAATGTAGAAGACATAAGTATAGAAAGCTAGATTGAAACTCGTATAAATAGAAAATACGGTGCAAAACTGGGAACCAAAATATAAACGCTCGGCTTCCGGATAAACCAATTCTATATTTTACAGTATCAACGAATAAAAATAAGCCGCCGCAAATAAACGAGAGAAAGTTAAAAGGATAGCAAGAACCCGGAAACTACAAAAATACCTGATTCGTGGCAGTCAAACAAAATGTATATTATTACACTGGGTGTTCGGAAGGTGATATTAATCATTCGCGACCGTAGAGCGCGTAGGAAGACGAAAATCGCGCGACCTGAAGGGGGTTCGTGGGGAGGAGCATCAGAAGAGAGTAAAAGAGGGCTGTTTAGCCGGTGGACTTACACAAGGCATCCCGGGGCGATCGGCAAGCAAGCGTGTCTTGTATTCCGGTGTTAAAACCGCGATTTCGCTAGAATTGAAATAATTCAAGTCCTTCCGAGGGGGACGGGTCCGTGAGTCTTTCTGTACCCGCGGGAGGATTCCGCGTACCGCGAGTTCATGTTCCGGGAGCGGAGCAGCAAAGTAAATTCCGGCTCGGTCGATGGGGAAGCTAATGGGGAACGAAGCAACGCGCCGGCGAAGATTAACGATCTCTCCGTGAATGCCCGATCCGTCTGTCCCCGGATGGAGGAAGTACGCAGAAATGAAAGAGTGGACGCAACGAATGCTGGAAAATGGCTAGGGTTTCGAGAAATCGGATTCGTACGCATCCCACCGACAAGAAATCGCTGGTAGGGGAGGAAATGAACGCGACGGCGAAGCGGAAACAAGGCTTGGACGTCAGGGATCGGTAAAATGATTGGGTAGGGTAATGTGTAAAGTGGCTAACCCCCGTATACTGATTGACCCTTTAGTAAAAAGATAATAAGTATCAGAGAAACTTATGCTTTTTGATGTAGCGAAGTACATATCTCGTTGGCTCAAATAGATTTGCTCCAAGTACAGTAATGATTCGTAAAATGAACACGTGATTCGTAAATTGAACATATCTATCCCTCTCAACTGAGGGGATCCTTGGAGTTAGTGAAGCATGAAAAACGATATTTAGAAAACTGTGCGAAGAATCCCCACAACACTAAAGGTTCGTTTTAAGAATCTTTACTGTACAAATATATTTTGTTATGATATCAGGTGGTTTCTAATCTTATGGAATCGAAGTGATTTTGTATAAAAATTGCGAGGTATTAGCAAACGATTTTTGTATATTTTTAATTTTTTAAAATGCCCGAATTATTTTGGTCCAAAGCATTGATTTTAATGAAGACACGTTCTTGTGGACGGACAATATGTAATTGTCTTTGATTTTACTCTCGCGTTAGATAGAGGATGACACTATCTTTTCCAAAAAAATTTTATCACCGAATCTATATTTATGATCTAAGGGCAATTTTCCAATTCCCCGACGTAGAGGACAACGAATTTGCGTGGAAAAGAAAATTGAACTTTCCTGCTAGGAAAGAGAATCGATTCTAGCCGCATAGCCAATGGCTGAGTACCAATCACCAAGATATCTCGACCGAGTATCGTCGGGTAACAGGGATCAAGAGGGTATCGCGTAATCTTTAATGATTCTAATAATTTTCATTTCGTTCCTTGCCTTACGACTGCTTGGCGCTCGATACATTGGCTTCGTTTGCTTCGCGGATCGTTGAAAGAATAATAAATCTCGCTCATTAATTTTTCCTTCTAACCTAACAAAGTATTGTATATACATCAGCGAATTGGATACTTTACAGTGATGAATCGTTCTCTGCTCGGTTTACGATGAAAATCATAGAATTATAGGTGACTGGAAACTTTTATGAGACGTAGACATTATTTAATAAGTAATAGAGATGATTTATATGTTTCAGATTTTCTGTAGCACTTTCGTCTATTAAAATAATAAGTGGGTGAATTAGAAAGCCATACAATTGTGAAAATATTTTTCTTGGTAAATTTTTTCTTAAATATATCTTTGCTATTTTGATATAATATTTATTTTATCGATTACCTTAAAAGTACACAATTGTAACTCTTCAGTACCAGATTGTCTATTATCATCCCCCTCCAAAAATTACAGTGGTCACGAACAAAGTAAATATATTTCTATTTATGAAGAAAAATATTTCTTAAAATTTCGTAGCTAGTTGTGAATATACAAAATTATTTATCAGCTATATATTTTATATTTTATTGAAGGAGTAATGTATATGAAATTGTTTGTTTTTCACTCGTTATTCGAAATTGTTATTCAGATAAGAATTTCGTTCATCTATAGTCTCCAGCCACTCTGTAACTACACTACACAATCAGAGTCTGTCTCGTTACACAGCCCCATCTATTCAATTCCCTGTAGAGAAGCCATCATTCATCCTGCGTAAGTTACCGGCGCATCAACACTTGCACACAGGCTTTTTTTGCGATAAATATCATTTTTTTAATGGTGCTTATTTGTATATTATTTTTAAGACTTCAAACTACCGATTTTGTAGGAAGAAATTCAATTTATTTTCGTCGAAAAATTTCCTCCGGAAGGAAAAATCGCGTCCCTGAAAAATAGTTGTCTTTAATTTAATGATTTTATTTAATATTAAATTGTATTCAAAGAAGAACATATATCGCGACGTTTACTCGATTCAATAATTATTCTGACTTTTTATTTTTTCACCACAAAATTAATTCTAATTTTCATTAAAGTCATTTAGATAATAATTTTAACCATCTCTAGCTACTGTACGCGATCGTCTAATCAGAGCCTCTCTCGTTATTCAGCCCCATTTATTCAATTCCCTGCAGTGAAGGGATTACCTTCGAAGAAACCATCATGCATCCCTCGTAAGTTACTGACGCATCAACACTTCCGTGCAGACTACTACTCTGGGCGCCATACTTTTGTAATTAATACGATTTTTCAATGGAACTTCCTTTATGTTGCTCTGTGAACTATCGTTTCATGTCAAGAATTCAATTTCTCTTTGTCGAAAAGGTGGCGCGATAGAAAATGTTTCTCTCAAGGAAAGGATCGTGTCACAGAAAAATAATACTCGCTGGTTCGAGCACTTTTTGTTTCTTAGTCTTGAACAGAGTTTATATTTTCTTCGAATAGTTACGAATAACCGTATATTAATTTATTTTTAATATTTACTCGATTCATTTATAGTGATGAATTTTTATTTTTTCATCGTGTAATTAATATCATTATGCAAGGTGTTCCAAGGTTAAAGGTCTAAACTTGAAATATGAACGAATTTAAAACAAAAATATTGAACAAACTTACAGTATAAAAATTAATAACATCGAAACATCTCGTTTGTAACCAAAGCTTCATTCGTTCGAAATAATTGTTTTGTAAAATAAACAAGTTTTGTATATATTTTATATAGATTTATGTGTATTTATGTGGTTTTTGACCTTCATTAAAATGAAGAAAACTTAGAAACACATAATGTGACTCAGCTATTTCTCATCCACTATTCTGAACAAAATATTTAATAAATACATTTTCATTCCTGTAGAACAACAAAGGGGAACCTAAATTATTTCGAAATCAATATCTCCCGATTCTTTTTCCATTTTGAGGTCCTCAATTCATATTTCAAGTTTGGCCATCCAACAGGGGAGTGTCCTGTACAATTAAAATCCTATTTTTAATCGAACGAGTGAATTATAAAAAATTGTCTTTCACTAGTTATTCCGCCCTCGGTTTGGAGCCTCTGTATCTACAGGATCGAACAATCAGAGCCTCTCTCGTTACGCAGCCCCATTTATTCAATTCCGTGCCGTAAAGGGGTTACCCTCGAAGAAGCCATCGTTCATCCAGCGCGAGTTACTGGCGGTTTTTGCGCGAACAACGGGCCCCCGACTGATGAATTCGCGGCAGTTTATCGACGAGCGTTGCTCGTCGACGGAGATTCAGACACACTCGAAGGAGGAAGTCACGACATGGGGTTATTAAGGAGGAACCATAGAGTAGCGCGCAGTTTATCCAACGGACTCGTTAACATTATCTTGAGCGTTGCGCACGGTGCGTGCGGGAGCCCATCTCGAATCCAGAGATTCCCCTAACGAATTTCCTGCCCCCGGGAAGCTCGATCGTAAATCACTCGCCACTCGAGGCAACCTAGCAATGCCCTTAGACCTGAAGGTTCCTTTTTAACGAGAACTCTGGCTCTAGCCTGGTCTGCTCGCGTCTCGATGTCCGTGCAAACCGTTCGCCTCGAGATTGCAGCGTGCCTCGTCTCGCCACCGGCAGACCTACTTCCATAATCGCGTAATCTGCCGCGCCGTTTATCACAGACGCAATAATTCTCCAGGCGCGTCGAGTGTACGCTGAAGGTGTTTGCCCTACCAACTATCGCGTTGTGTGTCGCTTGACGCGCTTCGATTCCAATGGCCGGCGATAATCGTTGCTCTAACGCCGCCCGATCGACGATCCATTCGCCATTTTTCTCCTCGTTCGCGAGTTTTGCTCGGAAATTGTTATTTCACTCCTTTTTAGGCACGTGACTTTCCCGAGTGTCGCAGTACCGTCAAGTTTTCGGTGCATTTTCCTTCATAAGACGCTTGGATACTTACCAGCTATCTTTTTATGATTACAGAAATAAATAACATAAAAAATTGAATCGAAAATGTAGAGTAAACATTTTTCATTCGAGGTTTCGTTTTTGAGGAAATCAACTTTGAACATTTTTGGGGCGCGCGTCGAACTACCTCGATGCAGGTTCCTTGTAGCATTCTGGTTCCCTGAGTTTTGGACAAAAGTTGTAGAAAGCATTGCATTGAAAAGTTTCGAAAGTTATTAAATTGAAGGACATTTTGAGTAATTTCTTAGGTGGCAATATTATAAAAAGCAAGTTAATTTGGTTTGTTACTTTATTTTATTTAGGAAATAAATTTAAATATAATTAAATATAAAGTAGGAATAATACGATTAAATCAGACTTAAGAAGTGTAGATAATGGGTCTGTGGCCTCAGAATTACAAGGGTTTATAGAGGATTAAGAGAATAATGGTTGTAGGAGAATTTATATAGGGAATATGTACCTCTCGTTAAAAATTCTCAAAGCACAACCATGCTTCCTAAACGTTAATTGGCCAGTTTCGTGTTTCGAAAATGCAAATAAACAGTTACAAAAATAATAATTGGCGTTTCGTAAATGTTGTTATGGTGGAGTCATCGGTAAAGCTGACCTAACACACTTTATTTTTGTATAATTGCTCTACTTTTATACTCGTTTGTAATTTGGATCTATAAATTGTCATTTTTTCATGAAGGGATAGAACAAATTCTGTTGAAAATGTTAAAATAGAATTGAATTGTTTGACTTGCTTATGAATAATTATTTTTTACTTCCTTTATCCATGTTATTTTCAATTAAAATACTAACAGAATTTGTTTAAAAGACGTATAAATTTAGTCAAATTTTGTAAACTTCGAATATATTATTTATTTTCATACAAATATCATTCATCCATGAAAAAACCAGCGTAACTTTTTATCAAACCAGACTCAGTAGATTACAGTTAACAAAGTTAATTTCTTGATGATTTATGTACCGTTCAGGGGACGAAGGTTCGTTTCTTTTACGTTTTGTGTTTAAATTAATACTTCTCGCAATTAGTTCAACGACGCACCCCCTTTACTTTTGTCTTCACGATTACATCGATGCGTGTAACTTACTGTGCTGAGACTATTTGTAACGTCCGCTTGCAACGGAAAGTGAGAAATGGCGGCTGCAACGAAGAGAAGCGAGAAGTTTAAAGGCTTTTCGTGGCAGCCGCGGGTGAAACTGGCGGGAATAAATTTCCCGGTAAATTCATGATCGAGCTGCCTCGAACGATTTCCTTCTTCGGAGTTCTCCCTTCGTTAAAAGATTCACTCGTGCAGCTTTCTTCGGTACAATTCTTTTTCTCGAAGTCGAACAAATCAAAGCAGACCTTGGCAAACTCTATTATTATTTGACCCGCTAAATAAAAATGATTTTAAAATAGAAAGGTTGCTTGCGACCCAAAATAAATAAAGAGAGAATTTTTGTCAATATTTCGACTATTTAAGTCATCCTCGGAACTAAAAATAATAGAATGTTTACAATTTTTTTTTTAACTGTGACTTTTAAATAATTATATTTTGTCATCCGTCCCGGAAACAAATGGATTATAGACTATCGTGAGATAAGGGAATTTCGCGCGATAGAATTTAACAACGTTAGCAACGAGCGGTATGAAAGCTGACCTGCTCAAGGCAGAGGATTCATTCAGTTCGAGAGATTCAGTGAGAGAAATTTATTCAGCAACAGACAGCTGACCAGCTGCTAAGTCAAGGCAGTTCATTGAAATAATTCAGAAGACGAACGGTCCAAGCCACGGCCAAAAGTCTGAGGACAAAACCAGAGCCGGGATATTATTAATTCTGAAGACCTAACCAGCAGCTCGTGCATCATCTTCAAGACAATCATTGTGAGGCTCGAAGTCTGTAGTTCTTACGCTTGCGAAATAGGGTTGTGATTGCAAAAGTTAGAAATGAGAAAAATATAGGTTTTTAGATCATTTTTGTGCTTTCTATCGTAATCTCGATTCGCTTTGCTCATAATAATATTATTAACCGATTTATTATTTAAGTAAGTTACATGATATAATTCGAGTAATTTTTTTATATGTTATGTTATCTAGAAGAAAGAGTTTCAGTTTAATATTTCTTATACGTTTCATAAAAAAAAGTCCCAATTAGTGGCCACTATACTTTGAATGATTGAAATTATTCTTTTTAATCATTAAGATGACACAAACTTTCAAACAAACACAAGATTTTTTCGGTTAGGCGGTTGCAGTATAAAGTAAATTACATAGAAAAATTGGAGTATATCTTTATATGTAAACTTAGGATATAAATTTTAATTTCATATTTATTTATCTAGCAAAAAAAATGGCCAGTATGTCTTTAATGATTGAAATAGTCATTTTATAACAAAATAATATTTTTTTACTGTAAAGATGATAGAAACCGTTGAATAAACGCGTTATTTTCCCGGTTAGGGTGCTGCGTATGAAGGTAACGTATTAATGCTACGAGGGAATTACGCGAAATGAGCAATTGCGCTTTATTGACCAGCGACACGCGGCCGCGCGCGAAAATTCCAGTTGCAATTTTGTCCGGCATTATGCGTCGCACGTCTCGCGTATTATTTAAAATACGTGGCCCCGGGAACGGGTCTGGAATAATGACAAATGCGTTTTTCGGATACTTTCGTGGCAATTTCCAGCGAAACCTCGCACGTGCCATTTTTCCGTCCGCCCTACGAGCATAATTTTATGCATTGTCGTCGGGGAAGATTGCGTTATTCGTAATTAAAGCAACGTCAATCTGGTTGCAGCAATAAATCGTTGAAAATAATTATTTATTTCCGAAAAGTATTAAATTCCATAAGGTACGTCCTTTATTCTTCCGATAGAAAATCAAGGTACAGTTGAAATTTACGGGAGATAAATCAAATAAATTATGGGATAACCAGCTGGATCTTTATCGTTTCCATTTTGGAACAAAAATGCAATAGATTTGACAGTGTTTAAAGTAGTAAAATATTTTAGTATTTAAAACTGACTTTTTCCCGAGAAAACAAATAATAGGATAACTCCTATGTATGAGGTTAAACAATTTTAAAAAGTTTGAGTGGGTAAATTTTGACATATTTCATATTTACGCGAGGCTATTGCCACCTGTTTTAATAGATCTATATGTATAAAGACTATTAATATCATTATATTAAAAACAAAAGAATAGTCTAGTTTTTATCTTAATATTATAAATTTCAACTATCAAAATTCGAAATGTTCAAACATACCAAGAAACTTCCTTAACAAGATCGTCAACTTTTGCCAATTTCCAATTACCGAATAAAACACAGTGTGTTGATTACAATATTTTTTGAACAGCAACATAATAATTTAATAACTCGACCATTACGGGCCCGAGTCGCATGCAAAAATTCACGTAACGTCTCCATTAGCGTATTAATGAGCACAAAAAGTTTCGATTTAATTCGCTCCGTACATTTCTTTAAAAAGAATCCCAAATATTGCCCGGAAACGTTCTTCGAGGGAGGCGGTTTGCGAGAGACGAGGTTCGACGACACGCGTGTTTTCCATCGGGGCGATAATCGAGTACTAATTGGCTGGTACGAGGCGAAAGAGGACGACAGGAATTCGGCTCCAGCGAAATTTCCGAAAATTTATGGAGCCGTGCGCCCGCGAATTTCGAGAACCAGGCGAGAAACATCTTAACGAGGGGTCGGGCTATCGGCGGGCGGATGTGCGTTCTGCTTCCGGCGGGATGGGGTGGAACCGGTGTAACGAGAGGCGGCGGAATTACTGCGCCACGAAAAGCCGCGTCATTTCGATAGCAATCTGACAAAACTTCGCCACGGACTGCTGGCGCACCTGCAATAACGACGACATTCCCTTCAGTCATTGCGAGATGCACCAAACAGGCGGTGTAATTTAATAATTGGGCCATGGCGTGGACCAGGGGTTGGCAAACTCTTTCCTCGAAATGGCCTAACAATATAAATTTTAACCCTTAACAGTCCAGAAGTATTTTAAATTTTCTGACCGCTGGTTCCAACCTATTTGTCATACGAAGAGAAATTATGTACCCAGTATAAAATAAAAAATATTTATTTTTTCAGTGAAAATTCATTGATATATTTTCACAGTAAATTTAAATTGCTGGTATCGTTTAAACGGATGTGCAATGGAAATTATAGCGCGTCGATGCGGTCTCTGTCAAGCTAACGCGAAATGGTTCCAGGTCGCATACCCCGGAAGTGACCGTCTCGGTCCTTCGGAGGAGGGTACAAGGCAACGAGGGTAAACTTAATTAATAGAATAAATTTCGCGGGGGCTGTAATCTTGCGTGCATTTACCTTCTTGCGAGCGAGCAGGGTGACAGGGAGCAAATGTGAAATTCTCAAGGTGATTTACGTAAGTGGCCACGATCAAGACTAACGAGAGCTAATGTCAGACAGTTCTTGTCACAGCCTGGATACGGATCGTCGCGTACCGTCTGTGGAACGGAAAAACGAAGGCCCGTAGTTCCTGTCTCTCCATAATGGTCAGAAATCCCAAAAATGTTCCCTTGAACTTCAAAATCCGACGTTCGAAATATTTCAAAATTATTGGTAAAAGTTTACGTTATGGTTAAACTACAGACATAGATTTATAAAATAATAATAGTTAAAACAAATTATTTTCTTTATTATGGATAAAATAATTTCAATATAATTCTCTCTTCAGTCCTTTTATTTTACAAGGAAGGTATATCTGTTTTTCTTTTTTTTTTTTTGAACCCTCAACTTTTATGTTTCTTATGTAAACGTTCTTCATACAAACATATCTTCTACTTGAGATTGATTTTTGTTCTAATCTAAACTTGCTTTTTTAATACTTTACGTAAATTTATATCACAAAACGACATCTCAGTTTTCATATGACTTTACATTATTTTCGTGGGAGGATGGTCCAACATGAATGATACAACTTCCTCAACCATGAATCTTTTATGTCTTCTGTTAGAAAAAAGCCACAGCCTGTCTCAGATTCTAAAATCATCCTTAACACTAGAACTACCAACAGTTATGGTGTATTTATTTGCACCAAAAAAATTAAAACGTTAAATATTTAAAGAAATGAATAATGCAATGGAAATAAAGGTTTATTCATTCTGTTATAGAAAACCACTGTAAATTTTCAAAAATCCAGTCAAGTAAATCGGTAACAATTTTATTAGAAATTACGAATGGGTCACTTTAGCCAGATCGGTAGTCCTAATGTTAAAAATGATTTCTGTATATATTCATTAAAATATGCAATGTCAGTTCTAAATATATTTTACGCTTGTCCCCAAAAAACTTCAAAATCAATTATTAATTTCTAGTACAGGCTATTCGTTCGAAAACTTTAAATACAAATAAAAGTGTTAAATACAATAGTTACTCGGTTTCAAGGGGGAAGCACAACTCTTTTATTTATTTTTCATTCGTTGAAAGTTTTCAAGACTATTCGAAGGGTAACTTTACTTTTTAAACAGAAACCCATATTTTTATTTACTAAACTTTTGTATGAAACATACTTCTATCAAATTGTATGTTACAATTACCAATTTTTACTACGTATGAAATCACAAAATAGAACACCTCTATATCATGACTACATATTACTTATCAATGGTTGAATAAGGAGTTTCCAGGACAAAGTATCACGTCTGAATAAATAAACGACTGAAGTATGTATCCAAGAAATTGAGATTCCCGTTAAAATAAGCGATTTGCTTAGCTAATTTAGCGCGTAATATTATCGTTAGCGCGTCAGAACCGCACGTGACAGACCGATGGCAGTACTCGGATGTGCAAGGAACGTTCCCGGTCGTTTTCTCAACCGGTGTACGCGGAAAAATCGCGTTGCCTATCCATCAACGTGTCGTACGGTCTGTCCGAGCGAAAATATGACGTGGCGTGCGACCGGGGGAGGGCGAACACGCGTCCCGACGTCGAACGCCGTATCGACTCAGCGCGGTCGGTTACGTGATGTTCATTAGCGAACGCGACTCGTAAAAGCGAAACGACTTGACATTTAACAAGGAATCGATGAAAAGATAAGTCCCCGTGCATCGCACGAAAGCGTTAACCGGCCGTCGTCTCTTTCTCCGTCTTTTATTCACCGCCCCCGCCCCCGCTCCCTGCCAGGCGGCTTTCGTCGTCACCGATATCGCAACGTAACCGGAGAAATCAGCAGAAATTACGTGACCGTTATCTCTTATCGCTTGTACTACAAGAATGTATTACGATTAGATACGTTCGAGAGGGGTTCCTTTCGACCAGCGAATCGAGCAACGAGGGTGATCCATCCCCCTCGTTTCGCGCTACCAAACTGTAATAAAAAGCAATTTCCTCGTCGTGAAAAAACTACTGGCGTTTAGGGCGACCGCGATCGGGGAAACGGGTACGCGTTCCGCGATTAGAAGCCTCGTTTCGTCCATAAAACGTTACGAAATACATTTTCGAGGAATTACATTGATCTCTTTTATGAGAATTCTTTTAATATGTGTTCTAAATTTAGCGTGGAAAAGTGAAGATATTGAGACGACACAAAATGTAAGGAAAATGTTTTTGAAGTTTATTAGTGATGTTCGATGTTTCGACCCGAAATCTAGGTCTTCCTCAGAGACAAAAATTCTTAAAGAAAAGATACAGTACATAGTATATAATTAAAACATAAAAACCCTTAGAAACGTTACAATATAATTATAGAGATCATAGAAAATATAAAAAAAGTAAACTAGTTTATTTACTACATTTTCGTCTAATTTCTAACTTTAAAACAATACTGTGGCTTCCAATCTATTCGATAGTAATTTTTTACATTTTCTATCATACATTCATTATTTGTAAATTTAAAAAAATTTGAAGTAAACCTTGCAAAGAATTAAAGTATTGAATTTTAGTTTTTATCTAAATGCAATTTGGTAAGTTTTCTTCTTCCAAGAAAAGAAAAAATCAGTGCTCCGAGAGTAATAATCTTGTCATCTTCATTATGCTTTCATGAACTACCCTTTTACAGTTGTGGTTTCTTCTGAATCGGAATTTCTACAGTTGGTAGGCCTATGGTGCAATAGAATGACTATGTAACAATATTTACCATGAGTCAGTTGTTTTTCTGCACGCCTTGCTTTTTCTTTCGCGACACCTGGACGTGAATCACCAACCTCTTCATCCTTCCTTAAAATCCTAAAAATTCTTCTCACTAAAAACATAGTTAGCTTAAACCTGCAAAAAGTCAGATGGTTTAGAAGATTCACTATCACCATCCCCAATGTAATTAGAGTAGTCAACATTGTGCAGTTCAATCGGTCACCTAAATATTTCAGCTGAACAACTAAGACAACTCTGATTGATAACCACTGGCCCATTGCGTGAGTTCGGTGATTGGTCACCAGCAATTCATGACACGAGCACAAGGACTTTAAATAGAATTACACTACACGACACAGGCCAATAGTATGCCATTTGACCTTCGAAGAAGCCAGACGATACTGACAAAACGTTGGAACTGTAATCAAAGGACATAGTTCAGAATTATAGTCATCTCTCAGAATTCAGGTCGTGAAAGCTTCAAATCTCCCATTCTGCGATTTTGTAATGGAGAATGTCTATTGCTGCAAATAATTAGCTTTTAGAGCAATTAAATAATCGAAGACCTCATCAGATAATTTATCCGTAGACTTATTGAACATAGTGGCAAAAACAATCTTTCGTCTAGACTTAACGATGAAAAGAAGGGTATTAATATCAATATAATGAACACGTATTAATTAAGGCCATTGCTCGGATCGCTTGCCTTGTTATTATAGAAATTGCTACAATTATTAATGAATGGGTTCTTTCAAATGAGACAAAGAGAGAAAGAGAATTCTCTGTGTGCTTTTCCGGTTTAATTTTTCTTAAATGAACCTATATTTTTAACAAGAACGATCTTAACCAACGTTGTAATAATTATTAACGAAACTATCTCTGTAATATCACGCTGCAGCGATAGAAATAGATCCAGATATCGGAATATGTACTGTGCAAAACTGGAAAGATGTAAAAGCGTAACTTCGACCAATCATATCCGCTCGCCATCTTTCCAGCTTTGTCTAGTGTAATTATAAACACTGTCAGAAATCGAAGTTCCACTCATGATAAAAGAACATTCTTATTTTCCTAGAGAAATTAAATAACAGATCTGTGCAAAACTAAAAATAATATTTACTCGTCATCTTTCCAGCTTCGCGTAATGTAATTATAAACACTGTCAGAAATCAAAGTTTCACTCGTGATAAAAGAACACCCTTATTTTCCTAAAGAAATCAAACAATAGATAAATTCCAAACAAAATAAGAAACACTGTAACAATCTAACAAATATATTATTTCCAAAAGAATTACAACAAAAGATCAGCGCAAATAATAAATTTGAGCTAGTGTATCTCAACGAAAACTTTAATAGCTCCGTCCCAGTTCGTCCGATTCGAATAAAATTTGAGAAGCGAGCGTTGAAAATGTGAATCCGTCAGAAAATATTGAGAAACTTGATTTTGTTGAAGCTGCGACCGCAATGTTCTACCTTGAACGAAGAATTACTGTACTCTCTGACGGACGTTTTTCATTTTCCGAGGAAGTAGTGACCGTGCTTGAAGACTCCTCCTCCTTCTAGGATGATTCTCCCGCAACCTCCACGTTCTCTGCAACCTCCGACAGTCCTCTCAGGTCTCTTCTGGCTGGCTCACCTTCGCGTCTATAAATAAAGGGAGGCGAAGTAAGTGCGGAGCCGGTAGGTTGTCGTCAGAGTCATTAAGGGTAGTGCTTCGGTTTCCCTTGGAAGCGTGCACACGTGTCTGCGTGCCTGTCGCGTGCTGCGCGATGGCTGTGTGTGTTGCACGAGGGAACTTGTGCGTACACGCGCGTGCCCCGCGCACACGAGGACCCGGAGGTCGTCCCTGTCGATGGAAAGGGTCGAAAAGTAACTAACATTGGCGTAGAACCTGGGGCTCAAGATTGTGTCTGAAACGGTCGTTGCTGTCACCCCTTGTGACTCCATTTTCGAGTGAGAACAACATCGTTGATTTGAAGAAAGTATATTATTGAATACACAGTGATTAAAACGTAAACAATACGTTAATACTTCAATCCTTGGTAATATTAGATCGATGAATAATATTATCAGGTTTCCAGTAAACTATGAAAAATAAAAATTTGTATAATTAGATTATAACTAAGAATGTTTTCACATTTTTCTGAAAATTGAACAACTTTTTTTTTTAAATTGTAAATTTTGAGAAACGTTTATTTGTGGGGTTTTCTAATTTGTCAAACAATAAAAATAGTAAGTAACTTAAAACTTCATCCCATATATTATATTTTTGGACTCTCTTTTACAATAGACATTATATTTTATAATTCTGAAGATACCAGATTGCTAGTCCTAAACGTTAAATATTATGCTTATTTAATTTATATTAAGCTTACTGCTCGAATAGAAGCTTGTGTTATTGTCAAATATCTCTTTTTCTTTTCCAAATTTACCTCAAACGTTAGAACATAAACAATCGAAATGCAATAGTTCCTTTATGTAGCGAGCAGGAGTAACTGTTAATTAGTTAACTATAAGATTTCGAATATCGAAAATTTGGACACTTTAGAACTATAGAAATAACGCTTAAAGATATTCAAGAAAGGCTCGAGAGACGTACATATGTAAGATATCAGAAATGAACGCCATCTTGTATGCAATGTCTTACTGGGAAAGTAAAAAATTGAACAGTCGTAATGGAACAAATGGAAATAATTCATGCAGTTCTTTAGTATTTGATGCATCCAGATAAGAATTTCTACGCATAAGTGACTTTGACGTATGAAGTGCGGCGCAGGACAACCCTAATGTTATTAGAATTACTCGCACGCATCGGGAGTTAGATAGGTTGGAAGTACGCCATCGGTGGCGTGCTTGGTCTCCATCGAACACCTCGCTTGACATAGTCAGTAGCAAGTGCATCGAGAATAGATGGAACTCCACGCAGCGTATTTCGAAAGAGTGAGAAGTTTCACTAGCATTCCGCTCGACAGGATACAAGCACCATTAACGAGCCCCTGGGATGGGGCGAATCAGAGAAGAACCAAAGACGGGAACAATTCTAAATACAAATTTTGAATAAGAGATAAACAAATTTGTATACGTCGTTCGTTCAATACCAATCAGACTTTGAATTAAAGAATGGAATTACATTAAATTGGAAATATGTAATACAGTGAAAACTCGATAAATGTCGCTACTCCGGGTCCGGTCAGCAACACTTACGGAATAGGAGAATCGTCTTTCGAATTTGATTGTAGTTTGCCGACGCTTCGAACGTAGAAAGAGTCAGTAGCTAAAGAAGAAAGAGGGACTGAAACTCGGATTTATCGCCCCAGTTTAAATATCCGCGTCAGTGTGACCACACTACTGCACAGAAGAAAGTTTTTTATTTTTTACTTTTTGTTAATAAAAATTTCACTATCATGTTGGGGAGATTTCTCTGATTAAAATGAGGCTAAACACGATATAAATCGGTCAATATTTGGTAGCATAATATTGAATTAAATATTGTACTTGCGAGTCTTTCTCTCTTTATTTATCCTTCTTGTGCTGTCCTTTTCTATGTTCGGAAATATCAAAGAACGACGCATCGAGGTGCTGGCTACATTTATCGAACGGGAGGTAAGTAGCTATTTTCAAATAGCTTCCACCGTTTCGTAAGTGATCAAAAACTGCAACACTTATGAAATAGGGGGTTTCGTTAGCTACCACTGTTCGATAAATGTACCAATCCACTGACCTTGCGAAGATACGAGTACACAATATTTAATTCAATATTATGGTAACAAATATTGGCCGATTTATATCGTATTTAGTCTCATTTTAATTAGAAAAATCTTCCCCACATGATAGTAAAATTTTTATTAAAAAAAAGTAAAAAATAAAAAACTTTCTTCTTGTACAGTAGTGTGGTCACACTGACAGGGACATTTAAACTAAGGTGACGAAGGCAATAAAGATTTTTAAAGAAAGCCGCTACGTCTCCGGTTACACTTCGCCTCACTGGTTCAAGGGGGATCCCCCTAGTGGTGGGGATAAAAATGTATCATTTATGGAACAGCTCTTGAGGACATTTATCGAGTTTTCACTGTACTCTAATAATATGAGGAACAATACAACAAATATTGCAACTCCTATAATAACTCTACTGACACACAAAGCGGATATTCAAACAAAATTAATTTTATTTCACAAAATAATATAGAATATAATATACAATAATATGTACTCAAATAACAAAATAATACTTTTTAAAAGAATTCTTGAAAATATACTGTGCTTTAGAATGATCAAATCCAAAAGTAATTATAGATTTATACGTGCAGATTATTCGGGGAAGACTTTGCCAATCTCTTATTAATTTCCATCTATTGTTAATAATTCATGATACGAGAGTTTTGACAACACGGCGTCCACCACCGGGACGTTTCGTTTAATGGCGTTTAAAACTCGTGGGGGGATGTCTGTCGAGCTAGTTGGCATTAACAGTTACGATCATAACTGTGCCCCTGCCTTTCGTCCAGGTCGTAAAACGAGGGAAGAACGCACCCCTTGTTGCGTGCACGCGAAACCACCCATGGAACAGTCTTGACGAATTTGAAAACGTGCCTTAATGCGTTTAACTGTAGTGCTGAATTCCTTCTTCGCAAGACATCGAATCAAAACTTTCTATTTCGACCCTTTGTTGCGTGGATTTTATTTTATCTTCCAAAAAGTCGCAGTACTTCCCGCTCATTTATACGTTTATCGATTAATTAATAACCAAATTGGAAAGTAAATAACTGTGTTCAAAAATAATATAGGAATAGCTTTTAAAAAACGTTAAATCGTCTGTGTTATTGTGGTTTTGTTACAAATAAATTTTATTGAATTTTAAACTATGTTTTCCTTTTTTCGCATCTGTACGTATCAACGATAATTGAAAACGATTTGTAAACATTTTTGATAACATCGAGCAACAACCATCAGCCTTAACTGTTTATTATTGTTGTAACGATGTTTCGATTCAGACGGATAGACAGCACCGAACGAAAAACGTTTTTTGATGTCATCAATCAATAAAACAATATTTCTGTAACACCTGACAAGGCTGTTTTTAATTAAACCGTTCTTTCACTACAAACATTTATTCACATATTTTATTACTGACATTCACTGAATTTAAGTTTTTTTAAGTACAGCGGATAAAAAAAATACAGATTTTCGTTCCAATTAAATGAATTTTATTATTCCAGGACAGGTATCGTAAAGTGTATTATCTGAGACTGCCTCACGAATTATAAAATAGTAAAATATAAAAACATTTTTCCGACAAAAGTCAAATAACAAATAATAAAATGATCTGTCGAATAATTTCATTCGCGATACAGGAACAAATAAAATAAAAAAAATAAGATAGAAATATTATTTGGATAAACGTTCGAATAGGAGTTTATTTTGGTAACGGCCAGCCCTGATTCTACGCTGTTGCAAGGTTGCACAGCCTGTCGAGAGGAACGTGGAGGCCCTTTTGTAGATTTGCTTCTTCCCTGCATTATGTCTGCCCTGTTCTCGTCTTCATTACACGATATCCAAATGTTAGAAAATTGCAACCACGAGGGTTCGTTGTCTGAAAGCATGGGTAAAAATTATGCGTGCTCCGCGTTTGTTCTCGCGATTGAAGGGGTTACACACCCTCTTTCCTCTTACGTCATTACGCGTGTGACGCGGTTTGCACGATCCTCCGCCTTGCTACGTTTCAACTTGTCGGGTACGCGGATACTCGACTCGCGAATTACGGGTGCAGGGTCTGACATAAAAAGACCCATTACCCAAATGCACCACCGAATATCCTTTTTCTTCTGCAGTCTTGTATCCTCGCCGCGGACAGAGTAATTACGAGTGCTGTGGGCTAATATTCCTGAAACGACACAAAACAAAGATTTGATCGCGTGAAACATTTCATTTTTACATTTATGTTTAGGAAATTAGAAATACAGTGAAAAATTATTTTTATATTTAGAAGGTTCCATCGATTTATATAAAATTTTGTAGAGTTTTTTTACGTCGCATCAACATCGTGGTCATTAGCGACGTGTTGCTGTGTTGGTCTTAGATTTTGTGGGATAGGTTAGTTTCGTTGAGAAATTCGATGGTGTTTCTTGTATGTTCTTCAGACGTAAGGGCCGTGTTAGAGTTGATTTTATATTTGAGTCGTTGGGTAGAAAGTTTTTGGCAGTCATATAGAATGTGGTGCACTGTAAGCGGGTCTTCGCAACAGAAGGGGGGTTCGGTCTTTTTTATGAGGAATTCATGTGTTAGCTTGGTGTGACCAGTTCTCAAACGAGAGAGTACAATTCTTTCTTTCCTGTTCATGTGACCGCGGGGCATATCCTGGTAAAAGTTTGTGGTTAGGCTATGGATTTTTGATGGCTTCGATTTCCATATGTTGTTCCATTCGTCTTTAATTTTTTCTTTTTCATGGTGAATGATGTCTTGAAGTGGGATAGGAGTTGGATGTTGTTCCATTTGGAGGGTGGCTGCTTCTTTGGCCCGTCAAATCAGCTTGGGTGTTGCCAGTTATTCCTTGGTGTGAGGGGACCCATATGATGGATATCTTTTTTTTGGAAGAGATGAGTTCCGTATACAGTATTAAGCTATTTTTAATTATTTCGTTTTGGTTTCTTTTGACGGTGTTCTTTAGGGCTTGGGTTACGCTCATGGAGTCAGTGTAAATTGCGTGGTTTTGAGCATCAGAGGTGTGTATATGTTTGAGTGCGTCGTGTATTGCGTAGGCTTCTGCGGTAAAAATAGATGTTTGGGTAGGTAGACGTTTCTTGATAACGTTATCATCTGTTACAATGGCGTATCCTACTCCTTGTTTGGATTTAGATGCATCAGTGAAGATTTTTTTGCAAGATGTGTATTTTCTGTCTAGTTCTAGAAACATGGTCTTATGTTCGAGGCTTGATCTGAGGTTCTTGTTGCACTCGGCTAGTGTGGTGTCTATTTCCGGAGTTTTGGTCCGCCAGGGGGGGGATTTTGTCTTGCTTCCGTTCTATGATGCTTGTTTTTTGTGTTGTAATTGAGGGGAGGTACTTTTTAATTGTGACATACAGTGGTGATGGCAGGTTTGGTTTTTTCCCGTATAGCTCATAATATCTATTGTCGAATATATAGTGATACGTGGGGTTGCTGGGAGTAGATGACATTTTGAGTGCGTATTTTATATTTAGGAATTTTCTTCTGTGCTCTAGTGACATCTCACCAGCTTCAAATAGCACACCACTGATTGGACATGTGCGGTATAGTCCCATGGATAATCGCAGTGCCGCGTTGTGGATGGGGTCAATCATTTTTAAAATATGTGGTTTCGCTGAATTGTATACGGTACAACCATAATCAATTTTGGATCTGATTAAGCCTTGGTATGTTTTGAGTAGGATTTCTTGGTCGGAACCCCAGTTGTGACTGGCCAGTGTTTTGATGACGTTTAACCTTTTTAGGCAGGAATATTTTAGGTGTTTTATATGGGAGATCCAGGATAGTCGCTTGTCAAAAATTAGTCCGAGGAGTTTGATGCTGTCAACGAATTTGATTTCATTATTCCCCATAGTTAGGTTTGGGGTTTCTTGACGGGGTTTGTTGGAAAACAAAATGCATTGGGTTTTTTGCGGAGAAAATTTGAGACCAGACCTATAGGACCATTCTTGTAGGTTATCGATTGATGTTTGCAGGATTTCTTTTAGGGTTTGTATGTTTTTCCCACTGCACGTTAGTGTGAGGTCGTCTGCAAATAGATGAGCATTTACAGGTGGTCTTATGCCGTTTGTTATGTCGTTGATTCCAAGCAGAAATAGCGTGACGCTGAGCACCGAACCTTGGGGTACACCGTTTTCAATTTCCATCGGATCTGATAGCGTGTTATTGATTCTTACTTGGATGGACCTATTCGATAAGAAATTAATGATAAAGGCTAGCATGGGACCGTTGATGTTTAGTTCGATGAGAGAGTTTATGATTTTCGGTTTCCAGACCATGTCGTATGCCTTCTCGATGTCCATGCACACTGCAATTAGAGCCTCGTTATTTTGAAAAGCGTCGCATATATTTGTATGCACGCTGGTGAGTACGTCCATTGTGGAGCGATGTTCGCGAAATCCATATTGAGTTGGGGATAGGAGATTGTTACTTTCAAGAAACCAGCGGAGTCTTCTATTGATTATTTTTTCAAATAGTTTGCACATATTGTTAGTTAGTGCAATTGGGCGGTAGCTCTCAGGTTCGTGTTTGTTTTTCGCAGGTTTGAGAATTGGAACAATGATGGCTTTCTTCCAGTTTTCAGGGAAGACTTCATGTGTCCATATGCAGTTGTATATTTGTAGCAGGTAGCTTTTCGCACTCGTGGGGAGGTTTTTCAGTAATCTGTTAGGAATATTATCTGGGCCAGGCGATGAGTCTTTCGTTATTTGAAGGCAGTTGGTTAATTCGCTCATAGATATATCGGAGTTTATTATCGGGTCTATTGCCTTTTCGTCCCTACGGCGAAGCTTCTCCTTTATTTCGTTCTCTCGTTCGGTGATGTTTGAAAGAAAGGCTGTGGGGTAGTTACTACTACTCGAGTTTGATTTAAATTTTTTGGCGAGGGTGTTGGCAATTTCCTTTGCGTTGGTCATCACTTGATTTTGGTCCGTTTTGAGGTATTGGATTCCGAAGTAAGGGTTGTTCCCATTTATTTGCTTGATTTTTTGCCACACTTGTTTAGCGGGAGTTTGGTTTGTTATGGATGAGACATAAACATTCCAAGATTGTTTTTTACTTTCTTTAATTACCCTGCGGAATTTGGCGCGGTGTTTCTTGTACTCTATTAGGTTTTCTGTAGAAGGATTCTTCTTGACTCTGTTGAAGGCGTGATGGCTATTTTTTAGCGCACTTTCGCATTCTTTATTCCACCAGGGAGTCGAACGTTTTTTACATGCTTTTGGAACTTTTGTTACAGTAGAACCGGCGGCCGCTTTTGCTGCGTTGGTAATAATTGATTCCAACTCACTGACAATATCGTTAATTTTAGCAGGGTAAATTGTGTTATTGCGTATTGGCATAAGAGATATGTTGATCTGGTTTCGGTATGTTTCCCAGTCAAATTTGTTCAAGTTCCACTTAGGAATTTGTGACGGTTGACAGTAGGTGGTATTGTCTTCATAGGTTACAGTGAGTGGGAAATGATCGCTATCGTGTAGGTCTTCTATCACACTCCACTCTATGCGTTGAGCCAGTTTGGAATCGCAGATGGTTAAGTCGATTGCACTAAAGGAACCGTTGCTTGCGTTAAAGTGTGTAGGGTGCCCTGTGTTAAGCAAAATTAGTTTTGGGTCTTGCAGTAACTTCTCAATTATCTTTCCACGGGCGTCAGTCCTGGATGACCCCCACAGAGGGTTGTGACTGTTGAAGTCCCCGGTTAAGATTACAGGTGGAGGGATTTGTTCTATTAAGTTTTGTATATCTTGAAGATGAAGGGGTTGGCTATTTGGTAAATACACATTACAAACATTGATTTTATTCGGGAAGTGAATGGTCGCTGCAATTGCTTCCAGGTTTGTTTTTAGCGGGATTTCAGTTGCTGAATGTTTGTTGGAAATTGCAATAGCTACTCCACCACTGGCGATGTTACTATTTTCTCTGTTTTTGGCAAGGAGGCTGTAATTTTTCAGTGATGGATTGTGGTTTTTTTTGAAATTTGTTTCCTGTAGACATAGGATATCTGGATTGTGTTGTTTAACAATAATTTGAAGTTGCTCGAAGTGAGTGTAGTATCCGTTTATATTCCACTGAATGATTGTTTTCATTGTGCAGCTGGCTGTTGTTTAGTAGACTACTTGGTAATAATTAGTAGTTACCTAGCTTGATGAGTCGTCCTCTACCTCCGATGACCAATTGGGTGTGGATTGCTCAGGTGGGTCCCAAACCATTTTCTGGTGCAATTTGCGTATTCTTATTTTGATTGACCGCTCTTTGAGTAAGGGGTGGATTCTAATTAGTAATTCGGCTAAGGCTGACATGTTGCTGGTGTACTGTTTGGAAATTTCCTTCGGGTTGTGTGCACTTATTGCATTTTCTAAAAAGCTTTTGAATTGGAGATAATCCAAAACTTGGTTATTTTTTTTGTCGTCGATGTACTCTTTTGCTGGTTCGAGCATCTCGTCAATTCTATCTATCGAGAAGGCGGGCGACTGGGGGCGTTTAGGTTTTTTGAAGATTGGCTCAGGGGCGTTGTGACGTTTCTCCGTTATTTGCCGAGTTGGGCTCTTGGTATCCAGGTCGAGATCACTTAATTTTACTGGATTTATTATATTTTCTTCGGATGTCGAGGATAGTGGTCTCTTGTTTCCTGTCTTGTTTTCTATTGGATCTCCTGTTCCTTCATTCCTGGGTTCGGCTATTTCGGGGATATTTTGTGTTGGTGGATCGGTTTCTTTAGTAATGTCTGTTTCAGTTTGCATTTCGATTTCAGGTGCGGAATCGGCAGGAGGGCAGTATGGGGATGGATTTTGAATTGTGTGTGTATGGATGTGTGAATCTTGTTTGTTTGGGTTTGTCGTGTTTGTACATTGTTTTGCTATGTGTCCTTCTTGTTGGCAGTTGAAGCATGTCTGTTTCTCTGTTGTGGAAAATATTCTATATGTGTTGTTATCTAGTGTTATTGTAAAGGAACTCGGTATACTTTTGGCTTCTTCCGGATCGACGTAAACCTGCCTCCTAAAGCTTAGAATATGAGACAGATCTGGATCAGTAATTCCTGCTTTTAGTGGAGTAATTTTCGAGAGCAGTTTAATATTGTTGCTTTTAAAGATATTCTCGATGTGGGTGTTGGAGATTATAGGTGCAACGTTAGATAGTATAATCCGTTGGGCTGGTAGCACCATTGGTCTGAATTCAACGTTTATATTGTTTATGTTCACCGATTTATGTTTATGTGTTAGGTTTGTGACCGCGTGTTTACTATCCAGGTACATACATATTCTACTATTGGATATTCTTGATAGGAATTTGATTGCTTTGGGTCCTACTATGTTTCCTATAGCCCGAGCGTATTCTTTTATTGTAATGCCATCAACTGACTGTAGTATTATGGCCTGGTCTTGGGTTGGTATATATTCTTGTTTCGTGATATTTGCGTATGAGACTTTTGGATCGGTGGAGTTGTTTGAAATGTTATGGTCCTTATCCATTTGGGTGTATGGGTTTCTATCGCTTTGGTGGCAATCTTTGCGGGTAGCGGATTCTTCTTTGTGGTGGGTCTTATTCAGCGACATGGTGGCACACACGCACTCACGCACACCACGTATGTATACCCGGTTTGTGGATTCGCACAGCTGTGTTGGTCGCACCAACACAGCTTAACGTAGACACTTGTTTGTTCGCTCGGTATATGGAACTCGTCAGCGGTACGAATTATTTGATAACACGTCCGGTCGCGTCGATTTCCGAAACGAGACTGTATATAAAATTGTTCAATAGTGATATTACAATGTTTATATCGTATTACGTACGATTTTAAGTATCAAGAAAACATACCTGATGAAACAGGATCTGTTTCTCTAAAATGCTAAAATCCTACGATGAAAAATAGATTTAAAAATAACAATATTGCACAAGCTTGGATTTTTAAACACTGTTGGGGTCGAAATCGTTGACGTCAGAATTCCACTCACGTCGTGCACACCGTGGATCAACCATTTTGTTTGCTCGCGTCCCGTGTACTACAAATTTCATTCTGGAGTTCATTACATACTCTATTCATAGTAGGAGATTCATTTCGATCGGGGAAAACAGCATTTATAAAAATACTCTCGGCTTCTTCACCCCCAAAATAATCTTTTAAAACTGTTTAGAAGCGATGGTTAATCGTTATTTATTTATTACATCAAGGAGCCCTGTTAATTGAATTTCTGAAATAATGGAGGCACCACGCTGTATGTTCAATACCATTTTCAATAATTTAAAAAAATATCCCGTACTTTCCCTTGGCGATTTCTAAATAACTAAAACCCGTAACTCGAGGAAGTAGCGAGCATGAAAGCTACCGTAAGAGTTTACAGCGTGATAAATTTCTTTGTAATTGTTTTATACTGCTTTCCGGCGAACGTTCGTGAACTCGCGCTCGCCGAACAGCTTCATCCCCGAGTAATTGAATAAAAATGACTATCGTAAACATAAACCTCGCAAAGGAGTCGAATGCTCGCGTGTTGCAGTTAAGTATTCTTTTAACAAAGCTGCAACTTTCAGCTCCTCGTTCCGTCGAAGAAGCTAAACTGGAAATACACTGCTGTACAAATCCTTGGAACACTCTTCGATCTTCGTGCAAGTAAATACACCTACAATATTTTGTGTTCGTGCGAAGTCATGAGTTTTTGATTATAGTCTTTTATTTTTTTATTTGTAAGTAGGAGAAAATTTCTTTCTTATTAGATGGAACAGGAGAATAATAAAATTTGGAATCCACGGAATTATTCTTGAGGGTCGAATTCATCTGGAAAAGAAATTTTCGTTTGCGTCTTCTTTTTCTTGTCGATTATTATCCGCTCTCCTGGCGATTTCATGCATGAGACTTTGATCGAATTATACTTGTCGCGAAAACGATTATGTGATTTTCTCAGTAGATGTTCCAGTAATTCGAGAATCCCAAAAATAACGACGAAGAAATCTAAATTCGCGTCGAATCGCGAATAACGCAGCTGCGATAATCGCCGAGCAAACAGCACCGCAATTTATTTATACGATTTCAATATTTGGGCGCAGTCCGGTATTTCGGGGCGGTGTGTTTACATCGTCGAATATTCAGCGTTTATTAACTGGCAGAATGTTTTTAGATCGCGTCACGATCGTTTATAATCGCGTCCACGTAATACCGAAGCGACTATTTCATACCGCGTTGCACATTTGGCGCGCGGAAGGGTTGGTCTAATCACTTTTTAACTACATTAGCACCAGTAACTGCCCCCACCTCGGGAGTAACTTTCTGCCTGGGACCCTCATTGCATCAAAAATAGATTACATCGCATCGTTCATATTTGAATTCATTTTCCTCGAAACGCGACGCCGCTGTAACGACGCGCGTTCGAACGAAACAGAACCACGAAAGCACGATTCCCCTGATAGACTTTTAATGATGATTAAGAACAAGGAATTTTCATTTCTAAGGCAGCGTATAAAAGCATGTAATTTAGTCTCCGAAGGTTAACCGCGATAACGTCACCTCTTATGGATCGATATTATTTTTTGAAATTCGCGTCAATAATTAAATACAGTCGTAAATCAGCCTTCGTTCGCCTCGATGTCTATTTAAAAAATCTGTCGATAAATGAAATGAATCCGTTGTATAGTTTATCCAAATTCTGACGCAGGTATTGCTTAATTTCCATTTCCTCGGACCGTTAAATATTATCAAAAGAAGGAGAAACGCTTCGATCAGGGGACAAACGTCAAAGTTCAGCGTTGGTTTCGGGGGAAAAGCTCGAGAGCGATTTGTTAGCGTCAGCGTTCGTTTTCTTACGTCGAGCCTAGAAAGAAATTGGAAATACCAGGCTCGAGCACACCGCGATCACCAGTAACGTGGACGAGTGTTTTATTCCAGAAGGATCGTGTACTTTCGCGCGGCAAAAACGTGGAGCCAGATACAAATTAAACGGCTGTTAAAGGTCGAGGTTATCCATCGTCGCGGCGGTGAATCTAAGGGAGGTCGTGGCCGTGGAAAAAAAAAACCCTCGAAGAGCACCGTAGAAAAAGGCTTGACGCGCAGTCTATTAGCGGGCAGAAGCATGTGGGCAAGATTGTCTTGGCCGGGGTCGGTATCGTTTGGAAGTAGCGAGCACACACTCTTCTCTTCGGCTTTCCCCATTTCTCTTCCGCGGGACGTTTTCGCCCCGAACGTTTCACTTCGTAGCCAGGGATAATTTTCTTTCTTGCCGCCTTGGAACTGAAGGGAAGATAAAGAAACACTTACTCGGACGGCCGTTGATTTATCATTCGGCCGAGCCTGTCACGAGGAACCTCGCGCGATAAAAGAAAAGTTTTCAACTTTGCTTGCTCGACGTTGGTCTTGTCGTTCGACGACAAACGGACCCGGCGTGGCCGGAAGAATTCTCGCGTCTAGAACAACCTTATTCCACACTGCCTCTTGGTAACCGTGTATATGTGACCCGGAAATAATATTATAAAATTAATAAAATGGTGCAGGCTGTTTTCTCGAAAACAACTTTTTCGATCGAACGACCCATTTATTTTGGTTTTTGTTATTTGGGTAGGTTTTATTAAACATTTCAATCACTTTTACACAGTGCTAAAAATGCGTGTTTGTAAACAGAGTCGAAATAGGTTAGAATACTTGTTCCAAAATAAATGTTTAAAAGGTTTGAAATAAATGGTATCGAAATAATAAACAAAATATCATCATTCGTTTAAACAAATTTAGGAAGCTCCCGTTCTCGTCCTAACAATCATAACAAAATTTAAATGTAGATGCTTAATACTGACCATAATATAAGTTAAATATGAAATAAGGACCTCCTTAACCATTCATTAAATTAAAAATTTCAGTATCTCGTGTACAATTCAGGTTTCTTTCGGCTATGACAAAGTAACTAACTACGTAAAATTACTACATAGCAAACGAATATTATTTACTTTCAGTTTCTAGAGTATAACTGTGGCGACACTTTCCATACCCGCCGCCAGAGGGTCACGATCAACTTATCTCTCTCACAAGTGCTCGACCGACCACCTATTTTTATATACATATACGCTCCTCGAGTGCCCATCGAATGTCCCGGTGTCTGCTTCCTAGATGCGTGTGAGAATTTTTCTGTTCGGTTTTCAACACCCCCCTCCCTTTCCCGAGGTGTTTGTCAACCACGATCTTAAGAGATTCCAAACGATGATGTTCCGTTCGTCACTCGCGGGGGCGCATTTGCATAAACGTCTTCGACGCGAACATGGAAGAAAAGTCGAATAATTCATTCCACGGGACACAGAGAGCAGTCAAGATCAGAAGCTCTTCCGTTGGCGCACCCGTGTCTGAGCGCAACATTTCGTAATTTCTAGACAGCGGTTGGGAAGATCTAATTTCCTAGTCTGCCATTCATGGCGCCGGCTGAGCGGCACGGAGCCTTCGTCAGTGGCGTGGACACGGACGGTTACAGATAGTTTCCAAGGATCCATTTAAATCCGGGACGTGTTGCTGATACGTACCGAAAATATCATTCATCAGCTGAGACAGGGAACAGCTCTGTCCCGGGGATACCCCCGTTTCTTTTTCGGAGTAAATTAGCTTTTCAATTCGACGGCACGATTGTCCTGGAAAAACTAGCGGCTGGCAAAATTCGGCAAGTCCGACGGTCTTTTAAATCACAGAGAGCTGACCGGAATTGGGATCCAAAATGAATTTGGAACAGACGCGTCCTGAAATTTTTACACGCTCGACGTTAGTGGAAGTTTGCCCTATTTGAAATTGTCGTTTGAATAGAATCCATTTCTAAATAGGAATGATAAAGAAATTATTTATCCGAGTTCTTAACACTGATAAAGAAATATAACAGAAAGAGTGAGAAGTTATTTCTTCCTTGCTTATATTTTTAAATAAACATGAATTTAATTGTCTGCGTCTAGTAAAATTCTTATATAAATAAAAATTTGAATCGACTTTTGATTCATTATTCGTGGAATAAAAATTAGAGTATAAATTATAGAATGAAATATCTCACAATGAACGAATAAAAATTGAACTGTTCGGTCGAGAAGTGTCACGAAAACATTTATAAGTTGATCTTTGTCGTTATTCAAATAAAATGCTACCTACAATTTGTGAGTAATTTATATACTTGGTCCATAGAAGCAGTCTAAAGTTTTTATAATGCAGATTAATTGTAATAATCATAACCGCAATTTGATTTATCTATGCCAATGTTCTGTTAAACGCATGAAACGCAATGGAAGGAGAAATATATGTGCAGCGGAGAAATAATATTTTCAATAACAACGTAGTTTGCTATTGTAACAAATGATCAAATTCATCCAAGTACAGCATATTATTATCACAGTATTATGTTTTATTTATTTATTAGGAGGGTAAACTCCCATTAATGTACACAACAAAATATAAGGATATTTTTACAGTTGTGGTAAAGAACAATAATTATAAACAGTATATAATAAGTTTTGCAAGCTTCTTTGATGCATCTTATTCGAATATATTGCTACGCGATTTTCTAAAATCTCTAAGAATAATTGCCGAGATTATGACGCGCCAAGTATCGATTTAGTATCGTTTCGGATAAACGAGCGGAAAAATGGAACGCGATTTGTCGAATCGCGTTTATATCGAACCAGAGATGAAATTACTGGCTGAGAAGTTTCGGCGTTAAGAGGGATGGGCGAACTAACGGACAAGGGCCAATCGACGAAACGAATGGTCTAATTTAATCTTGACTAAGCTTATGGAGAAGATTGATCCATGGTTCCGAGCCGCTGTCCCCGGATTCGTGTTCTTTCCCGATACTTGATATTAAGAGGTCGCTTCAAGTTTTCACATAAATCCTGCGACGAGTCGTTTCAAACGTGACTTCTGGCATCGCGCTGTAAAGTATCGATTAAGCCTTTGGAAGATTAATTGCATGGGAAATGCACGAAACTTCGCGAAGTAATGATAGTTCGACGAACTCGAGAAGGATCGTTGCCAGTTGACACCAGAGATGAGAACGATTCGAATAATAAACGACGAATAGAACTTTCGTTTACTCCTTTCCAAATACTTCATTCTATAATTATTTTTATTCGAGCGATGGATTTTTCGATGCAAAAAATGATTTAGAACATGATTGCTTTTTATATTATCATTATATTGTTCCTTATAATGAGTTTCTAAAGATAATTTATAGGTGAAAATCATAGAAGATCATATTTGCTCAATATAATCAAAGGATGTACACTGATCTCTCGTTAATGTTCGCTGACTCGAGTCCGAAATGTTTGTTTATTTTACAGACTCTAAAATTGTTCAGAAATTAAACTACTTTTACAAATTGCATGATTCTTGTATGGTAGCTCAATAAAATAGCGATGGCTGATTTGTTAATAACGTTAGGATCTCGTGTATATCTTCTTCCTTGTTTTTGATCTTTGTTCCTTATATTTTCGAGGAACTTTGACTAGTCCTATGTATAGACATATGTATAATGACCAGATTTTTAATTGACTCCGCGAATAATATTAAGGGAAAATTAGCGAACCTTAACGAGGGCCACTGTACAACATCCTTTTTTGTATATTTACGTGAACAAAAGGAGGACAAAAAACTTTTTCTCATTCATATATTTATTTCCAGAATAATTGTTATATGAATTGGACAATTTGAGGGATTTCAGTTGTCACATTTACTGTTATAGAAGTCATAAATATTATTCCTTTGCAATTTATGTCAAAATTTAACGAACATTAACGAGGGACCACTGTACAAGTTCCTATCATATTATTTTGTATATTTACGCGAACAAGAAAAGGACAAAAACTTTTTCCATATCCATATATTTATTTCCAGAATAACTGATATGTGAATTCGACAATTTGAGAGGTTTCAGTCGCCACGTTTAATATTATAGAACCCACGAAATATTATTCGTTAGCAATTTATGTCTAATTTAAATATTCCAACGATACGAATATCCTACTCTAAAAGACTGTTTCGGGTTTCAATGAAAGAGTTCACTTTCGATCTGGTCTTCTCGCATGGAAATATGGAATCTCGAGAATTGTCTTGGAACAGTCGAACATATTCTCGTGCGTAATCGTCCAGCCAACAAAAGGAATTTCCCCCCGAATCATCGCGCCACCCTATCAGCGCCAGAATAAATTATCCAGAGCCTCCAAAGGGTAGAAAGCGTGCCCACACCCTGGCGAGGCTCGCGACGCGCCCGGTGTTCGGAACGCGTCCATTAAAAGTCAATATCGCGCTCGAGACGCGTCGTTCGTGCTGCCAGCTGCCTGTTACGACAATTAACGAAATAATAAACGACGCCTCGGCGTTGGCGATCGGGAACTCGACGGCGCAAGGAGAAAACGTAACGACGCAGCAATTTGCTCGTTACAACGCCGCGGTCCCAGCGAGCGCCGGCTGCGTACGTACGCCTGTCGTAACGGAGAGTACGTAATATCATAAGCCACAATCGACGTTAGAGGTTATACGGATAATACGTACGTATCCAGGGGATCGCGATTTGCCGTACACGGCCGTCCGTGCGGCATACATATTCGTGGTACAGCCGGTAAACCCTACGGGTCCCGGCTTTTACGTGTTCGGCATTTCTAAGAGCCGCCTCGAACCGGTTACATTTCGAATTTCCAGTCCCCCATCGAATGCCCGTGTATATATATATATTGCATCATTGTATCGAGCCACATAAATCGACCGTCGTCTGGAAACGAACATTTTCAAGTTGGAATCCTAGATTCAGTCAGATTTGAGGAGTTATTCGCGTTGGATGGATAATTGGGACTCTGGTTTACCGACAGAGTTTGATTCAAGATGGAGGACATAGGGGACGAGAATAAAAATGGTAGAAGGTGCTACAATGCCAAACAGGATTTACAGTTTTAAGGTTCTATTTGTTCGTTGAGAAAGAACGGATTAAAACTATTTATTTTTGTTTTATTTATTTATTTATTTTATTTATTTATTTGTAGAAGGTGCTACAATACTAAAGAGGATTTAGAATTTTAAGGTTCTATTTGTCCGTTGTGAGAGAGCAGAGTAAAATTATCTATTTTTCTTTATCCGTAAGTATATTTACATTTAAAATAAATTATGAAAACAATAGACGAGAATTTATATATCAAGTTATGGGACTAGAACACGCGTAGAAAAACACGTTCAAAGTAAATAAAGGAAAGAATTCAGTAATAGTAGAAAATAACTGATAAAATTAAAGACAAAATGAAAGAAGAAAACATCGTGAATTACTTCGAAGCTATTCAACAATTACATCACTGTCTGTGCTCTGTTCCTTACTAGGTGCCAGTTACTGTTGTCTAAGAATGACGTTGTCCATTTTGTTTTATTATTTCAATTACTCGTCTCATCGACACCGTGATTCGTGCATCAAATATAACTCTATCTCTTATATTTTTTATTTATTAAAAGGAAACTTCGAACGTTCTATATTCGAAGATTACAGTTTGAGGAAAAGAGGGACCGTGGTTGAGTTCCCACAACCCTGAGCGTCAGAGAGGATTAAGCGTGTTAAGACCGCGCGTTATACACGCTCGCGAAGCATAATGTCAAGCAAGTTGGACACATAACACCGCAGTGAATCTAGCGACATAACTCGAGGCGCACCGAAACCCATTGATATTCAAAGAAAATCCGCGCACATACTCGTGCCAGCCAACACGTGCACGTGGCCGGTTTGGCGGAAAGGGAGACGAAGGGTCGAAAAGAACGAGTGGACAGAAAAGAGAAGAATCTGGCGTCTCGGTGGAACGTTTTGCACGAGGAAGCTGGACCTTCGGCCCTTTGAATGTTGAATTATTGGCTCTCGCGCAATCTACATTCGCTTAGCATGCGCGATGCCGCGTAATTTCGATTAAACTTTTGCGTCGTACCCGCGTAAATTCGCGTTCTTTTTGTCGCGACTGTTTCGTTCGGGGGGAGAAGAACGAAAGATAAAAGCGTGACGGGGGAAGGCGAAGAAGAAAGGCGAGTCCGTAAAGAAAACGAATGCTCGGGCATCTCGCGATCGGAGATACAGGAAGGCCTGCTTATTAAATTTTCACTCGGATTCGACGAATAAATTGCTCGTGCCCGAAGCAGACGCGAGCCTCGAGGACAGTGAAAGTAACAATGGGAATTTATGTTAACGATTAATATCGAAATTTATTTTTAATTAGACTTTACGAGAAAACCCCCATTGCGTGCAATATTAAACACGCGTCTGGAAATTAATCACTACGCGAATATGAAATTTTTAGAGGTATTGAAACTCAAAATTCTTATTTTTTTTACTCGTTAAAGTCTTAAATTTCTTGCTAGAAAATTAAATTATCCATTTAATATAGTTCGGCGAAGCTCTGAGAATGTGTTCGTATTAGTTCTGAGCGTTTCTGTCCAATCAATGATTTTAATATTTCTCTAAAAACTTAGAAATATCTGTTTAATGGCATCCACTTTGTATTTAAATCAGAAGAAGAATTATGCCACTACAGTAATCATTATTAGAGTGAACACGTGATTCGTAAGTTGAACGTTTTTACGCTTCCCAAAAACTCGAATTTCGCCTTCGCTGGACGAAAAATGAACACGCCAACCCCTAAGCGATGTTCATCTCAAGAATCATTTCTACAGTACCATTTATAGAAAAAAGAAGCTCGTGTATTTAGAAAGTATCGATTGCTCGAGTCGACTGTAATAACAATTAAATAAAAACAAGAAGAAATGGATATTTTGTCATGCAAAATTAAGCTTTGTCGAACCAAAATAACGCCAGGCTGCAGGTTGCCGCCGCGATGCATATTCATTCGCCAATGAATCGGTCGCGAATCGATTTCAAATGCCGTTAGATCATCTGTATCGTGGTTTACCAATCCCTGAACGCGACTCGAGGATAATCTGCCTCCTCGTAAATTAGTTGCTTAAACAAAACACAACTGTGAGCTGCTTAGGGCAAATACTTGTTACGTAACATTTGTTACGTCTATATTCAGATATTGCAAACTGGACATTCCTTCGAAGTCATTTTTACAATTCCTTAAATGATCCACAATTGAACCCTAATTCTATTGCGTACGAAGTTTGAGAAATTGTACAGTTTAAACGGAAACAATTAAAATTGAAAAATGTAAATACATCACAGGGATTATAATGAGAGTATTTATTGCAACGAAGATATTAACTTTCCGTCTTAAATATATTTGATGTCCTTGTGGCATTGATCGATACATTTTGCAGCGAGGATCTGTTAGCTGCTTCAAGTTCACTTCCTAGATCACGAATCGCTTCGAACACGCTTCTACTTTTACGTTATGTTAGTTTGCACGCGAGGGCGTTGGGGGTGGGGTGGTAACTTCTCAGTGGCCTCGAGCGGCCAATTGATCTGGTCGTAACCCCAGCAGCATCAAAATGCAAATTAAGACACTCGTAATGATGTAATGAATCTCAGTAATGTCCAAGAGTGCATAATACCTGGAGTATACTGTGTTTTCTCAGACACTCTTAGGATTTACACCTTCCTTTGTCAACAGACTTGGAGTTTCGGACTTTAATGCGGAAGTTGCGATGTAAGATTAAACGTACAGCATCTCCATCATGTGTACGAACAAAGGAGACACGATTGCTTAGATGCGAAGCACTAATTTTTCATTGGTCATTTTACATTTTGGGTAAAATAGACAGTGAATCAATTTTAGCAATTTACACACCTCACATCCTTTCGACTCCACACTCCTTATGTTTCAAATATAATTCTATAAAGAGTAACTTTAAACTTTCATTTTTGTCCTGTACATAAAATAATTTTAAAAATCCACTTATATTACATTGCAAATTAATGAGCTAATAAAAGAGCACGCAAGCTCAAAGACACAACTGTATTCTCTTAAAAAGTAAAAATAAACTTTTGTATACTTTATTATACAAAAAGTTAGCAAAAAATTTTTTGCCAAAAATAATTTCAAATCGTTCTGAAAAAATTATTTTTAGTTGCGGAGGTCGATTACAATCATTTTTGGCGAATAGACATACCCTCGAAATCTTACGTACTTTCGAAAAAAAAATTAAAGTAGGTGCCGAGATTTGTCGGCAAAAAGAGAAAATTTCAAATCGTTCTAAAAAAATTATTTTTGGTGAAATCTTACGTATTTTCGAAAAAAAATCATTACTGCAAATATAATGTGTGGCTAAAGATCTGTGATTATATTCCTCGTTCTTATCACTTCATATGTAGATATAATCGACGAAAATTAAGAATACCAATTTATTGATTGAGGCTTCGTTAAAAAGTTATTAACGTTTAAAGTTCCGCCTGCGGTGGTGATTTTTACTCAGCATGAGAAACTCTATTTACTGACGTATCGACAACCTTACAGTTTTGTGAGGAACTTTAAATATTAATAGCTTTTTAACAAAGCCTCAATCAACAAATTGGTATTGTTGACTTTCGTCTTATTTTGGCCTCTAGAATCTCCCATTAAAATTTTTCCCAGGGGTGGCCGAACACCCTGTATATTCTATGTATAAAGTCTTCGATCGAGAGTCTTGTAGACCCTTTCGCCTTTACCGGGGAAGAGATTCGTTGGTGAAAATGCCACTTTCACGTGCAGGGTGCGTCTTCATCGACGGACTAGGCGATTCCCTTGACCTCGGGAAAAGCTCGGCTGTAAATAAAAGGGTGCCGTTCGAATCACGTCGAAGGAAGAGCGCCGCTCACACGCGAGGATCGCGGGCCTTTGCGCGCCTCCACGACGATGCAATAAATCCTCGCCGATGATCGAGGGATCCAGTTTATCGGCTCGCGCCCGTCCGGAGAGGTCACGACGCCGCATGCACCGGGACATTCATTACGGCACGTTGGAGGTAAAGGGTCGACCAGCGCCGGCGATTCGCGGGAGAATGTCCATCTCGGGGATATGTTGCGCTTGTGAACAAAGCGTTAACACAGGGCCAATTTGTCTCGCGTGGCGTTTCTCGGATGTTTTCGAGTTGGGAACGATACTTGGGCGAAAAAGAATGGCTCTAAGGGGAGTCTAGGTGGTACCGAAGGAATTTTATTTAGTTTATTCCATCCGTAGCAGCCATTAGTTCACGACTATGGCGTCACGTTGTCCATCTTGATGTCGTGCAGAAGAATACTCGACGGAGTGGTTTTCGAAATTTTATGGGAAACACCCCTTCGAGGTAAGAGAAACCTCTGTCAAATTGTGAAAGTGTTTATTGAATTTAGTAATACTAGGTGCACTTGCGTTATGGCAGTGTCCCTCATTCAACCAAAGGATCAAATTACTTGACAAATTGAGAGAACAAGGCTTTTCCCTTCCGCTATCGATTAATTTTCTCTTTGAGAAACCTACAGCGATTGTTTATAATATAATATAGACATTACTGTACATTACGTTGCATACATTTACGTTGGATTATCTCCACTGAGAGAAACAAGTTAACGCTTGGTCAAGCCTTGAATAAACAGATACCAAACCCCTCACTTTGACCATCAAAGTGAAGTTGGGCTGTGATCAACGTTTGAATATGAAAACGCGACTTAAGGGGGTATTGCTGTCTATACTGTCATTTATTCGGCTTTCTTTGTGATTTTTTTTTAATGATAGGTACACTGTTTTGTACTGAGATTTCGCAGATATATTTATTCATTTCATAAGTATGTACAGTATTTGTTTCATCAAAAAATATTAAAAATTGTAGGAGTTATAACTACTTGCTAAATGTGTTTTTTAAAACTGACTTCCATGATATTTCAAGATCTAGCAGGCCGATTGACATCAAATTTAGAGAGAATATTCAGCAAAGACGTCTTTATCGTTGGAACTAGAGATTTTAAAAAACATTGAGTTTTACTATTCATTTTTAATATACTAAAGATAAAAGAAAGGTTAAAAAATAGAAATTTGAAACTTGAAATATCGCTATACCTTCATTTATTGAGATTTTGACTTCTCCCTAATTCCTGCTATAACAACACCCTTCCTAATGAAAATACTTTAGCCCCCTATGTTTCAGATTAGTGGATCGGCTGGAATCGCGAATGTCAGTGGGGCACCTTTTCCAGAAGTTATACTTCCCACAATTTTTAATATTTTTTGATGAAAAAAAATACTGTACATGATTATAAGATGAATAAATATATCTGCAAAGTCTCAGTACAAAACAGCCTACCGATCATTAAAAAAACAATCACAAGGTAAGCCAAAAAAATGACAGTCTACATTCGATTCGCTTCACCAGGAGAAGAGAAATCACTGCAAAATAAAAATAATTTGTATTTGTTTAAATCCTCGTTACATAGTTGTTTGACAAGTTTTTGCAATAAAAAATTTGTATTCCTATACATTTTAAGCTACCAAAGCATCGTGTAAATGGGAAACTATTTATAGCTAACCCCTTAAGAAAAAACTCCACCAAACGTTGGATCAGTGGATCATTACATAAACAGATACCAAACCTCTCATTTCCATCGCCGAAGCGTGGGTCTTTCGAATTAGACGTTCGAAAGTGACACGCGCGAGTCGAGGCGCGGACGCAGATAAAATCGAACGAACTATAAATCGACACTGGGGGATGCTTCCCCGAATAACAACCACATTCCTCTTGACGCTGGTCCCAGCGTACGTTCCCGCAAAGCCGCGATCGAGTAGACGGGCCGCTGCGAAGTGGGCGAGGTTCGAGGAAATAAATTTCTAGATCGATAGGAGTCCTCTATCCGCCCGCGCCCGCGCCGCTTTTATCGATCAAGGCCGCGGCGAGAGCGGAGCGGAGAGAAAGGAAGACGGATCAACGAACGACTCTCCTCGGACCAACGAAAGAGTAAGAAAGAGGCTCGAAGCGTGTTCGGATGTTCTTGAATGTAAATGCAAGTGCAATGAGCCGGCGACGAGCGGCCAAGAGAGGTGGACGGAGACGGGCGTACCGGAGAGGGACGATCGTGAAAGCGCGCGAAAGAGAGGGCACGGAACGATGATATTTGATTTATGCCCGTCGTGGGCCGCGGGCCGCAAAAGAAATGATTGTAACTAAGATTTATTTCAAGCTCTTTACTGTCACAACACCGACTTACCGGGGGTAATATCCCAACCCAGCCGGGCCCGTTTCGCGCTAAGTACAAGCTCGTTGGATAAAAGTCCATTATTGAATGGAGACCAGTTCCTCCGAAGGCGAGGGCGATTATTTAATGCCACGGAGTCGAGTGTTAAATTGGAATAGATTGCCGAGTGAACTCTCCCTTTCTCTCTCTCAGCGTCCTTCTTGCTCCGTTACGTTGCTCCATCGAGCCGTCTCTCTCGTTTTCTCGCATTTTCTCGGTCTGTCTATCGGACCTTCGCTCTTCTTCGTCCCGCTCTTCCTTCGCCTCGCGATCGTTAAGGGGTTACACCACTATAGGAGATTGAAGAAATCGATTTTGTTTTCCATAAACCCCGCCGATAACTGCATTCACCGCTTTTCCATATTTAAACATTGATAGGAGTAGATATATCGATATTATAGAGTGTTTATTTGGAAATTTTTAATCTAAATATTTTTGTTTATTATTTTTTATTTGTGGAATGCTCTCAAGGTTATTTTAAGGGTAACCTTGTTCTATAAAATGGTAATCTAGATTTTTATCTACAGATACTTATTTTACGCAAAAAAGAGAACAAACTTTTGTGCGAAACATTTTTTTATCTGTGGCGGCCAAGGCACCACATACGCCTTAGCCGTTCGAAGCCGCTACAATGTATGGTTGCACACGAGACGATGGTTGCACACGAGACGACCAGAGCCGCGTGAGCCGAAAAGCCGTTGTCGTCGTCTCTGACCGTCTTTTGTTTTTGAAGGCCTCTTGGTACGGTGGCGATGATCGTACCAGAGAGTCGAGCGTAACCCGCACCACGAGTCACGTCGTTGTACGACAGCAACAATAAAATTGTGCGGAACGGAACAGAGCGGAGTCATTATCTTCCCGATCTCACATTGGTGACCCCGACGTGATCTCGCCGCGCAAGTAAAGTTTTTTTTAAGAAAATTTGGACATTTTTTGTATACGGACAATATTAGTTAGTGTAGAGAAATAAGTGTATAGTGTTAAGGACATAAGAAAAGGACACGGTCTGACAAATAGTAAGCGCGGTGTGTGTGTGCGGTGAAACTATTTTTTTTTGTGACTAAGACTGGTAAAATGACTGACCCTAACGTTAACGCAGGGACATCCGCGGGTGTGCCGTTGGCAGTTGATCGCGTCGCTGTACGAATACCCGAGTTTTGTCCGGGAGACCCGGAGATGTGGTTTTCGATGGTAGAGAGAAGTTTTGAGGTATCCAATGTAACGTCGGAGACCACGAAATTCGGGTACATTCTCGGCGCGTTAAGTGCGCGACACGCCGCGGAAGTAAGAGACATTATCATGAATCCTCCGGCCACGGATCCGTACACGACGCTCAAAAATGAGTTTATTCGCCGGCTTAGTGCTTCGCAGGAACAGAAAACGCGACGGTTATTGGAACACGAGGAAATCGGGGACAGAAAACCGTCCCAATTTCTTCGTCACCTGCGCGGATTGGCCGGTACGGCTTTTTCGGACGGTGTATTGCGGACGCTTTGGATGGGCCGACTACCTGCTAATATGCAGGTGATTTTAGCCACGCAGCGGGACACCCCGCTGGATAAGGTGGCAGAGTTGGCAGACGCTGTTGCGGATACGATGACACCGCGGGTACACGTCACGGAGGCCGCGATTACGGGCGTATCTACATCCTGCCAAATACCCCCGCCGGGCCCGAGCATCGAGGCCATGTTAAACATTAAGATGTCACAATTGGCTCTTTCCTTGAGGCAGGAAATTTCTGCCATCCGTGAATCCTTGGTGGACCAGGGGCAATCTTCCCGTCGCAGGTGGACCCACCGAAATCATCCAAACTCGCGCTACCGCAGACGATCTCTATCGCGATCGCGAGAGCGGCCCGCGGGAGGACAAATGGACCATCAAGGGAAATGCTGGTACCATTGGCGGTTCGGTCCGGCCGCGCAGAGGTGCGTTGCACCGTGCAATTGGAACGCCACGGATCAGGGAAACGACCTGGGGAGTCGTTGATGGCGGCCAGCGACACAAATCCAGCATCACGCCGCCTCTTCATCTTAGACAACAGCTCGAAGACGGAATTTTTAGTGGATACCGGGGCCGATTTGTGCGTTTTTCCGCGCCGCCTGCTAGGCGGATTGCGAGAAAGATCGGAGTACCAGCTGGCGGCGGCGAATGGGAGTGTAATTAACACCTACGGGACAGTGTCGTTAAACCTGCACCTCGGCCTACGACGGGATTTCGTGTGGCGATTCGTGGTTGCGGATGTTACAAAACCCATAATCGGGGTAGACTTTCTCGATCACTTCGATCTTATGGTGGACATCCGCAATCGTCGCCTCGTCGATCGGACCACGTCGTTAACGGTCCGCGGAACACGAGCCGAGGATGAAACGCCGTCGGTGAAGACAGTAGCAGGGACTACCGTTTACCACCAGCTCCTGATGCAGATGCCGGAACTTACACGGCCTAGCGGCACCCCGATGAGGACTACGCACCAAACGGTGCATTACATCGAGACAACCCCTGGACCACCCGTTTCCAGCAAGCCGCGGCGGCTTGCACCGGACCGGCTCAGGGCTGCCCAGAAGGAGTTCGACGCGATGGTGAAGATGGGCATCGCTTGTCCTTCGAAGAGCGCGTGGTCAGCACCCCTTCATATGGTTCCGAAGAAGGGCGAAGAAGCTTGGAGGCCTTGCGGTGACTATAGAGCGTTAAACGCACGGACAATTCCCGACCGATACCCCGTGCGTCACATTGAGGATTTTGCGCAACAACTGAGTGGCAAAAAGGTATTTTCCACAATAGATCTCGTCCGAGCTTATAATCAGATTCCGGTTGCGTCGGAAGACGTCGGAAAAACGGCCATTACAACGCCGTTCGGGCTTTTTGAATTCCCGTACATGTCGTTCGGGTTACGAAATGCCGCGCAAACATTTCAGCGCTTTATCGACGAAATTTTACGCGGTTTCGATTTTTGTTACGCGTATATAGACGACATTTTGGTCGCCTCAGAATCCCAAGCCGATCACCTGCGCCATTTAGAATTATTATTTAAACGATTAAAAGATTATGGCATTGTTGTTAATCCGAATAAATGCACGTTCGGACAGGAAGAAGTTAAATTTCTAGGCTATCGGGTAAATGAAAGCGGCACTCAACCTTTGCCCGGCAAGGTACAAGCCATAAAGTCATTTCCCCTTCCGAAAAACGCGAAGGATTTGAGGCAGTACTTGGGAATGCTTAATTTTTACCGCCGTTTTATCCCAGATGCCGCTCGCTTTCAAGCACCCTTGAACGACCTTCTAGCCGGCAATTTAAAGGGCAAGACCTCGATAGCCTGGACTTCGGAAGCGCGTCAGGCTTTCGAAAATACCAAAAATAGTTTAGCAAACGCAACCCTGCTTTCTCATCCTGCGGTCAACGCTCCATTGTCGGTTACCTGCGATGCTTCTGATTACACCGTAGGAGCTGTTTTACATCAGTGCGTCGGCAACGAACGACAACCATTAGCATTCTTTTCTAAGAAATTAGGATCTGCCGAAAAGAAGTATTCAGCTTACGACCGGGAACTACTTTCTATCTATTTAGCAATAAAACATTTCAAACATATGCTCGAAGGCAGACATTTCACGATTTTTACAGACCATAAACCCATAACTTTCGCTTTCAAACAGAAATTAGATAAATGCTCTCCTCGACAATTCCGATACCTAGATTACATTGCGCAATTCTCTACAGATATTCAACATATTTCCGGTAAAGACAACGTCGTTGCCGATGCACTGTCCAGAGTGGAAACGGTTAACCACTCGATTAATTTCGAAGAATTGGCAAAATCGCAAGCCCAGGATGAGGAGTTGCAGCGGTTGTTGAATAGCGAATCTAGCCTGCAATTACGCAAAGTCTCGTTGCCTGGCACGTCTTCCGAAATTTTTTGCGATATTTCGACTAAGAATGTAAGACCTTATGTCACCCCTCCTTTCCGACGTGCAGTTTTTAATATGTTACATGTATTATCACATCCAGGTATTAACGCGACGATCAAGCTCATAACGCAACGTTATGTTTGGCCGTCGATTAAAAGAGATGTTCGCACGTGGACACGTTGCTGTATACCGTGCCAAAGATCAAAAATTTCCCGTCATGTGACTGCACCATTGGCTACATTTGTTAAACCTTCTGCGCGATTCGAACACATTCATTTAGACATAGTAATTTTACCGGTGTCCGAAGGTTTCAGGTATTGTCTGACCTGTGTAGACAGATATACGCGGTGGCCGGAAGCCTTCCCCATGGTCGATCAGGAGGCCCAAACCGTAGCTCGAACCTTTTATGACGGTTGGGTAGCGCGGTTTGGTGCTCCCGTACGGATTACCACCGATCAGGGTAGGCAGTTCGAATCCAAATTATTTTTTGCGCTGAACAATTTAATTGGATCCACACGCCTTCGCACAACGGCGTATCACCCAGCGGCCAATGGGATGGTAGAGCGTTTTCACCGACAGCTCAAGTCGGCTATAAGGTGCCACGGATCCGACAAGTGGACAGAAATACTTCCGACGGTTCTACTCGGTATTCGTTCCGCCTGGAAAGAAGACCTCGGCGCTACCTCAGCGGAATTAGTTTATGGCGAGCCATTAAGATTACCGGGAGAGTTCTTGTCTTCGCATTCAGCGGAAGGCACAGAAAATGCTTCCGATTTTACTAATAGACTACGCAACCATTTTTCTAAATTGAGTCCCTCTAATGCATCACGCCATTCCGTTAATCGTACATTCGTTTTCAAAGATCTTAGCAGTTCAACACATGTTTTCATCCGAACAGATTCAGCCAAAACTATTTTACAACCCGCTTATGAAGGTCCATACGCCGTAGTGCGCCGAGGCGAAAAAACATTTACAATAAACATTAGAGGTAAGGAAATAAATATATCAATTGAAAGGCTAAAGCCTGCTTATATGCTAGCAGAAAACAGACCGGATCCCGTGAGCATAGAAAATCAGCCGGTCACACAAACAAACGTACCTGACAATGCGCCGGTTATACAGCAACGTGTTACGCGTTCAGGTAGACGCGTACGTTTTCCCGAGCGATTTCAAATTACGCGGTAGTACTTAAGGCTTGCGCATTATTATAATAAGTATCATATACCATTTATTTTTTTCCATCACTTTTATGTACTTTCATGTATTTTTAGGTATTACGTATTATATATTAAACTCCATGTAAATTCCTTTTTTTTTCAACTCTGTTCAAATACTGTAATGTAAATCTTAGTTAGGATAACGTATTTTATATAATAGAGTAAATGGTAGTGGTAATGTAGTCGGTCAATTTTTCGTAATTGTGCCAATTACTGGCAGGGGGGTAGTGTGGCGGCCAAGGCACCACATACGCCTTAGCCGTTCGAAGCCGCTACAATGTATGGTTGCACACGAGACGATGGTTGCACACGAGACGACCAGAGCCGCGTGAGCCGAAAAGCCGTTGTCGTCGTCTCTGACCGTCTTTTGTTTTTGAAGGCCTCTTGGTACGGTGGCGATGATCGTACCAGAGAGTCGAGCGTAACCCGCACCACGAGTCACGTCGTTGTACGACAGCAACAATAAAATTGTGCGGAACGGAACAGAGCGGAGTCATTATCTTCCCGATCCCACATATCTAATTGTATCTTATAAGGATATTTGATAAGATTAAAAATTTGTTTACTTGTAAAACTTTTCTATTTTTTTGATGACTGAATTGTGACAAATCGATAATAATTGCACGCGACAAGTGAATTTTACAACAGATTGCATTACTGCTTAGCACAAACAAGCATTTTGGAAATAGATTATGAAGATAGTGGCGCTCTGATTTTCATAAGTAAACAAATTTTGTATTTCATTAAATATTCTTGTAAGATAAAATTTGATCAAAAAATGTTACATACAAAAATTTGTCCTTTTTTCCGTAGAAGAAGTTTGAATAAGATAAGTTTGTATTTTGAAGAGATTTTATACATCAGAAAATTTTATCAATTTTATACTAATTCTGAGGATGTTGTATAAGCTTGAAGAAATTTTATGGTTTTTCCACCGTTGTTCTAGTAGCCTGGAACAGCCTTAACTAAGAGTTCCACAGAATTTCATAAAAATTTCGGGAAGAAAAGGCCGGTAGTTATTAGGTTAATAGCGACCCCGCGATCGTATCGGAAACGGGGAGCAAAAGTTCGTCGATCCATCCGCGACGGAGCGGATTCCCTGAGTTTCGGGGCGGGAGAGAGATTCGTCGGTCGTGTAACTAGGTGTAGTTACGAGGACGAAGGAATTTGCCGGGAAGTAGCTCGAAATTATCACTAATTCCCTGGGTAATCTTTCGCCGGGTAGTTCGGGCGAAGTTTTGTAATAGTTGGAAAGTTAGGCTCTTCCCGCGTCGCAAGGTATTGGCACTTTGTCGGGGACACCGCGGATGCCGGAAGTTACTCCCGACATTGTGAATCAATAACCCGAAGAAACATTCTTTTCCCTCGTCACGAACGAAATTTAATGGCTCCGTTCTTCTTGTTCTTCCTCTCCTTGCCGTTACCGTGAAGCGAAGCGATTCATCTTCGAGGCATCACTTTCACGGAGTTTGCGTCCATCCTATCCGCAACAACTGTATTATCGTTATATTCGAGGTCAAATATTGAGGTCAGAATATATCGGATACACCAGAAAGTTGATTCAAGGGGAAGTCTCGGTATGGAACTTTCAAAATTCTAAAGATTAACATAGTTATAGGTAAATATATTTTAAGTGGATTTTTCATCGAAACCTTAACACATTTTTCACGAAACATTGTTCTTCAAACTGGTGCGACAAATATTTCAAGAACTAATTAATCAAATTCAATGAATCTTTTTTTAAATTATATTTAGATTATACTGATACAAATATTTGCATAAAATAAAAAATTGCATTACTTTTGATGTGTTCAAAGGATGCAGAATAGGATGTCAAAACCATAGATTGATATCTTCTTCAGTTTGTTATAAAAAAAAAACTGAAAAATGACCTTTCTGTAGCCTTTCAGACCGAAACCTCCCCGTAAGCGAGAACTGCAACTTCTTGATCTCAGAAAAAATTAGCAAAAATAACGAGAAATTCGGCGCAGAAAATTTAAATATGTTCTTTCATAAACAATTGTTAACAATCGCATAAAATACACATTGTCAATTGTTTTCGATATATTTCCTCGCATAACAGACGTTATTGACCCCGATTTAAAATCAGATGTCAGAAGGTTTCCAATCCGTTTTAACAAACTTTCCTCTGTTTTTACAATTTTACAAATATAGTTTCCCGCAATTCCGATGTTTATTATATTTCTGGCGAGGAGCTAAGTCAATACAAAGTATTTTTCATCGCCGTGGGAAGATACATTGGAACAAAACGGCGCGGAATCCTTCTCTGTGGAATCAATCTGTGGCCATCGACCACAATGGACCAGCAGGAAAATCGTGCCCGAAGTAGGCTGCGCTACCCTCGTTCCTGGATTCGATCATAAAATTGCATTAAAAGGCACTCTGGCCAGGGGACTCGATTTTCTGGCACAAATGACAGCACTCCGCCGTCGTTCTTCGTCCGCCGCTGCTATTAGCCCTGCTAATTTTCAATTACCCGTCTCGCCGAACGATATTTGCAAGCCGCGGTCTATCTCGAACGCCCACCTGCAACAATTTACAGGGCTAATGTGTCTCAGAGGGTAAAAAAAGGAACGGAACGGCGAATATTTAGCGCGTTCCTGTACAAATCTTGCCTTGGAAAACCGTATAAAAATTCTACAATTATCATTTAGACACGCATTTCTTATTTATCAAATTACTAACTATAAGTTTCAATCAAGCATTAGTTTAACAATTTAAAAGAAGGAATTGATATTTTTGTATTTAGTGTAACATTCTGAGAAACAGAAAATTATCATTCGTACGAAAAGAAAGATACAAAGACACAAAGGAAAAATATAAGTTTACTTAGATATGTATAAAGGCGGAAGTAAATTTATGGAAACAGATACCGAAATTCTTTTAAATAGCATAAAGGAACATAAATACGCAGACAACGCTAGATTTACGAACTATATTTTCATAGATAGATGAATATAAAAATGGTTATTTGCTAAATTTAAATAACTTCGAGTTATTAGAATTCTTAAAATTAATAAAATGTCGTGACAACAGTTACGTTATTACATATATTTAAATTTAACATAAATTTTTAACAAATAATATTTACGAGTTCTAAACATTATACATGGAATGAGCATCCGTCAAAATGAGTTTTATAAAACTTTAAAAGTATCGACTAAAAAGACAATTAAATAAACTTACATCTTAGGAACACTTGCAGTACTTATACTACAATATATATTAATCGAAATATGATTGAATTGTTGTCCAAATAAGAATTCCATTTCTAGTTAATAGACACACGTCAAGATGGTACAAATAAATTCATATGATATCCAGAAATATCATTCGATTTTTGAACGCGTAACTTACATATGGAAGATTTTAACAAACATTCTCGTAATTCCCCGATTTTATGAATTTTATTTTCATATCACGGCGTAGAGAAAATCTGCGACCAGCCAGACGGGAGCGTTGTCGATCGATTAAAAAATAATTCCCCGCCGGATTTATGTATCAATTACTTCGTGGCACTGATCCTCCGATAGGTATTGTAATACCGGTATTATACTAATTACGTACAAGTATTTTCTGCACGCGAAACACGCGACGCGTTCGTTGTAATATCAAAAGCTGCCGTTCACCGCGATAAGTCGTGCGAGTTGCGTCGATCGAAATTCGACAATTATTTTTTTTCTTCTTCTTCCAGATCTAAGCTATTACTTTATCTAATCAATATTAAATGTGCCAGCTGCAGTAACTGTAAAGAATTCCGTAATATTTCTTACGTAATCCTTGGATATTAAAATCATACAATAATGATTCTTAAGATGAACATCGCTCCGAGGTTAGCATGTTCATCTTTCGTACAACGGAGATGAAATTCGACACCAGAAGATATTTATACATGTATCGTTTTTTTAAAAATGTCTTTCCCCAATCGGGAGGGATAAAAATGTTCAATTTAAGAATCACATGTTCATTTTAAGAATCATTACTGTATTTGGTTCGATATCTCTTCGTGTTTTCTGATCAAATCTTTTAGCCGTAGACAGTATTATCTTTCCTTTGTTGCTGATAGTACTATTATGAATTGACAAATAGAAATCTTGCGTTATATTAAATATATTAGTTTTCTTGTGAAGAAGATAGAGATACGTGGTTCAGCCTGAAATCCAAGCAATAGTTAAGTTCTTATCAGATTTGGTGTAATTTTTCTGTATCCTTTACATGTCTTTGTGTTGACTTCTTTCGTCCAAGAAGATAATTAAGTTACCAAGGTGTCGTGCGTAGGATATAATTTCTGAGCATTTTATCACGACCCGTACAAGAATTTCGTTCAGAAACAAGACACCGGTTCCCAGGGAACGATTCGGAAGCGTCTCGTCAGCGTTTGTTCATTAACCGAAGTTTGTTAGCGCGAAAGTGCGTCGACGGGAAAGGATCCCCCGTCGGTTCTTTCGTCCCCCGAAATTTCCACGCAGGCGTGTTATCGCGTCGCAACGAACCAACGAGGGTTAACCTAATTATTTAGCTGCCAAACTCCTCGACTATCGCCCTGGGTAACCGGCGTTACTATTCCGCTCGAACGGCGCTCGGAGGACACGGAACGAGAAAGAACAGAAGGCAGAATGGCTGAAAGGGAGAGAAAAAGACGACTTGGATGATAGAGCAAGGGGGGAAACCGTGAATCCCTATAAGAGCGAGATAAAGACATAGATCTCTGACCTCTCTGGGTATCTCGTGGTGGGCTATCTCGTTTCCGCCACGAACCGGGCAATAAACTCTTATGAGCTGGACTAGTAAATTCAGAGTAGCGAGTGAATCGTTGAGCTGTGGAAAGAGTATGTGGTGGGCTGCTGTAGGCAGAGGTACGCGAGATAGCAGGAGGAATGAAAAGGAAAGGAGAGGGCTTCGTCCTGGACCTGCTAGTGGTCGAATAATATTTTTAATAGATTCAATTATTACTATAAAATTGATTAATAATAGTACAGAATATTTTAGAGGTCATTTTACTTTAATTTGTATAGTTGAATATATTTAAGAATTAGTAAAGTAACCAGGAGTGTATACATATATAGGTATTGGTGGTCGGTCGAGTACTTGTGAGAGAGATCAGGTTGAACGTAGCCCTCTGCTGGTAAGCGTGGGAACTGTTGCGACAATGTATTTTATTGCTTCTGACAAAACCCAAGAATTATTTGATTACCTGGAATCTAATTTCTAGATTCTGGATATTTATGCATTTATGGGGAATTTAAATTATCGAAAGACTACAGAATGCACTTAATATGCAAAACTATAAGCAATACTTAAAATAAGATACGAATTATTATATTTACGGGGCAATAATTATCATAAAAATAACGATAAAAACATAACGGATACTTGGAAGTATGGCTTGTGCAAGAAACTTTTAGTTCACTCGTTCAACATAAAGGAATTAGGTGCGAAAGAAATTGAAAGTTATCGAGAGGCTACTATTTGTTACAAAAAAAATCGACCAGGAATCTCGTGCTCCATAAATTCAATAGATCGAATGTAAAGGAGAATAGGTTCGACGTGAAGCATTCATCAGAATTATTCGTTGTACGACGGCGTTGGATAGAAAGTAAATATAAATTATGAAAAAACATACTCGTTGGCTAAAGAAATACTCATAAAATCGGCTTAGCACTTAACGTGCTAAAACGATGTCTGATTGCCGTCGATAAAAATACGAAACAATAGTCCTTGTCTAGGTTTCACTTACAGGTCTGGAAATCATAAACTTTCTACCGCCTCCACTCGCTTCACCGTTGTTCTCTAATAATAATAGACTTCGAGGCTAACACTATTGAATCTTAAGCAATTGCATTGGTCCGAAACATAGTAATAGTTTCGTACTCATACCTCAGTCCATAAATCCATACTGAAAATGAATTCTACCTTAAATTACTTATAACTATTACTAAATGTATTCGGTAAATCAAAATAAGTGACAATGGTACAGTCTTAAAAATCAACGCAAGAAGTAACTATTAATTATTAATTTAAAATAACAAAGCATTAACACCTTCTCGTACGATTTAATTATAAGTAAATTTTCATATGTATATTATGTAATTATTTAAAACATCATCACATGTGTAATCACAAAAGAGACAAATTTATTTTACAAATAATAAAACGTAAAAATGTTTAAATTCTAGTCAGACTCTTTATTGTGCGATAAGGGGATAATGATTATATATAAAAAAATATACTTTATTTAGTCACAAAGAACAAATTCCTATGCTAGTGGACCCATGCTCAGTGTTTAAATATAAAATATTAATTAATTTGATTTGTCCTAAAAATCTTTAACAATCATATATGCGAGACGTACCTTATTTGGTCATAAAGCAAAAATTCTACACAACTGTTAACTATTTTGAAAGGAAATAAATTAAATAAAGTTTCGTACCTTAAAACAGAATATTAAGTTAAAGCTATTCTCTCCGTAGTCTGCATGGGCTGTAAGCCATTAATCTGGCCAAAATCTGGTTAATGTTAGACCGCGATTCACCCTTCCCATCTAATTTATTGTCAGACAAAATGGTAACTCTAAGGAGTGTCTGACAAAGCGCAGGTTCCTTTATACCACAGACTCTATAAGTTATCCATCCCACGAGGAGAGTGGAAGATTAAATTCTAGTCTCTTAGAATCCTTACAGCGCGCCAGTATTCATAGACCGGAACAGTTCGAATCCATTTTGCAGGGAGAAAAAGATTCAAACTCCCCGGATCGCCTGCTCGGAGCTGAATCATTCTTTCATCAGACAATTTATTCAATCAATTTATCTATTTAGTCTTCCCAGACGCGATATTTAGTGCGCGTAGCGTCACAGTTATGGCCTAAGCTCGTGATTAACATCTCGTTTTCGCATCTCTGCATATTTGTTCGTGCACGCACATGCGCCATGACGTACGAGGATCAGGTGTTGCAGACGTGAATTCACTTTATATGGATGCGTGGGTCCTGCCTGAACAATTATTGATTGAATATTCCTAAGGAATGTCGGAGACCCTCTCCCAAAGGTACGGTCCATCGACCGTAATAACTTCAGGGATTTCCCGGCAGAGCAGACCCGAAATTTACGATAATCAGTCGTAGCAATTTTCGGGACCGCGTCGTCCGTAGAAAATTTCGTGGCACGTAAGGTCCTTCTCCCATCAGGGCATCGCGATTGAAAAAATTATCAGTTGACACAAAAAATGAGCAGGTCTCACTGGTGAATAAAGAATCAAAACTTTAGATTCATTCGTAAATTAGCTTTTGGATGTCGATTAAAAAAATCCATTAAAGAACTATAATTTATAAATAAATTTATGGTTGAAACCCATCTGGAAGTTAGTTTACGAGTGGATCTAAATGTTGTATTTGTTATTCAAGAATAAAATTTGTCCAACTCTGTTTCTATAACACCTTAATCTCCACACACTGTGTCGACGTACTCGAAATGAGACTTATTAGGTCTCTTATGCAGGAAGTTTTGATAGGGGTGGTGCAAATGTCAATATGGTTATTCTTCGTGAGAAAACGAAGCGAAAACGTAGTATAAATTTTTTCCATACGAGGCTTTGTTTTTGAGAAAATTAAATTTGAAAATTCGCGGAGCGAATGCATGTGACTTGCCAAGCGCGTTCGACCAATATTGGATATTTCTACTTATTTTAGACTTTAATGAGCATTGATGTTACTATAATTGATTTTTTCTCAGCAGCCTTGAATTAGGTAGGAGGTAGTAAGGACAATGAAAAACTGATAAGCATCTCGTTACAATAAATAGAAAAATCAAGTAAAAAAATCAAGCAATTGTCAGACATATTCGCTAAATCGTACTGCGTACCTTATGAATTTTCAAACTCAAATTACTTAAAAACAGAGTGTTGTATCAAAGAACTTCATTCTACATTTTTTATTCACTTTTTAATGTAGAATAACCGTACTGCTGTTTGCAATAACAATTGTTACAATTACACCCTGTATTACACATCGATTCTTTAATTTGATAAACAATATTTTTGGATACTGTTTTGTTTCTACTAAAGATATATTTTTAAATATCATTTCACTATAAATATATCTTTACTAGTACACAAACTTTTAATACATTGATATAACAAAAAAAAAGGCCGAAACGCCTTTAACGTAACAGTAATAATTACGAAGGGTAAAGAGCAATTGGGAGATAATAGGTAGTTAATAAGATATATTTACCTGAAAATATATACTGTTATGTATGGCTAAAACGCAATTTTGAGAAAACTAACAAAAAATTTATAATTTCTATTACTATATATAGTGGAACGGAGTAAGTGATTTAACATAGCAGGGCGTGAATCTAAATGTAAAAATAGGTCAAAAAAATAAGGGTCGTATTTCTCTCGTTCGAAACTTTGTATTCGAGGTAATTTAATTTGAAAATTCACCCAGTTTGCCTGCAGTGGAGTACGATTTCTCTGGCGCATCTGTCCATTAATCCCTATTTCTACTTAAATTGACGTTCCAATCGTACTCCATTGCACGCATATCTCATAAACTTTGAGAGTTCATTTTCTCGAAAACAAAACCATGAACAAAAAAATGTTATTCTTACTTTTTCACTTATTTTTATATACAGATTCTGCTTCACTTTGAATAACTATAAGTACACAGTATCTGTAGCACGGGAGGTTACGTCTTCTACGCGATGAATTCAAATCATTGCACAGAGTGTCTGTAGAATATGAATTATAGAAACTTACAAGACAAATAAATTACAATTTAAAATTTCCTACGTTATCAGTTTCGCTGATTTCAACTAATTTTATTTTCGAGAAGTATTTTTACACGACTATAAAGATAAATTTAATTTCTAAAAAATCGCAAATATTGCCTGCTTTCTGTGAGACACGGGAAACAAATAGCACCGGGGAAAATGGGGCGCGATTAACCCCGCGTTCTTAGAGCGTTGCAATTCTTCTTCCGTTCGGGGCTAGACTCGCTTATTGGAGCTCGCAAACGAGCACCAGAACCCTCCGCATTTAATAGTCCCGACGTTTGTTATCCTTTTATGCATTCGCTATCGATCGGCATTAACGAGGAAACTCGAGCGGTCGACTGACGCACGAAGGAAAGAATAAAAGGATGCAAACCTGGGGTAGAGGTTCTCGTAGCTTGGAAATTTCAAGCTGCGTGGCCAGCCTCGGCCCATCCCGCTCGCTGGTTATGAAGTTGGAAGTCGAAGCTGCGCAGCTGGCGCCACATGGCTCTTCCCTGCCCTCCTCCTGCGCTCCGCGCTGCCCAACTTTCCTCATTTGCCATAATCTATGACCCCCCATTAAGGAGGGGGCCTAGCGGCGGCTTACTAAGGACCAGGTAACACGGATCTGTGCAAGATGTCTCCGGTAACAACGAAGAAATTAGCGGAAACTCGAATTGCGCGGTCTCCCGGTTGCAATCGGCAGCTTCCGCGAAGAGATAAGAGATAGAACTGCACACGGGGTCCACGAATGCAACAAATGGAGCACGTTTCGTGAGTTTCCGATCGTTCGGATTCGTGGATTAGCTTTAGAAATTTATCACCGTCGGAGATTCGATCTTCGCGAGATCGTAATGTTGGCACGTATTTCGCGATGCGGACGTCATTTTGATATTGGTTCCCGGGTTATGGCCATCTTTATATCCCAGTAATTCTTTAACGCGTCGACTGGCATATTATGCATATCGTATCGACTCGTCTGTCCCTGCATTTTTGTATATTTATATATTTGTTTAACTTATATAGTTGTCAATTTTAACAAAAGCCAGCCATTGTCCGAGGAATTTAAAGGTACAAAAATTTATTTGTTTTACAAGCGGACAATGGAACAAAATACAAATGGTACTCTCACACAACAAACCAGCCAATAAATCTCTTCTGGTTTCTTATTGCTAGATATATATCGGATAGTTCGTTCTAAATCGTTGACCGTAACTTTAATTGGTTCTTCAGGTGAATATCCGTCTTCTGAGATCTCAATTATGTATTTCCACCTACAAGGTATCAAATACGACCAAGACAGTCAACCAGATTCAATTGAATAACTTTCAACGCTAGGTCATATTTCTGGAAATCTGCAAATCTTAAATTATTTTAATTAATTTAATAAATCGTTCCCGTATTTTTTGATTTGATCGTATGCTGTTCAACAATTTTTGTTAATTCAGTAAACATCGTAAACTGAGTAAAGAATTTATTATTCCCTGGCAAAGAATGTAAAAGAATACTTGATAATCTAAAAACCAGTCTATTCCACGCCCGTGGAGTAAGAAAACCCCCATGATTCGTTCGAAGAAGAATCAGATTCAGCCATTACCATAAATTACAAAGCACTTTGCGGTAACTCAGCTCACACTTCATGGTATGCAAATTAACGACAAATCACGAGCCCCTCAGCCATCGAATTCAATATCTCCTTATCCCTCGCTGAATTAAACAAAAATAAAATTTAACATAGAATAAGTCAAAAACTGTTTTGAATAACCGAAATCCTCTCTCAAAATTATCTAACGTTAATTTGTTCTTCGATGCTTCTTCCTCGGAGACGTTCAATTTGCGAATCACGTCTGGAGTTCATTTTACGAATCATCGCTGTATTCGCTTCTCGTTCGACAATCTTGATCGCCTTCGCGCAAGCTCCCCCTCGCTGTCAAAACAGCTTCCACGGAAAAAGGCAGAGGAGAAGATATATATCCGCGGGTATTCTTTATGCTCGTAGGAAGTACAAAATACGTCGATTACCAAGGTGTGGTTCGTGGAAGTTATTTCTCTCGGCGATGGGGCGCAAGTGCGGGCCAAGATCCTGACGCGTTATAATAAGACACGCACACCGTGCGGCCGGCTCCGTACGTTCACGCGGATAATGTAATAATGTCTATGCGAGCCTTCACGCTTCTAAGCACCCGTACAAAGGCCACGTACTAGCGCGGCAGTACGTTCCTCCATCACGACCATCTCTGTTCCAGCGTCGGGGCACGGTCGTGCTCTCCGCGCGTTCTCAGACGCAACGAGGTGCGTTCACCACGCTATATGCCGCATGCCGATATGGCCATTAGCCCGCGATTTCCACGAGATCCTATATTGATATACGCCTAATAGATACCGTCCGCTACCGCTTACCTCGCGTGAGTTGCACGCAAATTGCCAACTCCTTCAGTCATCTTCCACCAACGAAATGAGGGATATACTTCGACCCATACGATCTTCATACATTTTTCTCAGTTTTATCAATGGTTTCCAAAACGAGACGATTAACCGATCTACACCGATCTTAATAAAAAAAATTTGTAAGATTATATGTACAATAATTGTAACCGGAATTATAGTTGTAGACAGTCGGTCAGTTGTGAGAAGCATAAGTAGAAAGTTTGGGAAAATAGTGTAGGTTATTCGAGTAATGAGAGTTCCAATTTTAATTGTGACGTAGTTACAAGTTTAGGAAAGTGATAAAAAATTTGACTGAAACTTGCTTAAGAAAGTTTTTTGATTGTTGTATACGTGGACTCGTAAGCTTGCAAAGTTTGAGTACTGACATACCCCTTGTCAGTGTTTCCTAAATCTTCCTGGGTTAGATTCCATCTATTTGTCCCAACTCATCCCTTACTTATCCCCTAGTATAATAGTCAACCATGCTCTGAAAAATAGAAATCGAATCGAAAAAGCCTAAAATTAAATAGAATTAAAGAGGTTTAAAGAATTATTGAAATTCGTATCTCATAAAATTCTTGTCTTTCAGTAATGAATAATAAAATTGTGTTAACTGAAAATAACGCGTTTCAAACTGAAACATTTTCTATTATATAATTTTCTAAATATTTAAACTATGGATGTGTCCGATCACTGCAGTAACCGGTAGCCATTTTGGTACTTTCGATCCCCAAATTTCGTTTTCTCGTTTCGATGCAAGTCGCTGGGAACGCAGGGCAATCAGCAAAGGGGTGCATTATTCGGTCACAGCGTCGTCGACGGGGGAAACGCGTTAGAGGCGTTATCGATATTTTAAAAATTCCTTTTAGGAACGGAAACTTCCGGCTCGTTCGCCGCTGCGCAACGCTATAAATCTCGGTCGACTTGGCGGTGAAATTGCACGCTTTACATCTCGCGCCGGTAAGTGGAAATTGGTTCTTCCATTCCGACATCTCCGAAACTACCAACTTTAATCTCGCGCCAAAATCGATGTAGCCTTTGCCATCCGGATAGCGACGGGGGCACCATTGATTTACTTCGCGAGCGACAGGTTTACTACTTCGATGTGTACAAACGCACCTGCATGAATAAAATCCGGATCGTACGACTCGCCCGGGATTGATTCGAATTCTCGCGGAGAAATCAACCGTTCCTAGGGAAACGGGGAATGTATAACATTCCGAGATCTCGAGATTGGATTCTTCTTCTTCGTACGTTTTCCTTTTATCCTTGCCGGGGGAACAAATTCACTCAAAAGTCGGCAGCCGGTTCGCGCGGTACGTTGATTATTGCAAACGCGCCCCGAAATTCTGCACCGACAGTTCCTACAACGATCTCGTTGCTCGAATTGAACACACTTTACCCACAAAATTAGACGCCTTCTCGCCATTACTCTTCGAACAGTAGTTTTCTTCGTTTAAGAAAATTTTTCAAAACAAATTTCATACCATCTTTGTTAAGAGAAAAATACTCTTAACCCTGAAGCATATCTTAGAGTAGAATTTATCTGAAGAAGAAACTGTTCATTAACATTTCATATATTTTTCTTTATTTCTATTTACTACTTTTTTTTACAATTTTTATTTCGTCTTAAACAGAAAACTTAAACGAAAAGAATAAAGTAAAATAAATTATGTGCTATAATAGGATAGAAATAAAATAATTTTTTTGCGAGATACAGGTTCCCACGGATACTGCAAAATTATTTAAAAATTGCTGGAATTTAAGATTAGCCAACGCAGAAGCTCAACTTGAATCCAATTGAAAATTTATGGGCTAATTTAAAAGAAAATCTGAATAGCACTTCATCGATACCCATAACCTTTGGAATAGGTCATGAAAGAATGGCATGAACTCAGCCCCGATTATTGTAAAAGATTAACAGAGAGTATGCCACAGCGAACGAATGCATTGAAAGCAAAAGGCCTCTGGCCAAAATATTGAAGTATGGTTATATGCTCGGGAACCGAGTACAATTGATCTGTAATATAAAGATTAGAATTGTGAGCAAGCATGACATGGCCATAAAATTTATATTCCTACACGATTTAACTATTTATATTGTTACTAGTTTAATTTATATTGTTCCAAACATTTCACAAAGTACGTTCAATTTTGCTTACTACTCTACATAACAGACAAACATGTTCCTAAAACGAAATATTCGTTTGTTCTGTTGTTCTTTGTCTCGATGTAATCGAATCGTGTTCGAAAATGACATACATCCAATCATGGAGAATCGATTGGCAAGCGGTGATGGAGACGATTCGGATTCCAAAGTATCGGGGTCAATTTCTTAAATAGAGGTGAAGCAGAGACACGTAAGAAAGTAGAACACAGAAGTGAAGAACACCGAATGTGTACCAATTTAATCAAGTAAATTGTGAAGAACTAACTAACACGGTTTGGATTCCGGTGCATGGAGGTCAGTTTCCAAGACACGGTCGAAGTAGAGCCATACAACAAATTTCAGAATATACGATGCACTTCGATGTTTGTCCAATCAACAGGAATCGATTGACAGGATACGGTCGAAGGAATTTTCAATTCAAAGAATTTTTGTTTAGCTTTTAAATACTGACAGAATTCTTTTCTACTCTATAAAACTTGATCTCATAATTGCTTTTTAACTTAAATAAAAATAAGACAGAAATCAAAGTTAATGGTATTTAATGCACACCAAGTGGTCTGCCAAATCAATAGGAATCAGTGGACAGGACAGAGTTTTAATAAAAAAAGAATTTGCATTTAGTGTGTTCCACGTAATTGGCTCGAGTCATAAAACAGTAGAAAGTAGAATAAAACTTCGGCAGGGAAAATTAAATGATTTTAAGGCATCTATCATCTGCTGTATGTGATGATTCCGTAAGTGAAAAGAAATAGATCATCTCTGATTTTAAAAATAGTATTACATAGTTTCTTCATAAGGTACTTGGGGTTTTTAAATTATTTGAAGAAAAAACTGTCAAGCCTAGATTCAAATAAAAAATACAATATTGAAAAAATGTTGAAATAAAATAAAACTATGATAAACTTAAAAAAACAGTAAAATTTTTATACAGGCTGTCTCCAGGTTAAACGATCAAACTCGATAGATAAATATAGGATTTCGAAAATTTTTATTGTTCTTGTGGGTCTAAAATCGTACTTTAAATTTGACATTTCCAACCAGGAACATCTTGAGTAGTGTTTTAGCGATATTACTCGGCCTAATGGCGTGAAACGCTCTGTATATAAAATAGAATCGAGAACCAGAGGCACTCGTCAAAGTCAGGAGTACACAACGCGAAATCACTGCTCGTCCAATCAACAGTGGTCAACGGACAGCGGGGGCGGTGAAAACAGTTTCGATTCGAAAATAGCAGGGGGTCAGGTTTTAAAAAGCAAATGGAGCGGAAGAACGTAACGCGTCGATGACGAACAGTCGTCACCGGTCTATCGATAATTCATACGTGTCTCCGGCGAAATTGGCCGACAATCCGTCGTGACTTCTCGTCCGAGCGATCACGTCGACGTTGTCGCCGATTGACACGGGGCACGATACTGCGATTCAACAGCCACGCTTCCACGATCGTGCTGCAATTTTTGTCTTGTCCAATCGAGATGCCAATTTCATCTGGCTCGGAGTGATTGGCTCTCTGTCCAGCGATCAGAGAAGTCGCGGGATTTTCACGTGAACTCTCTGTTTTTCTCCTGACCACATGTCACTGTCAGGGCCACTCTCGCGAGACCCGACGATACGGCACTAGCAGCCATTGACCGTGACGGATGAAATACGAAATTGGTCAATGATATGCGCCGACGACGATGAAGAAACACCACCAGGGGTTGGACAATCTCGACAATCCCTCGGAACAACGCATCTCGAGATTAGAGAGGAATTCTCGATGCAGCAACAACGTCTACGTTGTATGTAGGGTGCAAGGAAATTAGTTGTCGTTATAGTGGAATTCTATATCTTCTGATCAGCGGAGATCCTATAAAAGATCAAGGTTATTGTCGTGTACGAATTTTCCATCGACGTTGTTCGGAAAGTTAAACCCGTACTTCGCACGCCGACTTAACTTTGTGCGAATATTTTATGTTTGAAAGTGGACTGTATTTAAACTTATGATGGATATGCAATGCGGTGACTCGAAAAAATGAATACTTGTCGGTTTGTTGATGCTCCGCAAAATTCTTGTTGAATCCTTTATTTCTGAGCGAGCGTCGCTCTTTATACAGTTCTATTTGGGCGGTTACTAATTTGCGAAAAACACTGATAGGTTACAAGATTTTGTAAGGCGTGAACGGCCAGCCCCTACAAGAAGAGGTGGTGTGGGTGTGACCAAAATTTTCTGTATTTGGCTGTGTCGGTGGTCGCGCGAAAGTGCTATTGTATCCTTGAAAGTTGACCGTGGCGTGCAATAAAACTAGACTCCTAATTGCTGGAAAAAACGTTTGTAACGGGCTTGACGCACAACTGCTAGACATCTGGTGCGCAGGTATGGAAAGAACAAATTTTGTTATATGACGGTATTTACAAGGCTCTTTCTGAGTTGGGCTCGTTTGTTATTTGACGGTCATACGGAGGGCTCGCGACGCGACAGTTATCTATTAATCCTGACCTGAAAAAAACTAGGTTAAACTCAACTCTTTTAAAAATGATGAGAAAACACTGTACTGGAATTTACAATGAAAAAACAAGGACCATGTGCAGTCTTATAGTGATTACAAAATTGAAATTATGAGAGACTGGGACAAGAGTTCCTGAGGAATAGATGCGAAATGGCCAGATGAATATAGAACACCAAGCACAATACAGAAAAAAAGACAGTCTTAAACAAAATCGTGTTTAAAATTCCAAATTGGACCCAGATGTAGACCTAGGTTTTATAGGAATTTGCAGGACGAATAAACTCAGAATGAATGAAGAAGAAGACAGTGGGAAGTTTGTCTAATAATGGAGATGAATGAACAACAAGTAGGTTACTTTTGTAGGTTTGGAGTTAGATAGTGAGACGTGGACCAGCATTGCATACGTCATCGGCATGCTGAACAGTAATTACAGACGTAAAGGAGGACAGCAACACAGGTAAATAATAGAGGACCAAGGACAGAGCCCTCGGGAATCATCGCGCGTGACAAGCCATCATGACGACATACGTGAACCGTCAACGTTGACCATTGAAGTTCAGACGCGGCAGTAAGAGCAGGCACGGTTACAGAATACGGCACCAGTAGTTGAATCTGTCACAGATGTCTTCTTCATCAAATCGTGATAGCTAGTTCCGATTGTCATCGTCGAGCAGCCATTTCAAAACTTATAAATGAACATTGCGAATTATTAAACGTCGATTTTAATAAAACGCTTCAGAAATATTCCATGCTTTCATTTAAAAATCATGATGAATTTTATCGCTGATACTTTCCAAGAGAGAGACCACCCTTTATATAAGGTGCCAAAGAAGTTTAAAAAAAAAATCGACGAAGGATAAGTGCAAAAATTTTTCGACAAAATTAAAAAATTTTAAATCATTCTGAAAAAATGATTGTTAGTTGCGGTGGTCAATCACAATCATTTTTGGTGAATACACATATTCTCGAAATACTGCTTACTTTCGAGAAAAAAATTCATTACCGAAAATATAATGTCTGGCCAGAAATTTTATGCTCGTATATAAACAATCATAACTTATGAATGGATTGGAGGACTTTAATGTTTCAAAATGCAAACAACGCGTAATTTGGTGAAGAATATTGAGAAGTTCCATACATGTTCGAGAAGTTGTTCCTTAACCACGTAAAGTGAGAAAAATCCCATAAAAATGGTCCAATTTTCAAACGTCCATAACTCCTGCAATAGTGAGTGCATTCCAATGAAATTTATTTATGAAGTAGAGCTCATGGATACCTACAAATAATAGCAAACATAATTTCTGGACGGATTGAAGGATTTCAATATTTCAAAATGGAAATAAGAAATGTGATGGAAGTAAACATAATAACTATATATGTTAAGTCCAAAGGCGAGGTGTAACTAATATTCTTAACCTAACTTTAAAAATGAATGATGAGGAATATTTCATCCTAGATTAGGGTTGTAAGAGAAGTTAGAAACAGAATCGACAAAGGTTAGGGATAACTTCAAACTGTTCGACGATCCAAGTTTCCCTGTCGAACGCGATCGTATCGTGTGGCGTAAAGTCTGCGAAGGAGAGGGCGGGGTAGTGACTTCGCGGGCAACTAGAGCTGCCACATAACTTTTCTAATAAGGACGTACGACGAGAACCGGGGGTCGCGTATGGTGGAAAAGTGTACAGACGTGCGCGAACAAAGCGACAGATGCCCGAAGGAATTGTAAAATATGGTTTACGACTGTGCTGCAATGCAGGTCTCTGAGGTGGAAGAGCCAGGCAAGGGATTCACCTTCTCTTCTTCGAATCGATCGATAGGTCGGATCGACTGTGCGGCGGTGGCCGCGTCTCTCGATTCTCCGAGGAAAAGGATTTCAGAACGGTAGTACGGGGCAACGGAGTTGTGACGCCGGGACGAAATTCGAAATCTCCTCGGGCAGATTGCCTCGGGGCGCGAAGTTCTCTTTAACTCCCGCCGTACAAAGAACCGCGTTTGCCCGACGAAAGTGTCGCGATGAAAAGTCGCGAAAACGTCTCGAATCAACGTGTCGCGGGGCAATCGACGCGCCCGCCGAGCAACCGTTTTCAGCGCGCTCACGATTCCTTCGGGCGATTTCAGATCGCCCGAACTACCGATTGCCCGGAATCATTTTTACCTTCGATTTGGCTCCCGTTTATCAACACCGACCGCCTCGACACGGATTGCCACACGTCTGGCAGCGAAACTCGACTTTGGGAATGCAAAGATTCTCGAAAATGGCAGAGATAATCAGTAGGTACTCTTAACCCCTTAACGTACGACTTAATTCGATTAAATTTATTCGTACAAGGAATGGCCACGAAAAAGAATAGATTTGTTTTACGAATATCTCGTGAATGTTAAAATGTGTTGATTTTAATATATAAGACTTAATTACGAGTGAGTAACCTGATGATTGTAAAACTTGACATCAAGAACTTGTCACGAGTCAGACTCGTCATTGTAGGGTAAGGGGTTAATACATTCGCTGCCAGATCAAAATCGTATAATATTCTACATAAGCAAAACTTTGATTTCAGACTTATTTTTGTAACCTTGTTAAAATTCACTCAACCTGAGAATTAATTTTTCTAATCCACGTGATTCGTAAATTGAACACTTTTATGCCTCTCAACTTGGGGAATGCTCTTTAGAGCCCAGTGAACCGTGAAACATAATACAAAATCGAAATTCGGCTCCACTGTACGAAACATGAACACGCCAACTACAGAGCGATGTTCATTTTAAGAATCATTACTGTAGAACGCGACAGCGTCCAGTTCGGGGGCGGAAGAGAACACATTACGATGGAAACGTACATTTCTACTACGAAGCACGCATCTTCGTTCCTGCCATACATTCTCTGGCCACTCCTACGACCTTAATTTACCTCGGAAACAATGGGTACACGGCGAGATAGAATCAAGCCCAGCATATCATCCGCGACTATCCAGCACGGCCTGTCAGGCTACGAAAGAATAAACTGTACATTCTGTCTAGAATTTTCTTTCCTAACGAAACACAGCTGTCCCCGTCGCGGAAACACTTTGTTCGACGATTCGCGGTTGACGTTAATAGCAAGATCCCGAGATCCTTCTTGGGTGGCGAGGAGAGGGGATGGCTGAACAGACGTCTCACGGTGAAACGCGTCCAACTCTTCCGCGCTTGCTGCGCAGCTTCAATTAAGGAGACTTCCAATTATCCGTTACTTAAACGAGGTCTTCCCTCCGTTTTGTCCTTCGACGCAGCTTTAGATAGAAACGTCGACGAAATAACGGCCGCGAAGGGGTGGGGAGGCGCAGAAATTCTAAGATAATGATACGTTTCCAATTTCTGCGCAACGAGTATCTCGCTGCGAACCCCGTCGCCATTAGCCGGATTAACTACACCGCGATTTCCGCCCAACTTTTTACCCGACTCGACGAGTACCGGGGAATTGTCGCGAGGAATCACAGTAGGAAAGGGGTCGTAGGGTGGTTGGCGGAAGGATGTCATGAGACTGACAAAAGCGATTTATTTGTCGTTGCTTTGTACACGGAAAATCGGGTCCCGCATTAACTCGCGCGAGGAAAGAGACGCGGGAGGAGGAAAAGCGGAAGACGGAAACGGGAGGGTGGCATCGCGCGAAATCTTGGGTAACTCTTCTACCCCGACGATCCCCGCGGCACTTCAATTAACAGACCTGGCAATTATCTGTTATTTAAATGAGGCTCGGGCATAGAGGCGTGCCAGTCTTTGTGCCCGGACGTCCTCGTAGACCGTTCAACGACGAACGAGGATACCGGATAGAAATGGGCAAAATTCTGATATCACCGGAAGGAGATCAGAGGAGCATTTATTATAGATAGATATAGTATGTTAGGAAGGTTTCGGTGTTACTTTCAAAGTTCGAGACTAGAATTTGTTACGAAAAATTGTACTGATAAAAATTCTTGAATTCTTGAATGGTACACGTAATTTTAAAATTACACAGTGATGTAAGAAAGCTGTTGCAGTATGGAAATTCGAGCATGGGGCTAATCGCGACATCTGTTACCATACAATAGACATTGTATTAGTGCCATCTAGGCTTTATAAAAGTGCTGTGCATGTTGTTGATTTTTTTGTACAGTCTTGTGTCGGCAGCTAAAGCGAACACGTCTTTCCTTGTACATAAAGTGTCGTGAATATACAATTGTGATCTTGTCAATTATTTCACCAACTAACAAAAGCAAATAATACTTGCGTATGGAATCCTGAAAGAAGATCACCTAAATATTTTCTCCAATTGTTGGCATACATCAAATATGTTGTATGCTATTTGAATGGTTTGAAAAAACCATTATGTTACAAAAAAATATTTTTTATGTGTTTAGGTAGACGTGTTTAGATGGATTATCCTGTAGAGTGGCCACAAAAGAATTTTGTAGTAACGTAGAATAATAAAAATGTCACTAAAATTGTTATCCTTTTCGAGTGATGTCTTTTCACTCCAAGATGGCATGTAGGTTATAACTATTTTTCCTCAAAAGATAATAATATTATCGTTGCAATTCAATTACGTAATGTACATTTAGATGACGTTCCCTCTTTTGAAGATTTTTACAATTTTCAGAAAAAGCACGAACAGTAATCCAATAATACCTTTCATTAATATTTTAAACCCTTCAGAATGAAAGTAGAAATAAGAAATACCTTGACACATAGCAGTCTCATACAATGTTTCATCCTATCAGTGACAAAAAAGCCACTTTTTTAGCCAGTTTTGAACCAGTCTCTGTTCAATAATCGCAAAAAAAGATTCCGTTTAAAACTATGAAGTCGAAATTTCCTTTTAAAGCAATTCTTTCGTTCCTGTTACTTAGGATAGCGAAATATATTAAGGTCGTCTGTTTCCAGCGGGACACCCCCGTGTACACATCGTTGGCTGTCTTTTCCAGCTTCTGACGTCGCCGTCGTCTTCCTCTCGGCGTCGTCGACGTCAATGTCCTTATACCCTTTTCCTCGCGCGCAGCCAGCATCGTCAACCGAACAAATCAACCCCCCGCCGGCGCCGTAGACCGGAAGAGGGTTGACAGCATAAACCCAGCCCTGGGATGCGCGATTCCGACAGCAGTTCCCAAACGCATGAATTTTTAATAAAATCACCTGCGCCAGACGTCACCTTTTACAAGAGATACATTTTCGCTCGCGGGATGCAGCGATCCGCGCCTTCTAACCGAAACTAAGCTTTCAACCTTCTCGTCGTCGAATTCCTTGGCTTCGTTTTCTCTTAACAAATTGTTGCGAAATTTCTGAAAATTTTCTTACTGTTCCTGACCATGGACAAAAAGAATATCTTCCAGCGTAGGGGGATGTACCAGACGACGCTTCGAGCGACATCCGCGCTGGAATAGCCTGGTGACCTAGCCTAACCGAGCCCATCTCCCCTTCCGTACTTAGCACGACCCTTGTCTTGGCAGTTCGAGGATGATCGATTCCGCTACCATTCGGAATTATTGCTGACATTACGTTATCGCGGTCGGACATCTGTCGGAGACATCAGCCTGTTCGTGCCTTTGCTCCCCCCAAGTCGTTGACATCGATCCAACGTTATTTTTCACCCTAAACGTTTAATCGCATGCTCTTAGGTCGAAGACCTCCTCGGTTGATTTGCCTTAGATTTTAGATCGACTGTCTACTGGTTCTCTTTCCATTAATTCCCTGTTTAAGTACCTTCGTTTAGTTCCCTCTTATTTCTCCAGACACCTCATGTACATTGTCCATTGAACCAATGGTGTTAGGTGTATTTTCAAAAATATTTTAAAAAATAAGACGAAATCGATGACTTGAGAGTTTATAAATGTTGAATGCAAGCAGCAGGAGGATTATTTCTCTTTCTAATTTATTGTATTCTTTTCTTGTGGCTTCTGTGCTCGCTAGCCCACCGACTTTACAATAGTCTGTTCTAGCCTAAATCTTTCGATGGCGTTGTTGCCCCCTTTCTACGATAAAACACCAAACTTCGCGTGATCTCACAAGCCTGGTTTATTCGTCTTTTCGGGTACGAGTAAGAAAACAACGAGAATAAAAAGAACGACAAAGAAAAATAATGCTAAATCTGAACGGATTTCTGGCCCAAGATCGAGATTCGTCGCGATGGAGGCATCGAACAGAACGCCTCGGCGCGTTGCGACATCGCAAATTGATTCTTCGTGCATCCTCGAGGCACAAAGGAAAGACTACGCAATAAATTTCAGATAAAAAAGAGGGAAAGGGGGTTACGGTGGACCGATTGAAACGGGGTAATAGAGGAAAGAGTAGGTATTGTCGAAAACTTAGACATCCACGTACGTCCCATATGGCATCGAAATGACGCGACGGGGAGAAAACCGTCGAGGCAGGCGTCGCGCGCGACCAACTTCGCCGTCTGCGAATCCGTGCTTTCCACCCCGCCTCCGACGCCCGTTTATGCCCCTTTTCGGTGCCCCCTCGACGTGACGTGCCGCATTGTGCGACACGCATTGCGCTCTTCTCGCTATTAACGCGCTCGTTCAGCCACGAGTGCCCCGTCGTTCTTTTTGAATGATTGAGAGCTAAGACAACGCGACAGATTTCACGTCGAGGACCCAAGGATTGGTCCTCGTACAGCTCGCTCGAACGCTTTAACGAGACTCCTTTTCACCCAGGCGCTACCTAAGTTCTCGGGAACGTTGTCAAGGTTGCAGGGAGCCGCATCGAAGCGTCTCGTTGGTCTTTCAAATTTGTTTCCAACCGGAATGAACAATGTCGACGGCCATTTGTGGCATTTGTTGCTTGTACAGCTATCAAAAATAAGAGGTAGGTATCTTTTATTACCACGGTAATTTTGTCAAAGTAGTGAAACTATCCTCTACAATTATTACATTAACACGTTGACAGACTAAACCCCTGAAATTGTCCACGAAAACGAAAACGAAACTTTATTTTTAGACTATTGGAATTATGAGAATTAATTTTTTTATGTGCACGACAGTATTTTAATATTTGAATTTTAACGCTAGGGAGCCTGGAAAATATTCCTAAGACTTGAAACTTTGTTTTTCTTTCGTTTCTTAAATGTCTCATTCTGCAAGAGAAGTATTGGAAACAACATGCATAATAATTGCAGATAAATTTATTATTCAGCTAGCGAAGGTTACAAGTACGTCTAAGAGGAATAAAAATAATAATGAAAATAATTGACTCGTGGTCGGAAAGGAGCAACGTCAATGCCCGATAGAGATCATTGTTTTCCCGGGCAATAAGCTTTTCATCTCTATTCCCCGCTAGAATGGCATCCGCTTCCTACAAATCCGCGATTGCGAGTAAACCACTTTGAACGTTCTTGGAATACCGAGCGCGAAGCCACCCTCCTCGATGGATCTCGTTCAGCGATTTAGGGAGGGCCTTTCGGGTAGTTTGGAGAATCTCAATCAATATCTACATCGGGAGACGCCTATAAAATAAAGCTACAGCACGAGTTGGCGACGCATCGTCATCAAAGAATAGTTCGAAGTTCCCTCCTCGGGAGGGGAACGATGGTGTGGGGGAAACGATATCATAAAGGGTAGCCGGGAATCGGAGCAGTCGCGAACGAAGGGAAAGATCCGTTCGTTACAGTCTTCTCAGATGTAATCTTTAAGATGAGATCGAGCCCGAGTCCATGAATCGTCGGCTGAAGTGGACTCGATGCGCAACTTTGCTCCTTTACTTTATTCTCCTGTCTCCTCTGTTCCCAACTCCTTCGTAGAGAGCAAAAAATATTCGTCGATTACGTGTAATGGCCGACGTTAATCCCCATCCAGCGAGAATGGATTGTGTCGCTTGTCACTTGCTTCCTACAAATTGTATGGAAAACTACGCTAAATATTTTGATCGCCCCGGGTCAGCTCTTGGTGCATGCTCCTCCCTAAATTACCTTGTCTGCATTAGCCTTCTCTGAAATTATATTTTTCGTGGACTCAGTTTTGGATAAAGACAACAGTATTTCGATTTAAAATAATACAAAATTTATTTTAAAAGAAAAACCTCTCTGCTCGAAAGTATTTGGTCACTTACTGTACGTGTGTTTGTTAAAAAAAATGAAAGGTTTTTCATAAAAGATAAATATTTGTCACAAAGATATCAGTTTAAAGACTCGACAATATTCTTTCAGTAGGTAAATATAAATTTTAGTTCTACAATGGCGGGCGTTGAAGTTGTCATGCGACACTAGCGCCATCTGCGGAGAAACGTGCGCAAGGTAGATGCGCAGAAAACTTATTGGCCGTCCGCTTTTATACATACACGATACATCAAGATTTTAGTTAGTATGTTTATGTAAATATATAAAGAAAACGTCTAATTCTTTCCAATGTAATTTAAATAATATAAGGCTTTCACTTATATTGTTTCGAGGTCAACGATGCTATTTAATATATTTATCTTCAATAACGTGGAAGAATTGTTACACAATATTATTCAGATTTGTGTCTTCTAACTGATCCTAGGTTTTGTTTTCATTTATATTCATAATTCAAAATTCATATTCGTAAATTATGCGAGTCGAATATACTATTTTCATAAAAGTAGAAAAATATCTTCCAATCTTCAAACGAATCTACTTAGTTTAATATTTGAATTTAACAAAAAGACTTTGCGTATCCATAAATATGTAATGTGACTTACTCGATGACCTTGAACGGCCAATACATTTGGCGTGCACTTCGGTCCTGCGGATTCAGCAATGGCTGCGGACAAACGAGGACGATTTCGATGATCTTTTGTGCGATAGCGGCGCGTCAATTACAGTTAAAATCGGGTTTCTCCTTTTGCGAGGCAGAAATGATGTCCGCCAATCAGACTCGATTGAAAACTAAGGACCTGGAGGTACTTTCCAATTACACGGAACGTCACGGGTGAGCACCAAGATCGGGGTCACGTCATTCAAAGCGGCTCCCGGCTCTGGCCCGTCGTTCCTCCATTTTTCTCCTACTTCGTGTCACTGATCGCCTTATCTAAACTGGTTCTACCTGGGCGCACGGGCGATACCGTAAAATTGAAGAGTGTGTAATTCAAGCTGCACCTGGATTCGATTTGGTAGCGATGACGTTGCGCTCTGAAAAACGGATGCTCCTCTGTCGCGTAAGAAAATAGAGATATTTACGTTTGTCAATTGACATCGCCTCAGAAATTTGTTTTCACCCACAGATCGAGCAATTTGTCTGTTAATTATTCATTCGCAAGCTTGTCGATGCGACTCGTTTTGAAATGAAAAATGTCTTGAAATCGATGAAACGTATTTTATGTGTCAAATATCTCATTCGTTTTTGATAGTTGGAGAAAAAGTCAAAGAAAAACATTATTTGTTTCGAAGGGGCAGATGTTGTAATGAGCAAATTATTTTTTACAAGATCATATTTTTCGATATGCATTCACAGACGAATTTATACTGAAATGAAAGATTTCTCAAATCCTACGTGAATTGATGGCCTTTAAGTAGGTAAAACGTAATTTGATTGAGAATATCACAACCAGTGAACGATTTTGCAAACCAATATAAAAAATTGTCTTATCAGCTCATATTCGTACTACTTTAGAACGTGAAGGAGCAAACGATATTGGTATATTTTAGAATTTATTAAATGATATTCCACCGAGAATGCAATTTAAAATGCACTTGGGGAAGAAAAGTATATCATAGAATAATAGAAATTAAATCGTACAAAATATTCCTTTAACATTTTGTCCAGCTTGTAATCACCTTTGTATAGATACTAAATACGTTTGAACGTGTTTGGTACTGGTTGAAGGAATTAATATGGAAGAACAACGAGGACCAACGCCTAGTAACGTTCTGGGATTTTATTTTACTCGTTAAAATCAGGATTTCTTGCATGAAAGATTTAACTTCTTCTTTGTGAAAATGAATTGCTATTGTCTTGCAGGAACACAAAAGAAATTCCGGACACGAGTGCAATTTTAAAATGAAAGATTTCTTAATTTGCGAAAGCTTTTAGTTCCCCTTTAGTGGAAGTTGCTGTTTGCTAAATGTCACCCGTCCATTAAATAATGTAATTAGTTTTGAAAATTGATACATAATGGATTCGTGGCATCGTTTGTTTAATTGCTCATTAAATAAATCTTACCAAAACATATTCAAATAGACCAGAAATAATTGCACAGCGCCAACAAAAATACAATTAATATTCATTTACGCGAACCCCGCGTTTATTAATTATTCATTGACCGCAATTTGCGATTAATTAAATTCGGCAATATTTCGCCTCTCCAATTGATAAAGGAGAACTGTTTGTTCTTCTTGCTTCGAAACTTCTTACGATCACTCAGAGACTGAATGCATACATTTTAAAGCTGGTTTTTATATAAAATCCCTTTTTCTAGTAATTCTGAAAGAAAAATGTTCGTTATATTGTTTGAAATAAAGTAAATAATGCAACTCGAAAATCGAAAGAATTAGATTTCTTTACCAAATTCAATAACTCCAAAAGAAAACTTTATTCCTCTAAAATTAATTTTGGTTTAAAAAGATATTGAGACGTTATATGAACCAGTTTGAAAAATTACGTATAAATGAAAAGAGACTTAACGTCGAGTATTATTCGTAAAAATTATTCGTTCTGTAATTTGGAAAATTCAAAAAGTTCTGAAGTATAAGTTTTCTCCACTTTTGTGTTGATTAAAAAAATACCTCTTACATATCTTTTATAACTATTAAAAAGTAAATTATAAAATTAATTCACCAAGCTTTTTCTGTCACTAATTAATTCAGTATTAGAAAGATCAATAAATTAAAGTTAAGGAATATATATTTTCTAGGATCCTCTTTGTTAATGACTACGTGTAATTAGAAATATTTTCAAAGAACATGATGGAAGTTTGACACACACCCGTAGCGTGCGCCTGTGGGTATGCGCAGAGGAACATGCGCGAGAGAGAACGCGCGCATGAGCGTTGTGTTGCTTTTGCCATCACGTTTTTGTCGTGTCGTTGTTGTGTGTTGTCGCGTGTACCATGTATCAATTCTGTATCATTAATCATTATTAAACATTTATATATATATGTTCCAACAATCCAACAAGGTTATGGGCCCAGGAACGGTTCCCTTGCGCGAATGGAAGTGGAGATAAAAGGACACGCATAAATAGAAAGAAAGGTGTATTTGAAAGTGAGGTTATGTGCGAATAACCACGTGTTCCAAAGATTATAAAGAAATAAGTTCAACAAATAAATAAAGAAAAAAAATGGCTACTTCAATGCAAACTGATCGGATAGATAAATTAAATGGTAACAATTACCGGTCATGGAAGTTTAATGTGAAAATGGCTCTAGTACAACGTGATTTATGGCAATACGTGAACGGTGAAGTTGTTGAACCGATCGAGGTCAATGAAGCAAAGGCAATCTTTAGACATAAAGAAGACAAAGCGTTGGCCACGATTGCACTAAGTATTGAGCCGGAACATCAAATACACATTATGGACTGCACAAAAGCATCTGAAGCTTGGGATGCACTAACAAAGGTATTCGAACCAAAGTCGAGGCCCAGAATACTACAGCTCAAGAAACAAATGGTTTCAATAAAGCTTGAGCATGATGAAACAATGATGTCGTATCTAGGAAGAATAAAGACATGCAGCGACAGTCTTAAAGAAGCAGGTCATGAAATCAGAGATGACGATTTAGCATATGCAATGCTATGTGGATTACCAGATACGTATGAAGGAATTATCATGGCATTGGCGAACCTTGATGACGAAAAGTTTAAGTCGTCAGAAATAAAAGGGATATTGTTGAACGAGTACGACAGGAGAGCAGCGAAGGAGATCAGTAACCTCGAAGAAAGAAAAGAAGCGCACCATCAAACCAGAGCAGTGTCTCATCAAACCAGAGAAGCGTATCATCGAAACAAGGAAGCGTATCATCAACCAAAGGAATATAGGAAAGATGAAAGGAAATGTTTCAAGTGCGGTAAACAGGGACACCTTGCACAGTATTGTAAAACAAGGACACAAAGTGCAATAACAAAGTGGAAACAGGGTACGTCTAATGATAAGCAGTATAAGCAGAAAGATATGTTTTTATCGGAACTAAACAATGTTCAATTAGATGATTCTTGGTTGATGGATAGTGGTGCGACTCATCACATATGTAAACATAGGGATTGGTTTGTGAATTATAAATCTATAGCGAATGAAACAATTTACTCAGCTGATAACAGGGCGCAAGATAATTTAAAAGCAATAGGAATCAGTGATATTAATATAGAGACTTACGTAAACAATAATACTTTTGATATAACTTTGAGCAATGTGTACCATGTTCCTAATGTAAGGAGAAACTTATTATCAGTTTCACAAATAGAGAATAAGCAGAAACGATTAATAATAGATAATCATAGATTAAGTATCCTAAATGAGAGAAATAAGACGATAGTGGGGGAAGCATTTTGTAAAAATGGGTTATATATCGTTAGAGCTAGTGTAACTAAAGGCAGATCAGATCGAATGGAAACATATATTGTCAAAAACGATAAGTTAAATGATAGTGAGAAATGGCATCAACTATTTTGCCATATAAGTACAAGAAATATTCAAGAGATATCAAGTAAGAGTTTAGTTAGAGGCTTGGAAAATTTAAATATAAAGGATATTCATTGTAATGGATGTAGCATAGGTAAATCTGTGAAAGCTCCATGTAAGAGCATGGGAGGTAGACAAACAAAAGCCGTATTGGATTTAATTCATTCAGACTTATGTGGACCGTTACCAGTAAAATCAATGGGGGGTTCAAAATATTTTCTTACTCTCACTGATGACTATTCGAGGAAAACAACAATATATTGTTTAAAAGGTAAAGACGAAGTATCCAGTTTCGTATGTGGCGGCCAAGGCACCACATACGCCTTAGCCGTTCGAAGCCGCTACAATGTATGGTTGCACACGAGACGATGGTTGCACACGAGACGACCAGAGCCGCGTGAGCCGAAAAGCCGTTGTCGTCTCTGACCGTCTTTTGTTTTTGAAGGCCTCTTGGTACGGTGGCGATGATCGTACCAGAGAGTCGAGCGTAACCCGCACCACGAGTCACGTCGTTGTACGACAGCAACAATACAATTGTGCGGAACGGAACAGAGCGGAGTCATTATCTTCCCGATCCCACACGTACAAAAATATATAGCTAGAGTAGAAAGAGAACTGAATAGAAAAATAAAAAGAATAAGGACTGACAACGGATTAGAATTTTGTAACAAGGAATTAGCAACATTATTTGATAAATTAGGTATAAGACATGAGCGTACAAATGCATATACACCGCAAATGAACGGTGTAGCCGAAAGGGTTAACCGAACCCTAATGAACTTAGTGCGTGTGATGCTAAAGACAGCAAAATTACCTGAAAGGTTTTGGGCAGAGGCGTTGCTTGCTGCATGTTATACCAAAAATAGAGTCAAGCATTCGGCAATCGACGACAATGTTCCGGAAGGGATTTGGACTGGAAACAGACCAAGCGTGAAACATTTAAAAACGTATGGATGTTTGGCGTATGTGCATCTCTCGGGATACGATAAACATAAGCTCAATCCAAGAGCGAAAGAATGTATATTTGTAGGGTATTCGACACAAACAAAGGGATATAGGCTATTTGATCCTTCGAAAGACGACATTATACATAGTAAACACGTAGATTTTGTCGAAGAATTATGTGGATTTCAATACATTGTGGCGGCCAAGGCACCACATACGCCTTAGTCGTTCGAAGCCGCTACAATGTATGGTTGCACACGAGACGACCAGAGCCGCGTGAGCTGAAAAGCCGTTGTCGTCGTCTCTGAACGTCTTTTGTTTTCGAAGGCCTCTTGGTACGGTGGCGATGATCGTACCAGAGAGTCGAGCGTAACCCGCACCACGAGTCACGTCGTTGTACGACAGCAACAATAAAATTGTGCGGAACGGAACAGAGCGGAGTCATTATCTTCCCGATCCCACAACATTTATGGAGAAGAAACATATGAAATTCCATCTGACAACGAAAATAGAGCTAGTGATGTAACAGATGAGATAGAAATTAAGAAGGAAGAAGTGAAGCTGGATGAATCAACAGGTAATGCACCCATAGAAAATGTACCGTTATTAGAAAAGGATACAGTAGAAACGAATGTGAATAGCGATGTTAGCAGTTCGTAAGAAATGCGAGAAGGAGAAATTGTTAATAGCAAACCACGACGCGGAAAGGTTATTAGAAATCCATGGGGTTGTAAAGGTAAACCTAAAGATATTGAAATAAACCTAACAGAGATAATCGAACCTACAACGTTTGAGCAAGCGATGTCATTACCTCAATCTGAACAATGGAAAACAGCAATGGATGATGAATTACAGAGCTTGGAAAGTAGAAATACGAGGGAGGTTGTAAATAGAGTCGAACATATGTCATGCATCGGCAGTAAATGGGTTTACAAAGTCAAGACGGATCCCACTGGGAAAGTTGTTAGGTACAAAGCGAGATTAGTAGCACAGGGGTATGGTCAAAAGAAAAATGTAGATTATTTTGAATCATATGCTCCAGTTGCCAAAATGTCAACTATTAGACTGCTATTGGCGATGTCAGTGTGTGAAGATTGGCAGGCACATCATTTGGATGTTAAATGTGCATATTTGTATGGAGAACTAACTGAGGAAATATACATGGAGTTACCACCAGGATATAGCGAAGCAGATACAAAGGTAGCAAAATTGAAAAGACCGATTTACGGGTTGAAACAATCAGGTCGGAATTGGAATGATGCAATTGATATGTTCCTAGTTAAAAACGGATTCCAAAGATTAAAAGGCAATAACTGCGTCTACGTATATGATCGTGATCTCATTTTAACTATTTACGTCGATGATATAGTATTATTTAGCAAAAATGTTGATAAAATAAAACGAGTTAAAGTGTTATTAACATCACAATACGAAATAAGGGATTTGGGAATAGCGTCTTACTTACTAGGGATAAGCATTAAATATATTAATCAAACTATGAAACTGTCACAAGAATTATATATACAGAAATTATTAAGTCAAGGAGATAGTGAAATAGAAATATTTAGCGATGCGGACTGGGCAGCCGACATTGACGATAGGCATTCCTACAGCGGAATGATAACTTATTTAGGGGGAAATCCAATCTCTTGGAAGTCAAATAAACAGAGATCCATATCCACATCTACCATGGAGGCGGAATATATAGCGTTGGAATGTGCTGTGAAAGAAGCGATTTGGATAAATATGATGTACAAAGAGTTACAGCGACTGATTAGCATTAATGTACCGCGTGAACCATATATTATCAGATGTGATAATAGATCAGCTATCGACTTCACATTGAATAGAGTAGAGCGATCGAAGTCGAAACATATAGACATTGCGTATCACATTACTAGGGAAAAGTGTGAAGAGGGATTGATAAAGCTGAGGTATGTATCCTCTGGCGATAATGTGGCGGATATTTTCACCAAAGCGTTACCACACAGTGTAATGACTGTTCATGTAAAGAGATTGGGAATGTTTATGAAATAGATTGTATGCGAGGAATAGATGTGTGCCAAAAGTGGAGGATTGATGGAAGTTTGACACACCCGTAGCGTGCGCCTGTGGGTATGCGCAGAGGAACATGCGCGAGAGAGAACGCGCGCATGAGCGTTGTGTTGCTTTTGCCATCACGTTTTTGTCGTGTCGTCGTTGTGTGTTGTCGCGTGTACCATGTATCAATTCTGTATCATTAATCATTATTAAACATTTATATATATATGTTCCAACAATCCAACAGAACAACGAGACTGACGTAATTTATTCGCGCAGAAAAAGTCACGAACATTTCTTCTCCGTTTGCAAATTCGCGCACAACAGAAACAGTGCCATTCGATGCAATCAGGATTTATAAATCAATGCTGCTTAATTACACTCTTGCACTGTCCATCGATGAAAGTTCGCATCGATATTTCAAGCGCGTCGATGCGACGCCCCAGCGTCCCCGACGAGTCGCGAGACGAGATAAATTTCGTTTCGCGATAACCGGCCGTCGTTCGTTGAAATATCAGCGCGCGAAAACGCAGCTTTTCTCCCTGTTCGAAGAGTATCGACAGACATGGCCAAATTAATACGATCGATGGCGAAATCGAAGAAATTTTAAACCAATCTTCGTCCGCCAATATTTTATTAATTACTGCACGAACATATTTCAAACTACGCTCTTCTAATATTTAATATGTCATGGGGGGAAATAATTTCAATACTACTCACATCCATTATCCGTGTTTGAAGTTATAAATAAGAGAAGTATTTTTGTAGGAGTTTGAAAAGTTCAAAATCTCGAGTGTAAGGGTTGATCGTGAGGGTAATTTAAAACGTAGGTAAACGTAGGTATATCTGTAGATATTATTTGAAATATAAAATAGATTGTATACTCATTTGTGCTTGTTTATAGCATATGACAAACTAGGTTTGTATATTGAAAATTTATTGTATAGAATAAAAATACTTTTGCTTCAAAGCAAATATAAGCAAGATTTCGTACATTTTATATTTGGGGTTTGCAACAGTTCCCCTCTTCACAGGAATTTTCTGATCTTACGTAGCTAATATTTTACGTCCTACCTAAACTTCGTCGCGATCCTCCATTATTCCGTGACGTGATAGCAAACAGATGAATTCAATTAAATTTAATTTATAATCGTTTAATACTTGCTTACGTTGGCAATTTAACATCTATTTTTTTATCTGTATCATGCATATATCTAGGGGATAAAATCAGTCCTCAAAGTTGAGGGTGAAGAATACATTTTTCTCGCTATCTCAGAAGCAACGAGACCTAGAGAAATGTTGTTTAAACAAAAATTGTGTACTTTCTAATAATGAATTTAACCATTCAAACAGTTTTGCAAAATATCAATTTGCTTAAAGAATATATTAAAAATTAATAATTTTTCATTCGTATTTTCTACAATTTATCGTTTCTTGTCTTTATAAATTTGTTAACATAAACTATGGACAAATATGGAAAGTGCGTATATTTAAAAATTTTGATCTGGTGAGCTCATCTCTTGGTAAACGGACAAGTCAAACAACAGATCCCCCAATTTTTTCGTTTGGAAATCGTTCATTCAAAAATTGTCTTGCAACTCGACTAAAATGTGACGAGGTATCGTCGACCTTTCACTGATTGAAAAAAAAAATGTTTAAATAATAGAATTACAATTTTATTAGTATAAAGATTGTACTATAAATGGAAATAAGAGCCAGTTCGAGCAAGAGTGTTTTTAATAAATTCGTGATAAAAGGATTAAAGCCAGATATCTTTCATTCAAAAATTGTCTTGCAACTCGACTAAAATGTGTCGAGGTATTGTCCACCTTTCAATAAATCTTGTCACGTAAAAAATTTTAAAATAATAGAATTACAATTATCTACTAGTATAGGTATATGTATGAAATGAAAGGCCCGACTCACTGACTCATCAACGCCCAGGCTAAGCCCTTGGACATAAAAAGCTGAAATTATGCACAGAGGTTTTCTTCATGATATATACAAGAAATAAGAAAGGATATTCCGAAATTCAACCCCTAAGAGGGTGGAAAGGGGTTGCAACGTTTGTATAAGGAATATTTTATTTGTGGTCGGATTTACTTGAAACTTGGTCTTAATTTTCTTTGACATGATTAATCAAACACATATTTCAGCATTTTAAAAAATTCAACCTTTGAAGGGGTGAAAAGGGGTTGCAATGTTTGTAAGGAACATATTTTGTTCGTGGTCGGATTTACCTGATATTTGGTCTGAATGCTCATTGATACACTTATTTCGCATTAAATTTGCCTTATTTTCGTAAATGGATCTAGAAACTTCAAAATGTAAGTACATAATTATTATCTTATTACTAAACCGTTACAATGATGTAAATACGCCTAAATATTGGTATGGGTGTCGTTATGAAGGTTTTTTGGGACGTTAATTACGAAAATGGTATCAATTTTGAAATGTAAGATGGCGGCGTAACATAAAATTAAAACTCTATAGAGGTGAATGGGCGCTTAAATGGTTTAATGGAGAAACAATATCTATTTCCGAGGGAACTAAACGGTTTCCTATGCGAGCGAAGCCGCGGGCAAAAGCTAGTATTCTAATAAAGATTGTACTGTTAATGGAAATACAAGCCAGATCGAGTGTTTTTAATAAATTCATGATAAAAGGGTTAAAGTCAGATATCTTGCGCGGCACCGACCGATGAGAAACATAGGAAATTGTACGCCGGGGTTGAATGCGTTAACAACGTCGCGGAACAAGTGCGTATAATGAACGTTTCAAGTGCTCGTTGAGCGCGTAAACCTTCTGAATGGCTGTTGACGCCTCGCGCGTACGCGCAATTAGCGCACGCATTTAAATAGAGTAGTTTAGTTTCGTCTTCATTCCGACGATACGTGAGGAGACGGAGATACAAGTACTGTGGCGGTGATACGAAGCGAACGTCGAATGAAGCTGCATTAGCGCGCGCTCGGATGCGCGTTCCTTTTCTTCTTTTTTTTCTTCTCTTTTTTTTCGCCGTCGCGGTAATTGCAATACGCTCGCGAACAATGCCCTTATCGTTCGCGCGCCAACCTTAATTGCAACATTATATCGCCGCGCGCGCATAAATTACGCGCAACCTTTTTTGCTCCCCTTTGAACGAACGTTTGCGCCGCTGCAAACAAACCGAGGAACGCGAATACAAGCGTTTTAGCGATCGGTACGCTGCAATAAGCGCGAAGAACAATGCGTGGAATTACAATGGAAAGAAGGCGCGTATTCGCGACGGGAAAAACTCCGCGCGTTACACGTCTTTCGCGGTTAGTGGAAAAAGCTTTTCACATCAGAGTTTCGCGATTTAATTTCTGTGATTGCCCTCTTTATAGTTTAAGCATTTTATAGTTAATACATTTTTACAACGTCGAGAATTTGAACGTGTTGGCAGAAATATTTAAAATACAATTTAATTCGACAATTATCTATTATGCACTATAACTTATATTTGAAAATTTTTTTCATCCTTGCCACTACCTAAATCACGAACGCTATGCTTCAAATTCTTAACCCGTTGACGTACGATTTAATTTCAAATAATTTGTTGGACGTATACTATATAATTTTGTGTAAATTTATTCGTACCACGTAAATATAGAAATACCACGTAAATGTAAAAATGTGGTGATTTTAATTAATAAGCCTTGATGACGAGTGAGTAGAGTCATGATTGTGAAACTTGACATCAAGAACGTGTAACGACTCAAACAGGTCATTGTACGGCAAGGGGTTAATAAAACTTCGTATCAAGCAGAAAATTAGAAACGTTAGATAAAAGAATGCTCGAACCAGAGTTATTAAGAAGTTTCACAATTTATTTTCAACGAATCACGATCGTTTCGGTGTGGTTCCAACGGCCCAAAATCGCATTGAATTTGCATTTCTTGCGTATCGATGCATCCGTATGTACCCAAGCGTTATTTTCTGAAAAAGCAGCAAAAGTATTTGGATTGCTCGCCGATCGAGCGAAGTCACGACGCGGGTTAAATAACATCGAAGACATTTCCAATTCACGGGGCACGGCGATCCTGTTTATCCAGCGTGGAGAATTAAAAACGAGGACCGTCTCGGGGCCAATGAGTTGTCAATTTCGTGGCCGTTTCAACGACCCTCCGCGATTTCTTTTCCCTGCGTGAGAAAGCAAACACGCGAACACCCGCGGTATCATAACACGTGAGGAAAAAGAGCGAGGAACGTTACTTCGGGACAACGTTTTCTGGATGTCCCCTTTCGTCTGAAGTGGCTCGTCCTGTTGTGCTTTCAGGAAACTCTATGTTACTCCCAAGTCCAGCCTCAATATTTGCCATCAAGCGTCGTTAAGTAGCAGTGGTTAATATTATTTAAACGTGTCGACTAAAACGAGAGTCTCTGCAATTTGGTGTCTTTAAAAAAATTCATTGGGAAGGCGTCGAATTTTTTAATTTTATTTTACTGTTCGTAAGAGTAATTATCGTTCAACTCGATTTTACTCAGCGCGCATATTTAAATTAAAATCTAACCGAGACCTGTAAATTATCTGAAATACCTCATAATATTTTATTTTATTAATTTAATATAAAAGCGATCGATGAATACGGTTGGCTCGATAGATCAGAAACCTAGATAAAGTGTTTAAAAACACGTTCACAAGCTTCAAATAAATAACGAATTATCTTTTTTCGCTAAGCATATTTACTGGCCGCCCTTAATCTGTCGCGCTACCCTCTGGCGTCGAATATCGCGTCGATCATTTAGTAATGCCCGGGCATTTCGAGAGATTGCGACCAGTGCGCGTCTGGAAATCTGTGTGCTCGTTTATTAACGATAAAACGCAATGGCCGTAACATACGTATTGTAACCCCGAAGCGATTTTGTGACTGATGTTTCGGTATTGACATTGGCACGCCTTGCTCGCTACGATTTATCTGGCACTGGTAAGGCTGAGAATAAACACTAGTTAGGTTTAACATTTTATCGTGATAACGCACAGTAGATATACACGGTTACTCCCACTCGTACTCGTACACTATAACGGTGAACCACTATAAACGGAAAGAAACCTTGTTTCTCATATTAATTCTTTCCATTTACTTTTACTAAATGTTGAATACACTGGTTGTTACTCTATTTACGTAGTTTTGTGATTCTTTTTAATTTATTCAAACATAAACTCTTAAATATTTCAATGTATGAAGAAATGGACTTGATTAATAGTCTCGGTTATAGTGTACTATTCAACGCAACTTTCAGCTCCAATGTCTGTCAGAATTAGGACGAAATCTTCAAGAATATTTTTAAATAAATGAATGCATAAACTTTGCATGCATATTTATATAAGATAATGTTTACGACACTTTATTTATGTTGGAAAATATTTTATAATCGATTGATTGAACAAATGATGTGGTAAAAAAAAAAATAATATGAGTATGGAAATGAAAAGTTTTTATATTGGAATAAAGGCTGTGAGTCACCATTAATTTCTGACCGGGTAGCATTTATTTAAATATTTAGTAAATACCCTCGCATTTATACATAATTTAAATAGCTGGAAATTTTGTCATTCGATACTCTACTATTCCTAAGAACGAAAAAGAATTATTCGGTAAAAAACGTTACTTCGAAGATGAAATATTTAACCTGTAGACATTAAAATGGCAGTCAATGAATTCGATCTACTATTCCTAAGAATGAAAAAGAATTATTCGGTAAAAAATGTTACTTCGAAGATGAAATATTTAACCTGTAGACAGTAAAATGGCAGTAAATGAATTCGATGGTATCCAATTAATAGTGTCGTGCTAATGATCTCTAAGCATTTTGGAAACGAGTCTTCGTTGTTTCCTCGTTCGATGGAACGCGGAAGAAGCGCATTTGGCATCGACTTCGGTCCATAGTTCGCGGCCGTAAATCCTGAAAATTACTCCGCGCTCGTATATTGTGACCAAGTTCCGGGTGAAGTTGTAACGAAGTTGTAAACGGCCCGCGTGGAAAAATTCGCAACGTCGGCCCGTCCACGATGTAACGAATGCAATTTCGTTTTACTTTAGCGAAGTGGCCCGTAAGTCAAGAAATTGCTTGCCACTCGAAACGGGGTCCGCGACCTGATTCCGACCTGGTATTTAGGATACTAAGACGCGTTTAACCTGATTTCCTTCGCTGTACCCTGTTTACGCAAACCCAGTGCAACTAAAAAGATATGTAAACTGAAACTTCCCTTTTTATGGAGACAGAAATTAAATACAAATATTGGGAAACTATCCTCTGGTGAAATTAAATTGACTGTTTTGCATCTTACATTATTATTATAAAGGAAATTAAAGTTGCTACTGACTCACATTTTCTTCGAACTTACAATGAAGAAAAAGAGAACAATTTTTATATCCAGTTCAATATTATTTCTCAATTTTGAAAAATATAAACATGTACGATCGTTGAGGCCAATATTTACTATATATTGTTATCACTATATAATTTATTTAATCGATAACAATGTATTTACTACAGTCGACGATAATAATATACATTATTCTAGAAAAAATATGAAGAAGCAAATAAAAAATAATTAGACAATGACAGAACGTGTGACTATCGGCTGGTAAGTAAATTCTTAATACAAAATTTAAATATCTCATAAAATATTACGTCTTTGGCGATCATACATCGATACTTTCATATCGCGTACGAGGAGAAGAACCAATTTATGCAAAAATAGATGTACAATATATTGTAAAACTTTATTGAAAGATAATCCGTGTGATACAATGTTTCCATCGCATCGATCGTTTGCATTTCCGCTTAGAAAAGTGCGACATCCCTGTCCCAGTTTCCATAATTACTCCGCACACTTACTGCAACGGCGAATTAAGTAACTTTTTGCCGGCGTCCAGCAGAAAATTAAAAGTTTCCTCAAAAGCGGTAGATGGAATAATCTTGACGCGGCAATTAAGATTCAGAAAACGGTTCTCTTGCGCTCGAGGAACGGTAACAATTACTTACGGAAGACGAACACGTGCTATCAGCCAAGGGAAAATTAATTCTTTCAACTTGAACGTTCCGTTTCTGACGGTAGAATGTTCCCATTTTCTGACCCTTGTTTCCACGGAAGATCGGTCGATCGACCTTCGAATGGATTCCGTACATTTTTCCGAAAAAAAATTCTACTGCTCTAACGGTCCCTCGAGAAAATGTTTCGCGTTAATTTTAAGGCCGCCAAACCAGTTAATTTCTGAGTGCTCCGAACCGTTAAACGCGATTATGTTGCACCCTCGAAACCCACCCCCGTCCATTTCGGAGGCCCGTCGCTCCGGAACTGAATATTCCGCGACGATAAAAATTGAATGCCCCGCTCCGAAGGCTGACACGGCTGGATGCTAAAGATACGAGCATAATTACGAGGACCATTCAATTCTGAATCGCGCACGCACGCACGAGACACACGCGCGGCCATGGTTGACGCTCGGTGTACCTCCAGCCGGCCGATAAAAACCATTGCCCACGGGGCATGGCAATTTCACGGATAAATTAACAAATTCTCCGACTCGCGACGCTGCTGTGAGAAATAAAGGAGAAAACATTACTGCGTATCTTTAGGGGATGGGGGCGCAGACGGCGGCCATGTTTTGTTCGAGGTACAAAGTGACCCGTTTGTATAGTTATTTTTTACGGATTAGCCCTTGCGAGAAAATTGTGCAGATTTTCGTTGAAAAGAGAATTTCGTTAAATAGAGAAAGGAACGGTTCATTGTTGGCAATAGAAATGCGAGTGGAACGGATTGTACTGCGAGGAGTCATGAAAATCTACCTTCGAAGAATGCGAAACAAATCTGCTTGTGAATTGCAATTCCTATAATAGTAATTTTGTGAGTTATTAGTAGTTATGCATTAGTTTAAGTAATACAGAGCCTTGATCGGTAGGAATTCCCCCAAGTTGGGTGGCATAGAAATGTTCAACTTACGAATTACATGTTCATTTTAAGAATCATTATTGTAAAATTAATCTTCCCATGGCAGATGGCTCCAAGGGGGATCCCCCAGTTCGGAGAGATATAAATGTTCAATTTACGAATCACGTATTCACTTTAAGAATTATGGAAAATAAATCTTCCCATGGCAAAATAGCGATAAAAGAGCGTCTTGTTTCCTGTATCAAGATTTTCAAGGATCAAGAAATAATAATGACAAATTATTAATAAAATTTTGTGCTAATAACGAAGCTAATAACAATTAGATTTTCACTTTATCATTCGATATTCTGAGCAGGAAGACGTCTTCTGCTTACTGTAATCTGATGACTCTATCCTCAGCCCAGTCATTCTCCATATAGAAATACTAGCACAAAGTGTTTCAAATTGTTTAAAATAATCTGCCTTATTCAAAGGGAGGTTTAAACGTGTCAGCTTCATATAAAAATGTTTTTTGTAATCTTTATATTTTTCTATGCATGTCTCTTTTATTGATTTGTAGAAAAAAAATGCATAGAATTATGTATTTCATTCAGATAGATTGATTGAGAGATGAAATTGTTTTACGAAATGTTTAAAATATATCTTAACGTATGCTTTATATTTTATATAATAAATCTGTTCTCTACTATTGTTTAAGTAGAATCTAGTGAGGTTTTCTGAATGTCAACATACACGGTGTACAAATCGAATATATCATCGAAGAGTGTCGATAAAAATATAAAACTGTATTTGTTTATCGGGCGACTTTCCTGAAACATTATTACTAAACTACGAATGCATATGAGAAGAAAATATGTTAAAATATGCAGATAGTATATTTGTATGCAGATATTAAATATGCATATACAATGTACAATGTACATGTATAATGGATATACAACGTATTGGAGAAATATGTAAAATATGCAAGAGGTATATTAAAAACTTAAAATAATAACGAAAGCTTTGTCATTCGTGTGTTTCAATTATATCCTAAATTCCTGTTAATTACGAGTACTTTTTATGTGTCGAAAATTTAATCCATCAAGTTTATTTGATCAAATTAATTCATAAGCACCGAACGAATTTTGTTGTTACGAAATACCATTGAGCGTGATTTAACCTCCATTAATTTTTCATTCGTGATATTGTCGTGGAAAATTAATCATCGTTAACGTCCTCAAGGAGAAATTATTTTGTATAATGTATGGAAAACGTAAAATGACATTAACTCATAACACATACATAAACATAACTTCATATATAAACGTACGCCTATGTGTTAGTATATTTAATGACGTTAAAATTCATTCTATTTAGTAATAGTAATTTTCTGTAATTTCTAGTTATAGGATTACCTTTCTAACAATCTGAGTCACAAAAGTTATAGAGCAAGGTACATGTTTTAAGATACATGATAGAGAAAATATATATTTTGGTTAAAATCAAAACCTAGGAAAAGAGTATAATTTATGAAGATGTCGTCTATATTTCTACGCGAATTATGCTTCTTTCGTGTGCAAATACTGTGCCAAAAAATAAATAGATCTCGTGCAATTTTTCCTTCTACAAAATCTTTTTCATCGAGTATCTTTCATGCCATATGTTTCAACATATATTTATTTTCCATTAATTCTTTACTGCTAAAATATTTCAGTTTTCGTTCAATAATGAAATATCAGGTGTACAAATGAATAATCCAAATTATCTTAAGCAGTTATAAAATCAAGTTTAAAGTCAATAGATTTTCCCACTCTTTTGCGGTCATATAGTGTTGACATATAGCTAGTTAAAACAAAAGATAGTTTAACGAAAGGCCCAACATAACCTTCAAAAGTATTCAATTCAGTAGAGTCGAAAATGGCAACAGATAATGTGCATATCCGACACTGCTTTCTTTACGAATTCCAACAAGGGAAAAATGCTGCAAGAGCATGCAAATCGATTTGTTCCTTTCACGGTGAAGGTGTTGTATCGTAAGATGTGTGCGCATTTTGGTTTAAGCGGTTTAAAAGCGGTGATTTGAGTCTAATCGACAAACAACGCCCTGGAGACCCTCGGAAGTGCGACAACGATAATTTGGAACAACTGCTCGCTGAGAATGCGACACAAACGCAAAAAGAACTTGCAGAACAGTTAGGAGTAACCCAGCAAATGATTTCCAAACGCCTACGTGAGATTTGAAAGATCCAGAAAAAAGGAAAATGGGTTCCGCATGAACTCACTGCAACCAACAAAAATCAACGAGTGGCAGCGTGTCTTTCTCTTTCTTGTGGAAAATCGTTACGGGCGATGAGAAGTGGATACTCTATGACAATCCGAAACGCAGAAAGTCGTGGGTAAATCCCGGCGAAGCATCAACATCGGTTGCAAAACCCAATCGCTTCGGAAAGAAGGTTCTTCTCTGCATTTGGTGGAATATCAGAAGCGTGGTTTATTATGAGTTGTTGGAACCAGGTGAAACAGTTACTGAGGGCTGCTACCAACGTCAATTAATCGGCTTGAGTCAAACATTGAAACGAAAACATCCGTATACTGGTAAAGGAGAATGTCCAGTGAAATTGTTGCATGACAACGCCAGGCCATATATTGCTTCCCATACAAAAGACACCATAATGAGTCTTGACTGGGACGTTTTGCAGCACCCAGTGTATTCATCAGACATTGCTCCATCTGATTATCACCTATTCCGGTCGATGCAACACGCCTTATCCGATATGCAATTCCAATCAGTGGATGAGATCCGAAAATGGCTTGACGACTTTATTGGGTCCAAAAACGTAAAATTATTCCGAGATGGAATTCATCAACTGCCTGAAAGATGGCTTGAAGTTATAGAAAGTAACGGCGAATACTTTGATTGAACACTTCAATTTATTTTCTTTTAAAATAAACATTGAATGTGGCTGAAAAATTGGATTATTCAATACTTACTTCGTTTCCTAAATATTCTTTTGATTTATTAAAAACACGTGACTGCTTTGCTAAAAGAAAATTAAAATTTCACTATCGAAATTGAAAAAAATTGGAGTTAGAACAGACTTCAACAGTTAGATGATATTTCCAACTCACCGATTAAGGGATTAAATTAATAATTTAATACTCGCTATGCTTCTCTGAATGTTCCTTTTTAATCGGCCTTTCTGTTCGTCGTTTTCGTTGCCGCTTTTGCGAATCTCGAAATTTTTTTTCGAATCCACAAGCTTTCGACGTGCCATGGGTCTCGCGAGAACGTGGACAAAGCGCCCGGCAATGTTATTTCGTAATCGCATTGCGGTCGGCGCTCGGTCGTTTGTGTAATTATAACTGAATAAGCCGATAACTCTCGGAATAATAACGATCGAGAATTAAAATTTGAAAACCAATTTATCCGTTGTGGCTTGAAATTATTACCACGTTAATTGGAGGGCTAATGAATTCTGTACGATTACAATTACATTTCGTTGCCGGCAATCGTCGAGTCGACGCGGCACTCTATAACAATCATTTATATTTGTCAAATTGGCCTCGGTGTTGCACCGCGATCGGAGAGAACCCCGGTTAAATACGAAATATTTATCGCCCCGGGAACGATAAGTTTTTGTTTGAACAAATGCGTTCGATATACGTTGCACCCGCATGAAAATTAACAAAGATATTTAAACCGACAAGAAGTCGTAAAATAGTTCCCATCCAGTCGTAACGATTCTATTCCGGGAAACGTTCGACAAAAGATATGAAAAAAGCCACTGATTAATTGTATAAAATACGAGGATCGATTCATTTATAGCAAATAAAATTAACTTTTGATACATTATAATTCCACGCTTACAACAATCCTAAGACTGGACGTCCCGCGTCTCAGTCAGATAAAACAGGACTACTTTTGGAATGAATTTTAAATGCATGAAATATATAATACGTTTAAAAAAAGGTGATTATTAGCAAAGGCTCAATTTATATGAACCCAATATTTTTAAGTTGTAGGATTAATTATATTTCAAGTTATAGAATTGTCAATTTATTCGAATAGCGAACTTTTGAGTAAACTTCCCTTTATTTTTTTAATTATCGAGATCTCGTGTAATGTCTAAACTTTTGATTCAGGGGAGGTTCGAGTCGTCGATGTACCGATTGCAAATATCCATTTTGCATTCATTATCGTGTATTATAATTTTACTTTTAACGCAGACGATCAAACGACTCGTTCCTAAATTGTTTGAATTATTCTCCACGCGGTCTCGCGTTCGTTGGCCCCGGAAATATTTAAACAGCGGTTTGACCAAACAGTGTCGTTCTAGTTTGCCGATTGAGGGGCTTGATCCTCGAACACGGTGCATTATTCGCTCGACTAGCATGACCGGGAGCTCGAAGTTTCCCCCGAATTAGGGCAAGACGGACTTACCGAGATAGCTTAGAAAGTTTTAAGAGGATCCAAAGAATAATTGCACTTTCCATTTCGCGCCGCGTTAAAGTAGCTTTCCATTCGTCTGTTTCCCACTCGGAGTTAGTTTAACTCGCTCGGGACGGTCGAGTTCGGTGTAACTAACGTTTCCGCGTTACAGCAACCCTTTCTCGCTGGTGTCGTTGGTATTTCGAGACAAGCATGTTCACACCTCGATCGTTGGACGAAAGACGTAGCAGTAATACGATCGAGAAAGTTATTATACATATATACCCCAGTTTTGATCAACTACAGACTATCGTTTGGAACTATCTGTTAATCCTTTCATCCTCAAATCGGTAGAAAATTGCAAAAGATTTGTCTAAATATTTTTGACGTATAAATATAATTCAATATTTTCATTTGAAAGTATATTCATTTTTATTGTAACTTGCTTCCATCGTCGACACCTTATTTATATTGCAAATATGTACGATAATTTACATTTCAATGTCTTTATACGCAAAAAATCCATATAATATTTCAAGAACGATATAGCTTTTGAAATTTGTATAGGGCCCCAGAAATTTTCAGTTAAACTATACCAGTATTTTTTATGTGTACAAACGAGACAAAGTTGTATTAGGTACACCTTGGAATATGTCATTAAAAAGTTCCTATGGAAATATAAATTATAAAAGAAATGGTAGTCGAATTTTTTTTACTGTTAATGTGATACACGACAGAAATAGGTCAACAATATTTATTTAAATTCCTTCATTTGAACACTCAACTGCAGAAAAATATAATGTTTTTACACAAAAATTACCATTATCTCTCTTGAAATTACCTTTCATAAATATAATCATAATTCTGTTCGTATCTTCGAGTATCTAACGTTAGCATTCCGTGACATAAAAGTCTGTGGCGACATTTCCCGCGCACGCCAGCAGAGGGCCACGATCAACCTGTACCTCTCTCACAAGTACACAATGTAAAACAATATAAAACTTGTAGGATATGAAATAATGAAACGAATAAAATTACTTTAGCATAGTATAATAGCACCCAGTCTAATCTGATTTAATATTCGTTAAGTTAGATAAAACCAACAATATTTTAAGCAATACAATGTTGAAAGAAATTAATCAATTATTGCTGATTAGGAGCATTAGGAGCTGCATCCTTCGAAATTAGTATCTCAAAAAGAAATCACTAACGAATGTTTTACCACGTGGAAAAAAGGACACATAAACAAAGTACTTTTATCTAGTTTGTTATGAATATTGTTCCCATTCGGGGGTTGGACTCTCAGGCGGTAAAGATCGTTCGTTTTCAAGGATAATTAAGGATCCTCGGAACGTCTGCGACCCTCCGATACGAGACAGAAGTCAATTAATAATCCTTTGTGAAGGAACCCGGTTTAGTTCGTCCCGTACAGTGACTATATAATATCCTTAGCCAGCCGGTGGCAAAACCTGCTATTCAAGATCGTCGGCGAGGACAATGGCTCCTTAATCCCGAAAATTTTTTTCAATTATCCCCGGAAGAATCGCGGGGGAGGCAGGAGCAACGCCTTAGCCCGACTACCGGGTGAACCTAATTAAACTTATTTCAAAATTCGCCGCAATTTCTTTCGCAAACATTATTCATTGTTAAGTGGCTATCTGGTCGGCGGTCCGTTGGCCGCGTTTTCGCTTCCCGCGTCCATAGGATAGCCTCCTTCTTTCTGGAAAATTGAACGACCTCGCGAATTAATCTGGTCGGCCGGCAGGATCCCGTCCGCCATCGCTGCCGTTTCCGTAATCACAGTTTCCTCCTTCTATTGAAGATTATAAAATGCACCGTCGAACGGAAGATTGGATTCCCAGGCGTCTCTAGCGTGAAAACTTCTCCGATCCGCGGTAACGTTTCTTGTCCGAAACCTCGCCTTTACACTCAACGTACAATATTATGCTTACTTCTACCGTACTTCCTTCTCACTCGATCTCAAACTGTTTAATATTTATTTGTTAAATAAATACGACTGAGTTTCGACCTAAGTATGTATTTAATTAATGTAGTTTTACAAAACGAAAATGTTATTCTTATCTTGACGATTTTCTGTTAACTGAGCTTGAGACACGGAAAAAACGAGACGCTCAGGGGGTGCAATAAACGAATATCCTCCTCAGGTAGTGCTGACCTTTGCAAGGGAGGGGACTGCACCAATGGATACAAATTTTCATTAAAAGTACATGCATGCAATGCTTATTTTCAATATAAACCCTTTGACGTATTCGTTGGTCTAACTTAAAAACTATAACGTTGCGTGGCGACTTGCTGTCGTAGGACGAAGTTTCACTAAGGAGATAAAAAAATTAATTCTCAAAATTGAATGTTAAAGAAAATAAATGTAGAACTCTTGAATTTTAACGAGGCTGTAAAAGTAAGTTCCACGACAAAAAGTTTCGTTTTCGTAGACAATTTGAGGCGTTTGGTCTGACAATCAAAGTGTTGCAGTAAAAAAGTAGCAGGAACTAAATTTTTAGTTCTAATAAATATTTTAGCATTGGTTTCTTACAAATTGGTCATCGAGGGTTGCTCTATTAGTTGTTCCATTGCAAAAATTCGCCCTTTGCTACAAATGTAATTGTTGTTAGCATATATTAACATACATTTGAGCCTCAGGCTCAAGAAAGGGACAGGGTGCGAGCGCAAATGAGAAAAACAGGACTTTCAAACGAATTGTCAGCTCGTATCGTTTTTTAAATGTCGTCTTTCATGTTTCATTTACTTTAAAGGGGAATCAGTTGTTAGGAATAGAAATATCGTGTTCATTTTAGAATTGTTAAATGAAATATCATTATTATTTTGATTTTAAAATCTGACCAAAGATGAGAGGACAATGTGTCATCATATAGGAGAACCTAAAAATGCAAATTATAAAGAAAAGAAGTTATGAATCAATTATTTGTCAAAAAAACGTTCCCAAAATTTTAATTGTTAAAAACTTTGCACTCTTTATTTATGGATTAAAACATGCTTATGATCGATGTACATAACTGAAATATATTTACCTACCTGTGCAAAAATATAATACAAAATCCATACTTTGATATTTTATAATAAGTAATTAAAACAATTAGTTTCACCTAAAATCTAATAATGTTACCTTTATAATGCTATATCGACGATGTCAAAATTGGGTTACGCGATCCGCCCCCGCGCAAACACCCGAAGAATAAACAGATAACCGAAACGGCGGCCCATGTGGCGACAAGCCAAATATAGAAAGCGTAATAAAGGTGGTCCTTACGCGGAAACAAAAATTCAAAGGGCATTTCGCGGTAGCCTCGTTATTGGCCGACTAGCGATCGCGAGGGTTCCAGCGTATCGTGTATGACACAATGGCGCGCCCCTGCTCCAATTGCTTTCGCTTTTCCTCCCCCGTTCGTGTCCCCGGATCCTTCATCCCCCGGCGGTCTTTCTCGCGGTGGCGGCCCGCTTTCGCTTTCGATGCAAATTTTTTACCCCGAAGCGCGGTATTAAGAGCCGACGAGTGAATGGCATCCTTTAATATCGGGAACAGTTGCTCGATCACGCTCCTAGCGACGCGGACTCGTCCTCTCGGATTCACTGGCGACGATTCTGCGTGTATCAGCGTGTTCCTGCCCCGGCTGTTGACTTTGCGAGCTTAAGCGCCGGAATCCTGATGAGAGACGATTCGCAGAAAGGGCTGATCGCTTCGAGCCTCGTGGCGAACGACACCGCGGGCGTCGAGGCGCTAATATCGAACCCCCCCTTCGAAAAGAAATAACTGCGGAGGCCATTTTCAGAGGGAAAAATTCAGGGAGTACATGATAGAACGTGCATTTTTTATCCCACTTTCTCTAGTTCTTCTTGACGATCTAAATGTGATTTTCAATGGTACTTGTATGGAACACGGATATTTCTTTTGGTAAAAAAGGATGGTACTATGGAATGTAATTCTATCAGCCAATTTCTTTGAATATTTCAAACTAGAAATATCAAATAAATTACTATTTTATTATTATTGTGTATTATGTGAAAGTTGCGAAAATATTACAGTGCGCTTTGTTAGGTCTTAATATTTAAGGAAACGTTGCTTAAACGGAATACTAACACTTAAAAGATCATTCCCTCTGTGGAGGTTGCTATTTACAAATGCTATATCTAATGTTCTGATTCGTTTTTGTAGTTTATTTAATTACATTTTAGTCGTAAAGGACAATGTTAAGTCATAGAGGGGTTTACTGACCCAAGAGCGTACAGCATATGCTATACACCGTTGGAAAGGTCTTGCCAAGGCGAATCGACTGATACCATTTTTAACTTCGATATCAGATGGAATAATGTCGAAAAATGGCCTCAAAGTTCGAGATTTTGCGGTTTTGAACAAAAGAAACCGGTAGTAAAAGCCCATCCGGCCCGAGGGACCTCGGGTAGGCACCTGAGGAAAAACCGAGGGGTGTAAGCGATACTCTAGCAGATTGGGACGGCAAATGTGCCCCACCACCTTCATTTCAGTGCCGTGTTGGGCCTGCGTTTGCCGCATGGACCCCGTTCCAAATGCCCAGGGCGAAATCGCTAATGGATCAGTTGTTTTTCATGAACATAATATATTCATGGTAGACAATTCGCAGGTATAAGTTGGGAATGTGCAGGTTAGTATTCAGACTAATGCGTCACTTATAATAGTGAATGGAGTGACATTTTATTGATTGAACGAAACATAATGATGTGAATACTGAATACTAACCTGCACATTCCCAACTCATACCTGCGAATCGTCTATCATGAATATATTATGTTCATGAAAAACAACTGATCCATTGGCGATTTCGCCCTGGGCATTTGGAACGCGGCCCATGCGACAAACGCAGGCCCAACACGGCACTGAAATGAAGGCGGTGGGGCACAGTTGCCGTCCCAATCTGCTAGAGTATCGCTTACACCCCTCGGTTTTTCCTCAGGTGCCTACCCGAGGTCCCTCGGGCCGGATGGGCTTTTACTACCGGTTTCTTTTGTTCAAAACCGCAAAATCTCGAACTTTGAGGCCATTTTTCGACATTATCCCATCTGATATCGAAGTTAAAAATGGTATCAGTCGATTCGCCTTGGCGAGACCTTTCCAACGGTGTATAGCATATGCTGTACGCTCTTGGGTCAGTAAACCCCTCTATGACTTAACATTGTCCTTTACATTCTTTATATAGCCTGAAGTTTTTTATTTTATTTACTGTTATCTCGTTCGGAATAAACACTTATTTGAAAATTCCGTCTCGCTAACGTAGACGGCTAGAGCACTCAGGATGGCTCAAAACCACATAATTGAAAAGATGTTTAATTAGTATATTTCTCGTTATCGTCCGGTGCCAAAATAAATAATTTATACTGGATTTATTCGAGAATAACTATAAAGCAGTGGAAATAGCCGTGTGACATTTAGAGGGAGAAAAATCGTGACACTTTAAAAGGTTTCGACGCGCTTACGCGTAAAGCGTGCGAACCCAGTTAGATTTTAACGCGACGAGAGAATTTTCGAACGATTCAGCGTCGCCGATAGCAAAACTCGTTCCGGGGCGAAATTAATATTTACAATCTGCCGTCCATAATCGTGGACGTTTTATCGCAAATTGACGCGAGCGTATTGGCAATATTTGTAGTTGCAGCCACGCGATGCACCCGGCCGCGTACGTCGGTTAATCTCAATTACGCGGTTACAGAACCGTCCACGCGCGCGATTCTGCGCAAAGGCGACTCGTTCCGATCATTAACCCGACGACTGTTGCTTTTTAATTAATTAACTTTTTTTAAATTCATCGAAAGCGGTAGAATACTCCACTACGTTGAAACGCGAGTTATTTCTGTAGCTTGGATCGCAGCTCGTAGATTTCTCGCAGCAATTACAGTCGTCGTAAATATTAAATGGAGGATTTTATGATTACCATGTTACTTTTTATTGTTAGATTTTGTAAAGAGAAAAATAACCTAGTTTATAATTGTACTCTAATGTATATTCTTTCAAAGTACATTTGATAAAATTATTTCATATAATCTCAGCTCTTTGGGAATTATTCATGATGCTTCCAAATTCTTAAATACTGATACACTCTAAATTGTCCATTGTACTCTGGCAATAAATCTATTCTGAAATATGGTAGTATGTATATAACTTGGTCTCCATAGTTTGGAAAACTTATTAATAATAATAATTTGTTCTTAAATAATTACAGAAATATTCTGAAAAAAATTGTGTGGAAGTTTCAATGGGTTGTTAAACTTGATTTTTACTCCCTCTCAACCCTGTACTGTCCATCTAATCATATTTCCAGTTCGACACAGTACTATTCCAAATAAAAATAAGAGTAATTAAAATTGGTGGCCAAACTTTTGTTCGTTAATTCGAAGCACCGCTAAGATTTCGCGAAACGGAGGCACCGAATCAACGAAACGTTCCGGGGTCTCCAGGGGTTGTTTTAACGCATCGACAACGCGGAACGCTGGAAACGAACTCGAGATGCACGAATAGCGATGATAAAAATTACAGAACGCAAACAGCAAATAAACGAATACGTACGCGAGGGTGAAACGCAGGAGGGGGCGGAGAGAGGAAAAAATATCGCTGAGTAAAAACGAACACAGTACGTTAGGTTCGGTTTCCACGATCCCGTGCGTCGCGACGACGACGTCCGCGGGCCCGACGAGGCTGAATTGTTTCCGAAAAACAATGCTCCGCAATCACAATCGCGCGTCGACACTCGTTAGGGAACTTCTAACGCGACCGTGGAAACGCATAAACGGAGACGGTCGCCGGTGTCAAACGCGAGGAAAAAAATATGTATCGAGCGCAGCAGCGACAATAAATTCGGACACAATAGCCAGAGAATTCTTATACTCGTGCCATTCCCGCGAAACTGACAAATCCTGGAACGTCGAGCAGGGAGGAAATCCTAACAAATCGTGTTTCGATCGCAGTTGACACTTGTTTTAAGAACGAACCAAAGAGAAATTTCATTACTTCTCAATGTAATATCGAGCTTCATGTTATCTTACACCCAGTTTTAACAATCACTAGCTTAATACGAAATAAACAATTTTTCTCTGATGTAACGCGTGGTCGAAACGTTTATTTGATTGCCCTCCACCCTTCAACCAGGACAACGTCGATATATTTTTATTTAAATACAAATATTTCTAACGAATTTTCGTGTCTAAATAATTTTTGACATTTATACTCATTGTAGCATTAATTTCTTAACAATCATTTCGTATATTTTCCTCTTTTAGAGTAAAAATAATGTTTCCATCTTTGTACTTCTCTTTTAAATGCTTTTAACATTTTGTAGCCCAAAAATTCATTTTAATAGAAACTACTCAGCTACTTGGATGCAATTTTTTTATGCACTTTTTGGAGGAATTAAAACAATCCTTCTTTCTGGAAAAATTTATAAATATTTGTAATTTTAAATTTGTGCCTACATTTCGTACATAAACCCAGAATCGAATTGTGAAAGGGTTGAGACTTGGAATCAAGACGTTTAAAAAATTGTATTTTACTTCTGAATAGGATCACACAACCCGATTACTAAAATCGATATTAAAAATTCACCAAAGAAGCTGCATTATTTCAAAACAGAAAAATAAATTCTAATTTTTAATGTCAGAAAGGAGGAAGAAGGGGATTAATTAACCGGACGTTCCGAATTTTCTTTCTCGACCGAGAATTTGTCAAAGGAACCGCAATCTTTTCTGGATCGATTCCTCGACCGCAGAGCCATTTCCGTGGCGAGCGATTTTCACTTCGCGAGTCATTATTTCCCCGGCAATAATCAAGAGCATCCCTGAAAAGAAACGAGGGGTGGTCCATTCATTTCTATCCCCATCGGAATATTCTTTGAAACGAGGAATGACGGCCACTATCGTTGGGATAAATTGGCAAGGGAATGTCTTGCTTGCTTCGCGATGACACACAGAGAGGCACAATGAACGTATCCACTCTCTCCGCGAGGATTTTCTTCTAAAAGACGTCCCTGGCTCGATCGTGACTGTCTGTTTGTACAGGCCGTCTCATAAATATCGGTCGAATCAGCGAACATGCACGGAAAGCTAAACGTTTTTCCCTCCTCGATGCGAAAAGGCGACGTAGATTTGTAAACAATCGACGATAACGAAGAGATACAGAAGGGGAACGCGATTAGTTGATCGCGCGATGCTCAGCTTACGTAATTGTTCAAAGGAAAACGATATTTCGATTTCTGGTTTTTTTTATTAAATATTAGAAACTCATATATATACAAGTTTGTGTGCTTAACAATTCTTAAGTTTGTAATTAGCATTCTTCGAGGAAGGAGGAAATAATTTTACAAGCCTTCAGGTTGGTTTTGCGTAGGTCTTCAGTTTTGCATAAATTCTAAAAAATGTTCTACGTAAATCTCAGAGAGAATTAGATTCTACAAGATAAAGTTATATCAACATTTTTTTAATTTTCGGATTATTAATAATTAGGTTAATAAAGTTTCTTCCCAGGGATTAAAAATAAATGTTTCAGTAGAAATATTAAATTTGTTATGGGCGCAGTTTGATTGCCAAATAGCCGAACGATTAAAAACGGTGGGAAATTTTCAACTACGATATAAATTCTCCGTTCTCGAGCACGTGGTACACCATAACGTTCGAACGATCCAGTACAGAGACCAAAATGTCAAAATTGAAATGCATAACGGGCAATACCGCTTGTTGCGGAATACTTTTATAAATTACAGTCGCGGAGCAACAAAAGAGTTTTTATGTTCTTTATAAATTCAATTTACGTAAGCAACGTTCTGCGAACGCGAGTCGTTAGCGTGAACATTATAAGTGGAAAAGTTTCGAGAACCGTTGGAACGAATAAATTAATTATTCCAATATGAACTGAATTCGACAGGAAACATGATTAACGCGCGAGTGAATTAGTCCGATTTAGTCGACGCCACAGAAACGATTTTTCTATCGATCGTTGGCTAACTTCGTTAAGAAAGAATTAAGAAAAAAGACGCATTTTAATTTCATATTATAAATATTTCAAGGAAGAGGGATAAAGCAAAAATCTAATCACATATGTATTTGTATTATATTATTGATTGTACTGTGAATTACTGTAATGTACTGTTCGGTGCCATTTTGTTACGTTAATCATACTTTGACAAATTTTAGTTCACAGAGATTGAAAACTAATTTTGAAACAGACACTGTACCACGATTGGAAATTAAAAACATTTATAATTTCAAGTTAAATATTATCCGTTTTCTATTTTTAGATTCAGGTTTTATCTAAAAATTGAAAACTTCTCACTAATAATGAGCATTTTTTATATGGTTTTATATTTTTAATTTCTTCAAAATTCTTTTCTATAGTTCTCACCTTTTCGAGAGCAAGCCAATATTCATCATCGTTGATATTAAAGAAAAAATTGTTTTTAAAAAATATTATTCTTTTCAGTACTGAAACAAACTCCAAGTGGACACTGTGTAATATAAATTCTCCGGTGCCACAGTGAAACTCTTCGAATATTTACTGGCCACAAGCAATTGCACTTAAAATTCCGCATAACCAATGAAAATATAATAAAAAGGAGTAACCTACATTTCCCCGATTATTATTATTTAAATGCGTGATTCGTATGTTAATGCGTCTATCATTTCGTATGAAATACGGACCGATAGTGTCAGAAAGGTACTTTAATAACAGAAAATACCTTATCAGGGGCAGTAATACCTGTCTGTTAGTTTGAATAATGGTTCTTCCACTGAATTAGCAAGTATCAGATTAAGTGAAACCGCGACATGGCGCGCGCTACATTCATTTATCTTTAATCCGTCACAACTCAGAAACTACCCGAACAACCTATGATCACGTAACAATTCCCTCGTTTTTTTGTTCCAGATTCACCGCTCTTGAATATTGACACGCAATTAAGAATCGGCCCCTGTGTATTTGTGCTTCCGGTTCTCCTAGACCGGGGAGTTTATTCGCCGTGTTTTAAGGCAGTTCCTTAAATTCTCCTAAGACGTTTCCTGGTTTCGCGGACCGCGTTTCGCAGCGTTCTTTACGCGTCGGTATAAACACAATTTCTAGCGAGGCGAGGCTCTCTCACTATACCTCGCGCATATCCTCGCTCTACTTTATATGCATGCACGTTCCTTCCTCAGACCTGTCTCGCGGGACGCTGCAAGATACACAGCAATTTCTACCGGATCTACAACTTGTATCTTTCCGTATTACGGCTTTAATTTCGACCGCATTAGGAACGGAAACGCCCCCTCCAGTTTCCCCTTTTTACCGATTCCCAGCGCTCGTGCATCGGTCGAAATTCTCTTGTTAGTCCAACGAAGACCCAATATCAACGCTTTAATATTATTTTGATGCAAGATAATAATTATTTGTCGGCGAAATAATATTTTCATAAATACAGGGTCACTCGACCGAGACGGGTTGTGCTTATAGTTTGGTACAAGATGGAAAGAAACGACCTCACTTTTTTTATAAATGCAACGAAAGCTAATCATCTTTTATTGTATGAATTTATTGTCTACACTTTATTTTGTCCACAAACTATGACAAACTCGCGCAAATGTAATTAATAACAAGAAAGGTTACAGAGAGACATAAAATCATTTCTATTTACCAAGGGGGGATCTATTACCTGATTTGCAATTTCTATTTCTAATTCCTATTCACCTCAGAAGACATCGGCAAGATAACAGATGGAAAGAAGCGAAGAGGGAGCACTCAATGCTAATTCGAGGAGATATATATACGAAAAGTCGAGCACTTGCGAGAAAGACAAGTTGCGTGTAGCCTCCTGGCAACTGTCGCCAGAAGCTCTACCAAATCCACCACATATACGATACAATGGAGGTTGCATAACCATACTTTTTTAACAAAACCAAACACTCTAACCTCAGAAAAAGGGGTCGAAGCATCGATTCGATTAAAATCTGCAATCCGTACTTCCCGTCCACCCCTAACTCGCAACGTTTCAAAATTTCCGAACTTTCGGGTCGTCGACGGCCCCTCGGGAGAATTTCGACTCATTGGAAACGAACCACTGCTCGGCGATAAATTATACGATACTAATGGTCGACCGGGTTCGACCGGGCGCATTCCAATTTCCATCGGATTAGGACACCGGCGGAGGGGAGAGGGATCGAGAATGAAATGTTTTTTGAACTCGAATACGTGACATTGGCGCGCTCGCGAATAATCCTGTCGTGACGCGGACCAATTCTTTAACATTATCGCCGACGATAAAACTAATACTCCCGCGTAAAAATCCGAAAAGGTGGTGTGACCGTCTCCTCTCAACGAGAGAATATAAATAAAACTAATCTGGAGCACGGCCGTAAAACATACGCTTAGCGCAATTTGCGGTTTAACAGGACCGCGACATATTAGAAGAGTAATGCTTTTTGTCGGGCCTTCTCTGTTTTCTTCTTTCTTTTTTCTTATGTATTTTTTTTCATGTGGCTTTCTGTGTTCTTTACTCTCTCGGCGCTCCGCCCCCACGTTCGGCGCGATGAATTTATTAACAACTGGCACGTGAATGCATGCCTCATACGGGCCGCCGGTAATGGCGAATGGCATGAAACTTCTTAATGAGAAAGTACGTCTTTATAGAGCAATATAACGCGCCACATGCGCCAGAAATATTGTTGCACCTGATGCTTTCGACGTATTAGCGAACGCCGTAAAAGCAATAATCCTTCGGAGTCGACTAATTCAGGCCTAGACGCAACGCTAATCGAAAGTTTTAGCGACTGAAAGAGCGAGTTTCTGTCGTTGAAGGAAGCCATTTTGAGTATCGATGAAACTCGACGACTCTGCAAGTCGAACTATAGTTTGAAATTTTTTGAAAAGATTCTTTATCTTTTAATGATTTTAAGGTACAACGTTTAAAAAATGTGAGACTTATGAGACGCTTCCCGTACTCACCAGCAGAGGGCTAGGCTCTCTCACAAGTGCACGACCGATCATCGATTCGTATATATACACTTCTCGACTGATCATTGAATGGCATCTAAGGCAGAGATTCTGATTCTTGAATATATCCAACAATAAAAATTCACTTTTGAAATATTCTGTACTCCCATATTATTAGTAAGTTTTATAGAAATAATTGAATCTATTAGAAATATTATTCGACCACTAGGCAAGTAATAATAACTCCAAACAGCCAGAAAATTCGTTCATTGTGTTCGATTACTCGATTACCTAATTACCCTAATTAACGCCCTTTTAACAGGGGGAATATGGCGTTATTTTAGTATCAAAGAACAAGTTTATATTATACAGTTTTTCGTCTAGGGACGTCATTAAAACAATATAACGTGAGAACGATGAATATTTACTAGAGCATGTGTGGTTCGAGTACCAAAAGTGCAGATTACAATATTTTAATTAATAGCACATTACAATAGAGGAAGTTTCGAAGAATAGGCTTGTTTCTTCCAAGGTTTCAGACATTCGCTTGGGCCCAAAATTTAAGGGATTACTAATTTGTATTTCATTTTCATGCAGAAAGAACGACTTGCAATACTCAAAAGAAATCAGACCAAAAAGGAAGAAGAATCAGTACAGGTTCGTTTTCGCTTAAATATGCAAAGTTCACATAATGTAATGCCTTGCATTCTGTCATAAAATTAGAAATTTAGAAAATGATGACTTAAACACCTGCCAATTTTACGTGGTCTATGTCATGTTTCAATTTTGCGAAAATTCCTCGCACAGAACGCGAAAAATGACCGATTTTGCGTGGAATGAACTCGCGGTAATGTCTAGTCGACGTGGACGACGACCGAATCGCTGGGAATCGCGACAATTAAAGGAAAACCCGATACCATCGAATATTTCAATTTCCGATAATAACGAACGCGCGTAGTTCATTAGATCGCGATCCTGGTTTTACCTAACGCCCAATCGACGCAGAGATGCCAGACGAAGCCCTGAGTGCACCGGGGACACCTCATTCCACTTTCTCACACTATACCAGATCACGCGTACGTGAGCTCGTAGAGTTTCGGAGAATCGACAAAGGCAAACTGACGCATGCCCTCTTTTTCGATTCTTCGAAGCTGCTCGAAGTAATTTCGAACCGTCTCGTAGGAGTCAAGAGAGGAAAGTTCACATTTGTTTTCTCTCTCTTGAACAACTGAAATCCGACTTTTACTTTTCGATTATCCGTTTTTATTTTTCGATCTATGTAGGCTCACATAAGCAAAGTACCATAATGAAAAAAAAATTTTGTGAAATTTTTTTTACGGAAATACACGTTTTAAGACCCCCTATTTTTGTATTATTCCTATGTATGAGCGTAAATATGTACATTATTAATACGATTTTTCAAAATCAAAATACTTTATGATTGAAAATTAATAAATTAATATGAGAGTCCTGTCTTTATCAGTATCATGCACGCTGTAGCATTTTTCAATGAGAAGTGTTCTTATTTTTATAATATGAACAAAACAGAAGAATCAATTGACGCAGAAATGAATTAATAATGAGTTTCCTCGATATGTTTTGAGATAACTAAGCTTCTGCTGGTCTCTGCTGGCCTCCACTGGCATATGCTGATCGCTGCTGACCACTCTTGATACTTCTGACAACGTATAACGATAACGACTGGCTACTGGGAAAGGCTGGATTATCGAATTTCGATATTCTGTGTGAAAGTTCTCGAGGACCTGGACAATTTTTTAAATAAAATTTAATAGATATTATAGATTATCACTGCCTAGCTTAATCACTGGGGAAAAATTGCAAATAGAAACAAATTAAACTGCTAACCAAAAATTGTATATTTAAATAAAAATTTAATGAAATTAATCTGATTTGATTTGGCAATTAAGCAGATTCTACGTTTGAACGCAAACACTACAAAGATATAAGTGTAGAACCAATTAGTTTTCAATTAGAAAACGCAGGTCAAAAGTTAAAATTCATACCGCATAAATATACAAACCTACACTCTTTGCAATATCTTTCAAACTGTTAGAAATAATCATCAGTTTCTGATTCGTATATTATTTCTTTTTTTGTTTCTCAAGATTGAACTAGCTCAGAAAACCACGTGGTACCAACGAAATTAAACGAAAGTAAAAAATTGGAACGATCCTTCAAAATTCAGGGCTGGACGGAATACATAAAAATGATAATTAATCGTCGAGATTAGGAGTAATGGTGGCGTTTCGATTTCGTGACGTATTTACGCCCGCTCGCCTGCTCGGCCACGTAAAATGCGTCGGCTATGATTAACATCCTCCGAGCACGCGTTTTCTTTGTAAAAAGCAAAAATGTGTTTGTTGGCTAGCGAGGGTGGATGCTAACGCGAGATACGCCGTCGGAACAATTTCATTAGTATCGAGTTGAAACTTTTAATATCGCGACCCGGATACCGCGGTTTCTTTTATTGCGATACTTCCGGCAAAGGTGCTTCCGCCTTCTCGAATGCAGCATTATCTCATTCGCGTACGCCATTTTCCGCTAACCCCAGCTTCCTACTGCTTAATCCACGGCTGCGACAAAATTAATGTCGCGACTTTTATGAACGCTCGAATAGTTGGTGTCTTCGAGCACGATGTCCTGTTTCCTGTTTCGTTGTTCTTCCGATCGCGCGGTCGAAGAAACTTCCATCCATCGTTGATGTCTGTCGCGTTTTTGTGTTTAATGCCATAATGCCGTAATGAACATTTTAATTTTTAATTCTGAAACTTTTTGAGGATTGTTCTTTTTTGTTGAATTTAATAGTTTTCGAGACATTACGAGACAGTGCTGTGTAGATGAAAGGTATGATCCAAACTAAAGGTAATTTATTTTAAACAAACGTTCGGGCATTTCGATATAGAAATGTGTGATTGATTTTCCGCTATAAATAGATATAATATTCGAAATAAGCTACGTTCGTTTGATTTATATTTGTTACAGTATTTGTTTGGATATTGACAAGCAACGTGTACACTAATACTGTACGAATTTTCAGTTACACGTTGAAACACATTGAACATGTTAAATTGCATTCCATTATAGGAAAGCAACCGCGCCAAATTCTATGCAGTTTCATCTTCTTTTTCACTTGTGCTAAAATCAACGGAATAACTGATGAATGGTAGACCCGCGACGAACACAACGCGGTACGTTTTTGGGTCCATCGAAACAAGCTTGAAATTCCGAAAGCGATTAAAATTCGACAATGCGTTTAATTGAGGCCGCGACTGGAGAACCGAAATTGGTTTGCATAGTGCAAACGAATATTCGATGCAAATTGAGAATTTAATATCCTCCAGGATAATACGTCATAAATATTTAATTATGCCTCGAATAGTTCGCGTAACGTAATAAATATTGTGCGATCATGCTTGTCGGATCATTAAACGTGGAACGTTATAGTCATCGTTTAATAGTTTATGCTGGTAACGCGAAGCCAGTATTATAAACGTGCCTCGTACAAATACAATTCGAGTCAATTAATTACATCGATGCACTTGAAACTTCATTAAAGTAACCTCATTATGCTAAAAATTTCCAATTATAGCTTCCGAATCGTATAAATTGAAGAAATTTAGGGATCATTGCGACCTCAATTTATTACCGACATTCCTCCGACATTTCAAACGAAATTGGTCATGCTCGTTTGACTGAGAGAAATCTTCCCATAGCGTTATACGGTTCAGAAAATATACACTGTATCGTTAAATATTTGTAGTATTATCGTAATTGACTTTTATCTTTTGACAAAATTCGATGTCAGATAAATGGCTCTTTCGCAAAATACATAAAATTTATATATTTGCAAGGTGACAAATTCAACTATTCGATTTTGTATAAATTTTCTATTGTAAATTAATTTTGAATGAATTTTTTCTAACACACAAGATTTAATATGGGTTAAGTATCCATTTTATTTAAACGGTTACAATTATTATTAAATGCGTTGCTCGTCCATTAATTACAAATGCAACTAAGATTACAAAAAGATTCCAATTTTTAGAAAATAACTGTCAAAGTGGTCCAACTTAATTCTATCCAGGGCAATAAACGAAGCCAGTTTCTTCGCAGTAAATTATAGAATACCGAGGTCAAACTTCGAATTCTATCAGCGATGTACAAGGGATTTTCTTGGGAACGCAGACGGTAGAAAATTTGGAAAAACAAGGAATAAACGTTCTCGATACCGGGGTTTCGGTCTAACTTACTGTTTGTCTGATCACTTTATCGCGAGCTCGCCGGTTCTCTGCGCTCAACTTCACCGCGTACGAAATTATCTTCCTCGCTGAAACTCCGTTTCCGCGCGCACATGCTAGCCGAGCTGTATACATTTTACAAAGGAAGTTCGCCCGACGGATGAAGCCTCAATGAAATTCCAAGCCTGGCCGTGCGGTGGGCAAAGTAAAATTACACGAAGCGTCGAACACACGCGAACACACTTAATGTACCACCTTCGCTCGTAACACGATCTTCGCGCTCTACCTATCGACCAGTTACATTCTGCTAGCGCGAACTTCGGGACGCGAAACCTACGAAACCCGAACCGTCTATTACGCTGCACGCGCGGAGTTTACTTATAAAATTTCCAAAGATTCGTCGATCGGGTTCCACCGCGGAACAGCGGGAACCCCGAAAATTTCGTGACACGCCGTTTCATAAAATCGCAGCAGGTCTTTGAACACGGAAGACGACTTGTTTACCTTTTTGCTCAGAGTATCGAACGATGAAATGAAAACGTAACTGTTATTGACTTGAAAACTACGTGAAATTTTATTAATAATTTGTTATCATCATTTCTTGCCCCTTGTAAATCTTGAGACAGGAAATAAGACGGGCTTTTATCGCCATTTTGCCATGGGAAGACTTATTTTACATTCATGATTCTTAAAATGAACACATGATTCGTAAATTGAACATTTTATCCCCTTTGGGGGCTATGAAGTATCGCTGTATATAAATATTATGTCCGCACAATATTAAAATCGACAAAGTATCTACCTAAAATTTAAAAAAAGAGTCCAAATCAATCAATCTTAAGTCGTCCAACCCTTCGATAAAGTATTATACCAGTAAAATAGTCATGGATTTTTGTGTCCAACGAAGATCGAGATCGATGCTCCTCAAACTTCTAATCCTGTATTACACAGGACTGTATGGACGTCGAACTCGGAGCGACTCGTGCATGCATACGGGCGTATAATCGCCCGATAACTGGGTCAGTTGGCCGATCGAATGGGCAGGAAATAATAAACCTTCCAATTGTTCCGATTCAGAGACACTAATGACTATCACGGACCAGCGAGTCCTGGCCTGATATTCGAGGTCAACGTTTTCCTCGCGATTGCAAATCGTTCTGGCGGATGTGTCGTTTTGATCTGCCGCGTTTCCAGCCTCGAGAGTAATTAAAGCAGCCAACAGAATTAGCCTGAAATTCGGGATGAACCTCGTGGCCCGAGGCCAGCCGGTCTAATTGACCTATTTTCGCGGTAATAGATCATCAGCCGGGGTCTGGGATATCCATTACATGCTGCGAGACGGAAAGAACAACCACCGCGAAACCTCGGCTAACTCCGCGATAAGCTCGTTATGAATGCGCCGTTCATTTTCTAATAACAGCGTTGCTTAATTTTTAATTAATCGACTTGGTCGTCAAACGAAAGCAATCGTTTAGAGCTAATTTACTTCGACTTTCGTTGCTTCGTATGCAGAAGTGTCTTTCAGATTGCGAGAAATTGTGTCTCTCGAACAGAGACAAAGTTATCCTTTGCTTCTTACTCGAAAGTTACTAGTGATAGTAGTAGGAAAGTAAATTTTATTATTAAATTGCTTCGATCGAGTTTATGAGATCTTACACGACCATGTTTGAGTGAGTTTTCAAGTTAGAAATACAACCTCATCTTGTTTCCACTGTTTCTGAGTCGACTCGATTTTCACTCGATCCAAATTTCGCTTATTGTTGTATAGCCTCATCTCCAATGTAAACATAACTCGAGTTAGACTCACTTTGAAGAGAGATGGGAACGATTAAAGTTCATCTACCTGTCTCTCAGGCTGCAGACAGCCTGGTTTCAACCTTAAGGAAGCAACTGTAGCATAAAGCGGTGGATGTTCTTTGATTTGTAAGACAATCTTAATACAAAGCAACTGATATCAACTTTGAAAGATAACGTATTCTCCATATATAACATTATGGTTACAATGAAAATAAAAGGATAAGTCGTTGAAAATTTAACGTCTGATGTAACTTTTTAGCTGTATACAGCTAATATTCTGTAATTTCTTTCTACTCCATGGCACCTATAATTAGAGTTTCATCCTGTTCTCGTGTAAATAGTAAACTCCCCTTATTAGCAGAAAACAACATATTGTCTCGGATTGCGCGTGCTCCTGCACTCAGCCCGCCCTCCTTGCCTCGCGGAAAAAAGCATAAACGAATTTCATCCGAGCACGCATAAATATTCAAGCGCATTAAGCCTGATACTCGCGGGTTCGCGGTTAAAAGCCTCTATATTTAATAGGCGTAAATCGAGAGCGTTCGTTGAAAGGTGGTTGCACTTAAAGAAAGTCACTGCACTGACTGCAATAACATCTCTATCAAAAAGCACGAAACCGATTTGGAAAAATGAAAATTCCTTAAGCAAAGAGGACTTGGATTTTTTATCATAGTCATAATTTAATTCTGACAACAATGATTCCATTATTGATGAGGAGTCAGGCTCTAAAATAAACATAGATTGCCTAGTTAAATATTGCAAAATAATTAAAACTAATTAAATGAAGGAAAAGTGTTAATCGAATATACATAGAATAAATGCCTGAAAATTATTTATAAACAACGAATTGTATATTGTTATATTTGTCAATTCCCAGCAAGAGAAACGGGGACATTTTTAAACTTTATACAGGACAGTTCGATCCTTCTTTCAATTAGTGCAACATTTAACTTGCTCGTACAACTATCAAGTCACCATCTTCATTTAATTCTTCATTCACGTAGAATGGCGTAAACGTTAAATTCAAGACTGCGGTTTTAATAAATTCTAGTGACTTCCGGTCGCCTAGATCCACGCTCGCCGCAATATACCGTGGTGGTTCCTGGCTATCTAGGTGCAGACGGACAGAAAGCATGTGTTCTCGGTTTATTAAATGTCATTAAGAGCTTGCTCGGAGTCGACGATACGAACCGTTTCAACGTAGACACCGTTACGTGGCCGTGGGATGGGCTTTCGACCGTGGAAATGGCTATGCGTTCTACACCCATGACGCATCGTGAGTTACGCGGAAGCAAAGATCAAAAGACTGTATTTTCGTTTTTTTGAAATTTATGATTCGTTGAAATTCGCGTGAAAATGAAGATTCAAGGAGACCATGTCACCACCTGCCTCAGAGACTAGGACAGCTTTGATTTATTTTTTAGGAATTAGGGTTGGTTTTTTGAGAATGGCTCCACAGAAGAATAGGTGATACTTTATCTATTTTTTATACCTAGTAAATAAAAAGAAAACCTTAAAGACCATTTAACTTGACCATCTGTAGAAAAATAGTCAAAACGACTGCTGGTATTATTCATCGAAGTTTGATGAAGTTTGAAGAAGACCACGTCATAGAAATTAAATTCGGTTGATCATAGATGTCTCCATACAAATAAGTGCTTGTATATTGCAAACATACGTCATTCTGTGCAGTTACAAAGATTTAACACAACGTCAACCCACATTAAATTTATAATGTCAGTTAGCAGTCGACAGTTGTACGAAGCCTGACCATTCTATCCAACATGGCTGTCACGCCGTTATCCTACACTTATAATTCAGAAAGCAAAAACAGCAGGTGTTCTAAGTTTTTTAAACGGTCGTGTACGCATCGGTATCCTCGAAGAGGCTGAAACTTACTAGAATGCGGTTCGGTTTGCGACCGCCCAGCACGATATCATAACCAGCAAATGTAGCGAGGCGAGAACGAACGAGAACAGACGCCAACCATGCAAACAGTAGTGTAGCTAGAGGGGGCAAAGGGGACAAAGGGGTAGTCTTACAACGAAAAAAAAGTTTTATTGGTTTTCAGTGGAAGCGACAACACAGATAAATGTCTTCATCTCTCAACAAAATGATTCAAGAGGTTTGAAATTTCAATAGCTTTACAAACTTGCTGAGAAATATATCTCAAACTCTTGCGGTATCGTTCTATAGTACAATCTTGGTAATTACGAATGTTGTAATGTTGCTGCGAATTTTTCTCACAATTCACTAATGACTTCTAAACTAGAACTGAAATTACGTGCACCTTGGTACTAGAAAATCTTGCCACACTGACTACAGTACAACTGACAGACAAAATAATCTTCGAAAATGCAATTTAAGATTTGGTAAATGAAGTTTGTAAGAAAAATGGGAATAGAGAAATTATAGTTAATTGTTTTGCTCTGAAAGCAAGTATCCCAGTTTTGCCATTTTTATTTAACACGTTGACTACCAGACTAAAACTCTAAAATTTTAAGATTTCATACAATTGTAAACCACATGACTTAAAATTTGTCTCAAGACTTTCGTTTTCTAAAATTCACGAATGCTATTTAAATTTATTTCCATCAACATTTCAACTTGAGAATTAATTGTTTCAGTTCCATAGTGAAAAGTTCTGTCAATCATAACTTAAAAATCTTAAGATTAATTTTTGCGAATTTTACTTTAATATTTTAAGATGTCATTCTTAAACCCCCAAGCATTAAAAATTATTGAATTATTTTATTTAATGTTGATTTTCACCAAATTGATAAATGGAAATAAACTTTTCCTTTAAAACATTTAAAAAATAATGAACTAATGAAGGATTACTCTTCTTGGCGAGTTTCCCCCTCTTAAAGGAGGATCGGTCAGGGTACTTGGTAAAAGAAAAGCCGTACTACCAAGGGTTTCTTCACAACCCTGGTTTTCTGTCAGAGTACAGAATTGTAATTTTATTCAAACGCCCAACCGCTATCCTGAGCGAAATCTTATTTTTCATACACAAAGTATTAAGAATGTTTCGTGTGTTTTGCGTTCTTGGGGGTGGTGTGGGGCGTAAGCCAAGTGTGCAACGAGTGCTAGCTACGCTACTGCGTTGAGGTTCGTCGGTGGAGAACCGAGACGAAGATGCGCGTTTTGAGAACGTTTCCGCGAAACTGTCGCCGGCAGACGGGACACCGAGGGAAGCCGCGAACAAAGAGGCGCGTCTACGTGGAAGAAGATGCAGAAGTCGGTGTCCGACGAAAGGAAACGCGGTACGCCGTAACGGCAGATAACGATCGTGGGGATCGCGGATCTAGTACCGATTCACGGTCTCCCGTCCTCTCGAACAGGGCCATACGTATGCCCCCTTTACGCATACATCTGCTCGCCCGCGGGATTCCAAGTCCGTGGAAGTAGCTGCCCCTGCAGTTAAGACCTCAGGGTATCAGGTTTCCCCGATTGTATCATCAAACGGTCCCTGCTCGGTTTCTTCGTCATCTTCCAACCGCGGCGGGCCGCGCGGTTATTTTCAGTCTCTCCTCCTGCGAGACGTCGCGTTCGCCTTTCTCGGTTCCTATGATTCCTTCCCCGCGACGGCGTCGTGCTTTTGAGAAACGCGCTTAATCCGTAAGGACATCTCCCGCGAAAGGGGTCAACGCCAGCCGCACACCCTGGGTGACGGCCTCGCGTGGCTTAAGGGCGTCTTCTAGCAAAGTAGACGGAAAAATAAGCATTCTTTGTGAATTTTTTAAGAAAAATTCGTAAGACTTTTTAATACGAAGGTTTTGTTCTACTTTGTTATGCATCTTCCGAGGATACACGTAAATTTGTTTAATACAAAATAGCTAAAAATGTGGGAGTTCGATAATGATATGTATTGGGTGTTTCAAAGTCCAAGATGGCTGACATTCTAGCGCCTGTTCGAAAATTTGGCAGAATTGTACTATTGTAAATCTTCTTCGATCGATGTAATACCTAAATTGAAATCTGCCTTAGAAACACAATATTCCTTTCCTATAAATATAGAAGTGAGTGAGACAGCAGAGATAGAAAGCAATTAAACAGATGTAATTAGCTAAAGAAATATCGAAATTCCTAAAAGATTAAGAAGATATTTATAGTAATTCATAACGAACGAGAAAAATTGTTAAACAAATTTTAATCAAGACTCAGTAATCAAACAAGCAATTATGAGTATATATCGCAGTTAAACAAAAAGAGATAATATCAGCGATTACTAAGTATGACGAGGAGGGTCAGTTAGAGGTTTGTTGGGGACGACCAGAAGACAGGTCCAAGGTACGAAGATCCTTCTCCCACGGAGGCCTAAGCTAGACTGAACATTTTCGGTCGTGAAGACGGTTTACTTTAAGACAGAAGGAGTGGGGATAATGAAAGTAGGTAAAAGGTCCGTTAGATCTACGTGCCGACCAACAATTTCACGAAATATTAATATTTACAACAATTATTTCCTATGTCGATATTATTAGTAACTACTGTCCAATGAAAATTATTAAAAATTACAATCGATAGAATATATATTATATTAAATATATATTTTTCAAATGTTGTTGGCACAATATGTATTATAATTTATCGATTGATCCATATAAATACCTTTTTACCGAATTCCATAGTAAAAGATGTTTCTTAATTGCGTAGGTAAAGTTTTATAACAAGGAGAGTAATAGTTATTTATCGGATATATTGACGTAATATTTCTTTAATTTTAATCATTCGTCATATTGTTCACATATAATTCCGATTTGTTCGCGAGAATATCGTCTCTTTTTATGACGAATAAATAAATTTCACGCAAAATTATTTCTTTCTTACGAGAATATTCTATACAGTTAAAATTTTATTCTCAGCGGAATATCAAATAGAATATTGAAAAGATGGTTCCTGAAGTATTTCTTTTCACGATAGACTCTGTTCGATAAAGGTACGCGAATTTAATTAGAAGAATCGCATATTTAATGTAAAAGCATCCTTTTGTATAAAAGAGGTAATAATTCTCCCGCGCCACTTGAATAAATGCATTACAGACAAGGCAAATGTATTTTCTTAATATTTTGCATATCCATCATTTTTACTTATAATGTGAAGTAGTTAATTTGCATAGATCATCGATAGAAAGATGAACTGCGGTCCTCTGCTCTATTTCTATTCCATTTATACTCCTCTCGAGAAGAAAATTGCTAATTCCCATATACCTCCATAAATATCTCCAAACATTTTTAATAGTATCTATATAAGACTGTAATTCTCATTAATTTAAACAAATTATTTTTCTCCTTAACATGCTGAAATATTTACTAATTATTTTCCACAGCCTCAGAATTATAATTTTCGTGAATTTGTCATCCACTTGTTTCTTTAATTTCATAAAGTGAAGCTACTCCCACTCCAAATTAGCTGAACCGTAACAAAAATCCTTGCTTCGTGTCGTCTTTCAACTAGACTAAAGCACCTAGATCTTAATTTCCATTATGACTGAGAGTTCGAAATAAAAAGATTTCCCATTCTCAGCCGCAATTTTTTACTCGTCTCGAATTTACCAATTTTTCATATATGCCGCGCTTCCGGTATTTAAAATTTACAAAAAGCACACCGTTCGCGAGTTTGCCACGCTTCGCGTTCACCGATACAACGACAGGACTGGTAACGCGTGCATTAGTTCGTACACGAATGTTTATCAACGACCGGGCGTTATTATCGCGTGCTGCAAGTATTTTTATGTTCATTTCGCTCGCGGCTGTGTAACGCCGCGGTACAAAGGAAGCAAATTACCGAGCGGAAAAATGCGAGGGCGCGTTACGCTATGTCAGAAGACGAAAGAGGTCAGCCTTGCAAGTGGCAAGAACTTAACGACCAAACGTATTTTCAACCTGGACAATTATCGCGAAAAAGTTTCGCCTCCTCGTCGTATGCCCTCGTTCCCTCTCGTCGTTCCACTCGGGCGGTCACTATTCTCTTGCAAATCTTTGTCAAAGTGTGCCCTGTACTCTCTCTTCTATCGTGGCCAACACCTTTGTCCAAAGGATGGAAGGCTGCCCTTTTGACGATTCGACACTCCGCGAAGTAATTAACGTTTTAATTGCTGCGTAACGCGCTGCACAAATACTCCCATCGTTGAACGATTTTAGAGAAAACGAGTTCAATATATTCGAGATAATTGATAGTCAACTGTCTATTGTATTTAGCTTCTGAAGAAAATTGTACTATATTATCGATAGAGACTAATTCTTGGATAGTTCATTGAAAAATAAATATGAATAAAGTCAAACTTCCAACTGCCCCTCATCCCGTTAGTTTCAAATCAGAATTTAATATTATAGTATATTGAATCAACACTCTTGAAGAAATATAATATTAGTTAAATGATCTAACATACAGTTACTCCCATTCATATTCGTATACATGGTGATTCATTATAAATGAAAAGAAACATGTTTATCAATTTTTTCAAATTATTTCTACTCACGAATGCCTTCCATTTATTTTTATCAAATGTTGGTAAATTGTTCAAATACAAACCCTTAAATATCTCAATTCATGACAAAATAGACTTATACCAGTTTCAAAAACAACTCAATTCGCAAGAAATAAGTTATCATAAAAGTCACTTAACACTTCGAAAACGAACAAGGATCTTTTTTTTATAATTTGCATTTTTAGGTTCTGCTATACGATGACAAATCTTCCTTTCATCTTTGGTCCAAAAGTTCATCTGAAATATTGTATTTAAATGAAATATAATATACATGCTGCTACTGTTTATCAAAAACTAAAAGGAACAAATACGTGTTCACAAATTTAAAAATCAAGATAACAGTGATATTCCGTTCAACAACTTTAAATATAAATCCATATAGCTACAATGGGAACGAAAAGGTTGAATCCGAGTAAGTCTGGCGAGTGTACGAAGCTTTCTCCAAACTTATTACGCGCATCCCCCGCGTCGATGATCTTCCCCGTCCGTGAAGAAGAAATCGGCAAGAACTTAGCAGTCGCTGCGAAAATGGCGGCGTTCGAGCATGTTATTTAGAATCACGGGACGCTTTAAACTCGGACAATTATCGCGAGAAACTTTTGCTCGCTTTCGTACACCTCCCCAATCTCTCCCCGGTCTATCCTTCCACGCGTTCCCGTGTTTCCTAGTCTCCTATCTTCCTCTCGCCCTTACAAATCTTCGTCAAAGTGCACCGTGCAGTTTCTTTGTCGGCTGTGAACTCCTCCGTTTAGAGTACGCCGGGGATTATTTCGCCTCCTCCACCTGCTCCTTCCTGCCTCCTCCTTACTTTCGACAAATCTAATTAACAAAGTCGTTTACTTATCTAAATGGATTCTGTACTCGTCCGTTTCGCCTCGCCTCGAGGAATATCCTTGGCCCGCGTACACTCGCTGTCTCGTAAGTCTTCAGTCGCATCCGCGGGAATCATTGGGGAAGTTCGCAGATTAGAAAGTCCCGAGGATAGATTGGATCTACAGAATTAACAACGCGATTACCAATTCCCGATGCCCAGCCGTTTCTTTCGATCGTTTTACTCCTGCCTCTGGGTAGTAGTCGATAGCTTCTGACGCAGCTCGTTTCAACTTCCCTCGGACGGGATTATTCTTAGACCCAGCGACGGTTTTGCTCGCTTATTAATCGCGGTTCCTCGAGATTCCAATCTCGCGCGGGAGATTTTCCGTAAAATTATATTCATTACAATGGCTCTGTGTGTGTGTGCGCGAGTTGCCAGGTATATAACGCGACTTTAATAACTCAGCATTATACCGGCGGAAAGCGGGCACGGACGACCGACGTTGAGTCGCGTTGCGCGTTACACGCGTGTGGGTAAATGGACTGGGATGAAAAACTAATTTCCTTGTTTCGTGTGTTTTATTGGAACGTTATAACATTATGGCTCTCCCGGGAGTATATATCTCTGCAAGATTGCACCGCCCTTCCCGTGCGCACCGTGTCTCCTGAACGTTCTGGAATTAAACAGAAGAAAGGGGTTCGAAAATGTTGGTCCTCGAAAATAGCGCACGAATTATTCGAACATCTGTCTTGTATCGAACGAAATCACTTTGACAGATTTTCTAAGACGCAACGTAAGACCATGTCTCTAAAATTATCATTTTAAAAATTGACGTAGTTACGTTAAAAATTTTTAAATCAAGCATATGATTCTTTTGCAGTTCGAAAATAGCGCACGAACTATTCGAACACCTGTCTTGTATCGAAGGAAATCGCTTTGACAGATTCTCTAAGTCAGAACGTAATACCATGTCTCTAAAATGATACATTAACATTTTAAAAAGTGATGTAGTTAGGTTAAAATTTTTAAAATCAAGGACATGATTCTTCTGCAGCTACGAATTATAATTGACCTTGACACGTCTTTATTGTAATTAAGCATTATCTAATATAGCAATTAAAAGGTTTGTGTTTCGAATCGTTGAACCAAAGGGATGAAATTTGATCATAAAAAGTAAAAAGCGAGTCTTATGAAGCATAATATATTTAACATTAATGTTTGCAACTTGTAGATATAAAAAGAAAAAAGTAGTTGTTAATCTAGGGAAAATACTAATTCTTTTCTAATGTATTAAGTGAAAAATATTTAAAAAGAAATGATAAAAAAGGTATAACATATTTAATAAATAAAACAATTTGTATCACTTCTTTAGGGTTAATAATTATTTTATTTAACAATGTAACTTTTACCAGAATAAAAACATGGATTTTCAATGTGATTTTCATCATTTGAAATCCAATATTAGAACCTCGAGACCCCCAGTATCGATTGGAGAAACGAATGGAAATATAAGCGTAAGGGAATTCTGTTTCATCGTGATTACACCAATTATACGTGATTAAAACAGTAGAAAACAGTGTTGTTGAAAACTGACGGTATACACGCTATATTCTTCCCAACCTCACACCGACCGGTAACCCGAGAATTACCAAAGTTTTTAGTTGGGAAGAAGTTTAATGATACTGAACGTCAGAAACTAGATGAGATTTTTGCTAAAAACATCGAAAGTTATTTCAGGAATGATTTGAGACCTGGAAGCTGATACATATTGGTCGTAGAAAATAATGGCCACGTCGATCTTTCCACGTTGGAAAATAACTTTGATCGCCACATTATTCGTGAAACGTTACAAGTCAAACTTGGTTAAACACATCGATCTAACTCAACAATCTTAATTAAAAATCCTCCATTTATATCTTGAATCGCTTTTCAACAGAAAATTTATTCAAAATTAAATATTTTCAACTACAATATTTAATAAAAAATAATTTTTTTCAGTCGTTTATCATTTTTTTACTTAGTTTAATAATAATTTAACTATATAGATAAATAAAATATTCAGACCTTTGTTTAAACATGGATTCTGTTTAACAGTGAATTTCGTTCGGTATTTCATACTAACACTTTCCAGTTTGAGATAATTTTCTAATATAATGTGCTACTATGTATGCCAATTATAACATCATTTTATATTCCCATTAGTAATTTTATACTTTAAATAATTCATTTACAGATGAGGAGGACTCAACGCACAAATATAATAAATATTTGTTATAAAGACTGCAAGTTTCAAGAGTTGGAAATTGTTTGGGTATCTAAAAAGATAAAGAAACTAAAAGTTAAGTAATAAAACGTGACTCAAATTATAGATTTTCATAGTCAGTGTTTGTCAAAACACTTGGGGTACACAGGTACTATAATTATCAAACAGTCACGAACATTTGGATATTTCATAGGTAAAAAGAATTCTATTTAAGGAATTTAGGAACTTAAACGAACCAAAAATGGTGAAATATAAAATGATGAAAATAAGATTTTCAATTTCACAGCTATCTGAAAACACAGTGCATCCGGGGTACACGAATGCCTACTCGGGTTATCAAACAAACATAAACATTTGGGCATTCACGCAAAGGATTAAAAAACGTATTTTCCAGGAGTCTTGGTATTTTGTCGCGAGTGGCAAAATGGTTCGATCCTCATGGCAATAGCGGTGCCGTTGCGTCGTGTTTGATTCCTCTGTTTGCACACATTCCCAACCAGGGGGCTGGACGCGTATTTGTCGAATCGCCTGATGATTTTGTTTAAACGCGAATGAAGCTAGAGCCCTGGCTTCCGCGAAAGCATAAAACGACCGATATTAATTGATTCCCAAGCCGTGTGCACGCCGAGCGCTTATTGTCGTCCGCGCCGTAAATAAATTAATAACGCGGTCGCGTGTTTACACGGGGCTACAAGCGTCGCTTACAAATTATACCAATAATGGCCGCGTCGGTTATTACGGGACAGCGGGCCGTGCAAGAATCCGCGATGCTGCCATCGGAGTACCATTTAGATTCGAATAGATACAGAGAGGCACGGGTGAATTGTTTCTAGTTTACCGTTGAGCCTTTTGAAGCGCGATGAATAATAATCAAGTATAATTCAATCGAGTGCACGTAGACACTGGAGAAACACTTGTATTTATGATTATATATATTATCACGACAATGATTGACAATATTATTCGTAATCGTAAACTATTTATTAATTCTTTGTCGTTTGATGTGGTTTGTTTTCAATCTGTACTTTGCTGGAAACAATTCTGCATTTTGATCTTAATTTTTGGTCCTCTTCGGGGAAAACAATCTTGAGAAAACAATCTTTGACAATTTTCTTTTTATATTACTGTTACGTATGCGATTTCTTTTTTAAGATTACATTTCTGAAGAGGCACTAAAATCTAGATCGAAACGTAGAAATATTTGCAACAAAGCACAAGTCTGCTTTTCGTTTCGTACATGTTCCCATCGGATAAGTTGAGTGAAAACAGAATTTATTCGATTCGTTTGTTTTATATACAGGATGTTCGGCCACCGAGGGGAAAAGCTTTAATGGGAGATTCTAGAGACCAAAATAAGACGAAAATCAAGGACACTAATTTATTGATTGATGCTTCGTTAAAAAGTTATAGAAACATTTCCGGCAACACAGTATATTTTCGGTAAAGAATGTTTTTCTCGAAAGTACGTAGAACGTCGCGGGTGTGTGTATTCACCAAAAATGATTGTAATTGACCCCCGCAACCGAAAATAATTTTTCCAGAATTAAAAAGTAAAATTTTTCCCAGAGGTAGCCGAACACCCTGTATACTTATGTTTTTCACATAATTGTTAAAGATGTTAATCTTAATCTTCCAGGTACTTTATCATTCTCGAACGAAGCTAGTGGCTCGAACAAAACGTATGTGAGAACTTAGCACAAGGGGGGGGAGGGGGGGGGGTGGAAAATGGAACAAAGCCACAGACCGTGCGTCTGGCACGCCTGGGTCCAGAACTTATATCGGTACCACAGTGTTCGCCAATTTCGATTGGAGTCTTAAACTTACCAGGTCGAATGATCCAACTTCGTGAACTTTCCGTGGACGTAAGAGCAGAAGGTGAAACGTTCGGTGCAGTCATTTAATCAATTAAAGAGTACACCGATACCGTCGATGCTGGTCCGACCGACATCGTCCTATCAATGAATGTCCCCTTTCTTGTGTCCACATCCTGCGCCATTGCTATTGGACGACACGGACACTTCCCGTAAATTTCCTCGGCGTAGGTGACCCAATAAGCTTGATCGAAAGCACCACCTAGGAGATTTTTCCAAGGAACGCAGTCCTCACAGACCCAGGATATCGATCGTTGGCCCCAGAGACTACCGTGTTCATTAAATATTGATCGATGAAATTCATTTTTGGCAACCGTCGCAGAATCTTTTAATTTCGATTGCAAGTTATTGAAAAAGGTTTGATCGTGATACGTATCAGTCAAAAACAACTAGCTTCAACGTATTTGCTACACCGAACGCTCTGTTTCAAAGTCAAGTTTGTAAGATATTTTTATGTTCTATGAGAAAAAATATTTACGAATTCGTTGCATAAAATGCAATCGATTTGAGTATGAGACATTAAAAAGCGCGTTTGTTATTAAAAAATGAAATATATTTTAGTTACATCTTAAAGTACATGCGAAGTGGAACATAAAAATATCTTACAAATTGATCTTGAAACAGAGCATTCATTATAGTGAATACATTAGAACTGCCTCATAAAACAGACCCACAAAATGGTAAACTTTGAACAGGTATGATCATTTAGGCTTTATAAAATTAATTTGTAGATGCGTTTCTTATCGTTCCAAACTTTCTCCAACAACTTGCAATCGAAATTAAAAGATTCCGCGACGCCAAAAATGACTTTTGTCTAGCTAGATTGGCGATTCGTCGCAGTGTGCAGTGGCGTAGAACGGGAGGGGTACGCAGACGTCCGCGGATCCGTGGACGTTCGTCCTTATCGGAATCGTACGATAAAACGTACATTCGTACACGTGTATATATCCCCGCGACCGGTCGCGCCGCGTTCACCTCAGATGAATTATGCCCGTAACGCGTGCTGATGCCACACCTCCCCTTATACCTGCTGTTCTATCTGCCAAGCATTATGTTACTCTCACCAGCGGGGACCTGGCCGACGTACACTCGGTTGAAAAAACCATGCTCGAACTACCACGACACGTGAAATTTATTTTAACTCCCGCCCGGGCCAATTTGCACTTTGCTGCTACGCCACGGATGGCACGATTATTTCTAACGGTCAACGGTGTTTTAAATATTTTACTTCGCCGTCGTATTACGGGGGGAACAATTTATTTATTGGTAGAATTTGGTCGAGAACATTGAGGAAAAATTCTTTTCTTGAAGAATATTTCTTTCGTTTTTAGAGGTAAAGCATTTTGAAACCTTCCTGTGTTTAATATTTTCATTTCGATGGGTTGTGGTTCATTATTACTAAACCTAATTAAGTACTAAATACCTGTTGTTTAGCATTAATTTAGCAATTAATTCATATAATAAAGGTTCTACTGCACTATAATAAATACACATGAGCCACATACAGTTACTCCCACTCGTATTCGTACACTATAATGGTGATCCACTATAAATGACAAGAATCTTGTGTTTTTTCTTTATTTTTACCAAATATTGTTTATTATACTGTGTTACTTCCATTTGAGAAGTATTATAGGTTTGTTTCTTATGAATATTTTCCCATTTATTTTCATCAAGTGTTGTTTATTATACTATGTTACTTCTATTTACGACATACATTTTTTTTGTTTAATATTAATAGGCTAGTAATACCCGATTAACAAAACTGATAGAGAGGGATCACATAGACAATATAAGACAATTATAATGACAGTAATATATAATTTTCTCAAGCGGTCACTCACCCTAGTACTTATTGGTCGCAGGCAACGCAGCTTAACTTCGGTCATCGTATGAGAACGTATGTATCCAATATGGAACAATCGTTGGCATATTTCATTCGTAAATTAATTCAATTCATAAGAAACAAGTTTCTTTTCATTTATAGTAAATCACTATTATATTTCTATGTATACTTGTGCTAATAATCCCGTAGGGGGGTACGGCGTAATAAATAAATCACTATTATAATGTACGAATACGGCTAGGAGTAACTGTAAATTATAAAAGTATATCGTTGACTTCTTCGATACTGTAAGAATGTTGATACTATTATAGTAGTATTTGATTATTTTAATACACTATTTAAGATTAAAAATCCTTACCCTGCCTTTGCAGCTAAAAAAAACTACCTCGTAAGTAGAAGTAACATGATAAACAATATTTGATAAAAATAAATGAAAAGAACTCGCGAGAAACAAGTTTCTTTTTCATTTATAGCGAATCGTCATTACAGTGTACGAATATACAAGTGGTAGTAAGCGTAAATGGAAATAGCTGAATTGCGCGTGAACCCGCAGGAACGAAATACGTATCAAAACCGTTTCTGAAATGGTTAATGCGAGTCACTGTACCTAAAGCGTGAAACTCACACTTGGACAGCCGGGGCTCATTTATTCGAATGGCCGAGTCACGAGGTGGCGTTAAGCGCAGGGAGCACGAGACCGTGGACCCGCCCCTGCGTCGCGCGGTAGACGCTGGTGCCGCCAGGGTTGTTTCTATTTTTTTCCAACCCCACCCCCGCGGCTCGCGCACCTTTCTTTCCCCCGTATAATGTACGTGTTAGGCGCACGGATTGCGTTTCGTGGCCCCGTTGTACGCGTGCGGCCACTCGTTCCACGAGTCATAAATAATCTGGAAACATGAATATCACACAGAGCACCGGCTCTCCACCCCCGCTGCTGGCCTCGTACGTGTAATTTCCTTTTTTCCATTTTTTTCTTTTTTTTTTTTCTTTTTAGTTTAGCACGCGGCACCGCGATCGCGAACGCCGCGGAATACGTGCGTGTGCGCGTTCGTGTTTCGCCGGTAATTAGGAACAGGGTTGATTTCTGTCTTCATTCTTCCGTTGTCTTCTGGGTATTGGTTTCTTCGTTTCTCTCGGCCAGCCGCGTCTTCCTCGTCTCGGTCCTCCGTGGCAGTCGATTCCTTTTTTTAACTCGCCTGCCGCTGGTTTCTTCGACCTTCGGTTCCCGAGCATCTTTTAATTTCTCGACGGACCTCCCGCGAATTTCTCACTAATTTGACCCGCGCCCCGGGAAAAATAGTGCCCGCTTAATCAATCACGCGAATTGGACGCGGTCGAGCGACTTGCTTTCCTCCCCGAACGATTCGTCGGCACCTTTGTTACTGCGATTCTTTTTCTTTGATGGTTTTATTAGTTAGTCTAATGGAAACCGCCAAAGGTCAGCGTTCGAATATGGTCATTTTTAGCACGGCGAGTCCTGGAGCATGGCGAGAGGGAAATCCCCACTCTTCTTAGATATTTTTTAAATCGTTTAAAAGATGACGTTAGAGATTCTTAAATTTCTTAACCAATGACAGTATACGATCAAATTTCAGAATTGAATTAATTAAACATTCTTTATGTTTGACAATATTTTATTCTGTACACGAGAATAACAAAATGTCGTAAAATTAAATTCTATTCCAAAAATTTATAAAAAATTATAAACTTCTCAAGAGAGAAGCTAAAAATTGTTTCTCTTTTTCTACACGTACCACCACGCTCACGAACATTTTTATAATCATATTCTTAGAGTAGTTTATGCATTTACTAATTTAGTTTCACATTGTGACCTTTATTCTAGTATAAATATTGACACATGAAATTTTTAACTGACAAATTTTTACCTATGTTACGAATGTCGTGTGAAATATTAGTTTTTCAGCACTCTATTGACATTAATTATGGAATTAATTTATGAGAAGCACCGTGATTGTTAGTCAATTAAATGCGATCATTTTATTTCGAAGAAGGCATTTTTCTTTCGATATTGGTTACAAATTGAAGCTCATTATTAATGTATTAGCGACCGATGGCTCGAGCCTATTAATCATGCAATATTCCACTCGTTTAGGCGTTAATGCGGTATATGCGTCGGAACAGAAAAGTAAAAATATTGGAAACCGCTGGTGACGTCAGAGTTGATGGAGTCTAATGCATGATACACGATATATTATGTTCATTCGACGTTGTCAAAGGGAAAGTTAATCCAAGTCCATCAGTAGGATTTATAATTTTCCTGCCTATATAGGATAATCTATATTAAAATGAAAAATATATAAATTGCTCTGCTATTTAGATGAATCGAGATATAAAATAAATATAAAAATTATTCACTCATCGATGAAACGTAATATGTAAAGTGTATCACCTACAAAATATACAAGTGTATATTCTTATGCATTACGCGTAATAAGTAATGTTATTTATAACCTCAGTCAGGAAATGAAAATTATGTGAAATTTCATAAAGGTACGAAACATTTATAATATGGTCGTAAAAATAAAACGTTCTCTTCTCTGCATATAAAGAACACGTAGAGATAGGTTATAAAGTGTACATCTTATTGGAAAACGAGAACAAAATGGATTACATCTCATTGCCGTCAACCTCCAATTTCTTCAATAAGGAAACAACTTCCATAAACCTAAATTATTAAATATAAATGTTCGTTAGTCGCTTCTTCTTCAGTTGATTGCATGCACAGTATCGATATCATATCAGGTAAACTAAGCGAGAAAATGATCGTTGTTTCCTGTATTATTTTAAAAGGAGCAAACATATTATCGATTTTGCACTCAATTTTCATATACACCTTTATCGAAACGCGGATCGTTGTTAAACCTTTTTATGTTTTGCAGCACTATCGTGCGACTGGAACTATAATTTGCAAAATAGAGAAGAAAATAACCGAGATATAATGGGAAAGTTGCTTCGAACACATCTGAACGTAATTAATTTCAATACGGTTTAACGACTGTTTCTAATTTTTACTATTTAACTGTAATTCTTCTTTTAATTTTCTAAATATAAGAAATCAATCGAGTAATTAGTTGAGACTAATGCAGGATATAAAAAAGATTTTCTATGTTCCACTTTAAAAATGTTCAATTAATATTTTCAGTAAAACTTTTGTATACTACAATAAAATACATTACATATCGAGATGATACCAAATTGTTCAGCAGTTTATAAAAATTTGTTTTCCCCGTCAAGTAAAAAAGCTGATAATTTCTGAAAATTGTTTTTATCCTTCGTAGTAAATATGCTTCCACGCACGGTTATTATTCTTGTTGGATTCGGTGTACTGTTACCAGTGTGTTTGAATGTTAATCAGAAAAGGAATCAACCAGTTGGATTAGCTGGAACGAACGTCGAATATGTGAACGTTAAGCCAGCGTACTTCCGCTGGTAGATCGATTCGTCGAGCGTGCAACGGAATGGGTTATCTTCAAGGGTTCAATCCATTAAAAACTTTTATTACCTTTCCTTTATGTTCACTGTCGTTGTAAACTACCAAGAAAGACCCGCAACGCCAGTGGCTCGATATTCAAAGAGGGGCTCGAGAGATTCTGCAATCAGACTGTGAAGACAATTTTCAGTGGCTTCCGCCATTTTAATTCCACTTACTTAAAAATAAGAGAGAGAATCCGTAAGCATTCCGCATTCAGGAACGTAATTTCAATTAGTCGGAGCGACGAGTCAATATGCATTGACCATTAATAACAAATGGACTGTTCGATATTTCCGTCGGAAGTATATCGAAAAAGGCGCATTTAAATGGAAGCACAAGTACCTTTATTTCTGAATGCATAAAAGAAGTGTTCGATGAAGAACGATCTTTGTCGCGTTGGTATAACGTTGGAAATATACTACTTCTTTATGCAGATATCGGGAACAATTACAGAACATCCAACCCCGTCTCCTCCCTCACTCTTTCACCGGACAATTTTTCCACGTCGGTACGGTTTCTCTTTTGCTAGTCTCGAGAAAATTGAAAATTTATCACTCGAATATCGTATGCAGACGATGGATGCAGCCGGTTACTTCGACTTTTACGAGCCATCGATACATATTGCTCGATGTATCGATACCCCGATGCTCTCCGAAATGCGTGGAAACGTAAGGCGTTTATGATCCAGCAAGAAAAGGTCAGTTACGTGAGACGTTTTGACTGAAACGTACTTTCATAATTACTGCATCATTATCCTTTATCGTACGTGCTAGAAACTAATCGCAGGAAAATAATATTTCTCACTTTTGTGCAACGTTGAAAGTATTCTTTTTGCCAGTTTTCGAATATTCTCTAATTTCAAAATTTGTCACTTTTCTGCTATTGATAATTTCATTGTTCCTTATATCTCCTTTTCTGATATTGATAATTGTACACCTCTTGCACTTTGTTCTGTATTGTTGGCAATTTTATATTCCGTTTTTACATTGATATTTTTCTATTTCTTCTATACTTCTTTAACCGATTCGTTACTTTTCAGGTATTGACAATTTCATTGTTCCTTGTATCTTCTTTTCTGGCATTGATAATTGTATACTTGTTGCATTTTGTTCTTTGTTGATGATTTTATATTCTTTTTTCACTTTGATATATTTGTATTTCTTGTATGCTCTAACTGAATGATATAAAAGGTATATCTTCATGCAGCGAACTGATATCTCACAGGGCGACTGACAGACACGCCGATACGATGCTTTCGAAACGAGACAGCCAGTAGCACGTCTTCCATTTAAATTTCAAATCGAGCGTGATCTCCAGATGGCGATATTAACAGGGACGGGCATTTGCGAAACATTTTTTCTTCTTTCAGGGTGGCGGGCGATCACTTATTGCGAACACGTCTAGTCGTGATTGCTGATTCAATCTGTAACGGATAGGTGTCCCACGAAAGTTAACCTCATCGATTCGGGGATTGAATCATTATAATGCTAATGTAAAAATGAACTAGAAAAGATTCGGAGATCGCACGATGATATGAAAACGAACTGGTGACGTTGCGATGATTGAATATTGATATAGAAACGAACCGGCGAAGATGGATATATATTTATCCATTTGGGATAATAATAAAGATATAAAAAATATCACTATAAAATACGATACAATCTTTATTCAACGTAATAGAAAGAAATTATTTAGATAAAAAAATTGTCATGTGTTACGATGTTCAAACGGTTTTTTTTTAAATAACATTAGAGAATGTTGATATATAATTTTTGGGTTTATGATAAATAAATCTTAATACATTCTTGTACAAAATTATTTTGATACAAATGCTAAGTACACTACGAAATAATTCAAGATCACCTACATCTTGTAAACAGATAAATAATTTAAAACAATCATTTAAATATTATTTATCTACTTCCATACCGTACAATTTTTATATGAAACATTTTTTGTATGTAATATACATCCTGTATATTAGTGTTAAAAATTGAAAAACGGACAAAGCCGGATCGAATGTTCCAAAAACGAATCTTCGTAGATAGGATCATCGAGATAAATTTGAATAATTTCTTTGATTATTTCATTTCCGGTGTCAAGCGACCTTCTTTTCGTTGGGATTCAGTCACCTCCACATCGATGGCAATAGCTAATAAAAATTGAAGTAAAAAATAAATTTACATTCCCCATTTATAGTGGAGCAGAATCCCAAGAAGATTTTTACCGTACATAGTATAGTTTTGTTTCGAAAAATTCGTAAAGGAAAGCCTTAAAGTCGCGATCTCGTGGTCTCAACGTTATAGAAGAACAGACGCATGAAATTTTCTAAGCTGAAACGGAAAACGAGAGACAGGAAGGAAGGGACACCGTGGTGCATCGATGGCCAAAATGAACTGACCGGGGATGCAAATATCACGTGAGTTAGGGCAATGAAGCTACCACTGGGCTCCACCTCGATCGTGTTGCGCTGCTTGGAACTTGGCTGGTGCTCGCTAGATTCTCCGCGAAAATAATTGCATAAGCTTCTGCCCGTTCGAGAAACGGAACGGGAGCTCTGGAAGGTTGAGCCAGAACGGGAACGGAAGGGATAAAGGTCATTCAATATATTTCAACCCGCTACTAGAACGTTTTCACCATGCTAACAGGATTCTCTAAGATCTTTCATCTTTTAGAAGCTCGATGCTGCACGCTTGGAATCTATCTTTCTATATGCAGATGATGAAGATCCTTGCCAGGTGTATTGGATTTTAGAACGCGAAGATAAAATGGGGTAAATCACGCGTACGATTATTTTTCTGCACGAAAATGGTCCCATTTTTGTGTTACGATCGAGTTTTCCTAATAATTATTCTCATGAATGTTAATTTTAATTTTATACTCTACAGTGTTTGTTTACCTTCATTATTTTGATTCAATAAAAGTGTAGTTTTAATTCATTTAATGGTTTGTCTCTTTTTTAATACATTTACACTAGACAATGTGAATTGGAAATATTGAAATATATATTCATTCGTAAATTCATTGAAAGTACTTCACTGATCAGTACGTACATTTTTTTTTTTATGGCGGTGAAAAAATTTATTTTTGATTAAATACTGTGGTTGAAAATATTTTAAAATTAATTTAAAATGAATTTCTCCCAACACATAGGATTTATACTTTGTTTTATCTGATCATATATTGTATAATTGAAAATTAATAAATGGATGTGACTGTCGGAAATAAACCTGAAGTAAGAAGAGTAACTTAAACTTTCTGTGAATTATAATATTCAACCGAGAAGTGAATGCTGTGATGAATAATACGATTGGAAAATTAGTGTTGGAGCAGATGTTTGTCGAATACATCAGTGATTCATCGCTAACAGGAGCGCATCAAGATACGCCTCCTTCAGATCTATATCAGATCAGTGACTTTTCATTAGATTTCATCAACCCTTTGTCATCAAATTTTCATGTCATAATTAAACAGGTTGATTCTACAACCTACAGCCAACTATAAATCCCTTTGAAGTAAGGACACGCGAAACTGTTATTAAATATTTTCCTCCTCGAGAGTAACAATATAAGTTAAATCTTTCTAATTCTTTTGATTATTTTGAAACTTGATACAAATGATAGTTTTAGTTACTTTCAATGTATACGGCTCGAATTTAATTTTTATTTATGTAACTAATAAGTCACATCGATATAAAATCTTTTGCATTTATGACAGTGCAGTTTATATTGATCTGGTAATTTATTGGTACATAATCTTTTATATTTATGACATTGCAGATTGCACTGTTACTACAAGAATTTTGAAGGTACAAATAAATAATATTACAATTGCAGCTTACTAAAAAAGCTATGTTAACTCCTATTATATTAAGACAAACTTATTTATAATGCAAAATACCAGAATCTGAATATCTAAAATATTTATTCCAAAATAAACTAACATTTGATGGAAACATGAAATTCGATTATTGTTAATTTTAAATTACTCTGAGAAGAATTTATAACACAGAATAGCAAAATCAATCATCAATGTTCAGAATGAAAAATATAGAATTTTTATTCTAGTTAAGTGAACTACTTTATTGGCCTCCCATGTTTCTCTTTCATCTTTTCTATCAAAAAACGCTCGCATTCCGTTGATTCCGCGATGAGCAAAAATTGAAACGAGAATCAAAAATGATTCGTCGAAATCGCGTATTGTAATCTGCTTTAATTTCAGCGCACGTACGATTACCGGCGATAAACGTTATTTTATTCCCTTAATTAAGGCGCGTGAGTGGTACGCGCGATAATGAAAACGCGAGAAAAAAAGGTTGGCGTTACTTTACACCCTTCTTTGCACGGACATTCGTGCGATACACGGAAATAATATTTACGGAGATTCGACACCGGTGCTTATCCGACCGTACTCGTATTTCCTAAATAAATTCAGCTTCGTCCGATTTAATTTATTTATCCGAATGGACAGCGGGAATTAAGGGGATACGTGATAAAGCATCAGCCGTGACGATTAAGTGAATGAGCCGTACACGAAGGTTTCGATACTGAAAACTACAGAATTTCGGGTCTCGATCGAATAAAAACAAATTATTATTTAAAACCAACGACGATCCGTTGTCGCCCTTTTATTATTGTCGAAAGTATCGACCAAATATTATTTATGGTTTTCATCTACCATGGAAAATTTTAATTTTCAAATACAGTGCAGCAAATTTTTGAAAAATGACACAATATGAAAGTAAAATGTCGATTTTATGCGTAGGAGTAATTCGATTGAAATAAAAATAACGACATGTTGGAATTAAAAAATCCGATTAAACGATTTGTTTTTCTATGCAATATTAGAAAAAAAACACAGACGTAATTTGGGTTCTATGTTTATATGCAAAAATGAAGTAAAGAAGGTTTCTTGGTTTGTTAAAATAGTAGAAAACTAATGTACATATTTTAGTAAGAACTACTTTGTTGATTTTTATCAAAATGTTTATAAATGTACGGATCGTGTGGTATACATAATGAGTCTTTAAATACAAGAGAATAATAATGTGTCTTTTAATTTCTATATAGTATAATGTCTATTCTCTTTCATTTTATATTGATATATTTTTATATTTTCTTTTGTGATTTTTTATTATTAAATCCAGTGTTTCACAAATGGTCACTAGACCATTCTATTAGATACGCTTATGGTATTGCAATGTTAGAAATGTGTACATCGAAACACATGTATTTTACAACTCACGGATCCGAGGTGGAAATGGACTGGTTATTAATGAAACTGCTTTAACATTCTCACGGTACCCTCTACCTTGAAATTACCGGAAGGTCACGGCAATTCAACTTCTCACTTTCCCCACTCCACTTGTCTCTAGCACCTATCCAGACGCACTCCACATTCTTACACCTTGCTCAAGCGTCACTTCGTCCTATCGCTCGAGTCGTATTAATGGTTCAAATTCACCACGTATCATCAGAGTCTCGCCTCAGGAAATCTTTCACGATCATCTGTAACGCGCTCTTAATAAGAAAACGTGGACGAATAATCACGAGTAATAATTTGGACCGTTGCTCGGTGAAAAATTATTGTATTTTAAATATTGCAACCACTCTGTTACGATCCTCTTCAGCAAATTGTATATTTCTATAATCCACGAATAAGTAGGGAAGCAGTATCAGACTTTTGTCGTTGATAAAAAAAAATATTTAAATCATTCTATATACGGGGTGTTCGGCCACCCCTAGTAAAAATTTGAATGGGAGATTCTAGAGGCCAAAATAAGACGAAAATCAAGAATACCAATTAGTTGATGGAGGCTTCGTTAAAAAGTTATTATCGTTTAAAGTTCCGCCAGTACTGAATTTTTTCTCGAAAATGCGCAAGATTTCAGTGGTATGTCTATTCACCAAAAATGATTGTAATTGACCCTCGCAACTGAAAATAATTTTTCCAAAACGATTTGAAATTTTCTTTTTCCGTTGAAAAATTTCACACCTTCTCGAATTTTTTTGTAGAAAGTGGGTGGGATTTCGGGGGTATGTCTATTCACCAAGAATGATTGTAATTGACCCCCGCAACCGAAAATAATTTTTCCAGACGATTTGAAATTTTTGAATTAAATTGTTAATAACTTTTCAACGAAGCCTCCATTAACAAATTGGTATTCTTGATTTTTGTCTTATTTTGGCCTCTAGAATCCCCCCATTAAAATTTTTCCCAGGATTCGCCGAACACCCTGTATGTATTTAGATACACTTACTTTTTCTATGAGAATGTATTATTATTTTACATTTCAGTACTGTTGGAGAAGTCATTGCAAACGCCTTCGTTAATAACTACTATTTTCTATCTTTTTCGTAAATCTAGAGGAAGTTTTGAATAAAAAGAAACTTCCATATTTAAAGTTATATTTAGTTTACATCATCCCGCTCCCTTAAAGGATAATGTATAATACTTAGTATTATGATAACAAATTTTTAGTTAGCCCTAAAAACCAAACAAATTCTTTCCACGATTGTTGCAATGAAGAACCTGGCGTTGAGTACAGAAGGTTTGTACGCGTGCGTAGGAAGCACGCGAATCTTAACAGCGTGGTGGGCGTGTATGAAAAAGAGGCTTGAAATCGCGACCAGCCGTCGAAAAATCGCGGCTGTGCTCACCGTCGTCGCGCGAAATTATGCTATTGCAACTGGTCGGACAAATTCGCGTGGTTGTAGCTCGCATACATGGGGAAGCCGGATTTTATCCTCGGAGCAGGAGCCAGGTAGCCAGCGTCTCGTGGAAGAAGACTCGTATTAGGCAGTGAAACAAATTGCGCTCCCGACAATCTCCACGGACGATCTATCCTTGGGCCCGAGCGGGATAGTCAAGAATCATGTTTCGCCGAGAACACGCTGCCCTGCTCTCTCCTGGGAGCAAGAAAGGAAGGTAGACGCCCGCCTCCGAGAACTGGTCCCCGCCGTGTACCTTCGTCCTTCCTTCGCCACCGAGGAAACTGGGTCGTCCCTTAATGATCGTTATTAATTGTTCTTACAACACTCGGAACGACGGCCTCCGGGCTAATCTTCGTCGCGTGTCCCAGGCTCGCTTCGAACGTAATGGATAGCCATCTCTCGAATGTTACCGTCGTGGACAGTTGCCCTGAAAATGGACTTTTATTTCGGCAGGTACCATTGTCCAAAAACACGATGGCCAAAGTATGATTACGCAGACGAATGTCGCATTTGATAGACCTTTCTGAAGTTTGAAATGCTTCACGAGTTCGGGACTAGGGTGATAGTACAGGTCATGGTGAAGCTATTTAATGATTGTTGGGACCAATTATAGAACGAACGAAATACGCGCACTATTGTAGGAGTTCTGGTTGTTTGAAAATTGGACCATTTGTATGGGGGTCTGCTCACGTCACGGGGTTAAAGAACAATTTTTTCAATATTGTTAGAATTTCTACATATTCTTCACTCAAATACGCGTTATTTGCATTTTGAAACATTAAAATCCCCCAATCCGTTCATGAGTTATGATGTTTTAAAGACACCCATGAAATTTGGAGGGACCATTTCTGGCCTCACATTATATTTTCGGTCAGGAATTTTTTCTTGAAATGATTATAATTAACCCCTGTAATTAAAAATAATTTTTTCAGAACGATTTGAAATTTTCGAATTTCCCCGAAAATATATCCACATTCCTGAATTTTTTTCTCGAAAATGCGTAGGAATCCGAAGATATGTGTATTCGTTAAAAATGATTGTAATTGACCCCCGCAGCCGAAAATAATTTTTTCCAGAATGATTTGAAACTTTTCATTTTCGTCGAAAAATTTAGGCACCTACCTGTTGATTTTTCTTAAAAATTCGTTTTTCATTTTTAATAAATTTGATTGACGCTGTACAAAAATGTTGTTTAATACTTTTTTGTAAGTATCCATGAGCTCTACTTCCCTACTGAATTTCAATGAAATACACTCCCTATTCTGAAAGTTATGGACGTTTGAAAATTGGACCACTTTTATAGGGTTTTTCTCACTTTACGGGATTAAGGAACTTTCCGAATATTCTTAAGATCTCTACATATTCTTGGCCAGAATACGCGTCATTTGCATTTTGAAACGTTGAAATCCTTCAATCCGTTCAGGAGTTATGACGTTTTAAACATATCCATGAAATTTCAGGGGAATCAGAATTTCTGGCCAGACACTGTATTTTCGGTAAGGAATTTTTTTCCTCGAAAATGCGTGGGATTTCAAGGGTATGTCTATTCTCCAAGAATGTTTGCATTTGACCCCCGTAACCGAAAATAATTTTTGTAGAATGATTTGAAATTTTTCAATTCCGTTGAAAAATTTGTCCACCTACGCCCTGTCAATTTTTCTTAAAAATTCGTTTTTAAAGCATATTAATACACTAAATTGCATTCAATAAATTTGTAGTCCAAGTCGTAGCAAACTTAATAAAAAATTAAGTAAAAACATATCGTATGAACAAATTTTGTTCTACATCCTGTTTATATTATTTACCCACAAAAACAACTGGACAAAAATGGCGGATGATCGCGTGAGAGACCCACTGACTCTCTCTCTGGGATTCGTCGAAAATTGACAGTCAATTACCGGTTGAAAAATCGCGATCTTTCGAAAAATAATTTTAAGGGGGCTCCGATCGCGTCTCCGAGGCGTCGAATTTTTTATCGAGGATCTTAGGAGCCGCGGGACACACGGGAATAACGGCAGCGGCGATCGGTCTCGTCGCGGTTGCTTCGAGGCGCAACTGACGTCGGCGCGGCAAGGCGGTGCCTTCGCAGATGCACCGGTGCACTGCAATTAAATGCGCGTATAGAGTGAACGTAGAGCAGATTTATGCGTCACTGCCGGCTACGCGTCGTCGTGCGTCCTCGTCGCACGCCCTTCGCGCGGACATCGTGGCCTCTTGCTCGCGAATTCACCGCGGGACAGGCCGCAGAGCCACCGATCGAGCGCAGCGGGTCGAAACGATCGTTGCGTATCTCAATCTCGGAGGAGGATACGCGGCTGTGCTTTGATTAAGTATTAAGCGTGATTAACCGTGATCGGCGACAGTAGGGCAGAAAGTATGGTCGTACGGTCGGCCTTCAAGGCTGCATTGTCTTTCTCCTGTCGGACATTTTCACTGCTGTTGTGCTCGAAGCTGTCGCGCTTTTAATTCTGTGCAACCTAGCTACAAAATGTTTACTCCGGCTCGATGGTTAGGGATCATTGACCAGTATTGTGCAACTTCATGTGATTATTTGAAATTTTTGCACCTGGGTTAGGTTCGTTAATAGCAATAATAATAAAATCAATTATAATTTTATTTATTATTATTGTTGATTTATTCTTTTTTATGTTTTTTTTTTTAAGCCTCTAGGTAGTGGAACGAATGACGAATAGTGCAAAATTAAAAATGTTTGTTCCTATCTCAAATCTGTGTCACGCATCAAAGTTTATTTATATACAGCTTGAACAAGCATAGTTTGTTTAATACCTAAAAATATCAAATCAAATCTAGCAATTCGAGTCTCAATCTCATTCATAAAATGAAACAATAAAATGTATACAATTTCGAAAGTACAGTAAAATTTCAAAACTTTCGTTTATAACCGATACAGTCGTAGAACGAATAATATCGTAACTCTGAACTTTATTCTCGATCGTTCATATTAAAAATAAACTGCATCGTATTCGCAATCTCTGAGAGCAAATGTTACCTCTGTTCATTTTTAATTACACATAGAGAGTTTTCGATTGAGAAACGATACAGTTTCCAGGTTAATAGTTTTCTATATACAGCAAAATCCACTTTACGAGCGCGTAAAAGGAGTGCAAATAAATTCGAGGAATTTATTCAATCTAAAAACCGATTCATATTACTATGTTTGTATGGTTTTAAATCCTTCAAACGCGAGCGCGAGCGGTGTTTCTCCAAAATGCATAGATGTTGATTATTAAAAAAAAAAATTGTTTCCAATAAACCTACGTGTAACAACATGTTGCGCAACAAAATGGATATTCCAGCAAACACTAACGTCCGACCAAAGATACGTTTCATTTGTATAGTACAGAATTGATTCGTCCTTTGTTCCCCAATTATTATTTAAGCCCCAAACACAGAGTGAGTAACTGGGGCAGTTACAGAAAATTGAAAAAAAATTCTGTAAATATTGAAGGAATGAAAATTCGAATTTTTTGACCGTTCAAATGACCATCCATTAAAATCTTTTTAAAGTTTGGAACCTTGAAAATATGTCTACAAAGTCATTTGACGGAATTTTTAAAAATAACACAATTACAGCCATTTAGATGAAGCAATATCCTGAGTCTAAAAATGCAGTTGTCTCGAAACTATATTTTCGAAATTGTCTGACACGGTATCGCAATTTCTGATTAACCGATTGACTTGAATGAGAGATATTACGATCTGACGTGTTACTCAATATCTTTTTAATCTCTCAACGAAAAAAACATGGAAAAATTGATACTACAACTTTAAAGTCTTACCAATAAAAAAAAATTGAGATATTGAATTTTCTTTAGTTCGGGCTATAATTGTATCCTTACTAAGTAGAATACATTTCAATTATTTTGTTTCAGATGAGCTGAACAGTCGCTATAATGTCAGTCACCTGATCTGTGTTTCGAAACAGCCTATACACATCATTATCGAACTTCAACAATTATTACTATTTGGTATTAAAAAAATTTGTTTGTATCCCCAAAAAATAATAATAAAGTGATTAAAACTCTCGTATTGAAAAGTCTCAGTTGTTTCATAAAAAATCGACATAGAACCCTCTTAAATCCCAGCAATAATTCGCGTAACGGGCTTTCGAGGCCTTGGTAAAAACTTACGGCGACACTTCCCGCACTCGCCAGCAGAGGGCTACGTTTAACCTGTACCTTTCTCACAAGTACTTGACCACCTATTCCTATATATACACTCTTCGAGTAATCATTATCAGTATCATCTAAAACAGGGCCTGCTATTACTGATTTGCTTTACTGATGAGTCCCATTTACAGGCACAGGATGTAAAGGGGGCGAGGGGGTCGAACGAATTCCAACGTTTTCGTGGTGCACGGGCAAACCAGCAAAATTTGTTCCAGCGATTTTCGGGGGAACGTCTTCCATGGCTGCGCCCGATGAAATCCGGCATCACGGATGGGACTCACACAACACGCAGGGCCCCGTGAACGCGTAACTATAGATTATCGCGCGGCGTGCACGTGGCGTGCGAAGAGGAATATATCGAGCGGAGAGCATTGTGGCCCGATCGTTCCGATCCGGTTATGACAGGACGGACGATCGGACGCGATAGTTATTTAGCGTACCTGGTAATCAGCGACTATAAAAATGAACATAATCCCGACACGTTTCGTACGGTAGGTGAGCATATGCGTGTGTCGAAACGTGTGGCAGCTCCGTATATGCGTTCCCCCGGTTTGATAGCAATGAGAGCCTAAGTTCCGGCAATAAAGCCTAAGTGCCAACTCCGGATCGTTTACGGGCGTCCTTTTTCTCGTAAGAGCTCCGGGGAAATCCTCGCGGTGCGCTACGGCAAAATCGGGTTTAGGGGGGTCAAGCTCTTGCAAATCCGGGGGGTGGGGGGCTGGTCAGCATATACGACTCCAAAAATGCAAAAGAAAACCACCAGTTTTGTGGAAGATATTCCTCCGTTTCTTTTGTTCCCTTGCACGAGGAATATGTGAGACTCACGCGACTGTGTGAGAATATTAACGACGCTGGAACGAGGATCTCTCTAGTCCTGCGAGCAGCGTTAGAGGCAGATATAAGGACCGAGGATCGGGTTTATATATGGTTGCTATCGTTCTGTTGTTTTTGAGATTGAGAGTTCCTACGTTGGTATTTTTATGTTTATTATTTATGGCCTGGGACGATCTTCGTTCTCGTCTCATGATGTTTAGGTACTGTTTCAGTCTTTTCTACCTTGGTTCTTCGCTAGACTCACGATCTTCAACGTGGAAGTATGTACTTCACCCTTTGAGGACGAGACGTATTTTTAGTTTGCTTCCCGATAGGTTGAAGTAAATTTCTTTTTACTCGAAACGAGATTGTGTACTAACCCCGAGGCTGCCCTCTGTTTTACTATACACTGATAAATATATAAAGCAAATATACTTAATTAGTTCCATCCTCCACATTCGTTGATAATTTAAACATTTTAATGTTATTTTAGCCCATTCGAACCACCAAACAATATAGGCAAAATTGATTGATGCACCTCGATGAACGAAACCGAAAGAAACATCGTAACGGGCGAAACGATTTTAGAAACGACCTCGTCCTCTCGAATCGCGTTTCTTACGGCGCAGTTCCATCAAAGCAGAGTGCAGTTTCGAAAGAGGGTAAAAAAGAACTTCGTCGACGACAATATTCCGCAGTCCGAGGAAGCTTTTCAGAACTTATCAAATAGACGTTCTTGCTGCGGGACTGTCTTACGATCGCGCTATAAACACCGGGGACAGAAATAATACTTTTCGCCGCACACGGTGGAAAAGAACTCGTACGAAACGCATTGCGAAAATTTTATGGACTTGATTCTTGAAAGCAAATTCAGGAGACTCTCGGTTAAAACAAAAAGTCGACCACTGAATTGCACTGGAAAATTAGGTCGATCTAGAGACGATGTTAAAAAGAAATTAAAATCATTTTTAAAAGATAGTTTATATTTAAATACAGTAATGACTCTTAAAATAAATTCAATCATTCGTAAGTTGAACATTTCTGTCACTTATAACTGAGGGGATTCGACTTGGTTTTGCATTTCGCCTCCACTGTACGAAAGATGAATATGCAAACCTCGTGGCGATGTTCATTTTACGAATAATTACTGTATAAAGTAGGTGTACTCAAATTTTTGGCAGTTGGAGTGTATATGGTACATGGAGACATGAATTTGTTCGAAATACATAATAAGTGGTCAAACATGTTGTGTGATTAAAAACAAATAAATATAGTGACAATATGGGGGCAATACCTTTAATTACCTCGAATATCTCCGTTTTCATTTTAAGTACAATAAAATTTTATTAATAAAAGTTGTATGGTTTGAAGGGGGCCTTAATGTGACAGTAATAATTTTTTTTCACGGATGAAAGGGTTTTGAATATTGCAAGGTCAACTTCATTTTCTTAAATAGCATACTATATTTTTCTATTCCTTATGAAGTAGCGGGTGTTTAGACGGTTCCAACGACCTGCAGTTTAAGGTCGTTCGATATCAGCAGAATTAATTTTACTGTATCTCAAATAATGAGATATTCGAGCTTTACTAAAGTTTCAATTAACTATTGTAACAATATTATTTGTTTTGTTGCTTTATATTGATTTCTAATATTGTTAAATTATAAATAAAATAGTATAGAAGGCATAAAATATTATATTTTTGTAATGATTTAAAAAAACCTTAAATGTCCGATACTAGGGGAACTCCCCCTATAAATTCTAGCTGGAAATTAAGTGTGGGCCGTCGAACGTGTTAAAAATGTTTCATCTTTCACCGTCGTCGGTCGCTCCTCGGCCTATTCGAAAATCTAGGCTGAAACGGTACACTGAGGAATTTCAACTCGGGGAATTGCCGCGAAAAGGCGGCCGCGCGTATTCCTCCCAAGGCCTCGTTCCTTTTAAATGAAGGTCCAGCAATTTCTTCTTCCGCGTCTTCGTCGCTTTTTTTTTCCTCTCCCTTCATTTTGCTCGCTCGTCTTTCAAAGGCTCGAGCGCGTCCCGAGGTCGCCGTTAAGGACACGTTTGAAATCGTTCGCGCGAAATGCTCGCGCCCCGTGAGCTCTCCGCATAAATCCTTCCCCTTTGAAGCAGGAAAGTGGGTTATACTCGGGTCGCACCTACCTTTGCAGTCGTAATCTAGGCGCTCTTCGAGTGGAGTGCCTCCGAGTGAAGTGCGTTTCACTGTATTGTGCGAAGCCCGCGACGGATCTCGCATCGGCGTTTCCACCCCCGCGGAGTCCTCGCTAGGGTAAACATGACCTTTGACTCCCGAACGCCCGAAGGGGAGGATCGCGGCGCGATACCTCGACGCTTCCAACGCCCTCGCGTCGATTACCACCTCTTAAGCGTCGCGACGCCGCGATGAAAGACGGATCGCAGCGATCGCTCGTTCGAGGCGTCGTTAATCTTTAAATAGCCACGTAAATTTGTTCGAAGTCCTCAACGGATTTTTCTAAAACCCAGACGTACCCAAAATATCTAACCTTTACGTAATTACGTTCACCCCAGGGCTTGGAAAGTGTCAATTTTAGACGAAAATATTCTTCTATTTTTTTAGAGTCATCCCCATCAATTCCTATAACTGCTTCTAACAGAGAGCTCTAGTTGAGAACTACGACTGAATCATTGACAGAACAAAAATAAAATCTGTGTGTTTTATAATTTTTAACTATAAAATTATTTTAATCGCATTGCTGTGATATTTTCCGTTGAAAATGATACCAAACAAGTCCATATTTGCTCTCATGGGTAAGTATTAGAGAAGAATGCAAAATAAATTATAACTTTATAACTCACATTTTGAGTAAAATAAAATTTGCATCGATCAAAAATGACGAAATTACATAAAAAATAATTATATTTTTGAACATGTACGCATATAAATAAATAGTTAATGTAAACTTTATTATGGAGGCTACTAATAAACTATAAAGGAGTATCAAATCGTGCAAAAGAAAATTGTATTGTGAAAATATTGTATTTGGAATTGTAACATTGTTTCTTGTCGATAAAAGTAATTAACTAATATCTGAGTTGGTCAAATTAAGTAGGTGACCCTGTACAATTTGCCCTAATTGTTCATTGAAACAGCGAGGGGGGACGAAGACTGTCTCAGACTTTTGTTAGCTTCTTTTCTTCACGAATCCCGAGTGTACGACGTACGATCGGAGTTTTAAACGAGTCAGCGCGATTTGTTCCGAGAGGGGAATGTGTTCGACGGTGATAACTGTACTGCTTTTCGATGGAAACTTGAAAAGAGCTTTTTCCGCGAGAAAAAGGAGAATGGCGGGTGACCAGCGCCGAATGGCCGAAAGTATTATTGGAGAAGTTTGGGGTCGCTGTGGCGATTTCTTACCAAAGTCGTATGAAGTCAAGCGATCGTTGCTGTCCTGGTGAAAGGACGCCAATCCCGTCGCATTTCCAGGATCTGTTGCGTGCTGTTAAGGGCATAGTTAACACAGAGAGCGCAAATTCAATCTTTGTATATTAATTTAAACAACATAGTATATGGTACTTGCGTAAACATACTATTTTCTAAAAGGTTACAAGAAGTTTTCTGCATCATAAAAATGAAACGAATTCTTATCTCCTTTGACTCGAGTTACTATCTTTAAATACTAACTCTATAACACATAAACCTTTCATAAATTTTGATGAACAACATAAATATAATTTATGTAATTCTTATTGTGTACCATCAATTCGTACACAAGTTCCTTTAAAAACATTATAAAGCCACCACGTTTAATGAGTAGAGATTGAAACATCGAAATAAAAAAAGATTTCATCGAAATTGTGATTTTATCGTTATTGCATGCTCTCTACTCGATACCGCGAAAATGCAAAATAATAAGGAAAAGCGATTTTTTCGAAGTTCTAAATCCAAATTACCCTCTTAAGCGGAGCCCCTGAGGCGACGTAACAAAGTAAAGCAGACGCTCGTGAAACGGAAATTCTGAAACGCGAGTCTTAATGCGGGCTATTATATCATTCCCGGGGATACAGCGTTAGCGCAAAATTGTCCCGTTAATTATCGCGTTCTTCGTCGTGACTTTATAAATACCATAAATTCGCCTCGAACGGCGGAAACGCAAATAACGCAACGCGAGTTTCTCGAGACACTGAATAATAAATAAATATACACGCGATGAAAAGGAGAAAGGGGTCGTTTAAAATTTCCATCATCCGTTCCTTTTACTAGCCAACTAAAGTTCCGCGAACGTATTAATGCAAAAAGGCCCTTAAAGTATGTACACTCGGTTACATTCTTGGCACGGAAAATCGTCTATGTAGCCTCTTTGCTCCACATCTCGGGGACGGGGTTAGGCGAAGAACTGGGTTACGCGCTCGCCAATATCTCGTCTAACGCGCGACCTACAATCCCTCTTCTCCTTAAGTCTTTCATTTTGCGCGTTGTTTCCGTAGACAATCGAGCGTGTGTCTTCCTCCCCGTCGCATTGTTTCGCTTCCGTTCTCAATTAAGCGGGCAAACGACGAGATGAAAGATCCAGAAACTCGAGCTTGCCTCTTTCACGGTTACGCGAATGCTCTCCCCCTCCCCCAAACACACACGTTCAATAGAAGTTCATTTTCATACTTCCAGAGATTTCGAACCGTACTATCGACTTCCTGTCGCTCGAGAGTTTGTATTGTCGACGAGAAAACGAGACTGATGAAAAGGGGGGATAATTTTTAATAATGTATTATGGGCCAATAATAAGATTTGTGTAAAGATCGTATTTTTTTAAGGTCATTGATTGTCCGTAATCTAAAATATGTATCGTTGCACTTATGAAAAGAACAAAGTTACAGAAAAATAAATACTATTCTATAAAATTCAACGTTTGCCTCTATAATTTTTTTCTATCAGTTATCTAATTCGAGATATAACCTTTATCAATTGCCTGATTCACCCTATATGTGTTAGGAATAGATGGTCGATCGAGTACTTGTGAGAAAAGCACAAGTTGAGCGTAGTCCTCTGGTGACGAGCGCGGAAAGTCCACTAGAAATTAACTAAAACAATTGTTTTTGTCACTGACCTTTTTTAAGACATCCCTAAAGGAATTTTTCTTAAAAAGATCCTATTTCTTTCAATTAACTTAGCTATTCCAAACTTTCAGCAGTGTAAATAAACAGTAAAAGTGCGTGTAATCGAAACCCACGAGAATAATTAATAAAAAATCCTATTTCTCTTAATTAACCGAGCTGTTCCAAACTGCTGACTAGCAGTATATGGTTTCCAATATCTGAAATTCGAATAGTGAGCCATCAGACTGATCTAATTATTCCTATTTCTTTAAATGTACGAAAATCGATTCGTGTTTTGATTCTATGCATGGCAGAAAGGTTCTAGAATCAGTCTACGGTAGAGGACGATGTCGACGATCCGAGAATAAATTGACATAGTGTCAGCTGAGTCGAGTGGCTCACGTGCACCATACAAAAAGTACGGAGATCGGTGCATACGATTTCGAATGGGTCCATTTACTTCTGCACCGTTGCACATACCCGTGCGAAACGCGTCTGCCCATTCTCTGGGCCCTCTTTTCTCCGGCTTGCATACTGATTGTCCGTGTGGCTGCTTTTTGGCCGGCCCGGACACGGACACCGAGAGATACTCGCTGCATCTAGACACACGATAAACATCGCTGCAGACCCTGAGAGGGGCGTCGTTTCCTCTGATTTTCTACGAGAATGCTCGGGGTTCCTCGCGATCTACTTTCGCTGGAAGTTTCAAAGGGTCTCTGGCACAGATTAAGACGCCTTAATGGATAACAGAGTTTCCCGCGTATCGAGGAAACAGGATGTCGATGGTGTTCGTGGGTTGAAGGCTTAAAAGGGGCTTGAGGAGTGTGTACTCTCTGCTGTTGTCATTCGTTTTTGGCTCGAGCGTGCAGACGAGAGCTGACGAACGATGATAGATCGAAACGAGAACGCTCGAGTGTTCCTTTATCCCTTCGTTACGCCCGTTGATCTTTCAACGTTCAAATTATACTGGTGTTTGTATCGTTGTGAATGTTAATTATTGGAGAACATATTGCTACTTCCTTTAGAATACTAGATTGTAGATATTAATAAAATCATTAAATAATTTCGACCTACAGTAACGACATCGTCCAATTTTGCAGCATATAAACAACATGTAAAATATAAAATTATTTACATTCTATACAAATTTTTAAAACATAAATATATTTTTTTAAACAGCAATTTTTAAATATACCTACCTAAACCTAACCCAGACCTACAGTAACGATTCTTAAACTGAACATCGCTAACGGGGTTGGCATGTTCAATTTACGAATTATCCAGAGTTCATTTTAAGAAGCATTACAGGAATAGTATTATACACCATTGTATCGTAATCACACACGTTTTCCATGATTTACAGTCGCATTTATGCATAGAAAATGGTGGATAGTCTAATAAATGTTTCATTACGGATGTTCCAACATTTATTTCCCCTTCGAACGCGTTTTAATATAAATATTTCCGATTTGGGAAAGGAATTCAAAGATCAGGCGATAATCGACACCCGACACTACCAGAAAACGAAGAAGACTCACCAGTAGAAGAACGTTCCCATGAACTGGAACGCACGGGAATTCCTGAAAGCATCGCCTTTCTTTTTATCGTCCTCCGTTGCTGCTACCTACCCGATCCTAGTTCTTTTTTTTCACCCCAGTGTGAAAAAGAGATAAACGGAACCCTGGGATAGATCTTTTTGCAGCCCTACATGAACATCGACAACGAAGCGCGAATAAAATTTGCCGTAGACTTCCCACCTCGCCTCGACTTTCGTTCCTTTCGTTCGCCCGCCTCCTCAGCAAACCTTTACGTCTTTTCTGATCCGTGACTCTTTCTCTAAAGGGCCCGATGCATGTGGGGGGCCCTTTCGACCGACTGCCCTCGTGTCATTTTGCGTACATTCAGACACACGCGATTTGCCGTCCCTTTCCTTTGTACCTTCGCTCCTTTCTCAACCTGTTCCTCGCCCCCTTTTGTTCCCCGATTTTAGTCCTTTGTTCCAAGCCCGAGCTAACATTATTGTTTCTGCAAAAACATTTTCCTTTAAATTTAGCGACGTCTTTGACGAGCCGTTGCTCGTTTCGAGTCGCCATTGTTGCTCCCGTCGCCCCCAACAGCGCTTCTCAACCTTTTTCATCATCCGAATTAGGTTTGCACGAAGAAAAATCATTCTGAAAGATTTTACTCTATTTTTCAGAGCACTCGACTTTAATAATATGATACACAAAAAGTTTCTAGAAAATGTTGACGCTAGTTAAAAATCGAAATTAGTCGCTTAGAATTTCTACGTGGACAAATTACTTTGCTAGGCTCTCGCGTTGCTTCCCGTCCTTCCATTTCCAGTTATTTCTGTTCTGTACTTAGCGTTCATTGTTGGAAAGATTTACGCCTTGGGATGGAGCCAGAATCCCTTCGTGGGTTGTTTCAGTTCTCGGTTACGTTTCTATTATTTTTTTAGAGAGTTCCCGATGTAGAAACTCCCGCTAATCTTTGGCTCGCATGCACGGTAATGCACCGAGCAATAACGCTTTTCTTCCGGCGTGTTCTTTGCCTTTCTCCTTCGATCAAAAGCTTTCTTTCCAGTGGCCAGGGAAGCAGCAGCTGTGTCGATGGCGGTATAAAAACATTTGCGTGAAAAGGGAACTGAAAGGCGATGATTCTCCCTTACGACATCGTTAAATCACTCTACCCAGCCTTCCGTCTCATTGTTTTTTCATGGAACTCTGATAATGTTAGGATAAAGGAAAACGCACGTAACAGACGCGAACAGGAGCGAAATAAGACCGCAATGTTCGCTCAATTACTCTTCGAGTATCTTACATTCGCAATTCCTTTGATTCTTTCGCCTATTTTTATCTACACCGACACAAAGAATTTATTTTATCTTGAAGACTCTATTTGGTACCTGCAATTTTATTCGCCAAGAAATATTAGTTAAAATCCACGTGTTCCTACATGTTCAGGTTTGCGAATATATTCAGCTTCTATTCTGTTAATCAAACAATCTACAAATTTAATTCAGTAGGCTATGAAAGTAGGAAAAAACAATTTAATTTTTCATGAAATATTGGTAAAAAGTCCCCCAAGTGAGCTTCAATTAACAACATACAAAATATGAAACCATTTACACCTTATAAAATTTTTTTAAATAGCAATTTTTAAATATACTAAAAATCCAATTAATTTGATTAGAGAGGTTCACGAGGGAGAATGCTCTAACAGATCCAGCACGAAATATAACATTGTCGTAGCTGTCAGGGCCAACGAAACTCACTTTTCTTCGTTTCGGGTCGAGGTCTGTATAATTGAATAATTGTATTCTGCTTCGTTCGAATTGTTATACAGTCGTTTCCAGCAGTTTTTCGAGTGTCGGACCGACGAGATATTCAATAATTGGCCCCGCGAAACGCTTGGCACCGACATAATCACGCGTCGTGTCAAAGTATCGCGAGCGGACGGCGTTTCTCCTCTCCAATTGCACCGGGGATCCATCATTTCGATCGGTCCCAACGCATTTCGCGGGATTAATTAAATTGGTTTATCTTGGGGCGTGGAAACAGAGAGGCCAACAAAGTACGAGGCGGCTGCGATTCATCAAAGTCGACAGAATGCCTACGATTTCGATACTGATTTGCGGTAAGCGTAATCATTCCGTTTATTAAATTCGGCCATCATTGGGCCGCCCGCAGATGCGACTTGCACCTTGATTTTCGTATCGAAACCAATCGGGGAAACGTTCGAACGGTGGTTTACCCCGAAGCGGGATACGAATCGCTATCATCAGAAATGGAGTTTAACGGTAATGTCCTTGTTAATTTCGCCCAGCTCTTTGCCAAGGACCATCGAACGTGCGCGCTCCAACTCGCGAATCTGCTCGACCGTTGTGTCAGTTTCTTGTTGCCAGGCTCTAATTTCGCGAACGTACAACTCGAAATTGTTTCGTCTTCTTGTCGTTTCCATAATAAGGTGCAATTGTTGACCACCTATCGGTGATTCGCTTTATTTTAATAATGAGATATTTATTTACAATCAGCGGGCGTCGAAACGATCGCGAGAGATCCGCGTTAGGGATACTTGCAAATAAGTTGTATATTTACAATTTCTCCACTATTTTATTGTTTACGTCGTTTCTATTTTCAAATTTACTGAATAAAAATTAATATATTATTATAAGTTTTTTTATTTATTTTGTAATAAATGACACTCTTAAAGGGTCCAATCACTGTACTATTTATTCCTAGTCTCCATTCTGCAGGCATTTCTGAAAGTAAGAAACTCACGTCGAAACGATCGAAGAAATATCAGCGACCTTTTTGCATCGATCTGCGTTAGGAGTACATGTTATGGAAGGGATTGAAATTCATTTCTAAAAAAATACATTAGGTGAAAGATCTATTGGTATACCTCGACTGTGATAATACTCTAAAATCTTTGATGAATCAATGAGAATCAAAACTAACCTAGTGTAGAAGCTCTATATTTATGATGATCTATGTAAGTTTTGCATCTATTAGTTTTTAATTAATACTTGCATTACCCTGCTAAGAGTGATACGATTATTAATTAAACGCTAAATAATATTACCCAGGTCTCACCACGTGGAGGTTGTTGCGAATGGAGGTCCACCCTAACCGAATCCCAACCACCCTCCATTAATAAAGATCTTCTGTGACCAAAGATTGTTGGTCGAAAGAGAAACAAACGAAAATGCAACCAATGAAAGATGCACAGCCAACGAAAGAGCTTTCGAAAGAATTTGCCTGCTTGAAAAAATTCGATAAAATCTTTTCTTTTTCAATCCTAACACTGACCCAGTATATTATTATATATTGTACTTTTAACAAATGATACAAATAAGTAACAAATTTGTGATAATAATATAAATAAGTGAAGTGGGCTTTCTACTTGTTGTCAGACTAGTAATGGGTAGTTACCAATGGTCAGCTGTAAAGTAAGAAAATATTCCTATTATGGCAATAGTAGATAGGAAGTTCGTTAAAGCGAAATTGGAATCAGATGATAAACTAGAAGTGAGGAGAGGAATTTTAAACAATTCTTACCGTCGGTCATCACGGTCCGGCACTGGTCAGTAGTGGTCAGTACTAGTTACCAGTGGCCAGCCCGGTTCACTAATGGCCAGAGGTAGGAGCCCGAATTCCTTAGATCCGATCCGCTTGGAAGTCCCAGTGGTACTGGCAGAGTATGTTATCAGTGACTCTTCATATAAAGACAAAGTTGACAGTGAAGGACAGTCTGGTCTACGGAAGAACTATTTCGGTTGGTCCTACCACTTGGCCATTCCTAGACCTTTGACCTTGATGTCAGCCTCACTCTTGACCATTGATGACCATTACCTAATCATTGTTGACTAGCGAATAACCAACGACCCATTAAAACCACAACGAAGTCGAAGATTAAAGCCTTCTTACAAGGATCCCCTTAAAATTTAATGCAAATTTCTGTAATTTTATTTTATGTCTCACTTCCTCTTGTGTTCATTTGTGTAACCTGTTGATAATGTTGCGAGTGTCACTGTAATGGGGCTCTAGAGCCTCAGAAAAATGGGCTGCAAAAATACACTGGATGTAAGATCTACTCGTATACCTCGTCTGTGGTTTAATGTTTTTTTAGCCCATATGACGGATAGTTGTGTGATTAACAAACGTTAAAGCGAATTAACAGATCGGACGAATGATATTTAAATTATAAACATTTTCGAAAGCTCGTCAAATTTTAATTTGAACGACAAATCGAACGGATGAACCTCGCCATTTTCATTCGACTGGTTAATGCAGAACTAGCGTAGAATTTTCCGGACGATCCACTGCATCGGGACAGAAGGATAGTAGAGATTCTAGGACAAGCGTAAAATCGATTTCGGTTCCAAATTCAGCCCGATCGTAGATCATGCGTTGGACTAGAAACAAGGAGGACGACGTTACGGTCATTCCTTCCATTCCAGCGACGTGAAAAACGCGAGCGTACGTGTGCAAGTGACTGGTTTACACCAGGGGCGCGCGTAGTCCACGTAGTTCATACGTCAGACAGACAGTAGGCACCACCAAAGTAGCATGAGACACCAACCGACCTAGAAACCGACCTATATTTTAACCATGCGGTTTTATCGCCAGGAATACATTAAGCGACACGAGTTGTTCCCTAACAGCGGAGGCATACAGCCGCGCAAAAAGACACAAACATGCCCCGATACACTGATCATTCAATGGAAATTCAGGTAGACCCTCGCAATATGCATGGTAAGTTAGCGCGCTTTATGGCGTACCCGCGGTACCCGTGTACACTGCTCGCTTACGGGGGTACGTTTTACCCGACAAAGGTGCGGGACGATCGTGCGAGCCAACGGCTACAAGAAAACATTTGCATACAAACGAATCACCTCGGGTTTTTGCGACCCGTGGATTTCGCGGACGCGAGCGTGGAATTTGAATGTTAGACAAATTCTGTTACGCTGTAAAGATCTTCCGCGCGATCTACGAAGACACTACGATCGAGTTAGAGCGAAAATAGTATAATCTGCATAATTTTTTCTAATTTTAATCTTAATTTTTGCAAACGATCTTCCTTATATGGAATTTGGAAGCCTTGGAAAAATCTGAATGTGTCTTACGAACTACCAACGATGCAATTAGAAATTTATATCATAATAATTTCATCATCATACGTGGTTTGATTAAAAAACAAATGAATTGCGAGATCCTTTCGACGCCAGTTACACAACATTTGCGTGCCCCAGCGTGTAAATTAATGTTTCACGAAATTGTTGTCTGCACTCAAGTGGATCAGTTTCGCGAACCCATTCATTCGGTCTAGACGAAATTTTTGCAAACGCGATAAGTAATGGAGACAGTTATCTTCGCCCCATCAAATCGACAAACCAGCCAGATCCTTTGTAATCGGACAGCAGGGCTTGGAGGATGATTACAGGCAAGGGTCGAACGGTTGCCTCGATTGCACTGCTGCCTAAACGACAATGACCCTCTTTGGCCAATGAATGACCATCAGCTGCTGTGGAGTAATCGCCTGTCACCTACAAACCACGAAGAACTCTATCGGGCCGATCGAAACAGAATAGGTCGTGCGATTAAACGCGGACAAGCTTCGTCAAAGATCCCCCCTCTTGTCTGGCTAATTTTCTGGCATTCACCAATTGCCCCAAACTCCCTTCGGGCAACAGAATTTCAATGGACTAAAATTTAACGCCATATCACACAAATTATATTTGACTTCTAAAATGACATATATTCTGGTAGGACATGAATCGAAAGGTACATTTGAATGAATATGAACTTCCACTCCGGTATGGGAAATTGTAAAATAATTGTAAATAGTTACCGTAGAATAGACTATTGAAATCAGTTTCTCCGTGTTGATGATAAAATTAAAAAATATTGATAATGAGTATACTTCAAAGTCATGAAGGGTTAATAATTTTCCCTGTTTCCTTCCTTAATAGTTTTCCACAGGAATGATGTATTAAAAAACGCATGATTCCGTTTCAGGAAAACATTAATAACTTAAAGAAGAACTTGTGTACCTGAAGAGTCAAAGCCTGCGCTGTTACTTCGGGAACTAACAAAGTTAAATTACTATCATCAAGAGCGTTATAAAATAACACCTACATCGAGTGTATCTCTATCTCAAATTATAATTTAAACAAATATTGAACGCCTCTAGATATGGAAAACTGGTGTCTTCGGTGGTTGGAAGATTCCCAACGATGTAATTTATCGAAACGCGATACTATCATCCGGGAAATAAGAACTCGAATCGCCAATGGCATCTATAATTGCAAGAAGAAGACCAGTCGCTATTGCTTTCGCGGGTGGAGAAACTACGTCGAACGGAATAGAATCTCCGCGAAGTACATGCTCGCAATTTCATGGACCAATCGAGTTTCCGTCGCTATCGCGATAATTCCGACTCTCACGCCCACAAGGTTTCTCCTCTTCTGGAGCATCAAGATGCTGGATGGAGTCTTTGAAACGATGTAATCCCTGCTAGGTCGACGACAAAAATAGTTGGCAAAGGTAAGAACCTCCGGCGCACTATCACACTAATGTCCACTGGAGTGTGGTTCTGTGTTTCGGGGTTGAAGAACCAGGTCTCTGTTATTATTTTTCCTTGAGACCCCTTTTAACCGCCCCACGCTACGGCGTGCCTGCCAGCCACGAGGTAAAATGATATGTCCTGCTGAACAACTCTAAGGGTGCGTTCAGCCTTGAGTCGACTATTCCGTCGCATAAAGCCACGTTCTTGTCTATATTATTTTTTAAACTGGGGAATTAAGAAACAACAAGACGAAATGATGCTTGTACTTTGTAGAATTTCACCCCTTGGTACCTTAATTATTTTAGAAAAAAAGAGGACTGGTGTCAGTGACGTAGAGAAGTCCAAACTTACGACACTCGCCGACAGAGGGCTACGCTCAACCTTTTTCTCTCAGAAGTGCTCAACTACCAATTCAATTGTCACGGCGTTTAAGGTAGGGCCTGTTAGGGTCAGGTGTGTTGTGTTACACACACAATATGCATTTTAGTGGGGCGTTAAAATAGCATTTCCTAATTTTCAGAAGTGATCAGAGTAGTAGAATCTCTATTTTATAAGTTCGAAGCATAGCTTTTGAAGTAGGTCGAATCAGAATCGCTTCAAGCTCTAAAGGATGACTGTTTTCTATAGTGGAGAAGATTGATAAAAATGCACTAAATTTATGAGCTGATAATCTTGCTTGACTGATTCAAACAAATACTTCAAGGAAAAGTGTGGTTCGTAGTAGCTCGAATGGTTCCAGAGTCGCCAGATATAAACCGTGACGAACCCGTTTATACTGACAAAGGTCCGTAAAAATACTCGAGACGAGCATGTTTCACAAGCAGAAGCGTGTCTGAAAGTGGCTCGACCGGACGCCTGAGTCTGAACCCACCCTAAGAGACGAGATAAGACAAGATGGGTCAGCAGAATACAAGGATCTGTATTAACTTCTTCCTTTCCTTGAAGATGGAGGAGGAGGGAAGAAACGGACACTACCGGAACAGTAATCGTCCTGACCTGTCGCTGGGGGTTATGTGGCATATAATGGAGAAGGGAGACAAACCACGGAAAAGACCAACTCGAAATCTGTATCCTGGTTTCTTACAGGGATAACGACAAGTTATGGTTTCCTCTATTGCCCAATAATGGACTTAATGCTAAGAAAACTGTAACAGAAACAAATTAGAAATTTTGATAAACTGCGTTAATATGAATATAACTATGTAGGTACTATAGGCCCGTAGATAAAAGCAACGTAGAGCAATAACTGGCCAGTTTCAACGATTGAGACAGTGATACCGCCAACACTTCGTCACGTGGCTCAAGATCGTGTAAAACGATTATCGTTCGAGGCTCGAGTATTCTACGACCGAGAGCTCGGGATAAAGAGCTTATGACTGATAAATGGATAAGACACGTGTGCGAGATTAAATTTGGTCCTGACGACGTGCAATAGGAACAACGCGTGTGTCTACGCGCGCATTTATGGCGATACGAACAGCTACTATAATTTATTGATTGCTTCAACTAGTGCGACCTCTGTGTACACGGCGATTGATGTGTACCTTCGGAAATGCGAACGAAGACTATAGCTTTCTCCTATGTGTCTACGTATGAAAAGTCTATTAGATAAGTGAATTGTTACTACTGGAGATAAGACTGATAATGTATAGATCAGCACCAAATTGAAACGAATAAATTTTCTGGCGTCGTACGGTTCGAAATCGAGAAGGAAGTTCTAATAGACGTGGATAGTTTAGCTTCTACTGTTTAAATTTTATATTTATAACACCAATGATGTAGAAGAGGGGACTTCTCACCGATTTTAATGATTTTTAAATACGTTATAGAACTTAATATTCTGAACAGATTTTAATTATATACATACAGAATATTCGGCCATCCTTGGGAAAAATTTTAGTGAAAGATTCTAGAGGCCAAAATAAAACAAAGAAAAATATACCAATTTGTTGATTGAGGCTTCGTTAAAAAGGTATCAATAAAATTTGTCCACCTACACGAATTTTATCCTCGAAAGTGCGTAGGATTTCGGGGGTATGATTTGAAATTTTTTAATTTCGCCGAAAAATTTTCCGGTCGGTATGGAACTTTAAACGTTAATAACTTTTTAACGAAATCTCATTCGATTTATTTTGGCCTCTAGAATCTCCCATTCAAATTTTACCCAAAGGTGACCGAACACCCTGTATATTTTTATATTTTCTTATATACAGGGTGAGGCATTTTAAACAGGTCACCTGAATAACTCGCTTGTTTTTGAAGATAGGAGAAAATGCATTAGACCAAACTTATTTGGTATCGGGGGGCTCATAATCTGGTATTACCAATTTTTTTGTAGGTGGAGGCGTCAAGGAGATATGAAGGTCAACTTTGTTTTTTTAAATGGAACAGTATATTTTATTACTTACATTCTGATAGAGTGTTTCAAGGCGAATACAATGACCTATTATTAAGGTCATTCAAGGTCACCCAAAGTCAACTGCAATAGAAAATAAATTGTGTCAAAGCACTCTTCGAACACTTGGATACTTTGATACTGCTATTACAAGTGTTCAAAATGGCGACCTTGAACATGGATACATAGTCTAAATCGTTGCAATACTGATGACACTGCCTGGCAAATTTCATTTGTATCTATTACAGAGCAAGCTCTTCTTATACGTTCTTGCATGTCAAGTTTGGTAGTTGGTTTTTCGCGGTACACTTCTGCCTTTAATTTTCCCCACAAATAAAAATCGAGAGGTGTCAGGTCTGGGGATCGTGCCGGCCATTTGTTACTTCCTGATCGACCTACCCAAGAATCTCCAAATTTTCTATTTAGAAATTCTGTAACATTGCGTGCTGAATGAGCAGGGCATCCGTCTTGCTGGAACCACATGGATTGTCGTATGTCCAGTGAAGTGTCTTCTAACAATTCTGGCAAAACGTCTTCTAAGATTCTCAGGTACTTACTACTATTTAGCGTGCCATCAATAAAATATGGACCAATTATTTTATTATGAAGAAGACCGCACCAGACGTTTACAGACCAAGGTCTCTGTTTGTCGACTTCTCTCAACCATCGTGGATTATCTACCGACCAGTAGTGCATGTTGTGACGGTTAATTGCTCCATGGTTTGTAAATGTGGCCTCATCGGTAAATAACAATTTACTCAAGAACATTTCATCGTCTTGTAGTTTTTGTAAGCCCCATTCACAAAATTGTAAACGTTTTGTATAATCATTTTCAGTTAATTGTTGATGAAGTGATATGTGGAACGGATGAAATTTGTTAATGTGTAATATTCGTAAAATACTTCGTTGACTGATGCCACTTTCGCGTTCCAGTTGTCTTGTACTAACATGTGGATCTTGTATTACAGCTGCTACAATATTTATCGAGTTTCCATCATCAGTTGCTCGTTTGGCAAGATTACGTGTTTTGTTATCCACAGTTCCAGTTTCTTGGAACTTTTTATAATGTTTGTAAAGACAGAAAGTGAAGGTCTATTATTACGATCGGGAAATCTTTCACTATACACACGTACCGCTTCCCTCATAATTCTATGACATTCACCATAAATAAGAACCATTTCTACTTTCTCTGCTATCGTGTAACGCATTTTAGAAAACTAAACACTTAGACTGAATAAATGTTACGAAGCTGTGCTCTAGTCGGTAGTAAAATTACCAATAATGTTTGAGGATACGGATAAGCGTACAATGTGATTGAATGTTTGTTTATCTTTTGTGACCCGTGTCACGCAATACACACACGTGATACACAAGTATTCGAAATGTACTCTGACACAATTTATTTTCTATTGCAGTTGACTTTGGGTGACCTTGAATGACCTTAATAATAGGTCATTGTATTCGCCTTGAAACACTCTATCAGAATGTAAGTAATAAAATATACTGTTCCATTTAAAAAAACAAAGTTGACCTTCATATCTCCTTGACGCCTCCACCTACAAAAAAATTGGTAATACCAGATTATGAGCCCCCCGATACCAAATAAGTTTGGTCTAATGCATTTTCTCCTATCTTCAAAAACAAGCGAGTTATTCAGGTGACCTGTTTAAAATGCCTCACCCTGTATATGTATTGAATAATTCGATTTTAAGTCTAACTTGTTACTAGTTTGTAATCATTTTACTGATACATTATTTCTATTTCGAACTTAAGCCACAGTTTTGTAAATTTACTTTAGAAAGGATCATAAACAAGATGGTACGTTCTGGTAATTTAATTATCTTGTTAAGAAATCCTATTTAAAAATTGTACGTTCGCTCGATGCGTTCTATCCTGGAAAACTTTTGATATATTGTTACTGTACAACAATAATAATAAACCAACATTCACTGAAAACTATTTTCCATGATAAAGTTCCGTTATTGGAATTCGTCTGAATTCTGGTCAGATGTTCCCGAGGCATCGTCCCACCGTTTCGTTCCCAACAAAGGAAGGTTTATGCCAAGGGTCGGTTAGTTCGCGAACGGAACGCTTAAATCATCGATCAAAATGTCGTTAATTACGTGACGAACGGCAGTAATCTAGGCGACCTCGAATACTTGAGCTAATTCCATCCTGGCCGAGCGACTAAGATCAGGATCATTACAGGCCGATTAGACCTTAAGGAATTAATTCAGCCATTGTCTGCGGGATTTCTGTCCGCGCCATAAACCCTTTTGACTGGAGGGTACGCGCGCGTTAGAAGTCGCTTTTCCTATCTTGATTCCTTTCACCCTTACCGTATCAGACGCCAGTTCATTTATTCGCGCCACCCGAGGCTATTGTGATCTTCAGTTGCGTGACCGATTATCGCGTCGTCGATCGCTCCCGGGGATCTTAAATTTGCGAATCGGTCGTTTAATTTCTCTTACGCAACGGAATCCCACCCCTATTCGCCGCCTGATCGCCCACGGACGATCCCAATGCAGAAACAATAGCGATGTCCTCGAAAGGGTTGCTGTCGAGGAAATAAATTACTTGCTTATATCGTCCTTCAGAGATGAAAAAGAATTTCCCCGATCATATGATTCATTATAAATGTGCATAAATATGATTATTTACATTTTGGTAAACGCAGTATACTTTTTATTTTTAGCAAATTATATACGGTGGTTTATAGAAACAAAAATAGGAAAATTCCTCGAGTAAAAATAAGTGGAAAATTTTCCTTTTGGGGATGATCTACGTTAAAGAAAAATGCATGTTAATTATGAGAAAGAAACTATCGAACGAAAAAATTGCTTCTCACGATGAGTAGAAATACAAAATAAAAATGAACGTTATTTATAGAGTGAAATAAAACCTATGGCAAAAATACTGTATATAAAAATATAGTATCTAGAATTTTCTATCATCTTTCAAAATAAGGGTTGTGAAAGACTATCTCGATAATTGGAGCACTTGTTACCAGATTTTGATTTGGAATTAGATTCTCTTGTAGATGAATACGATGTCTCAGAATTGCAAGTATCTTTTCCTTAAATATTGATTGTTTTATTCGCCAGAGCCATTGGTGACTGTGATAGAAAATGGACAACACGAGGTAGAACAAGAAATAAAGTTAGTTTCATCGCTTTCCGTGTCCATCTGATAGCGTTCGTTCGCTTGAACGTCGAGTGGCTCGGAATCGGACGGGTTTAAATTCCCAGCGCGGCCTACGAGAAATTTAAGGCGTCCATTGTTCTTGCCGCTTGAATTTACAGGGGTTGTAAACCGCTTTGAGCTACGACACGTTGCAACGCCACCGCCGCCGCGTTCTGACATCATCCCCATCACCGAGTACGGTTTAATTAATGCGTTCTCTATTTTATACCAGAGGGACGAGGGTGCGAGGTTCCGTGATCACGGGATAAGAGGCTGTCTTTCGATCGTGCTGAAGGGCCGGCAGAAGTGGCAGGATCAACGGTGACACCTGCAAAGGAACCAAAACGGAGAACCGGGAACTCTTCTTCTCCGTCTATTCTCCTCCCAGTACAAGATATTTTGGATAAATAAAATACAATTATAGTACAGACTCCATTGTTTGACCGAGACAATTATTACTATCAATTATTACAGAAGGGATGAAACGGTTTGAGAATACTCAATGAGCACATATTCTTCTCCTACGAGATAAACAGGATAAATAAAATATAATTATAGTACAGACTCCGTTATCCTAACCTCTGTTATTTGACCGCTGTACTAGTCAAATACTATTATTAAAGGGATGAAATCGGGCGCCCAGAGAATTCTGCGAGTATTCTTCTTCCTAGATAAGATTCACTCGATAAACAAAATAAAAGTTAATTCCGATTCTAATAATTTAAAATGAAGTTAGGTTCCTATTTTTCTTTCAAAGTCCACTTTAAGTATAATGGAGTAATTGAGTGTAGTGTAATTCAGTACTCTGTATCCGTAAACTTTTTTAATATATCTTTTGAGAAATGTCAAAATCAGATAAAAAATCTATTACAATTTTGTAAAATGGATTTCCGGCCCCTAACTAACTAAATAGATTAAATAAAAAAAATCCATCGTACACCGAGCCGATTAGTCGACGCGAACGCCTTTATTTACCACGTTCGATGGCTACGAGGAACCTTTCAACGTCGACGGTACGGATATTTGAAATTAAAATGAATTCCATCCCTTTCGTTCGAATATCAGATTTTTCCAAGAAATGCTCGAAAGGGTGATGGAAAAAAATTCTAGACAGCTGGGTCGCGCGTGATATCGATTCAAGCCTGTAATAAAACGTGACCTTCGTGACGTAATCTCGATTCAAGCTCCGTCGGTCCCCAGGCCGAAGAAAAGGCTCAACCCTCGCGAAGACGCGAGAAGAACGCGTCACCGGGGATACTTCTGACAATCTCTGCGTCCGCCGGAGGGTGCAAAGTCATGGACGTCCGAGTGGAGGGCCTCTAGTCATCTCGAAGGAAGTACCGTTCCCCGGGGGCCGATGGAGAGGAACCGCATTCCGTGTAAGCGGAGGCCCTTCACGACCACTCGGAGTTACGAAATAGCGACGCCGCAAGCCCTTCGCGGAGGACGGAGTCGGCCATCGAGAGATCCGCACCCTTAAACGCGCCGAAAGGGACCGACTAATCAACGCCGCCATTGTCCGAATCACGGGGACGAGGAAGTTATTGCTTCCGGTGGTCTCGCGGCTCGGATTTCGCGCGAGCCGTTGCTGAAAACTTTGCGCAGGGCGGTGGGAAACTGGAGTGCAAACTTTAAACGACCGTGCTCCGGCAACCATATTCGCGAGAGTGGTAGGACGAAGGAGATGGAAACGTTGGAAACATAAAATTCGAGGGACGGTAGTTCCACGATTTCTATGGTTCATCGATGCGGATGTATAATTCTTTGTACTCGTCGTAGTTATAATTGAATGCAGAGTTGTTTCCAGAGGATTCGTAACTATAGTTCGGGCCACGATATAGCGAGGTTGTAAACTGAACTTTTGAGAGTCAGCACCGATTGTTGCTGCGGCACTTAGGGCCGTACATGACATCTTGCTGGAGGGTGCCTTTCTGAATGTCTTTCTGTGTCCGTAACTGCATTACCTTTTTTCGTTTTCTACCTGCATATATTATAAACAGGTAAATTAAGATATTAAAGACTTCAGAAATACTTTTACTTGTAACGATACCTCTGAAAATGGCGACACTAGATAGTCTAAGGTCCTCATCTGCTCATATTTTTGTGGATTCGCTTGTCCCGGTAGCTGAAACATGTTTACTTTGACGCCTACCCGATTTTACGAGCACGCTATATCGTGACCCGAACTATACCATAGCTAACTATTCTAAATGACAAGAGGAAAGGAATACCAGAACATTCGATGGTCGATCAAGAAGCGTATATATAGGAATAGGTGATCGATCGAGTATTCGCGAGAGAGCGTAGCCCTCTGTCGGCGAGTGCGGAAAGAATAGTCACAGAGCTATGAAGTTTTAACAAAATACTGCAAACGTTTTCCAGCGTGCATTTGCATCACTGAACTTTACCGGTTCAAATTTCGAGAGCCAACGAATTACGAAATGGTAATAGAGACATTAGCACGCTTTGGGGAAGGGGCGAGGGTAAAAGTAAAATTTCAGCGACGTCTGACACGGTCCAGGGAAGCGGTGCCCGGGCCTGGTCCGCTCGAAGTACTCCGAAGACGCGTCTGCGATCCATGGTCGTTTTTCGTTATCGAGAGCGGCGAGAACAACGCAACATAATGGCGGCTGGCCAAAAAGCGCGACCCTTCATTTTTTCCACGCGTCTGCGACGGGAAATCTCTTCTTTGGGTGAACAAAGAGGCTGGATACCCGACGTTCACCCGCGCGGCGCATTGTTCCGCGGTAGGCCGCGACGACAAATCCAGAAATTGCGCCACTCGAACAGGGCAAAACGATTCGAGAACGAGCATGAAAAATAATTCGCGGCGAAAAAAACGTCGGCCGCAAGCGTGGGCGTAATTACTGTTTAAAGCGCGTCTAACGGTTGGAAAAGCGGGAGCCTGAAACCGGTGACGTTTGTTATCGGAAACGACAGAGACTCGCGTGGGGGCGCGGGACAACGCGAGCAACGACAATGCCGTCGCTAAAACCCACCCCCATCTTTTCCACGCGTCTGTGCAGCACGACAAAAGCGCACCAACCCCCCTTCTTGACGGCCATGAAGTGTGCTGAGGAAAGTTACCCCTCTGTCTACTCACCCCCGTCTTTCTCGCCGACGCTTTGCCCCGCGACGAATCGGTACCCGTCGACGTAACAATTTCGCCATATGATAAACTGCCTTTGTACGACGCGGTGATAAGCCGCGCCGCCTCGCAATAACTCCCGCGACGCTTCTGCGAGGGCAGATTCAACCTCCAGTCGATACGTCGTCGAAGAACCCCGGGAAATATTGTTCGTCGCGCTTGGAAACGCGCGTCCCCCTGTTCCGCGCTTGAATTAAAGGCGTTTAATCGAGGATTTATTTGGCGCTCGAGGGTCGAGGATTCCGTTGATACGAGCGAAGTAGATTTTAGGATCGCAGATTTTTGTATTTAGCATTTGGTAAGGGACCCTTCGTTACTCGATTCTAGTGGAATTACCAGCAGAGATCCCCATTTCAGATGTGATTTAGATTTGTAGTTAGTATATCCCTATTAGAGACCTACTGTTGAGTATAGGGGCAAAAGTCATTTTGAATAATGGATAAAATCAATTTTATAAAATAAAGTTTGTAACGAGAACTGATGACGACCACGAATTAGATTAACTCGAGACCAGTGATCCTTTAATTTCTTATATAATATGTTTAATATTATATTTTTAATTAAACCCATTTGTAGTGTTTAATTTGTTTAATTTCGATTTTTGTTAATGTTTAAATAGGCTCAGTGCAAAGCATTATTACGGGTCATAAACTCGAGTAAGTGTTAAAGTTTACACGTTTCAGCTCCCGAAACAAGCGAATTGACAGAAATACGAGCAGCTAAGAACCTTAGACCATAGTCAGTAACGTACGAAGAAATGTTTTATCTAGTGTCGCCATTTTTAGAAAGCCAGTGTTAGAGGTATCGTAACAGGTAAAGGTCTTACTGAAGTCTTTAATATCTTAATTTATCTGCTTATAATATATGTATGTAGGAAATGAAAACAGGTAGTGTAGTTACGGACACAGAAAGACATTCAGAAAGGCACCCTCAAGCAAGATGTCATATACGGCCCTAGGTGCCGCAGCAATAGTCAGTCCCAACCCTCAAGAGTTTAGTTTACGACCTCGCAAAATTTGAAACAGATCCATACGAGAGACGAGTGGGTGAATCTCGTCGACTCTGAATTCAACCAGCTGCATCCCCCGCACGCAATGAAACACATCGTGCCACCTTTCCATCTGTTCGTAATAGCTTTCGCTGTCCGTATGTGATAATTAACCAGGAGGTCCGTTTTCAAATACGCTTTGCATTCGCGTCCCGTCTAAGCCCGTCGCAAAAACGCCCGTGTCGGTTTCCCTCCATTAATTCGTTGCCTTTCGCGGGTGCCACGGCGGTCTGCAAGCAGGTTTCCTCGATTTCTTTCTCCCGAAAAACGTGTCCCCGCGAAAGCTCGCTGCTAGAGATCGTCGTCGATGCGGAGGAGGCGACGGGCAAACGAGCGTCGCTTTCGTCTACGTACGCGAACGTTTACTCGTCCCCCGGCCCCGTAATTGCGGGGAAAAAAATTCACGGAAGGAAACGTGTTTGCCCGGCCGTTTTCCAAGAAAGAGCTCGTAAAATCGTCGCACGACCAAATGCAATCACGGTGGATTAAACGTTGATACCTTCCAGCTACAAGCCAATTCTCTCTGCGCTCTCCTTCTTGTTCGCTGGGGCAAATCTAACGCGGCTACCGCGAACTGGGTCAACGGGATCGCACCGGTTTCACGGGTCGCTGGCATTTAAACAGCGATTCGATTGCGAACGAGATTTTTGAATTGGACACGGGGGGTCGAAATTAGAAGCTCCTCGCCCGGAACAACATTCATATATTTCGTGCGATCGTAGTGAAATTTATCTTTCTCGGAGCGGGATTCACCCACCTGTTATTTATTTATCTATTTGTGGTCCTTTTAACGCTAATTCTTAGTCTGGGCAGCACGGATAGATTCATTTTTTTTTTGTTATGATGTGTATATCACATCACAGCGTAGGTACACGCTTATGAAAACAGACTAATAAGGGGTTACAAATATACTAAGGGTTAAGTTAGGGTAAGTTAGAATTAATACTAAGGGGTTAGAAATATTAATTTTACAGTATAAGAAATTTTTCGATTGCATTTAGCTGTCTTTCTAAGTTTCTCTATTTTCGAACACCTAAAACAATTACTTTACACCACAACTATTTTCTGTCTAATGTAAATGTTGTTTTTGAAATGCTTATTTGTTAGAAAGTTCATTCTACATAGAAACAGGTGGTAGAGGACGTGGTGAAACTTTCTATTCATTCTTTGATCCATTAGGGGTTATTCACCTATCTTATCAACCCTGACAATGAATTACCTTTTTCAAATCATTTTAATTATTTTAGTGTTATGCAGACTCGCCAAATCTTACGTTTGAAAAAGGCAACATTGAAATAAATAAAGAATGAAAAATCGAACGAAAAACTGAACCTAAACTTCTTCCACTCACAATTGTAAAAACGACTACGTACCAATTAATACAAATAGCAGCGAAACGAGTGTAAAAAATGGACGCAAAATGTTTGTAGATAACAGCGTATGGCTGATGAGAGCAATATAAAGCAACGCGTGCAGAGTACACAGAGAAAACGACACCGAAAAAAGTCGCGAAGGTATAAAGCCGCGAAAGCTTTTGAAAAATGTAGAACAATGGGTACACGCGTGTTCGGTCCATCGTGTCAAACAACTTTATCGTCTTTCGATGTCCCAAAAGGACGCTATTATGCTCGTCAAAAGATTCTCCGGGCTTTTCCGTTGAACGCAGTAAAATTACTTTCTTGTTTCTGACGGCCATCGTACGGTCTCCCCCGCCCGCTAATGCCTTTACGACGTTTCCCATCGAAATCAAACGTTCCCCGCGCGATCGAGAGTCGGATGATGCAAGATGAAAGACGAAGGGGAGGGTTGGAAGTCTGTCAGAAAAGGCGGGCGGGAAGGGGAGGGGGGGTGAGGGGGTTAAAGCAGGTATAGGTAATGTACCAAAATTGCTTTACCGCCGGTCCATTTACGGAGATGAAAAGCACTCTCTGCCAAGTACACCGGTGGCTCCACCCGGGGTTCACGACAGCCCAGAAGCGTCGTATCCCGCCTCTGCCCTTCTGATGTTGGGTACTGGCGACGTCCAACCCCTCTCAATTTCAGTTTGAAGTCAACCCTTTCACCAATTTGCCGACGTTGCCCGGTAGAACTTTCAGCTAGGCATTGTCGCCTACGTCGATATCGTAACTCGTCTTCAATCAAGCTAATCGCGAACAAATGCGCCTACGCTGCTCGTGTTGGCGTTTACGTAATTGCCTTTCGAACGTTGTCCGACGACGAGGATCAATTCTTTAATATCGCTGGGGCTGCAAAGTGGTGGTCAGCGTTTGATCTGTTCGAGAGAACGTTTGCACGCGCGACTCTCCTAATAAATTAATTCGGACGCGAGCGACGGTTTACGATGAGTCTGAAATAATTTTTCGGTTCTTATTGATAGAAAAGTTTAATGCGGCAATGATTCTTAAAATGAACACAGGTGATTCGTAAATTGAACATGCGTTCATTTTAAGAATCGTTGCAGCATTATGTTTCATAAAATCTAATTAGTATTCAAGAACAGTAATAAAATTCTTATAAACGTCAGGGAGTTTTAGGTGTAATAATTTCTATACGCAAAATAAAATTAAAATTGATTTTAGCACGAGGAAATAATAAAATTTGTATAAGGAACTACGTGTATACAATTTACTGCTTGAGATTTCATGTATATTCTTGCAGTTACATACATATTAAGTTCTTTCAAAAGTTTAATAATTCTTGAAACAAACTCCACTTTTAAACCCTCGTTAATTCATTTTTTATGTAACTATCCAATAAATTTTCTGATAGAATTTTACAAATGTTTGCTGTGTAATATCACCTGTCCGACGACAATGTTTTCGGGTCGGAGTTCCGAGGTCTACGAATGAGAAGTCTTCGTCTGATCCTTAAACAATGACTTTTGTGGCGTTTAAATAATGATCGTCCGTCGCGCAACCCGGGGGTGATCCGTGGGATCAGGTGCGCTAAAGAAAACTACCCCCAGAAATGGATTGGACCGAATTCCGGAGGGCCTCGAGGTCGATTAGGGTGAAACCAAACGGGAGATACGAGAGATTTCTCGGGGAGAAGCGACCGAGGCCATCGACGTCGATTTACTGAACGGCGATTCTATTGCCAGGGCCATTTTCCTCGATCTTTCTCTCGCTCGACGTCGGTTCGTAGCGCGGAAACAACAACGTCAGACGGCGTGCATTAACATTTCCATCAAACTCCTCCTTTTTATACGGCTGAACATTCGATCCGAGCCACAGGTCGATCGAGCGTATTTATTACACGCATAAAAGAAGCCAAATAAAATGCGTTCGGTCGGAACGATCCATGATGGACGTTCAATTGTTTGTAATAAATAAAAAACAACAGGCACGTATTATATGTAAAATATGTGAAACACAATGAAAATAATTAAATTGAAAACGTGTGGATATAGAAAATTATTTTTAATTAAATTTATAGGTACTGTTTTTTGCAGATGGTTTATCATATTTCTTTTAGTCTCCTTTTTCACACATAATGGTTTCTTCTTGTTTAACTTAGAATAGAAATATTTCTGACGCATTATATTTAATCTAAATGAATTGTATTTCTTATTTCTTTATAATGTTCACATTTCTTCCGTATAACAATTGTTTTTTCGATTTCGATGCCAGTGATACACGTTAGTAAAGATTGTTTCCCGAAAAGGGTTATAGTGATCGAACGATCAGCGAATAGTGGATAAAATGGCACGTATCGCGAGCGCTGTTTCCGTTTGTCAGGATGCGAAAACGATCCCAAAAACATATTTTACGGTTTACGCGTCGATTGGGACTGTCAAATATGCCGCAAATGTCGGAATTTCGTACAAAAAATTTTTTTTGTATGTAACGATTTTTTTCCTTTTTTCTTTTTTTTCTTTTTTTTTGAAGAAATAATGAAAGCTGGAATTGACAGGTGTCCAATCGTGGAGTTTTTATATCGATTCGTTGTTTCGATATCTTTATTGTTACCGTAGATATCGTATTTCAATATTTTTCGTTTGTGTAACGCCATCAGAATAAAAGTGCTCAACTATTTTCGTATCGTTTATTCGCTGGTACTATTAATTCGAAGAAATTGCACTCGTACGCCAATATAATTGAGAATCGATAGTTTCTATCTAAATTCCCGTGAGTCCTTGATCCTGTCGACTGGTCGACAACAGTATCGGACCACCACTATAACCGATGGACTTTTTATTTAATTACGCGACGCCGTACGCATCTGTGTACTCCTTGTCGTTGGCTCGATGCCTGAAAAGTATCGGTGCCATGGGAATTCACCCTTGCGTCGTTGCCGCCTAATCGGACGTGAGACAGTCGACAACTAGCTGCTGTGCTTGTGTTTTTACCTCGTAAAGTTCGCGCGAAAATTGGGGGCGAAGCGTTCGTTTGTTCTCGCCCACCAACAGGAAAACGAATGCTTCTTTGTATGCAATAAAAGTTAGCAATTTATACAGGGCGAGACGCTTAAAGCAAACTACCCGTATAATTTACTTTCTAGATAAAAATACTCCGAACGAATCTTGGCTTTAAGATCAGCATAATCTTAATTTATAAAAATAAGAAAAACAATTTCATTTTCTCAAATGGAATTATCGATATTTCATAACAGAATTAGATGTAGTAAGGAATTCTGAAAATGTAAGCATTAATATATACAATTATAAGACATACAATTTATTCTTTAAAAACGTATGTTATAAGCTTAAACTCTACCATTATGTAAACGAACACAAAGCGTTGAAGTACTTCCAAGAAATGTAATGTTTTGATTTTATGGTGGATAAAATTATAAGACACTAATGTTAGTCGACAACAAGCAGTCGTTGTATTTACACACGTAAAAAAAGTATATAAAAAAAATGATATAAATAAAGGAGACACATTAACATTTCAAAACGTTCTTTTTTTTAAGCAGTGTCTTATAATTTTGTCCAAACGAACTTTTATTATTTTCGAATAAATTAGGAATTTGTTATTATTTCTCGCAAAATTTATGATGTTATTAAACAAATAAAGTATTTCGATTTGATGAAATGCATTTTCATATAACTATAATATTAAATACCTAAACCAATAATTTTCAGAGTGCCTTATAATTTTGGGCACCAGTGTATATTACTATTCCTCCTGAAACTATTAATTTCTAAAATATTCAGCTACCTAAATATTGCAATTATAGTCCTCAAATTGCCATCGAATTACTGTTAACCTATATCTATTATAAAAACAAAGACATTCTATCGAATTCATCAAATAATTTTTCATTAAAACAGATCTACTTTTTTCGCCCATCTTACCCTTGGCGTGACACTCTAATATTTAATTGTAATACAGTTTTGAAGCAGACAGGATTATCCATGCAGTTTTTGGCAGTTCAAGCAAAAATGAGGAATACTCACCGAACAGTACGTCCCAGTCGTTTTTCCAACCGATCACAATGCAACTAGTTGCAACGCGACACTTCGGTCGTTTCGATCGGCAATTACTGTTCGAAATGTTCGTTCGTAAATGAACAAATAGTTCCTGTGCCGTACGACCTCTGATCCAAACCGCAGTAGCCGCCTGAAACGATCGTTGTTATTCCGCGAAATTCAGCGTCGGTTGGAATACACCGATGGCAGCAAGCCGACCGCAGACCATCAAATTTAATTTCATAAATGGCTATCGTTGGTGACCAGCACGACCGTGTTTGGTAGTAAGCGGCTACATGCAAACAAATGTACCGAATTACTTGCTCGCGTTCTTTCAGTACCCGAATCGTCCTCCGTTCTTTCCAATTCGTTCTCGCAATTCCCAGTCCTACGGTGTCAAACGAGGAAAATAACTCAATAAAGGAAATTCGTACAACGAAATGTCACCGTAATACGTTTCACGAGTGAATTCAGTCAGTATCAACCAGTATCAATTGCTAATAGTAGATCGCGAATATTTATTTATTTTAATTTTCAAAAAAATTACAGAATGCACTTAATATGCAAAAATATAAGAAATACTTAAAATAAGATACGAATTATTATATTTTACAAAGCTCCCGTATCAATAATTCTATTAATCAAAATATTTTGATCCGCAGTCTATTAGTTGTCTGCCAAAATAAAGTGTTCCATTTACGAATCACGGCTCATTTTAAGAATCACTACTGCAATAATTTTCAGTCAAAGTATTTCCCCACCACTTTTTCTCTTCGATCTAGAACAGAGCAAATAAAAATCTGGTGATATTTCCTGCATACGACCATCGTAAAAAGAGCTATTTTTCCATCAGTTTTTATTTTGCATTGCGTTGTATCGATCTTGCCTCGTAAAGTTTCTTTCTTCTTTTCATAAGTTCTATACTATTACAAGACAATAATATAATTAGTTCACTATTTTGTAAAATGTGTTTCTCCAAGTACAAAGGGTTAATAAATTTTAATATGTACATCTCCTGAATACATAAGTAAAGAAATTACGTTCGCTAACAACCGAGAAACTAAAACGAGGACATTTAACTCTCGTTTGGTTCGCGAAGGTAGCTGGAAAAACGCCACACTGTCCGGCACGGAGGTCAGAGCGGCCAGCTGATCGCCAGGAACAAAATTTAATTTCATAAATGGCAATCGGAGGTACACGAACTCGTAGCCTGTTTGCTCGTACGCCATGTGTACAAACAGCGACGATACCATAATACGTATCACCCGCGGCTATCCCGGTTTCGCCCGGTGTCCGCTTGCGACCGAAAACGAACGATTGTACGCGCCAGGATCGAAATCATCGTCGAGAGTTCGTCTTGGTCGGTCGATAATTACTTACGCGCGGCAATTAGGTAATGGATGGACAGAGACGAGACACCGAAGGGAGAGACGAAACATGGAATACGAAAAGGGAGAGACGGGATACGGAACCGTTTTCGACCGCGATCAATCGTCGCGCGTCAAACGAATTCGGTGGGCGCGCGATCGCCGACGTGTCTGGCATTTTTATTCGGCGTCGCGCGATGGAAAAAGCCGCGGCCTCGGTTTTCCCCGCCGGCGCACGCAAACCTCATAAAACGAATAAAAGCGGGGGCTCGTCCATGCGTGCTATCGAATGAACCGAATTCTTTTACGTTTCAGCGAGCACGGGGATCGTACTGACTAAGGCCGAACGAAGATTTCCAACCCGGATACGGGAGGGCGGCCGGGAGAACGCCACCGAGCCTTTTATGCTCTGCAACTTTCTGGAAGAGAATTATGTAAAGCGTTATCATTTTATTCCGACGATGCCCCGTGAAATACCGTCCCGGTTACAAAAGGGAACGAGCTCCTGGACACGGGAAGAAGAGCTGCTCGACGTCTCTCTAACTCGCCACTAGAGGGCCACGCCCAACTTGCTCTCTCGCAAGTACTCGACACACAATCGGTTTCCATATACAGAGTGTTCGGCCATCACTGAGAAAAATTTTAATGGAAGATTCTGGAAGCCAAAATAAGTTTGAGGTTTCGTTAAAAGGTTATTAACGTTTGAAGTTCCGTCTGTAGATCAGCAATCTGAGAACAGCTGTATAGGCACAATAGTGGATCTCACTAACAAAACTGTAAAGCTGTCGATACGTCAGTAAGTACAGTTTTGACAAAATTAAAAAATTTCAAATCGTATTGGAAAAATTGTTTTCGGTTGCGGGGATCGATTGCAATCATTTTTGGTCAATAGACATACCCTTGAAATCCTAACCATTTTCGAGAAAAAAATTCCTTACCGAAATTATAATATCAGGCCAGAAATGTCACTCCAAAATGTTACGCGTATCTTTAAAACGTCATAAGTTCTGAACGGATTGGACGATTTTAATGTTTCAAAACGCAAACAACGCGTATTTTGGCCAGGAATATGTAAAAATTCTAACAATATTGAACAAGTTGTCCATCAACCCCGTAAAGTGTGATAAACCCCATAATAGTGGTCCAATTTTCAAAGAGCCATAACTCCTACAATTGTGATTATATTTCAATGAAACTTTTTTCTAAAGTAGAGCTCATAGGTACCTACAAGGGAGTATTAGACAACTTTTCTATAGGGTGTCAAACAAAATTACTAAAAATCAAAAACAAATTTTTAAGAAAAATCGACAAGGAAGGTAGTGCCTGAAAGCAAAAAATTTCAAATCTTTCTGAAAAAATTATTTTCATTTGCGAGGGTCAATTACAATCATTTTTGGTCAATAGACATACTCCTGAAATCCTACGCGCTTTCCAGAAAAAAATTCGAGTAGGTGATGAAATTTTCTACTATCTCGCTTACATTTTCCTAAAACAGCAAGCCGCCATAGAGAAATTCCCCAGAGAGACAGTTGTGTAAATATGAACTCTATTCAAAAAGGAGGATCATAGAGTAAAATAGAGACCTTAGAATAAAATATGTCAAAAAGAATCTAGGAGTAACTTCCAATTTAGGGAAAACAAGCTATGAACTTAGAAGGGTTTGGTCACCAGCATGGAGGCACGGTTCCCGGATGTTTCAGGAAGAGCTGCTCCTCTCTTGAGCACCTGGCCACTTTTGCCCCGGGGACACACGCAAGTTGGCTAGCACCTGTGTCCCGAAACATTGGCGGTAGATTACCACCCACGCAGCATTTGTCGTCAAAAAGAGTCTTCGAGTAGATCTATGATTTGAAAAACATAGGAAGATAGGTTATTGTGGGTATAATAATCTCTTTGAAGAATTATCACTATGGGTTACAGGAAGATCGTTGGGAGTTTTAATACAGGAGGTATGAAACAATAATGATGCTAAATCCCTGTGCTATCATGTGATTAGCAAAGAAAAATAATAACTTATTTAACGGTATTGAGAATCGAAGTAAAAGCCGTCTACATTTTATCAAACATTAGAAAACTTAATAAACGAAAGAAAAGTTGTTGATTTAAAACACAAGTAACGGTGATAGGAGGACAAAGAATGAAAGGGTGACCCCAATTTGTCAAGCCAGATCGTTTTCACGACTGATCTTCTCCATGCCAGTGAAAGCCATTTCGGTGACGACGTTTCGTTGAATAATTGGAAGTGGGTATCGTTCTATGATCGAGCGTCGGAAGCAGATCGATACCCTTTCTACCCCTGTTTCGCGCTGTGATTATTCGAATGAACCAGAAATGGCCGACGCGAGGCGTTGAAAAGACGGCGGTGTATAAATGAATAAAGCAATTTCTCAATTGACCGATGAAAAGCACTCTACATATAATGGTACCGATGAAAATTGCCGCTTTCGTTTGACTTATGAAGCATTAAACTCAGTTTAGAGGCTTTTGCCTAAGCTGCTCGGCGTTCAGCGAGCTTTCTAAAAATAAACCGGTAAATAGGCTGAGCCCGTCCCTCGGAAAGAGTTCTCCCGGTAGCGTTTTCCTTTAATGAGACCATTCACCATTACCCCGGGCTTTTTTCCCGCCGGGGAGCGTTTAAAAGTACAAAAACTGCAAGCTTTGTACGTGTCAATATTCCACGCTTGCTCGTAAAGACGGGACGCGTCTCGCAAAAGGGGGAATAAAAACATTAAATCACGTATAAAGCTAGGAAAGTAACGGGAATTAACGGGTCTATTAAAGGAGAATCAAGCTGCAGAAAATTGCGGTGGAAAGGCTTCTCCCTCGTAACTAAAATTATCGAGGCTTAGCGCGCCGACAGTTTTCTGACCGGCTACGGAAAGAGCCTCCTTTCTCCGAACTCTTTCTCATTTATAAATAAATACAATGCCGATTAAAGCGCTCTGCTGGCTACCTGGCGACCTAAGCGACGAAAGGGGGGGATGAATTGCATCGAACCCAATATATCTACGTGTTGCTCGATACATCAATAATAAATAATTTTCAGGTGACTGGAAAATTATGCAGCGGGGGCGTTGAAACGTACTGGCGACCAGGCTAAACGACTAGCTTGGTACACTAATTTAATATTAAAAGTGTTGTCAAGTATTCTCTCGAGAAATTCCCAAAAAAAGAGAAAGCTAAGGGGAATACAATAAATGGGATTAAAATTTACAGAAATTTTTCACAGATAAAGACTTCACATTTTCTTGTGCATTATACAGGGTATTTCACCTAACTTGACCACCTTAAATGTATCGCTTATTTTGTATAATAGAAAAAAATGTCAAGGTGAGAAAGTATTCTGTTCGAAGGCGCCAAGATGGTGATGGATCGAATTTTTTTTTCAAGGTCATTTTTTTCGAGATTTCAAGGTCATCGTATTTTTTTTAAATGGGACCACATATTTTCGCTACAACAGTCTTATAGCTTATAAAAAGACGAATCCAACGATGTGCGATATGTTGACCTTCACGTGACCTTTAGCGAAGGAATTATGAAATGTTTGTCAGTAACTTCAGTACGCGTTCGGAGACGGTAAATGAAGGAATTTCAATTTCATTGAAACAGTCTTAAATTAAATGTTTATTTTAGAAGGTGTTCAAAATGTGCACCATGAACCTGGATACATTTTTGGAGGCGGTAAATAAATTCTTGCTGAACATTTTTCAGTTGTTCTACAGTAATTGATCTACATGTATGTAGAATCCTTTGTCGCATGTTTTCTGCTGTTGTGGGAATATCATTGTAAACTGTATTTTTTAGGTGCCCCCACAGAAAGAAATCAAGTGGCGTAAGATCCGGCGATCATAAAATCATTTCCACTTTTTCTGCTGTAGTGTACATGATGGAGAATCTTATTACACTGCTATCGATACCGCAACTTGTTGTGTACGTCGCGGCTTTTTGACAACGCGCTATTGACCCGCTTCGGTCATTCCCCTCTTACAATAATAATGCTTGTAAACATACTTCAACCGTTGAAAGGAGAATATGAATATCTATTTATAAGCACCAGAAACAATTACACGGTACACTGTTTCAATGAAATTGAAATTCCTTCATTTACCGTCTCCGAACGCGTACTGAAGTTACTGACAAACATTTCATAATTCCTTCGCTAAAGGTCACGTGAAGGTCAACATATCGCACATCGTTGGATTCGTCTCTTTATAAGCTATAAGACTGTTGTAGCGAAAATATGTGGTCCCATTTAAAAAAAATACGATGACCTTGAAATCTCGAAAAAAATGACCTTGAAAAAAAAATTCGATCCATCACCGTATTGGCGCCTTCGAACAGAATACTTTCTCCCCTTGACTTTTTTTTCTATCATACAAAATAAGCGATATATTTAAGGTGGTCAAGTTAGGTGAAATACCCTGTATATAGAATAATATTTCTATTTTAAATTAATCCAACAGTGTCCCCTTATTTAAAAATTATATAGGACCTTTTACTCGCTAAACAATTTATACATCTATGATTATACAATTTTTATCCCGTCAAAGGAAACCAAATTTTCTTTGTTAATATTTAAACACTTGGATTAAAGTTACGTCTATTGCCAATGCACGGTAGATGCCCGAACCACTACAATAAACTTGAAAACCAATTACCAACTTTATGTTCCTTCGACGACGAACTGTAATTAAAAGTTGTCATTAAGAACGCGCTGCGTCGGAAAAGCTGTCCTCTAATAATGCGATGCTGCGCGGCGAGTGATTAACGAATGAAAGTACAGTGAGCTAAAACAAATACAAAGTTGGGCAAAATAGTGTACAAAATTCCTGAACGATCTCAAATATTTATTTTACTCCGAGTTTCAACGAGAACGACGTACGGTCGACTGTAAATCGATAATAAATACATGACTAACGTTAAAGGATAAATATGCGGTAACAATCATACGTAAGCTGATTCCAAATTATCAGCATTTGCCAATGATTAATAACAAATGGAAAATTAACGATAGAATAAAATAAAATAGTAATAATAATTCTGTAACTATAATGATTACTTTACAGTAACAGTAAAATAGTAATCAGAAAGTAAAATTTAAACGGTAATAGAAACGATAATAATAATAGAAATATAATAAAATCAGAATTATAATAAAAATAAAATAGGTACAAAATAGTGTTACTGGAATAAGTTATTATAGATTAAGAAAACTAGCGATACAAGTAGAAAATTAAAGTAATTTTTCACTACGGTTAAAAGACCGAATTATATTAAATAACATAAAATAATTTTGAAACTTACATTATGACAAAGTAAAAGCTATGGTGATCCAAGTTATGAAAACGCAATTCTAAATCAACTCGAGACTGACAACGAGGAATCAGATTCTGAAGGGAAAATTGAGCATAATAATAGCTTTTTACGCGCACAAAAAGGTACTAAATATGCTAATATGTCTTAATCTAAAGAGGTGAAACATGATTAATATTCTAAACCCTCCAATCAGCACCTGTAACGAACCCCCGAGTACACATGTGAGTGGCAAAGACCCCACATTGCTGTTTGAGGGTTAACCCTCAAATGGTCCGGGTGGGGTTTCATGGACCCCATGAAATTTTAAACAACTGACAATCTGACATTCGCATACGCACAAACTTGTCGTGACCAGTGGCTGCTCATTAGGGTTCAGTGTTCGTGTAATCGTCGTGGAGTGAGAATATATTGTGACTGGACATTGTAATTTAAATACAAAGTAGTTCTGGGGTATATCCCATATATCGCCACTTGGTTAACTGTATCGACTTATTTTTAAGCTAATTTTATGCCAAAGTAAAAATCATGGCGATAGTTATAACATGCTATACTAAATTTGAAACTAATAAGGAATTAGATTTTCAAAAGATACGTAGGTGAACATAGTAGTATTAGTATTAATACTCGCTATAACTCCGGAACTAATTACGCTATTGACGACGAAACACGAACAACGTTCGTTTTAAAGGATATTTCATCCCCTATTCGATGACCATATCAACTATTATTAATTATGTTGTCTTCTATGTTTATTTCAACATTTACTTTGACTCTACATACGCAAAGAAGTTTCAGCAATTCCTATTGATTATACGACTGACGTGCGATAAAACTAGATTATTTATAAAACAAAATTCGTTTTCAAGGTTGTTTTAGCTTCTATCCGATGCAAAATTACATAATTTGGACGTAATTTGTAAATTTATAGATTTTTAAAATGCAAGCTTTAAGAAAAAATATGCTACATAAAAAAAGAAAAAAAGCTTACGAATAAACTTTAAAACACAACATTCTATACACATAATTCAAACTTTAGAAGTACGTTGTATGATAAAAGAGAAAAAGAAAGGTCATTTGACCGGTTATGGTAGGAACGGGTATACGTGAAGTGCTGGTAGTTTTAGTATTAAATTAAGTTACTAGACATGTATTCTAATCCAAGTGAATAGTAGCAACAAACTCGATAGGGATTTTCTTCTGAACTATGTCCCAAATTTGAAAATATTAAAAACTGCTGATTTTAGACGTTTCCTAGAAAACCGAATCCTAACGAACCCTTTCAGCAAGTCCGTCTCTATCGTGATCATTTTCAAATTGCTTCGAACAGAAAGAAATTTCCCGTCGATCGCCAGCAATTAAAGAACAAGCAAGGAACGGGTTGGAAGGGGGAGGGGACGAGAAAGTGGGGGAGAGAGAACGGGGTGAAAAACGACGGATAATAGTGGGTGCACGTCCGGGTAGCATCGCGTTACGGGGACCAGGGTACGAATGGTAATTTCAATCTGTAAGGATTATCCGGATAACCGAGGTAATCGATATTTATATCGAAGCTAGGGTGTGGGAGGCAACGGAGAAAGGATCCACCGACAGAAGTGGCGTTCGAGAAACGGGCTTAAGCCGCAGATATTGTGATTCCTAAACCTTTGCGGAAATACTTAATGCCTGGTACATTGTTACCATCCGTTCGCTATTTCGTTGGCGGGTTTCTGAAATATCGATACGCCTGTCGCTTAATCACGATCCATCGAACGATCCGTAATCTCTGACCGTGCACCAAGGTCGGTTATTAAACTAGGACAATTCCCGAGGATACGGTTCGTTTTTCTCTTTTATTAAATTTAAAATTATTCTTGACTTGTCTGTTAATTTGTATTTTGCTAGCATCAGGACCAAAATATTTTGGCTTTCAGAACAACGATGAAATACCGGAAGACAAAATAAAAATCGCCTAAAATTTTATTTTATTAAAACGCGTTCGAAATCATTTCTTTGTGTCATTTATTCTGTTTGTGCTTATACACTAATTTTTCTTTCACCTTTACAACTATTATTTATAGGGTGGAAATTGCTCACTGCTCAAAGGAAATAGTTTATACTAAATAATCGAACGAGTGAATTAAATAGACCAAATAATTAAAAAATCAGTACTCGAAGTAAATAATGATACCTATAATAAGGTCAAGCGTGTCATAATATCTGATGGAGTTCTGTTCCAGAGTAAGTTTTCAGCCAAACGCATAGGCCTTCCAATTTACCATTCGTTCATGCTTCAGTCGATAGACATTCTTATGTTGTTTGTACAGCCTATGCCTTGCGGAGCCATTGTTTGCTCTGTTACGCGATATTTGCACAGAATCATGGACTCCAATTATATAAGGAAGAGGAAGAACGAAATACGTGGTAGAACGTTAGGGTCACGGATGCCCCGGGGCTTGTTATTTCACTGAAAAGCGTTATATCTCAAGATCTCCGATCGTTAGAGACGTGAGATTACCCCGACTGGCGAAAACTTTGGAACAATATTTGTGAAACCGTCTTCGATTAATAGACGACCAAATCGTGTTCTATCTAACTATTGACGGGTTCTCGCCTGTTTCGCTATAAAATCCTTCTTATGGAGAACAAAATTATTTTCATATGCATCGGAAGACCGATTCATACCGGAAAGAATAGTTCATTAGGCCAGTGAGCTGACAGGACATTAATCTCTTAATTAATGTGTTAGTTTGATGGTAAAACTGTTGAGAATAAGCATTGCATGCATGTATTTTTAATGAAAATTTGTATCCATTGATGCAGTCCCCACCTTTGCAAAGGTCAGTACTACCTGAGGAGGACACTCGTTTATTGCACCCCTTGGGCGCCTCAAGCTCAGTTAGCAGAAAACTGTCAAGCTAAGAACAGCATTTTCGTTTTGTAAAACTACATTAATTAAATAAATACTTAGGTCGAAACTTTATCGTATTTATTTAGTAAATAAGTATTCAATAGAAACCATGATAAAATGCCTTTTTCAAAGGAATTGTGACAGCTTCAAATATTTCATAATACATGTATCATTTCACTATATCTTTTACAATAGCAAAACTCTTGAGAAAGTGAAGGTGGAGCAGAAATTCTAGAGTTACAATGTTCCTATAAGTTTATAACTGGAAGAATTGGAGTCAACTTACAATAAACTTTGCATTCTTATAAATTCTCTTGTGTATCTAATAAACTCTCACGTCCAATTTAAAACTAACGTCAGGCGTTCGTGTCAAACAATGGCAAATGTCTTTAAGTTTTCCACTCGTCCAATTCGCGATTCCAGAGATTTGGCCAGGAATCGGTCCGCGACGACCAAGATTCCACCCTCTAACAGGTATTCCCGATCGGGGACCAACGATCGTAGGTAACCGGGTAAGGCGTTCGAGGCGGTGACGCGGAGAACAAAGGAGCTCGGTGACTTTACGGTCGCGGCGGTTCGAACGTAAAAATCTATCAACGGACCCTTCTCTCTCGAGGAACGACACGGGGGTGGATGAAGTGGCGGGCGTAGGTGGGCGAAAGGCAGCCGCGGGCGAGACAGCACGGCCGCCCCTCCGCAACAAGCGGTATTGACGAAATTGATTGCGGAGGGTGTATAACCGAGCTTCGCTTCGCTCAGGGTGGCGCTACCCGTGGGGTGTCCCGGGGTGGGAAGAACAGAGTAGGGTGGCGGAGCTCGACTCGGCCCCGAAGCTCTGCCGCTAAAACGCAAAAGGGTGAGAAAACATTGTTACTAGCAGTTACTCTTGCGCGGCTCCCTACCATCCCCTCCCTACCATCCCGTCCGCAACCCCCGACGGTCCCGTCCCTGCAGACGGTCTCTTCCCGTGCCGCGCACGTGTTACACAGCCCCCGGGGATGAACGGGGGAATCGAACGGATGTAGGAATCACGAAGAGAGACGAAGGAGGACGAGTGGGGAAGCCTCAAGGGCACCGACTAGATCACAAGTCAGACGTCTCGTTTCTTTCTCACCCCCAACCCCCGAGCCCAACCCCCCGTTCGATGACGACCTCTTCTCGTCGTGCTGGTCCCCACGGGCTGCGCATTCCGGAAGATCGTTAAAAGGAGTCGCAGTCGGAGGCGAGCATCTGTTTATCGACTGTCGACGGTAATCAATTTTAATTGATTGTTCAGGCACGGGGATTCGAGTAGAAGGAAACGCTTAGTGTCCTCGAAGGATGCGTTTAAAGCGAAAGTGAAAGACTTTCTGTCGTATCGTGGGAAGCGATTGTTCGAATGAATGGGGGAGGTAAACAGTATGGCGATTGCCCGTTTAACACTCTGATTAACGATGATCGACTCGTCGAGCTTACGATTTATTTAGACGCGACGAATGAATCTGGGTACTTGGAAACTTTTATATAATGTCTGCTATCGTGGTGCTATTATCTGTGCACGCTTGTAGTATCTAGAGATAGACTTGGATTTGGAAAGAGCGTCTTCTATTGGCAGGCACGTCATTTTACAGAAACGAAACTAATAAACGAGTCTGTCTTTTACGTCGTGAGATTACAGATTCTATTTATTGTTTGAGGTCAGATTTAGGTGTTCTATTATTAAGTGTTTAAGCTACTGAATATTTGTTTTTTACATTCAAATCTGAGCATACGTTTAGGATAATCTTAAATATGGAAAACAGATGTAGCAGCAAGAATATCACATAATCAGTGAATTTTATATGAACATAAACTGCATTCTTTCTTAAATTCTATTTACTGCAATTGTTCCTTCTTTCTATATCATATTACTCACAATTTTATAAGCTTTTCTATGTTCTTTTACTCTCACAGGGTTTCTAAAGAGGCCCACAGCATTGTATTGTAATAACAAATAACTCGAACATCCCCTAACTTTATAAAGATTGTTCCAACACTAGTCTAAAATAAATACCAATCGACCCAATCTTGTTCTAAATCCAAATAGTGATGGAATAATTATTATTAAGATAAAACGTTTTATGTTGCACTGGACTCGACGACTGTCTGACACGAAACACGATGTCGAGTCCAGTTATGATACTAGGGAGGAAAAGAAATTAACTTGTTGAACCATCTCAAACTTGGATGCTCAATTTGCCAGACAGCTGCTCTATCAATTCAGCTGCACGGGTTGTGGATAAATTCCTTCTACTTAAGCTTAACGTACCAAAGTGACTGTACAATTATAATAATAGTTAATCCGGTACTCTAATTCTGGCTCCTAATTACGCACTTTATACCTCTTTACTCTTTAACTGTCTCAGCATCTAACTCTTACAATTAGACGCGCCGGCTCCTTCGCTCCGATCCCCGAGTCTCTTGCACTCTTACTCTTAAGCGTTCTAACTCCGACTTTCACTGCTCGACTCGCCGCCTCTAAGTGCATCCTCAATCTCACTTTAACTTCTCCGTCGCTCCCTGTGCAATCACAAACGCATAAACTCGTACATTCCACCCCCAAAGTTCCACATCCGTTCTCCATCCTTCATCTTTACAAGTACTCGCTTGATCTACTCGACCCTTCCTCCTGGACAACACACTCTGCGCTGTCACCCCAAAGAATTGCAGAACAACCGTAAATTCGAAAGTATTATAACGTACTATTATCATAGTATACTCACTCTGCCAATAAAAAATTATTCCTCTATTTATATGTATGGATCTCTCAAACTTATTACCAAAATAAATCACTGGACTTTCACTCTAATTTACATTCACATTTCAATAAATTATTTAGTTCATTTTATTAGTTTACAATGAACATTTTCTTAAAACTGTCAGATTTACACAATCATAGATCTGAAGTATAATTTAATATTAATGAATACATACATGGATGCTTGAAACAAGTCTACCTTTTTATTTTATTTTAAATACAAGGAAAATTACTATTAATTTTTTCATTTTCCTTTATAACGAACGTATAGAAAAAGAAAATATTTATTTGGAGGTTCCCCAAACAGAGGTCTGATACTTAATGGATTAACTTTGACCACGGGTCAAATGTGTCTTTTCAATTTTCAATGCACGTCCAAAGGATTTTGTTTAAACGGCGATCGCAGGTGCACACGATTTTCCTCGCGAACCTTTATGGCTCCAGCGTTCCGTAAAACTCCATGGTCGCGTTTATTTCGAATAACGTCATCGCTTACTATCGTATTACCGGGTTAGCACTCTAAATGCGCAAGATCTGAAAAATAAGGCGCAATGGGTTTGCCGCATACCCTCAATTGCCGTGAAATCACATTTTTCCGATGCTTAATCGACCGGATCGGTGCAATTAGGCCGCGAATACCAGTGACCCATTAAAATTTCGATACAGGAGCGATGACGATGCGGAAAACGCTCGGTTTAATTCATTGCGGTGACGAGCTACCGGTCGAAAACTGACCCCTAACCTATATATCGAAGCTTACCGTGCGTTGTATCGACCTTTCGTTGCGGAAGAACAGTTTCATAAATTTTGTTCGGTCGCAGCATCTCGCACGTGTTCCAGAAACACTTGGAAACCCTTTTTGTCGCACCTGCTGCATTCACCAATGGGTCAATTTACGGGGAGAATCCTTCTTCTCTTGATCTACAGTTCGGAATTTTAACAAATAAAATTCTAAATAAACGTGTACCGTTCTCCGCGTGAAATTTGAACGCATCAGCAAATTTAATTTAACGTTCGGATCTCCATTTTTTGGGTCATCGTTAGAGAAATCTAGGTCACGCAACTGGCATCCGATATTAATTACATTTTTCCATTTTTTAATACTGTATAATTGGGCGATCGCGTGCGCGCGTGAATTTTCCGTGATCGATGATCAAATTACGCATGCAATCTCGATTTTAATTTCTAAAATACCAGGGAAGCCATTAAAAGTTGATGATTCTGTTTCATTTTTTTTTTTTTATATTAAATATAATCAATCTAAATATATCTTTAGGAGCAGAGAAAGCCAGTCGAACGACTTCGCATTGCAACATCGATGTTGCAACTTTGACGTAACACGTGGCGTGAAAATGTGGTCATTAATATACTGTATGTACTCGGTTTGATCGAGTCATTAGGTGTGAAGAAACGCTACGAACGCGAATCATCGTTTTTTAACGCCGTTCCAAGCCTCTGGATATGTTTTTCTAACTTCGATACGGGTGTAGATTTTCTTTTTTTAGACAACAGACATAGATTAGTTGCAGCTTGTAACACCAATTTTTGCGTAAATGTGTCGAATAGGTTGGGGGTTAAAATTGCACACCTGTTTTCCTTCCTTTTGCAGGAGGAATCTCTCTTTTCGAGGCTACGCTACGATTACCAGGACGCTCTGTGTACCGAGTCTGCGTTGTTTGCGCAAACCAGCATGTAAACCAAAAGGTCGGTAACAAACATCGCAAACTCTGTTTTCCGAGCGTGCATCGGCGCGGATTTAATAAAGCGGAGCGACGTGTCTCGAAACAACGAAGCTCGAGGGAAAACGGAGGCATCGGTGCACGGGGAACAGACTGAGGCGCATCTCGCGAGAAAAATACGGCAAAAATTGTTAGAAATTGCCGGGGCCGATAATCCTCGATCAAAGGGGAGGCGCGCCGGATTGCCGTTATTTGTCAACGCGCGGCAATCCCGCTTCCACGACGGAATCACGCCACGGGAATCGTTATCGACGGAAACTCCTCGAGGGTAAGAAAAGGGAGACAAATTTCGTGGGGTATTTCTTTCCTCGACGGATCTACTCGAAACACGGAAGCGAGGAATCGGACACCCCGTGGCGCTAATAAAAATTGTAGGGCGGACAAATTACGGCGACGATCAACATCCACACTGACATTCCACGTAATACAGGCTCCGATTAGCCTCGTTGCTAGGATGTAATCTGTTGGAATAATTTTCTAATCGAGGAGAAGGAAGTCCTCGGCTTTCCTCTCTTTCGATTCCTCTCTGTTTATCATTCGCTTCGCGAGTTTCTAATTTTCTCTCTTATTGTACTAATATTATACTGATTTTGGAAACAAAGAGATCTTTTAAATGGGAAAATATATACACATTGGTATTTTCTCGTGCGATACAGAATCTGGCAAATACACTCTTCTTTGAAATAGTGGTTACAGAAAAAAATGGCAAATTTAAGTAATTAGGTAATGAAATATTTTCATACCAAGTTTATACATTAGTTCCATAATATTTGTTATATTCTCGTAGAATACTAGGATATTTACTTTTTCCTATAATCCTTACTCAATGAACTCAAAAAGACTTAGACACCGGGACATTGAATGGTTGATCGAGCAGCTGTGAAAAAGATGCAGATTGGGCGTCGCCTTCTGCTGGCGAGTGCGGGAATTGTCGCCACACACTCATGCTATGAGCTCGATGTTTGGAGATAACTGAGTTAAATAATTATTCTATCGCGTTTTACTGTACATTTAATTCTATCAAAATGATCTTCCTAGCTCTGACAATTAAATCTGATACTAAAAACAATTTCATATTTTTTTGGACATTCTAGAAACGTGTCATTGTGTTTTTTTAAATTTTGTCAAGAAACAATTCAATTCGAAGCTACTGAAACACAGTGTGAAAGCAATTGCATAGTGCAAAGATTTAACAGGTGGTGGATAGTGTTAATAGACTTAGCATATAGTCCGAAGAAAGGGAGCTTAATATTAGCATATATGCACTAGTAGTACTTGCCTAAATATCCGTGCATTAATTATAGAATACTTCTAATTTATACTTTAAAAAATTTCCGTATTTTTATATTACATAATTTATGCATTCCCTTTCATTTTTTATATCACATTAAACACAGTATTACAAATATACCAAGCTCCCAAAACTAACAACTTCCATTTGCACAATTTACGAAGTAATCAAATAATAAACGAACTTTTTATCCTTTTAACATTTTCGAATATATCGCGGTTTAGCAGTACTTTACTAAGATTCTAATCTCTTTTCCGAAGCAATTTTCGCAGGAACGATGGTCTGTAAGGGGGATAAGGATACTCGACGTGTCTCCGATTGAAATTTGAAATATTTAATCCGGAAAGAGAGAGAAACGAGGTTCGTAAAATATCGTCGGAACGGGCGCGTCTGTCTTCGTGCAAATCCGTTCTGTCGCGACGGTTTGTCTTCAAAGCACGGTAAAACTACATCGCGGAATCCTGGCCGGGCCGGGGAACAGGAAACACAGGTAGTCTACAAGACCAGAGCCTCGGTCACGGATATTGACATTTCATTAAACGAGATTCCTGAGGAGCGTGTGTACGTACGTTCAATTTCCGGCTGCTTGCGAAGCGAAACTAGAACTTGTCAAAATGTATGTTGTACAGTTTGGAACGCCGCGCGCCTTTGTCTACGGGCGTCTGTTGAATATATCGTGCATCTTGCACGCGAACGTCGATGTAATTTTGATGAGGGAACGTGATTCTCAATTTCTTGCCGACTGCCTCGAATCGCTGGTAACCAGAACTCTGTTATTCTATTTGATCACGGGAAAATGTATTATTTCTTGGGCTCGGGCCTTCGAGAACTTTCGGTTACACGGATCTGGGCTCCCGTTTTACGGTTAAATCGGTCGTACCTTTTCCTACGATTGAATATACTGCTGCAAACTATTGGGAAGAGCAGAGAGATAATAGTCTATGTACGCAGTAAAACTGAACATCGATAATTTTGGGTCGTAGAAATCATGCAGTATCTACAAATTTAGATTAATATTATTATAAAAAGCAAAGACGTGGAAAAATAGACATTGTTGTACCATTTCATTTTTCCCTCTACAGGTTTTTTCTATGTGTTACCTAATTCATGCGTAATTCATGCACTATAGAGTTACTTCCACTCTTATTCGTACACTATAATGACGATTCACTATACGTGAACTATAGGTGAAAAAGAAACTTGTTTCTTACGAATTGAGTGTTTCAAACTGGTATGAGTCTATGTTTTCATACACTGAGATATTTAAGGGTTTATGTTTGAATAAATTAAAAAGACAATTTGTCATTGCATATTACTGGCAAATTATTATTGTTTTATACTGTTTATATAGTACCTCTCTATTGGTTTTGTAATTGTGCACTATTAGCCCTTAGTATTGAAGAAAAAACTACTTAAACAGAAGCAACACAGTGTAATAAAAATAACATTTGGATAAAACAAATGGAAAGAATTCATAAGAAACAAAAGTGTTTCCTCATTATAGTCAATCACTATTACAGTGTACGAATACGAGTGGAGAGTAATTAACTGTACATATTGTTCTATGATATCCAACTCTAACAATGACCCAAATTAAAAAATCAAAAATATTAAACAAATACTTCTTATTACCCGATATAAACCCAATTATATTCAGATTGTTTAACAATAAAAGACTCTTGTACATGTTTGTTTTATTTTTATAGTTTTTTCTGCATATTTTTTATTTGAGAAATAGTAAATTATTTAAAAATTTATTTTTAAACATCTTATCGTTGGTCTTCAAAAGCTGCAAAAAGAATAATTCTGCCAAACTATTTTTTCGACTACTTTTATCGCTACAAAAACAAAAATGAGTCAAAAAATCTCTACTATATCGTTAAAGGTTAAAATAGCGTATATCGTAGCAACAAGGAAGTAAAAATGCTTCGAAGTTGTTAATAATTCCCAGCGAAGTTTGCTCCACAAAGTGTCCAAATTTTTTCCGGAATACCACTCCCAATCTCAACGGACAGAACTCCTGCCTCTGGTTTTCAAAATAGTCGCGAATAATTTTTATTACTCAATTTCCAGTCCGTTGCTCGGGCTCCCCAAAAATAATGTTATCTATACATAAATTTTGAAATAACGTTCCGCTGCCAGTTCCCGTATAAAGAGTCGACGATGAATTCTTAACCAGAGTTTTAAAATTTAACGTTCGTAACCTTTTCGCGTATCTCCAAACGTTCGTGCAACTCGGCCGGAATTGTTTCTAATTGCCCGAAAGCGTTTCGCTCTCGTTCTCGAGAACCGCGTAGCCGCGAGTTATGCTTTCGACGGACCTCGATAGAAGAGACTAGACACCTTTGCGCGTTTCTCTCGTAACGTTTCCACCGGAAGATCGGCCGTTATGAGTTCGGGAAGTGGGCACTGCATTAAAGACGGAGAGGTCTGGCTTTCCCATATTTATGGTTCGCGATCTATACGTCTGTCTGGAAGCGCAGACTGGCTGGATACCTCCGAGCAAGATGTTCATGCTGAAAAATCTAGTGAATAAGTAGATGCTAAGCAGTTTCACGAACTAACTTTAAATGGGGAGCGCCGCGTGAAATATTTGTGTAGTACAACAAAATTTATGTTGCCGGGCCGGGACGCGAGAGGTTGGTCTTTAAAAAGTTTTATCAAAAGTGTTTTACATTACTTAAACGTTTTTCCAGTTTTCCGATGCCCGTACCTTTCCTTCCCCTGCCGCCCGCGAAACCTTTCTTCGCGGCGAGCTTCGCCTCTAAATCGCGTTCCATCAAAATTTTAATTACTTCCGTCCGTTCTTGGGGAACAAAATTTTAGCCGGCAACGATATCGTTGTCCCACATTCGCGATTCGAACGCGACAACGGGAGGACGACACGCACGCGGTTATAAAACCGTCGTTTAATTTTTCGTAATTAGTTTCTCGTCCGTGGTTGGCGAATTCATTACTCCGCCGTTCGTATAATTATTAATTTATTTTAAGTAAGTAAGACATGCCCACTCGGGCTACGTTTCTATGCGCGTTAACGCCATAACACGGGTATTTATACTTTTTTTTCTGCTAGCTACTTTACTGCGTGTTATATGTTACATTTTTTGTCGTTTATCTTGTACGCTATGTTACTATACTATTTTAATTGTACCCTTGATAAGTTTAACTCGTACGACGAATAAGATCGAAGTACAGAATGATTCAATTTTTATGTATTTATTTTAAAATATTCTTTTTCCACAGTTGATAGTTCTGCGATATCAATAATAACAAATACGGTCAGAAAATGATCAGTAATTTCTGTGAAGCTCCAAAATTTTAAATCTCGATTTATCCTTTGAGCTATTCTAGAGAATTAAAAAGTTATTACCGTTTAAAATTCCGCCTGTAGAACGGCAATCTGCGAAAAGCTGCTATTGGTTCTCACTCACAAAACTATAAAATTGTCGATACGTCAGTAAATAGAGTTTTCCATGCTGAGTGAGAACCACTACTACACACGGAACTTTAAAGGTTAATAACTTTTTAACGAAGCCTCAATTAACAAATTAGTATACTCGATTTTCGTCTTATTTTGGCCTTTAAAATCTCCCATTAAAATTTTGTATGTTGGATAATTGGACTATATCTACATATGAGGTGATAAAAATTAGGAACATAATCACAAATCTCTGGCCACATATTTACAATAAAGAATTTTTTTCTTGAAAATGCGTAGGATTTCGGGGGTATGTGTATTCATTAAAAATATTTGTAATTGTCCCCCGCAACTGAAAAAAATTTTTTTTCGCCGAAAAGTATCAGTAGAATGTTCCTGGTCAGACATTGTATTTTCGGTAAAGAATTTGTTTCTCGAAAGTGCGTAGGATTTTGGGGGTATGTCTGTTCACCAAAAATGATTGTAATTTTCCCCTACGACGAAAAATAATTTTTCCAAAATAATTTGAAATTTTGTATTATAAGTATTCGGATAACCGGGTGCCGAATAATCCGAACACTACTGTACCAGTTTTCTTAATTTCCCGATAAACCATTCCTGGGATATAAAACGATACACAGAGGTCGACATTCGTACATTTCGTATTTTTGAACACTGGATATCTAAAAATACCGACCAATACAAAACACCGGTAGGGAAAAGACAAAATTTGCATTTTAGAAACTCGTGTGCGTGATAGTGGTTCTCACTCAGCATGAAAAACTCTACAGCCTTACAGATTTGTGAGTGAGGACCACTATAGCAGCTGTTCGCAGATTGCCGTTCTACAGGCGGAACTTTAAACGTTAATAATTTTTTAACGAAACCTTAATCAATAAATTGGTATTCTTGATTTTTGTCTTATTTTGGCTTCTAGAATCTCCCATTAAAATTTTTCCCAAAGGTGGCCGAACTCCCTTTATAGTGCTTATAAAATTTAAAAACAACCATAAAACGTAGTATATTCAGTCTACTTTAGCGTAAAGCAAAAAATTCTATTGTTTAAGGAATTATTATAAATCCAGAATTAAAATGGATGCATCGAGAAAGTATTGCGACGTACTTGGCGCAGTTAATTCCTCCTGCAGCCGATACCGTTTCTGCCGTTGAAACAGAATCATTACGCGAGAAGAGGGCTCCTCTTTTATTATCAATCGTCGAGACAGTTTTCGCGTTTAATATTTCGTAAATCGTACTTCGCTAGTACTTATCGAGAATCATTTGAATCGCACGATTCTTCCCGGTAATATGAATATCAAGCCCCCCGTTTATAAGCTGCTTTGCCCCGGCGCTGGCTGGCTCCGGGAGAGGAAAAGTTCCTCCCGGAAGCGAGTAACAATAATGCAGCCTGGCGTTCGAAAGAAAACAGGAACGCGTAAGACTTTCGATGCTAAGTTGTGTCGCTCGGGCGTCGCAGTGAAAAACCCTCGAGGATTCGAAGCGTCGCCCCCACACCACCCCACCCCTCGTCCCCCCCTCGTTCGCCCCAACCCCCGATATCAGATCTGTACGTGTATTTGTACAGTATTAAAACTTGAAACTCGGCAGCGCCCGGGAGTTTTAAGCCCCGAAAGTTCCTGTCCTCCTTTCAGTATTTATGCTACGCGTATTTCAAGAGCTTTTGTCCGCGGGGTCTGGAAAGCTCATTGGGTTAGTCAAACACATTTATCACTTGCCCGACGTCTATACATTGCGCAACCTACAGTTCGGCGTGTATATAAAACGTCTGTATACGTATCTACATACATATACATACATTTATTTTACAGATGTACACATTCGCGGGTACGATTCTCTCATTGTCCCACGGTTTTTCCCTGTTTCCGTTTGGACTCTGTTGAATTTTCTACGCGATTAACCCCGACCAGCGGCTCGCCACTTTTTGATTTGCCATTAAAGTTGCGTGCACATGGTTACGCGTCGAAAATCCGATTCCACGGGCGTAATTTTCGCTGTAAATACCCGCTGGACGAATAGTATTTTTAAACGTACGGAAACGTACGGGAAGGAAATTATTTTAGCTGGGAAACTTTTATCGAGTAAAACCGAAGATTAATTTTTTAATTGAATTAACGAGATTTTTCTTTTATCGATACTAAGTGTGGAAACGTTGAGTAATACTTTAAATACAAGTTTAACTAGTAAAGGTTCAGTGTTTCTGCAAAAGATAATATACACTGAAAGTTTAAAGCATTATATGTTTGTATAGATACATGTTAGATTAAATAATTTCCGGATGGACAACGAGAATTACTTACTAGAAATTACATGTCAGATTAATAATTAGTATTTTTATTCCCATTCGTCGCATTGGAGAAGCTTATTTTAATAATACGGTAATGATTCTTAAAATGAACCCAGATGTGATTTATAAATTGAACGATATCTGCTGTACGAAAAATGAACATCCCAGCGATGTTCACTTTAAGAATCATTACTGTAAATACTAGAAAAATGGAAACAGAAAGGAAAAAATTAAAATTCACTTGTGAAAGTACTAGCCCCGTAAGAAATTTCAGTCTATGCTCATCGAATACTGTTATTTGGTGAGTAAATTCTTTCAGAAAATGATTTTTTTATCATAACACGGATAATAAGATAAGGTTTAAAAAATATAGAGGTCACGGAAAACAGGATGGCACAGTTACCACCCCCGAAAAAGTCGTAGATTCGGTTTACGCTTTTGCTACGTCACCTAATAAGAACCTCCACCGAATTTCATAGCCGTCGAGAACGAAACGTACAAACTCGAAAGCACTAAATTTCACGTAGTTTCAGAGTTGTCCGGCGTATTCATAATTTTTTATCATTTTTCGGGACGTTTGGTGCCGGGCGTGGAACGGTTCGTCGAGAAAGGGGGATCGTAAATGTCGCCGCGGAAAGTTTTCTCTTTCCGCGGCGATCCCGAGGAATCTCTCTTCCACCCTCGTTCAGTCGTTTCTCCGTTTCGTCCGTGTTCCGCGGCGGAGTCCATAAATTTTAGCAATTTCTGGAGTGCTGCTGCTAGCCTCTCCTCGCCGCGGCAGCGGCAGGAATAATAACATGACGACAGAGTCCAATTGTCCCCTTATTGCCGCGAAGTTTCTATTCAGAACATCTTTTTGTGCGTTACTACCGGCGGACGTGGGAGTGAAAGTCGTATCTTGCCACGACGTCTGGAAGGGCAACCTTGCGATTCAACCGAGCGACGTGGGAGGGTTGCCAACTTCGCTATATGATAATGGACCGACGATGCCTACCCGATCTATGTACGTCCCGCGTATAGATGTATCTGTAGATTAATATATACGATATTTAGAGGCACCGTATCTCCGACCCTCCGGGTGTCTGATTTTCCTGATGTCCCGTCGCGCGGAATGGAACGGCCCGGAAGTTGGCTGGAATAAACGCGAGCACGCCGACACGGGAAGCGATTCCGTGTAGCAAACGCGACAGGTAAGCCTGGAAACGTAATTCAGGACGATTAAAAAAGGGATTCAAGACTCTCTCAATGGTGTATCGCTTTGTGTTGATAGCAACGCTAGGTGTGAAAACACTTAAATCAATTAAAATCCAAGAAATTCAAAGTAATTTACGTTTAGGGGACCCACGAAGCCAACCCCAGAGTCATCCCCAACAATTCCTGGAACAGTTAGCAATTAGCAAAAACATCCCTCGATAATCACTGTATTATCTTTAACAGTTTGACTGTTACGTTACCACTATGGAACTAGACAAATTAATTCTCAAGTTGAGATGTCGAGGGATAGTATTTGTGAATTTTAGTTGTGCACTTCACAATGATCTGAAATGAAAATTTTAGTCTTGCTAAATATAATACAGTTTTGATCTGGCAGTGAACGTGTTAATAAAATTTTGTAAACTCTAAGATAGTAAACCTATTGTTGAAATGTAAGATTTAATCTGTAGATTTATGCATTGCTGTGCAGGTGGCGATCCTTCGATCACTCTGCTTCCGGTGATCGTCCTGATAAATTTGTTCTGTACAGTTACTGTAATATTAATATACGTAATCATAGTTATTCCCACTGTGTTTCATTCTAAAACAACACCTATTACTTATCTACTCTTTCACTCACTTTTACTCACACCTCTTCAAAAGAGATAACGTTATATTTTATTTTATTTACCAGTGGGCTTAGAAACTTCTTTACCAGGAAGTCTACTTTAATGCTAAGTAAAAGTGAGACACACTCTGGACAAGCTAACGATATTTTCATTGGCAAAACATAGATGGGTGAACTCGTGTCCTATCTCATATTTGTCCAGACTTCCTTTTCCAATTACATCGTCACCGTCATCCTAACGATACCGGTCAACAGGCAACGATGAACTCTACGAAGTCGAACGGGGCGAGGTTTAATCGCGACGTAGCAGAGTCTTAATCGCAGCGAGACCGACAACTTCGAATATTCCCGGTTGGTCGCCTCCGGTCCGATTGTTAAACGGCCAATAAAGTCGCGCAATCTCTTCCAGGCTGACAGCGTCCGACAATGGGACGATCCCGCGGGCCCGTGCCTCTCAAATAATGTATTTGATTTTGGTTTTCAAAGGACCAGCGAAATATATACACACTCGTGCATAGGGGGAGGCTTCAGCGTACCCTCGAAACGTAAACGGGGCCACGTGTCTACTTTAAACAGAGCCGCGAGGAGGGTTCCCTACACCCAGACCTAACCCGGACGCACCGTCACCGTCGCGCACGGGATTCAAACTCGATGATCCTGAGCCGAGAGTGCGCTGAACCGTAAGGTATTGTAGCAGCCAGGGGTAGCCACCCCTTGGTTGCCTTTCTTAAACCCCGCAGCCACCACCGGCGCTACCAGTGTTGTACAATCACTACCACCGTAACAGTCACCGAGAGTATTACCTTCTGCCCCTTCGTGCGTCCTCCCTATCTCCCTTTCTCCGTCCGCAGACGGGGCTCCAGATTATTTCACACAGTTTTCGAACAGCCCATTAAAAGCCGACTCGCTGGGGAGATAAACGCTGATTCGGTAGCCCCGACCGGCTTCCTCTCCTTTCGGCCCTTCGAGGCTGTCCTTCGTTTCGTTTCACGGGGCAACTCTTCGACGCTAGACCGCCCGCGGAGCTTTGTTCTCTCGACTCCTCCCTCTCTCTCTCTGTGTCCGGGGGTTCATCAAGGTGCGCGACAATGAGTCTCGCGAAACGACGGATCGTCCGAGGGCACTTTGTTCCGGGGGCCGATTGTTTGTCGCGTCCTCCCGGACCCAGATTGGCGTTATCAGATTCAGACAATGTCTACCGATTGGTCGCGAGCTCGAAAATTTTTGTGGTGGCTTGGCTCCTGTGGAAACGAGCTTCCATATTTTATAATATATGGGGAAATTTAAATGGTGAAAGGGATGCGTGATGAAAGAAAAATAATTATAAGTGAACTGAATGTACAAATTAAACGTAACTTGAGCGGTCTATGAGTGTTCCTTTATGATTACTGAGACGATTGTTCTAGATCTTGTTTAGATATACCTACCTCGGGAGGTTATACACAACTGCCTTTGCTCGTCTGAATTCGGGAGCTGTAACATGTTATACAAAAACTCGAACGTCCTCTCTGCGCGGAGAGAGAGGGGCTTTTGTGTATACACCGTACGGTAGTGATGTATTAGGTGTGCAAAATACAAATTGTAAACAATTTAACGTGAGCGTTGCGACCGTGCAAAACCAAGTCAATTTATTATTTTTTTCATTACTAATCGAGAAGACATTAATTTCTGAAAAAGTTTCTTATGTTACCTTCGACTGGGATAAAGATAACTATAATGTTTGTTTTTTAATATTCTCCTATATTCTTAGTAGTAAATACATAATGATCTACACAAAACTTGTGACTATTGGTTCAGTAATGCTCCTGACTGTATATAAATTTTGTTTAACACTAGAACTACCAAACTGGTCAAAATTACCCATGCGCAATTTCTAATAAAAATTGTTACAAATTTATTCGACTGAATTTTTGGAAATTTACCAAGGTTTTCTATAAGAGAATGAATAAATTTAGATATTTCTTCAAATATCTATCGTTTTAATTTCTTTGTTCAGTTCCGAATCTTTATACATTCGGAAAACATTTTCTATTTTTTTTAGAAAGATTAAAATCCACCAAATCTCATTCAGAGCACGTATTAGCAATAAACTCATGTCACTCGATGTAGCAGCAGTTTTCCTTTTAAATTAGTTTGAAGATGTTGTAGAATATTTTTTTTTACGACTCATTCGTCCTTGCAATTATGACACAGATCATACGCGTCGTGACACCTCCATTTAGTTTTCATTAATCAAGTACCATTAAAATCACTAGTTTTAAGATATTGTAAAATAGTTACGTTTTTTTTGTAAATATATTTGAATTAGATAGTGTCAAGGAGTGTTTGATATCATCTCGTTTCATTATTTCGTCGCGGAACTTGCAAAGTGATCTTATAACCACACGATTTAAAAAATTGCGAATAACTGGACGGTACATTATTTGGTGCAAATAAATACACCATAATTGTTGGTAGTTCTAGTGCTAACAATTCACTAATAAACAATATTAGACATTGTGGAGGATCGAAAGAAAGGAAAAGAGCACGTTAGACGCCCGGACACTCGATGGTCGTAATGAAATGGAAAAGCGTAACGACAAATTTTCCTCGATCTTCAAGCTCGTTAGAGACGCAAACGTTCGATTTCCGATTAGTTCACTTTATATTCCTAGTTCTCTGTTTCCACGATTCTCCGTCGATCGTACACGCGTCTCGCGTTCTCTCTTCGGTTCGTTTTGGTTCGCTGGTTTCCTTTCCGAAGCGGATACCCCGCAGCGATCCGTTTTGTGTCCCGCGTATCGGCTTTTCAGGATAAACAACCATAAAAATTCTGAAACGCGGCGCCAAAGTGATGCGTCAAACCGTCGTTCTATCGTAAACGTGCAGAGTCCTCGCGCGGACGAGCGATACCGCGCAATTTCTTGCCCCAGTTGGCAAGCTCCGCTTTGAATATTTTTAATAGAAACACACAACACCGGGACCGGCGCGGAAACAAACGGAACGCAGCAAGTTTCGAAGAAAATGGTCTTCTAATGCCGAAAATAAAACAGCGAGCACGCATTCTTGTCTGTTTGGGTTGCTGTTTGGGAAATCTTCGAACCTTCCAACCTCCCCAAATTACGTTCTAACCATCCCCAACGTACTCTCCCCAAGCGTATAAAAAAATTTCTTTTAAATTTCTTTTACAGGTAACAAATGGAACATTCAAAATACTTAAACAGTTAGCAAATCCCTGCTAGGTAACAGAAATTTTAAATTAAATTATAAAATGAAAATACGTATTATATCCCAGAAAAATAATTTCATAAACAAGAACCTCCAAGTTAGAAATCGCAGAAAGGAAAAATTTATTCTCAGACACGAACGAATTATTATAGAAATATTATATGCTCTGTTCGCTGAAATTCTAAACTTCGCGAGACCCGAGGTTTTTGTAAGACGACCCCCGGAGAAAGTTAATCAGACGTTTACAAATTCAAATTATTCGTCGGGATAAATAATTTCCGAGGAAGCTTCAACGAATATCTCGTTCGCTTTGATTGACCAATTAAAGTTGGACGCGATTGGAGTGGGGGGTGAGCGGCCGACGAACGTAACCCCCGCAGTTTCTCTCCCTTTCTCAGTCTTCTGCCGCTCGGAGATTTCATTCAGTGGCTTCCTTTTTTAGCCAGACACCCTGCGGGGCGTTCTGTTTCGCGTTTCCCGTATCGGTCAGACCGAACGGCTGTCGAGATACATAACAATGGGAACCTGGAACGTAGGACGCGTCGAATTGTCGTCGCAACCGGAAATGTAGCTGGTTCTCCTACGGTTGAGGGATGCGTTTATCTCGCCACGTGGCTTCCTCTTCGGCTGCCGCGAGCGATAAAAATTACACGTGTCGTCTGTTTTTTCTATAGACACACCCCGGACGCGCGTCTACACAGTTGGCAGGTGACGACGTCACCACCCCACCTTCCTAAAGTCCTGTCACCACGATTTTAACAGCGAACGCGTCTCTCCTTATCCACCCTTGACATTCAAATTCCCATCGCAGCTGATTCTCGTTCGAAACGAAAATCTATTAATATATCCAACACTCTTACAATATTGTACAAAAATCACGACATCACCCCGTATAACATGATACTCTTGTAACACGATTATAACGTATAGCATGCATTTTTTCACTGCACTGCTTTGGTTGAAACAAACAGGGAACTTGAGTATATTTCAGTTTTACCGAAGCGTTGAATTTGTATTCATTTTAATGCATATATTCTTAAAATCGTTGAAAGTACTTGAAATTAATTTATTTTCTCTTTTTATGCATGTAAATTTATCTTACGAAGCAACATCTGTTTTTTATGATTTTATATCTCATGATACTGTTCCAACACAACGAACGAGTTAACCATGTTATAGGAGGATTTGTATTCTGCATAGTATTTATGAATAATATGAATTTTAATAAAATACGATTTATAAAATAAAGTATAAAGTCAAAATTATGAATAAATAAAATTAATTGCTTCTTTTTAAACATTTTCTGTATCTTATTTTACTGGGAAAAACAGAATTTATTTCTTAATAATTAAATTACATATAATATGTAATTAAAGTTTAATATGTTATCCATATTATACGCATAATCTGATTTCATTTTACTCCTTTTTAAATGTCACACAAAAAGGCCCAGGATTTTCTCATCAAACCAGTATGTTGTTTGAGCAGAAATAATAGAAAAAATGTTATATAAACACAGGCCTATAAATATTTTATTAAGGAGTTACAACAAAAGTGTGAAGTGTATACGAATTGATAACTGACCTACTATCATTAAAAGACTCACGATAACTATTCGAAAATGTATGGTTTGGAATGAATATGAATATAAATATAAAAATAAATTACTCATATTTTATTATCTAATTACTTCGTTGGACGTTTACAACGAACCTTGTATGCAATTTCGAAAGATCGTGCATCATAATTTTATCAGCTGTAACATTTTTTATCTCTTGTCCCGAACTGGTTACAAATCTAGTTTAAAAAAATGTCTGTGAAAGTTTTTAGTACTGTTGTTTATTATTTTACACCGTATGTTGGCACTTCTAGATGCCAGTATTCTATTTAAATGATACATTATTTCGAGAAAATATTAGTTTTCCAATTTTGAAGATAAATATCGTCATCATATATTGTATACCAATTTGCAGACAATATAATTAGTATAATTTTAGACAATCTTACGTGATTAACATAAATCATGTTACTGTTGTTATATTTCCACCACTCGATTAATTTGGTATTTTCTAACAATTTTTACTGAACGCAGTTTTATACATAAGAACGTTTTTAATCGAAAAACCCAGTTTCTGGTATTCTACGTGTCTACATTCAAAATATACCGTGCGATAATGGACTAAATGTGTCTCCTATTTTGCGCACATTTAGTCTAATCAAAGTATTTGCTGCACGACGTTATTTTAGTTCTATTCCCGAAAAAGGTTTTTTGTGTATCGCGAAAAGCTGTTTAGGAAGGAACGCTATGTAAATGTGGTATGAATTTCCTGATAATGACCCCATTAAAATAAACTAATAGAAAAGTTTAAATTGTTTTCAACGAATAAAATTTCGTTTTTTCCATAATTTACGTGATACAAAAAATAGTATTTACCAACATTTTCTGAACTGCTTTTATACACTTCTCTGTACAAATATTTCTGTTTACTATTTTTGTAAAGTGAAATCTGCTGATATTAAAGAAACATTTTTTCCTCATCTCGAGGACTTCTGAATTTTGAAGAATTTGTATCGAGTTTCTAGACTCTACTCGAGTTCTTTTTTTAAAGAAAAACGTGATCTGTTTGTGTAGCCATTCTTGGTATTTAACTCTTTCTGCGAACAAATTGCTTTGTATTTCATTAAAAGGAAAGAAGGAGGAAGAAAAAAATGATACACTGCGAATATTAAACGAGGTGTCTTCATACAGAATGCATAATGTAATTCGAATGGATTGCGAGAAGTTATAAAGAAATGCCCCAGATACGTTCACGACTCGAAAGAAATCCATCTTTTCACAGATAAAAAACAACTTTTTTGATAGCTTATTTATTTTATTTACAGGGCAAAATTATCTATCAATTCGTTCGTGGTTCACCAGGTAGCGAGATCAATAGAAACAGAAATCAGTATTCGCAAATGTCATCCCGAGCTTTGAAATTATTTTGTGTTAAGGGAACTCACAACCGAGTTCTATTCATATGTAAAATCGCCTAACCTCGTGGCCCATTTACTCCTAAGCCACTGAAACGACTTCAATCACGTTTTCACTGAATACTCTACTAATAACATCTAAATAAACCGAACGCACGGTTTAACGTCCAAACTCTTCAGAAAACAGTTACACGATACTTAACGAATTTTTTTTTAAATTTTTTCCAAAATCGTCTACTCTCGTGTGTACTCGTAAATTGTACCTTGTAAATTACACACAAATATTGCCCGTATATTCGTGAATGTTTGAAAAATTTCGCTTTCATCCGAGTTCCATCGAGTTTGGCGAGTAAAGCAATCGCGATTCCTTGATTAGAAGCGCCAGTGGTTCGATTCGCGTCGATCCATGTAACTCGAGCCACGGATATCTGTTGAACGTAATCGATCGAGCAACCTACTGTAATTTATCCGTCACGAAAGGCACTTAAACTGTTCCGCTGCATCGAAAAATAGCGATCTTTCGAAGAAAAAGAAAAATATAAAAAGAAAGTTCCCGTCGATGGTAAGACGAGGAAAACGGAAGAACGTTCCTATTACGCTAAAAAGGAGATTATGCCAAGATTTAATTCTGTCGGAACGCTACACTCGAATTAAATGTCTCGGAAGTCATCGCGGAGTACACTTAAGTACGAGGAGACCAGCAGTCGTAACGTCGGTATCTAGCAAATAAAACACTCGAGCCCGCTCCTCTTTATTCCGGGCGGCTGTAAATATGCAAATTGTCAGGACTACCGTCCTTCTTTGTCTAAAGGATCCAAACGACGAGGGGCGTCGGCGTCGGGAGGGCACGGCCGATGAGATTCAATTTACTTCCACCAAAACGGTGTACGCGGTAATACACTTTGGATGCACCGTACCCTCTACTATATTATTGCCTTCGTAATAACGTGACAGTAATTTGTATGCAAAATCGTTTCCCTCAGCTATCCGACCGCGTAAACGTCCGCTCGGAAAGTTTTCTTTGTTTGTACGCTCAACTATCTCCAAACTCGGTAGATCGACGATTCGGTTTAAGATGCTCGGCCCCTTTGCTACGCGTACGCCGCTTATTTGCTCGCTCTAACTCGTTCGATGATGCAACACGCGGTGCACGGTGCTATTCAAAACGTGAAACGCCCGGAAGTTACTTTGCATTCTCTGCCAAGGATCTTCAAAACGATATTCGTGGCTCACGGATGCACCAACACGTACTGGCTCGCTTAAACTGCTAGTCAGAAGTTTGGAATAGCTCGGTTAATTAAGAGAAATAGGATCTGTTTAAGAAAAAATGAATAATTCTCCTTGGTTTCGAATGCGCGAACTCCTACTGTTTATTTATACTGCTGAAAGTTTGGAGTCGCTAAGTTAATTGGGGGAAATAGGATCTTTTTAAGAAAAATGCATTTATGGGTATCTTGATACTTTCTGATTGAAACAATTGCTTTTACATAGAATTCTATTTTATCTGAGTATAGAAAATAGATAAAAACAGTTGTTGTAGTTAATCTTTAATGGACACGTTTTATTTTTCCTTAACTGTCTTACGTTTGTGGCCAACAGAGGGCTACGCTCAATCTGTACCTCTCTCACAAGTGCTCGACCGACCACATTCACCGGGAAGTTTTAAAACAGTTTTGTGCCCGGATATCGAATAACATCTTGGAATTTCTAATAGCGAAGTTTACGGCATACAGTAGGTGTAAACCTATTCACAATCGAACTAATCCTTTTTTGTAGGAGTTTAATAAAATAAATATTTGTTTTCCAATTAATCCTTAACGATTGAAAGGCTCTGCTGTCGAGATATCGTACTTATACCATACAAAACGTAAAACTTTCGAACTGGACGAATTCAGCATAGACGAGAACGTCCCTTTCTACGATTCAATTAACGCCTATAATAATCAATAGCAATTGTTCAAACTTTTTTGGGTATATAACGTCAAAGTTGAGTTCAAAATAAACATAAAAGACAGAATTAATTATGACAGTTGATATATTCTTTGGGGAGAGGATGAAATGTTATTAAATGTCATTAGTTCCAGAGGTATAACGAGTTGACGTTTCGAGGTCAATAACCGTACATGCTCGAAGTAAATAGTAAATTTTTGGAAATACTAGGGTAGGTTAGACGCGTAAGACGGAGACAGAGATACTGAAAATTGAAAAATTACCCCTTTACATAAATTATGATATCTCCAAAACGGAAGGTCGAATCGACATGAAACGAAAAGCATTTCAAAGGGGAGGCTTCGACGCTTCCAACAGTAGCTCAGTTATGAAAAATACATAAGTAACTTCAAACTTGCAAGTATGTAAAGTTTTTATACTTTCAATACGCATTGTTAGATACTTAGTGGCGACACCTCTTGCACTCGCCAGTAGAGGGACATACTTTCTCAGAAGTACTCGACTGCGTATTCCCATACACGTACTCCTCGTCCAAGGCAGGGCCTGCTAGGGTTGCCTTACTGAAGAGTCCACTAACAGGTTTGCTTTTCGCTTGTTTCTTCCTACAACAGTCAAGCCATCACATCCTATTTATACCAATTTATCTATAAAATAACGTCTACGTATTTACACGTTTGGTCGCACAGAGCATCGCTCCCCGACGTTTTATCGGTAATCAATTCGAAATGTTTGACGGATTCCGGGCGATCGGAACGTTCGGTTTATCGAGCGTTTCCATCTGTCTGGCGGCAACGGAACCGGAACGCGCCACGAGCTCTCTCTTTTTCTCTCTCTCTCTCTCTCTCTCTCTCTCTCTCTCTCTCTCTCTCTCTCCCTCTCTCTTTCTCTCTCTCTCTCTCTCTCGTAATATACCGCTATCATCGGTCTCGTGGACCCGGGAAAACAAATGCCGCGAAAAGGAAAGGCGCAGGCGAGGAACCGACAAGAATCCACTGAGGACGGGGAAAGACTACGAAAATTTATTTCGGACCATCCAATTGTATTTTCCTAAGTGGAGGCCCGCGCTCCGTCGATAGCTCATCCAGACGAGGTTCCTCTTATCTCGGTTAACCGAGTGATGGATGCCGAACTCCTTCCAATTCCTACGCTATATCGGCCCTTTACTTTCCGAAGAGGAGCCCGTGGAACCCGCTCGAAGGAAGAAGAGCCACCACCGAGCAGCACAAATAAATCTACCGTGGTCGATCTCATGAAGTCCTTTCCCAACAAGATTCCAACGGCCCGTTCGTAGAGAGGGAGGGGGGAGGGGGGAAATACATGCAAAGGGTGAAAGCGAATGGAAAAGTATCCTCCTGGACTTCTCTTCGGGGGTACTTGCGATAAAAGGTTTCCCTCCATTGCTACTTTTGTGTAATTCTGCTTCATGTATCCGCGGCTTCTACTTCCAGCGGACTGTCTGACGCCCTATCTCGAAAGAAGATTTACATCCCGAACGTTCTTACTTAAATTGCGATACCACGGGTGAGAGACAGAGACAGGCGGGTGAGCAGAAGAAGTTCTGTTGGTCGGATCCCCGTTTTATTCGAAATACACGCGAGTTACGCGATCGACGGAAGCAAAGTGGCACGCATCGCGAAAACCCCAATGGACGAACGATCGAATCGTTAAGGACGAGTTTACTAAGATCCCTAAGGTTGTGAACAGAGGGGGAAACTGAGTTGCAAAGATGAGACTGGACTATTAGGATGTGGGCCTACAGTCGAGATAGTGTATTCTGATTAGCGATGGGATGGAGTTCAATATGTACTCTCGAATCTGAGTCAATAGGTTCAGGAGCTCGATCAATTGGGGTCTTAGTTATTTGAGAATCTCGCTTAAAATTCTTCTGTTCCGTTAATTATGTGTTAGGTGAATGGAAATGAACGAACTTAACATACAAGATCATTTACTAAAGTTTTGCTTGATAGTACTTGTGCCAATAATTTTGTGATGTATAGATATGCAAAGAAGTACAGATCTATCTTTCGTAATTTTAAGAATCTAAACTATTAACTAAAATAAACTGAGATTTAAACTATTTATTTCTTAATCAAGAAATATTTGAAACCTTTTATTGTCTTTTTATTCCACGCAGATAAAGTTGTTGCTTTAATCATTTTTGTGACTCACTGTAAATATATCGATGTTTGTAGCATTCGAATCATGAGCAATATCAATCTGTTACTATGCAGAGTATAAATGCATTAAGGAAATCTATTTTTCGGATTCTGTTAAAGCTAGATTTAAAATAACAAACAGAAGGATCATTCGACATTGAAAAATTGTATTAATAAGAAAGTTGTATATGGAAAACGAATTGAGTGTTCGAATTTGATACACTTTCTCCACTTTTGTTTAAAAAACAAAATAACACTACGAGACCAGGGATCTTATTCGCCCTGTCGAGCTACATGAAATTTATTGTAAGAAACTAGAAATGCAACATTCAATGTATACAGGGTGCCCCGTAAATAGTGTAAGAACCGGAAATAGGGGGTAGCTGAGACGATTCTGAACAACAATTTCCTTTGCAAAAATGTCGGATGGAGCTTCGTTTTTGAATTATTAACGAAAAACACTGACCAATCACGGCGCGCGCCTTTCGCGCGTTCAGAGTTGTCCGAACTCGGAGAGCCACCGCGCCGGGTAGGTAGCAAGATGCGCGTTGAAGATACATCGAGGAACGAATACAAATAATTAAAAATACTACCACTGCAACTGTTACCTAATTCGTTAATTACTACGTAATTAGTACGCAAATTACTAAATGGAATTTATTAATTATTTGTATTCGCTGTTTCCGCGGAAGAAGGAATACAATCTTGGAATTTTTAGAAAATTAACCCTTCGCACCCGAGTGACGCTTCTCGCCAGAGTGTTTTAAAATTAAAATAAGAATTATTATCAGAAAATTAAAATAAATACGGTAAGAACCATTTATAACCGTTTGTTATTAAAAACTGTACTGAAAAAGCAGACTGGATTTCTGCGTGCCGAAACATTCCTCGAATGCAAGGGGTTAATAGAGAAATAATTGAAATTCGACTTACTTGGTGCGCTGACAATAGGGCCCGATCAGTGCACCGCTGTCGATCACGGCAAGGTCGAAGATCCCAATGAAAATCAGCTGATGGGCCAGCTCAGTCACTGCACCCACTTCTCACCCCGAAAACACTTTACAGCACGGTCACTCGCACTTTTCATTTTCACATACTGGTGCGTTCCCATGCACCCTTCTTCGATTGTTGCTCCTTCCTGAGTTGATGGCGGTGTCTGGATGTTGCTCCCTCCTGAATTGTTACTCCTTATTGAATTGTTGTTGCTCCATGAATTGTTGTTCCTTCCTGGATTGTTGCTTCTTCGAACCTTGCTCCCTTCAGGATTGTTGTTCCTTTTCGCTGGGATAATCGACGCGATACGTGCGGGCGGCTTTCTCCGCGTTCCCCTTGGACTCCGCGAAAACGAAGAATGTACGATAATACTCTGCGTTTGTGCGTTCCATTGCGTGTGTCCGCTCTTGTTCAGAAACGCGGAGATTCTGTGAAAAATTTTGACTGACAAATTGCATTTCCCTCCCCGAAAAAGTTCCAGATACGGCAACCCATTGTCGTGCGACTCGGAATTACCTGCGATCGGCGAACGTGCAGACCATGTTTGCCGCAAATGTTTGCTGCTAACCGTACGGTCGACTCTTCTATTCGAATTTTTAAGATTCACATGCAACATTCAATGTATATATTAGCGAACTACCTAACGAAGAATGTCTGAGGACGACGTACGAACACATAATCGTCGTCGAACCGAGTCAAGGTTCTTACTTACTTGCCAGGCTGCACGAAACCTATTGCAAGAAACTAGAAATGCAACATTCAGTGAATACATTAACCGTCTATCTAATGAAGATCATTCTATTTGTGAAGCTACAGAAGAATTTAAAAGACCACGAGAAACATTTCCGCCGCTATGCAAAGCACGTGAAAGCTAGGCTAGATCGGTCGTGAAAAAAGTAGACCTGTTTGCTACGACGTACTACAAAAAAATTTCTCTTTTTGCTGAAACGAAGTCGTTTTATAAATCGCGGCTAAGAAAGATTTATGTTACAACTTGATTGTTGGAACAATTCTTTGAGAACTAAAACTGTAATGCTTCCGAGTACTGTATGTAATTAGAGATTTTTGGGGAAAAATCATAGTCCATTCCAAATCGAGATTGAGATTTTTGCATCATGTTTTAGAAATGAAGACTATATAAAGACAAACTGGATTTAAACAGGGAAAAATTAAGGGCCAAGGAATTTTGGGTTTAGGAAAGAACAATGAATGAAATATGATAGAAATAGAAAAATGATCTAAGTACAATATTTCAAAAAAATATAGTCATTCAAAACTCGATAGTTGTTTTTGATAGAATTCTTTGAAAAATGTACTTCGGAAGAATGGGTATATTTAAAAACATGGAATTTTGTATTTTCATTCAAAATGGAATAATCATTGTATCGTGCATGAAAAAATGGTTATAGAATATTAAATAAATGTTAGTAAAATAAGCTGGACAAATAAAATGAAGCAGCTTTCTTTCGACAACGCGGAAGCTGAGTCGGATGTCCTAGGGAGCTTATTGTTGAATTTCAGATTACACGCGACAGGATATCGACACGATACACTTTAATTTAATTTTACATAGTTCGAAAATACATGTTTTTATTTTCGTGATCGTTACTGTTACTACGGTGAAGATTCTCAAAATAATCATGGTATACATGTTACATTTGCTGGGTATAAAATAACCCCCTCTTTGGCATTCTTTATAACAGAAATAAGCTTAATATTGTAAGGGTCAACTACACCCAACTTGACAAGAAATCACAAATATAAATACTAATTCATCAACATCAGAGGATTAACAATAGGGAACTCTGTGGTATTCTTCATAACAGAAAATGGTTTACTATTTCAAAGGTTAACAGTGGGGGATTAACAGTGGGGGCGTTCGGAATTACATTAAATCGAGACTAGGACACGAGACAAACTCGTAATCGAAAAAACCTCGACAACAATCTACTTTGTCCGAGTCCCAGTCGCTCAGGTCCGTTTTCTTTAAAATATGCAGCCAAGTTACGCGACCGACTCGAAAGATCGATCGGGTTGTTCGTGCTTGTTAGGCCGAGGCGCGGCTAACTTTCTGGACGTTAATGAATTGTCGAGAGTATCTGGTTACCTCGTTTCTTCTGGCTCCATTTTTCCCCGTCGGTCCTACCGTAATTTAAATGTACTCTGTAATTCATTTTTTCGTCTTGTTCTTTATTTCTCTTTTAATCCGCGGCAAGAACGATGCAAATGCCTCTTTATGAATTCTCATTATTTGTTTCGATTAATCAGCCGGGCAGTCGAGCACTTTTGACCAACAGCAGCTCCGTTTTAGCGAACTTCGTCGACGAAGGAAATGCAGCTTTCCTGTAGTGCGTTAAATGACGTACGGCTATTCCTAGTTCGCGGATTCTAAAATCTAGTTCATCGTACGACGGTTGAAATATGCTTCCTTTCGCGATGTAACTTTCTTGGTAAATAAATGATTTATACACGCTTCGGTCTTAAAACGAATTTAATCGTCTGGAAGCAAACGCTGATCCCGAGACGGGGGCAGGTTAAACAAAGACGGTTTCCAAGCTGACTGTAACACGGTTCGTTGTTACGTTTTTAGGGGTCGAGACGCCGGGCGTCGATAATAAGAGTTCTTCGGGGAGGAAACGCACGCGTTCCATTCGCTAATGTACGCTCGGGTGTTGCGCGTCGTAATTTCGCGCCGGAGCTATCGCGGTACTTTTTTCTGTATTTTTCTGGGTGAACCGACGCTCCCTTAGGCGCGATCTCCGGTTATAGGATGAAACTGAATACCAGACGCAAAAGCATCGGTATCCAAAACAGCGAAAACCAATCGCGACTGCGAATGGAACGAGCAATTTCGCTGGGCCGGGGAAAAAGTGAAAATCAAGTTTCAACTGGTTTAATTGATTCTGCATCGATGATTTATTTAAGAGTCCATTAGGCGTAGTTCTCGCTTTTAACAAGATTCAATGATATATGATCCGCAAAAAAAAGGCCAAGATTTAGTATTTTTTACGAAACGAAATTTATTTTTCAATGTGTCACCCATATTTTTTTCAAGTATATGTATATCGATATGAATTTCTTTCTTGTAAATGGAAAAGTGGCTATACAACGGAGCAAGCAACGATGCACCAGAAGAGATTCTAGAGGCCAAAATAAGACGAAAATCAAGAATACCAATTTGTTGATGGAGATTTCGTTAAAAAATTATCAACAATTAAATTCAAAAATTTCAAATCGTTCTGGAAAAATTATTTCCGGTTGCGGGGGTCAATTACAATCATTTTTGGTGAATAGACATACCCCCGAAATCTTGCGCATTTTTGAGAAAAAATTCAGAACCGGCGGAACTTTAAACGTTAATAACTTTTTAACGAAGCCCCAATCAACAAATTGGTATTCTTGATTTTCGTCTTATTTTGACCTCTAGTATCCCCTATTAAAATTTTCCCCAGTGTTCATAGTGTTAATTACATTATAACTGTTCTGAGTTACTACGGGACACCTAATGATATGTTCAAATTCTATACCAAAGTTTTATCAAAGTTTCAGTTAACTATTATAATAATATTACTTGTTTTGTAGCTTTATATTGATTTCTAATATTGTTAAACTATAAATGAAACAGTATAGAAGGTATAAAATATTATATTTTTATAATGATTTAAAAAAACCTTAGGGGGCCTTTCTACCTTGTGGGATTAAAAAAATCGATATTTTTTTTTTGCATTTTCCTTTAGTATGTAGTCTCGAAAATATGTCTACCAAATATTAAATTGAAATTCGGAAACCTAACGAAGTTATAGCCTGCTGAAATGTACCGCGCGTAGGTATAACAACTAGACGTGAAACTTTAAAGTTGTTTTTCTCGAAACTACATCTTTCGGCACTGCGTGCGTGATAACTAAAAAACTATTCAAGATATCAACATCAAATTTATACAGTATCTTCAGAACTGGTCTCCCTATAGCATGAACTAGGATAATTGCGATATATGCAATACTTTTTCTTTTAATAACAAAAAAGCAACCAAATATATGAAAATATTCAGTATTTTTTCGTAAAATAGCTGCCATTTTGCCATTTTTTGTTTTTTTGAAAAGATCCTAGTTCATGCTATAACCACACTCATCTCTATTAAGAATATCGTTGGTTTTAGGATTTCGAATAACTTGTTCGCAAGATATCACGTACGCAGTCGGGTGCCGTTCGTAAAAACTATTGTTTGATGATCAACAAAAACAGCGTAATAAATAGATATTATGCGTTGCAAAAATTCGTAAATATAGCTAAATATATAATAAATGTATCTACAAAATCCGGAATTAATCGCTCTTTAATAACCCGCAAAAAAAAATCACAAAGAAATACGTATTTTTCATGCCTACAAGGTAGAATGGCCCCTTAAGTGTCAAGTACTAGGAGGACTCCCTCTACATTTCTTCGAGTATCGTTTTAATTTCTTTGGTACAAATAAATACACCAAAACTGTCAGTAGTTCCGGCGTTAATACACTTCATCTGCAGATAATTGAAAGCACGTATATCGAATGAAATTGCCACAGACGTGGTCTATGGTGTACGACTTTCCAAACAGCGAAAAGAGTAGTCTAGTTGAGCAATGGCGTCTATCGTGGCGGTTCGAAATTCCAGAGGGCGGTTTTAAAGGAACGGCTGTAAAACGATCAAGCGCATCGGGCCATCGATGGCCTCTTTGAGAGGGAATCTTCTCCAGTGGCAACACGATTCCGCGAGAAATGGACTCGTGGCTATCCCGGAACGGTCAATCCGAGCGACGAGCACGCCTCCGCGGGCAGATAGAAATCGAGATATGGAAGGAAACGACGGAGGAGGAACACACGAGGCAGCCCGCCGCGGCAAAGGAAACAGATGTGGAGGTATCCCCTTTGTGACTGCGAGGCAGTCAATATTCCCCAGAGATCCGGTTGATCAGGTCTATCCCGTAGGTCGGTCGCGTCGAGGGGTGCGTCGATCGCGCACCAGAGCAACCCCCCTGTGGCCCCTTCGCCCCCTCCAACGAAATCCTCGAGCGATAAACGCGAATGAAAAAAAAAGCAAAGCGTCGTATCGCGACGAGGAAATTTTTGCTTCTCTTCACCGTCCACCCCCTTCTTACCGCCCCCACCGTCCTCGACGATGTCACTAGCAATACGACCGGGAAGAATATGCTGGTGAATCGGATCGTAATAAGGGGTGGCAGTCTCCGGAGATTCGATCGATCGGTTGTTCCGGAGACCGAGAGAACCCTTGCGCAAGGGTTTGCTAATCGCGTATCGAGACTTCAATCTCTGGTATAGAGTCCATAAAACGCGAGAGAGGGTGGCTCGTTCGGAGAAAATAAGAAATAATAATCGATGCGCTCTGGAATATTGAAATCCGATGTCCCTTTCGATCTTGATTTCTAGATTTATACTATGGTCTTTCGAGATTTTTCATCTGCGCTAGAAAAATACGCGAGGGTGCTGAAGACTCCATTTTGGAGTCGATAAAAAGTTTCTGTATGTTTACATTGTGCCAAGTCGGAGATAGCAATGTATTAATTTAAAACTGTTCGCAACGCTTGATCCTTAAGGGTGGTTAGCGATATACCAGAAAAATCAATATTAATCTGTTCGCATAAATACATATTTACCATATCGAATAAGCCACACCGAGAAGTATAATTGTAGGCAAGGAAGATTCGAGAAAGTCTCAAGCTTGCAAGATTACACTTTCTAGTAATGGCGGATTTCGTAATAACTACTTTATACACGATGATGAAATGCCGGTATCGTAATAAAATTTAACCCATTTGCATCACTAAGCGGAATAATCCGCACACAATAGCGGAATATTCAAAAACTATAAAACAGATCGAGATTCTATTTTGAAATACGTATAATTTGTCAAAGACTTTCGGTCGACGAAAGATGCAAATGGGTTAAGATGCTAGAATATAGTAAATATAGGAACATCAGTTTGCTAGAACGTTGTAGGAACATATACTTTAATAGAACGCGAGAAATTTAATTCCCCGTCCGGCCGGACAACCTTCGAGGAGGATCGAAGATGCGAGCAGCAGCTGCGAAGAGGAAAAAGTGCTAAGTACCGTGTAAAGGATTGTCAATACCCTTGTCCTTCCGCGTGTACCGACGGCTCACTCCGCAGGGACGTAACTTTGGAAGGTAAGGCGTAGAAAGCGAGAAAAAGATCAAAAGGAGCAAAGGATCCTCACCTTGCGCGTCGAGTATGTGAGCATTGCAAGAGGGGGTGGGAGGGCGCGGAAAAGCATCGTCATCTCGAATAAGGATGGTGTTCGAGCGAAACTCGAAGAACGAGGAACTAGTGTCTGTCTGGTTTCAATTAATCAACGTTTGCCGGTCTTAATATCGATTCCAGGTCAAGCGTCTTTCCAATTACATTCGCAGAGTTTATACGGGCAGCTTCTCGAAGGGAGTCTTGACAATGTTGAGACTAATTGGCAATGTTTTCGTTCGATTCGTTTAACTGAAAATACTTTATCGAATGGTCCTTCGCGAGTGGTGTTTACTGGCACAGAAATCCACGGATCTTATGAATACAATTTTTTTTTACCGTTCCATAAATACATAAGAATTCTGCAACGAGAACCGTGATTTGAATGACAACCGTCTCGTAGAGGATTCTTTATCGCGACGAACGCTCGAGGTTATCTATATCATTGTCATTTGCGATTGGTGGTTGAAAATGCTGGATCGATAGCGTTAGGTATTTTTAATCCATTGATATATGGCTGTAGAGTGTGACGCAGGTGCATGTTACAATTTTGTTTCGTTTTTTTCAGTGGATCAAAGAGCCTCATCGTTCGATGTGCAACAAACATTGTCCTTAAGTGGTGTACTGTTTTTATTTATTAGAGGGAGATAGGCTATTTTAGGAATTGTCGACTTTTATCTCTGTCAAAAATAAATAAATATATTCAACGTCTGCTTATATTACAGGTTCTAAAATCATTCAGATATCAAATTATGTATGTTTTTTACGAATTGCATGATTTTTGTATTGTAACTCAAATTTAAAATAGTAAGACTGATTTATTAATAACGTTATGCTTTATAACACATTCACCAGCGACCATCAGTTCACTCTTTTTAATATTGGGATCTTGTATATTTCTTATTCCTTATTTTGGAATTTCGGTTTTCATATTTTCAAGGAAGTTTGGGTAGTCCTATGTAAAGAAGCAAACATTAACGAGGGATTACTGTATTTACTCGAAACATTTTTTTTCTTTCTGCGCAATTAAAAATTTATAACGAAAAAATTAATTCCAAAGTATACATTTAGATACAAATATTCAAAAAGATATTGATTCTGTTTATAAATATACTTCAGCTATTTGTATTTGTATAAATGAGAATATTATGTCTTGGATTCATTCTTGTTCAGGTATTCTAAAAATATATGTATAAGCAGATTCAAGTTTTCCAAGACTTCTTCGTAAATTAGATATTTTAAATAATAAATGTAAGCGAGACTATTTAAGCGTTATTAATGTTAGAATGTTGACAACTTTCTACAGTATTCGTTAAAAGTTCCATACTAACCATGATATTTTGCGTACGAAAATCGTGTTAAAAGAATGCGTCGCAGATGAAAAGGTATTGAAAGTAATGATAATACTCGTGCAATTTTTGCAAAAAGAGCAGAAATATCGTTCCTATCATATGCGTTTTCATTAAGACCTGTACGGAAAGTAATTTTAAACATTATTTTTCGCACGTGGCTTCGTAATCTCATCAATGAGGCAATTCATTTCAATACTGGTCAAATGAAAATTTCCAACAGACGCGAGTTGTTGATACGTTGCATTTCAATACCGTTGATCAATAAACGTGTTGTTGTGGAATTAAAAAATTTGTATAAAAGATAAACAAATGTTCTTTTGGCCGTCAAATTTAAAGCAAATCTTCTGAAAACAACATAACTAAATAATATCAAGTTAATAAAATATTTTGCCTTCACCGTTACAAACAAAAGCATTTATCAGGTAAAAATGCAGCAATGATTGTTAACAACTGTCGCGAATAATCAAAATAAACCCTCGATAATGGTTATCGTCGACAAAACAAAACTTCCGTCGCTCATAATCGTTATTTCCATTCGGAAAAATTTTAATCGAGGAAATAATTATCCGACAACTTTTCATTATTTTGATCCTAACGGTAAGAGATTCGATTACAAAAATAAATACAGAATTCTCCATGATATTTTCTCGCCTGGGTAGCGCTCGTTGGTGGTACAATTTCCAAAAATACTCGAGAGCGTCCCGCGAAACGGGGGCCATTTATCGTCGCGCGTACTCTCGGGATGACGTTGGTCCGACGACGGGGCATCAGTTTCGTCCAGATTTAGACGTCGACGCGGATGAAGTACACACCGAGGCTCGACGAGAAAAATGGAAAGAAAATATCGCGACGAAGGGTGTGCGCCCCTCGCAGCGATCGATTACCTCGTCGTTTACCTGCACCCTTTGGCTCTGTCGCGCGCCTTTCCCGCGGCATTAATGAAAGGACCTTCGGTTATTGTAATCGTCTCTCGGCCGTCCCTGTGGAGCGCTATGGACACCAAAACTTTCAAACAGAATCGGGACGCGCACAGGTGCGGCGATCCCTGCACAAACGTTCGCACACGCACCGCCTGCCGTCCCCTTTCGCGAATCAATGAAGTTGATGCACGCGCGCGCGCCTCCTATATCGTTTTCCACAACGATATCGCTTTCTGTCGGCTGTAACGCACACGCATGTTCCCTGGAGAAGTAGAGGGGAGGGGGTAGGAGGGATAAATTTACACGAAACCGTGCTCGAATTTCGGAGCAGACGTCCGGGGGAAAAGAGGGATACGATCGAGCTCTTCCAACAGCGACCTATTCCTTTCCCGGTGTTTCGATTTTTCCAGGAACTCCAAAGCGACCAGTCGCGAATGATCGATTGCTCGCGGTGCGTACGCTGGACCTCCGTGTCGGCATTCCGCGATCCGTAATAGAACGATTCCACGCTGATGATAAATGATAATGAAATCGGCGAACGAGTAGTAATGGAAGCTTTTTGTTCGATTCCATTCTCGCGGACGTACCGACAGAGACCCGGCGCGTTCGAGGCGATAATGTCATCGGGCGAGATTGGACGTGCCATAAAACGACAAATCACAGAGTCTGCGGTAGACGTCTTCTCCTCGAGAATCCGTGGACTTCGAAGACCTTGGACGAAGGGAATTTCTTGCCTCGCGCGAAGCTTACGAGATCGAATAGAATCCACTGGACGGACGGTTGTTCTTTGCGAACCATCGAACTCTGAAGAAGCTTTATACACAACGAGACTTTATTCCCGGTGGCGTTTCGAAGAACCACGCTCGCGAGACACGCGTATCGAATTGGGGAAAGGGAGCTCAGTTATGAATGAAAGTACAAGTCGTATTAGGCCAGGTGGTTTTTATTTAGTTTTGGGAATTATGCTCAAGGGGATCTTCTACTGTAAAACGCGTTTTTTATGTTCTTTTTGCTATTTTCGTCATGATCATTTGTTACTGCCAAAATGGAGATAATATTCCAGCTACAGCAGTTCACCCTTAAGTCGAATCGATAATATAAATAGTATCAACTTTATACGAGAGTAAATATTTCCTTTTAACGAGCAATTTCTGTGCCATCTTCTCTTCAATGCAAGAATCTTTCTACTAATAACACCGCTGCAAGTATTGTTGTTTCCCTTTGCTGTCCCTCGTCATTACCAGCGCCATTGCAGTGCGCTAATATTTCTTGTAACGATCAAACATACTACTTTTCGATAACATTCGTCAAATGATGGCTTGTTATGTTTGTGGGGTAAAAATAGAGCATAACGAGTCACCGTATAATAAATCGTTACGTCTGTAGCACTTATTAACTGGCAGTATAGCGGCGCTGTACGACTATCGTTGCAATTCAACGTACTATGCAGAATAAATACACCGCTCTGTGCGTCTTATTTTTATTGATATTATATACCATTGCCAAGGAAGATTAAAAGAAATCCTTTGAAACGTACACTAACAAGGTGCTTGGGAAGGTATTAAAGTTTAATAGTCAAGAAATATAATTGACGAGCCAGGAGAAATCCACAATCCAGCAAAATGAATTGTTTTTAACAAAGTTTCAAAAAACTAGTTGTAATAGGCAGCTAGAAATTATATTTAATCAGGAATATAAAAGCAAGAAGAGAACAGAGATAATTTGTTACACACAGAATTTTAAAAAGGGTGTGTGAACATTTTTTATAGAAGAACACTAAAATTAATTACTGATAAATACTAGATAAATGGAGTAGTCAAAAATTACACTTAACCAGGAATATAAAAACAAGAAAGGTCCACAGATAATGTTTTCTATAATAGAACAAACTCGATAAAAATAATTATTGACAAATACTAGGAAAATGGAGTACAAAGACTTTTCGTCGAATTGACTTTCACGGAAAAATTTTAAAAAGAGTTTCAACAGCCAGCAACGCTTCGAACATTCGTTTCTCTCGTTAAGATTATGGATTTTCCTGCTACGAATCAACCGCGAGCACTGAATGCAACTCTGTGTAGCGATGCTTGGAGTAACCGAGGCTCACGCTTATAACCTCCCGATGCGTAGATCACGAACATTGTTTCTACGCCGCTACCAGGGGTTATTGGACTCGGAATAACTAGCCTTCTCTTCGTTATTCGAGTCATAAAAGGAACGGGTATTCAGAAGATCCGCTTGACCCAAGTGTAATGATCGTATGGATGTTTTCTCTTCGGTCTTTCTTACTGACAGAGTCTATCGATCAACTCCCCCGGGAAAACAACCGTTTACCAAAGAAGAAGCCATTAAAAATATATATACCACAGATATCTACCATTGTTTCTTTCTTCTTTTTAATCACAGGCTCTACGTCGCGTCGTCTGCGTGGTTATTAGCGACACAAACGTCTAGACTACATTTTATCATGAAGGCTAGTGTCTTTTAGTGGTCCCTTAATTTGGACTGTCGTTCACTCATGAGGTAGATATTTCATTGTTAATTTATTAAGAATTTATCTCCTGTCTATTGTTTGTTCCATTTATCCTTCACATTCGTTCGTAGTTTGCAAGGTTTCGGCACGTGGTGGATAATTTCGTTTTCTACGCAGATTTGATGTGATTTTTGGCGTTGGAAACGTTCTTCGAGCCAGTAAATATAGCGTTGTATTGAGGAACTTACAAAATTGCAAAATAGACGCCACTTTGGAAGGCGTTATTTATGTATCATGTCGTTTTATATTCGACCTTTCTGGGTATTCCGCGAGATCCATATTAATTTCAAGGTTTCCCAAAGCCCAAGGGCAATTTCTCCACAGGTTGCGTTCGATGAATTGCTTTTATTTCAAAAACACTCTTTCGACTCAAAATATAGGATAAGGCCACACCCAAGAGATTAAGAAGGGCTCGTAGGATCTTCAAGCCTTCCCTCGTCTCTGTTCTAATTCAATGATCCAACGGCAGCCGCGGGGGCGTGGGGTCCGCGTATACTCGCAGAAATATTCCATCGGATCAGGCGTGATGGGCAGCGGCCCGCGGCGTTCGAGGAACGACCCGTGTCCTGTTCTCCTTTGCCGTCGTAGTGGAATCCAAGGCTGAATTAACCGCTACCTTAGACGAAACAATTTCGCTGTAGCTATTTTCCGCGGTAAATTGACTCGCAGCAACCCGTTGGTAGCCCGGTTGCTCCGTAGCTTTCGCGGCGATGCGTGATCCGTGATGCTGCGGGGGAGCAAGACGAAGAAGAAGGCGAAAAGAGAAAAGGTAGCGTCCGTGCAAACCGTGCATCACTGTTCCATTCCTCGGCGAATCGTGCCGGGAGATTACTCGATCTTTTATGCCTCAATTATCATACCGAGCCATTATTAAACTCGCGCCGACCGTACCTACCGGACTTGCTCCGTTCCACTTAAAAACATTCGGCCAGGTACACACGTCCGGGCGTGCAACGTCTATAAACATGAATACGTAACAAGTTCTCTGTTCTTGGCAAGAACACGCGTGGTAGAAGGTGTAGATAGGAATGGATATCGAAGGAGGAAATTGAATCTGAAAGCACCAGACTGTTTTTGATGCTTCGGAGGCTAACTGTGATCGAGGGGCTTGCTGTGAAACGACTAGGTATATTTGGACTCGTTTGTACATTTGGAATTTGGGGATTATTTGGAGTCACTGGTTACTGAATTTGTCGTTAGAATGAAAAGATTTAGCTATTAGTGGATTTCTGGTACCTAAATTACCCTATCCTTGAGTATGTGATTTCTCTGATCTTTGGGGAATAAAATGTGGAAGAAATTGATGTTCTTGTTTCGACATAGTCTGTATTAGATTGGTAGGTAGGTCTGGGTTAGTCTATCAGTACTTGGGATATCGTTGACAGAAAATCAATGGATATTTATTGTCCGAATTATCCTATTGCCTGATATGCGAGTCTATCGGAAGTAAAATGGATCGACTGTGTGAAATAAAAATATATGGGTAACACGAATTTTCACTAAGGAGTTAAAAAAATGAATTATCAAGATTAGATGTTGAAGAACATAAATCTAGATAGGACTCTTGAATTTTAACGAGGCTGTAAAAATAAGTTTTATGACAAATCGTGGGTAGGTTAATTGTTTAAAAGCAAAGTGTCGTTTTCGTGAACAATTTAAGGGGTTTGATGTGGCAGTCAACGTGTTAATCAATAGTCACGGAATAGAGTATAATGGAAGGGAATATCGAAACCCTATTAAAATGGGGAGTACAAAATTGTGAAGTTTAAACGTAAAAAGTAGAATTATACTTTATAATTCCTGAGTAGGAACGAGAACATTCGCAGAGGAACAGTGAAGGCTTGCAAGTCACTCAACTTCTTCAAGGATCCTAGCATACAGACGCACACCTGCTTTTAACATTATTTCAAGTATAGTAAGATGGAAATGACCACTAAAGTTGTAAATTAATATTCATAAATTACTAGATCTTGCGTATCAATATCAGTTTCATTTTTATTTATTCCAAACAAGGTAGTTCGCCCATGAGGAGGTTATAAATAAGACCTTATAGAACGTACGCATTTATCAAAGCGACTGAGTGATAGTGGGAATATTTGTCTGTACGTACAGGGGGTCTCGGTAAGTTTGTTGCAAAATATTACCTCCATTCCTTTGAATGATACGAGAAAGTATTTAAGGAATGAACGGTTTGCAATGACAACACTGAAATGTGCGATTCATCTATTTGAATTAAATTAAACTCTCCTTAAGAATTTCCAGTACCCTTTCAACTGTTTTCGTTAAAGGGGTCTTCTACCGTAAAACGCGTTTTTTATGTTCTCTTTGGTATTTCTTTATAAATAAACTATGCCATTTCTTGCATTAGCGTTTCGCATATATATTTATTACTCTTTCAGTAACATTCATAAATTTTTACAACGAGGAATAGTCAAAATTAGTGGTAATACAGAGTCTCATACGCAAAAGTGTTCTAATAACTTTCATAATTCTGTTTGTCTAAGTCAAAAAAATGAAAAAGATTCTTAATTAGGAATATTAGGATACATTTTTCTATAGCCGGTACTAAAAGGACAGAAAAAAATTGATACGAGCAATACGTATACCTTCGTTAATTATAGGAGTTCGATGATATGCTTTTGCACATATACATATTTCTAAACCTACATCCTTTAAGAAAATACAAAAAAAGTCGAATTTTTTGGCGGTTTACAGTAGAAGATTCCCTTAAAATAAGACCTCAATCCGCTATTCGAATATTTTTGGCTTCGAGGACTCTTGAAGCTCATTTTGTTATACATTATTTGTTTTGATCTCGTCCACTACACTACCACGATAAAAAAATTAATTCCTTAAATATTTCGTCTCGTCATTGAAAGGAATAAAAATATTGTTTTGTAACGAAATTACCAAGACACTTTGTAAACAAAGATAAGTTTTCCTAACGGTTGATATAGTTCCAATGAACATATCAAATCTCACTCTCTACCCTAGTAAACAAATTTTAACACATTTCAGCAGTATTAATATTTAAAATTCCAACACATATTCCACTAAAATAATGTACATTCAACTTAATAAATATCTTCTTATTCTATTATCACGACTAATATTCAGGATTCCCACGCATATTTTATTAAAATCCCCGAGAAGCTCTCTCGCGTCGTGATCAGAGGTTGTTAAAAATACAATCTCCGCCGCAGTCAATGATAACGAAACGTTTCGGAGATAAACTTATTGGACCACCGTGGACCCACCGGTCAGCGTAACGGACGGTGATGCGTCCTTTGCATGTCGGCGTTCGTGTTAAAGCTCGAGGCTGACCAAATGACCAGTCATAAAGGTTATAATGAGCCTGGCCCCGTATGGTTGATCGGTCCATCGTGCACGCGGTTGGCACTCGTCGTCGTTCTCCGTTTCCATGTTCCTTCCCCCGAGGTCCCCTTTCGAGCGACCGTTCCACCTCCTGCTTCGTCTCCTTCGATACAAACTCCGGGTTCCAGGTACAGTCGAGATAATCAAAAGGCGCCCCGCATTCGGCAGAACTTCTGGAATTCGCGTCGGTGCATTGTATTCTCGCCATTATCCGCCACGAAAACTTGGCAGAGATGAAACTGCGTTTCCCTCGCTCTCGCTCCCTCTCTGCTGATCCTGACTTCCCCCTACTCTTCGTGGCGCGACTATTCCCCTCTGTGCGAGTACTTCGTCCTGTTTCCTCGAACTCTCGTTGGTTTGTTTTTCTTATCCTGCGTGCTTTCGATTTTCTCTTTTCGTGCCTCTTAGTTCTCACGATCCCCGCGGTCCTCGCGTAAATAATGAGTTCCGGCCCCGACCTGTAATTTCCGAACCGCGCGTTCCACCTGACTCGCAAAATCTTTCCTTCCGGATAATCGTCCAAGTACGATCCGACGCGTCGAAAAGAAATTTCGGTGTGATTTTTGTTTACAAAAGATTTTTGCGTATGACGCGGCGTGAAAGAGCAATCTTCGTCGTTCTTCCACCTACGGTACGCGATTAGAATGCGATGGGAAAAATTATGGTCTGTCAGATGTTTATACGTGTCAAGATTCTAAGTCAGTTTCCCTATTCTACCTGCAAATTCTTTGAAATAAATAAAGCAACACCATTTAGGATATCACTATTTGTAACATGCACAACATGTAAGTCTTTCTTCTACTTAAAATATGTTAATCATTAGAACACGTTGGGAAAAATTATGGTTTGTTAGTTGGTTGTACGTCGAGTTTCTAAGTAGAGGATGCAAGAGCAACAAGATGGATGAAATTATTATTTAATGGTTTTCTATGCAATGTGGCTCCAAACTGAGGTTTAAAGTAAATAATGCGACACTATTTAAAATATTATTATTTGTCAAACACCTGTACTCTGCCATTAATCGTTTCTACTGCTTACAATATGTAAACCTTGGCTGATTTGAAAAAGCTTTTAATTTTTTTAAATATCGTTACTGTGATGGGGAATTTTATAAAATAACAAAAACGTCATTGAACTATTGAATGTTTAAAAACAAATATCGAATATGCCTCTACAAATAGAAAATTATAATCAATGTGTTAAGAGCGTGTGTACATCACTATAAACTGAATTTTCTGTAGAAACTATATAAACCAGAATAAAATTTCGTTGAAATATTTTAGTACATATGTCATTTTAAATAAACTATAACTGTAATAACATATACATATAAATTGTTCCTTAGTACTTTTTATCCTTATGAAATTCTTTAGTGCATACAGTTATCTTTTATGTCTGGTTAATTATAAATCGCTTAAAATATGTTGTTTAATTAACAAAAATGAGATTATTGCAGTAAGTTAGAGAGATAATGAACTCTTTAAGTGAAACTGCCTCCGTCGCGTGACTTGACTTTACAAATTCAATTTTAATAGGCTACACTCGTTAAAATATTTAAAGTATTGCATACCATATTTGGGAATAGTTTAGGAAATTGAATAAAAATTGAACCATGTTAATTTTATTTATAATAATTGTACGTGCAATGCTGTAATGAATCTGAGTAACTACATTTGCTTAATAGATTCTTTAACGGTCGCTAAAAATGCCTTTTTCCAATAACGTGGAATGAAAATTAAAAGGGTCTCTCGACAAAAAAAACTTTTTCCAATAACGTTCAATCAAAATTAAAAGATTCTCTACCGTTCGTCAAAAATAACGTTTTTCCAATAACTTACAATCAATATTAAAAGATTCTGATGAAAAGAATGATTTTTCCCAATAACATGGAATGAAAATTAAAAGATTCTGTTGTCACAAAAGGTTATTTTTAATAATGTATGATCAAATTTAAAAGATTTAATCGCCAAAAATGACCTTTTCCAATAACATGGTGTAAAAATTAAAAGATTCAGACGCCAAAAATGACTAATATCAATAACGTGGAATGAAAATGAAAAGATTCTCTCAACAAAATAGACTTTTTCCAATAACTTTCGATCGAAATTAAAAGATTCCGTGATCGTCGGGAAAAATGACGTTTGTCCAGTTAGATTGGGGATCCGTCACACAGTGCGGAGGCTGGAACGCGGTCGCAAGAAGTCGCGGGCTGCGGTTCCGGGGCGACAGCGCGCGTTTGCGTCACGCACTGTACAGGATGAAGCCGTGGCGGTGAGGCAGAAGGGTTCGCGAGACAGAGGGAGAGACAAACGCTGCAAAGTCAGGGGAGGAAGGGAAAGAGCGATAAGGGAAGGGAGAGAGGCCAATCGTCGTCCCGTGGCGTGCGATCTACAGAACGGTCCATTTTTTTCTTCGCTTTTCATTCCTGCCCTTTCCTCTTGCTCCAACCCTTCCCCCCTTTACCGCAATTCTTCCCTCCTTTCTGGTCGTCTTCGTCGACGCGGCGGCTGCACGCGTGTACGTACGCGTGCTCCGTCTTCGTTCGTTTTCTCTCCTTCTCGTTTTTCTTTCCGCGAGGTTCTTGTGCTTCTTGCTTTTTCCCCGCATTCGTCTCCTCCTCGTTCTCCTTCTCTGCGAGTTCGTACGTGTACCTGTCCGTTCTTTTGTCGAATCTCCGCTCGCTTTTTCGGGGCCACGTACGCACGCACACAGTCACGCACAAACACACGTACAACGTTATACTCGGAAAGCAGAGGCGACGACGATGGTGGTGCGGCGACGCAGGTGGAGGTGGCGAACGACTCCTTCACCCTCCTCCCCCACCGCCGCTCCACTGGCCCAAGGGGCCCACTCGCGGCGCGATTCGAAGGGGAACGCCGCGGAATTACGGCGAGCGCAAAGTCGCGGCTAATGAAGTCGCAATTCAACCATTTTACCATTCGCCGATTCCACGCTGAGACCTGATCGAGCGACGGGAGGAACGGAGTTCGCGCTGTTCTTCAGCGAGCGAACGAAAGAAGGCCAGGGACTGGTCGTTTGGATTTATTTGGCCGGGACCGACCCTTTTGTATTGGCATACTTAACGACGCCAGCGAAGACTGGGCTCCGCGAACGACCAGGAAGGGTGTTTTCGCACGCTTCGCGAACGACCGATGTCGCAGAGTAGTTGAAGGTTGTAAGTCTTCGACTCCATTTTCTAGAATTCGCGAATCCGTACGTATTACCGGGTAGAGATGGTAAGTTGAAAATCTATCCGATCTGTTTGACTGTACGATTGATTCAAGAGTGTCCGATGTTTCTGGAGCCCGTTTCTTCCTCAGCTCAAACCCCCTCCGACACACGATTTTGAGGGTGTTAACTAATTTTTACGTTGACTTTGTGGTTCGATTGATTGGCCATCGACTAGGGGAAGGAGGATCTACTTTCCTGTCCCGTTTGGGAGGAAACTCCTCCCTCACACCCGAACGTGGTGAACGAGGAGTCCCAGGCCATCCTGGATGAGGGTGATCGAGGTGTCCTCCCCAAGTCGAGGGCCGCGTTAATTTTGCCGAGGAAAAAACGGGACTCCGGATTAGGATGCGCCGAATTGCCGTACGTGTTTTGCAGCTAGTTTATGGCTATATTGTTCCACGGGTTGGCGCTGGTCGTTGCCGGTCGGTCGACGTTGGCCTCGAAGACCGGACCACCCGCGGAACAATATAGCCCTTCGCTGAATAACTCGGGTCTAGTGCTTTCGTTCGACGAGGCACTTCGATTACTTTACGATGACATTTGCCAGATGCGGAATATTCGAAGACTTTTTCGACTAAATCACCGTTCCGCATCTGGCAACATAAAGTGCGGAAAACCCCGAGTTGACCGAGCGGAACAGACGGGGAATCTTAATGCTATGCGTCCGAGTAATTTAGCTTTCACGTATCTCGTGATAGCCCACGACCTGGGACTTATCCTTCAACGGACCTTTTTAAATACTAAAATTAATATTTACGAATATTTCATATTATTTTTTACGTGATGCTGGTTTTAAATTTTGTCTAAAGAGTACAGGTTATGTTTGACGATTTTGGCAAATATTTTAAGGTTATATAAGATTATTAATTCCGTGCTTGATCTCTGTTTTCAAGTGAGACAATCGATAACTAGTCGATACCAGATATCGCGAGCCACGAACCGTCACTGGGGAGAACCCCCTCCTCTGAGGTACGAATCTACGAATAACGCGAATATCGGCAGTTGTGATCAGGAAGGCTAATGAAGTGATACGAAAAAGAGAGAGAGAGAGAGAGACGAGTGGCACGGTGTGATTTCAATATATTATTTTCTTGTACTCCTTTCAACTTATTATAATAAAGTAACATCTAATCTTGTAACACAAGTATTTTTAGCCCCGGTGGTATGAATGCCTCGTTTTGAAATGCGTCACGTTAAGAAAAGAGCACTTTCTTTACTTTTTACTGAAATAAATGGATTGTATAAGATTGTATAATTTACTTTCTATTTAATTTTACTGTATTTGATCTTTGTACTTTGAAACTAAAATTGTTTTTTTTAAATAGAAATGTTGCAGAAATGAATTTTTAACACAATAGCTGATGTCTATTTGGTATTGATATCGATTCACTATATCTCCCAATTTCGGGTTTTAAGCACTTCCGTATCGAAATGTACAAATACATTACACATTTATTTATCGCACCAGTTGTATATTCAAAAAAGAAAAATAATAAAAGAAAGAAAACTACAGGAGAGGGATAAAATGCTGTTTCGAAACCCGATCAGATCAGTATGTAATTGTATCGGTTCCATTGCTAGTTTACATCGCCCTGGTGATTGCGCAACACAGAATTTCGTGTCTTCGCGATGATTCACGAACGAGTTCGCGATCGAAGGGAATCAATTTGAAGAAGGGAATCCGGGAAAGTGGAGATTCCGTGGAGTTAACGATTTCCTGTGGAATGTCGGCCTTACTGTTACGAAACCGCGCGACACGTGTTATCCTGCCATAAATATTCTATGGACAGGCGGGATAAATGCCTGGGCAAAAAACTGAATTCTTACGGAATAATTTTTACAAAACGCGTTACTTCGGCGTTTGTGTTGCTTCCTGTCTTTTCGTTACACTCTCGTTGTTATTATAAACGCAAAAAGAGACGGCGTTCGCCTTGACGGACATGATTCTGCGAGCACTCGAATCCCGCAGAGAATCCCCATAAAGGAAATGAAATTATAATGCAAGAATGTTTTTTGCGATCTAGATATAAAGTAACCACAATCCACCGGTCTCCGTTGTTAACGTTTAAAAGTATACAATTTCGAGGTCGGTTCAGATATTACCCTTGACGTTAAGAGAAGGCGCCAATTAGGCATATAAATAGAAATTCTGTATCCTTTTGAAACATAACGAAATGGCGTCACTTTAAAGAGTTTATGCTTGCGTAAGACAGATAAAAATAAAATATGTCAATTTATGTAACTCTCCAGTGTTCAAATTTTGTTTTAGAACTCTTGATCGTCACGTTTACTTTTAAATAAAAAGTGTATACGCTACAGAAATATATGTCTTTACAGCAAAATTGAAATCGAAAATAGTGTTCTTCTCGTTTGAAAATAAATTCCCCAAAAATAGTTTTGGAACACATTATGATAATTTAACCCCTTGATGAGAAAGTAGCATTTGTATGTGTATGTCGTTTAATTTTCTAGATGATTTAACTTCGTTGCTAACGTCTGGCAAAAAAAGATGCTATCTTGGACGGTCGTAAACGCGAATGACCACCTTTAGCACGCGTCGGGTCGCGGAAAATATCATAGACGGCCTGAGTACCGTAGGCACAAGTGGCGGAAGCTCGTTAAACATACTTTAGTTTACGCGCTGAAGTCGTAAACAAGCCATGGAGAGCCGAGCATCCGCGTGACTGGGCGCCTAGGCGTATCCGAGCGGTTTCGCGCGATATAATCGTCGACGATGCTTTTCGTGTCGATCGTAAGGAAGTTTCCAACGCCGATAGGAACGCGTAGGCATCGAAGGCCCGTTGATTAGCGCGCCAACTTCGTTGACGATGGCTCCTCCTGAATAATCGAAGCTTTACGCCGAGATTAATGGGACGCTTTATCGCGGAACGTCATCCTGCAACGCGGAATTCTTACGTCGATTGTCTTGATCACCTTTTTAGGACTCGTCGAGAGTCGTCTGCAGGAGACCCAAAGATGGATTTAGATCTTGAAAGGAATCAATTACGGATTAATATGACTTGTCCTGTAAAAGGGCTGCAATTATTAATGATTTCTATCGAAATATAATTGTTGTTAACACCTTCGTTAGCCACAAACGCCCTTATATTTCTCTTTACAGTTTTGAAATGGTTCTGAAAATAGTTACTTTTTACTGTTGAAGAACCCACACACCTATTTGAAGCTACTTATTGTTAGAACAGAGTCACGAGGTATGTGGAAGGGTTCTAGATTAATTTTCAACCGGTGACGTCCCATTCGTTAATCCTTCCATATCGTTAATCACTAAAAGGTGACGTGAAGTCACTTTAACGTATCTTAAAATAGAGGTCTATTTTATGTATAATATATAATTACTATTTTCTCGTTTATTATGTCGTTTTTAAAAATTCTCGTTGATCTATAACGAGTAGCAAATAACTTTTTACTTGAATAGGAGGGGTACAGTAATAACTATTTTAGATAAAAATAACACTTTCATTAGAAACGGTATTTACGTGAAATATTTTTTCTTAATTCACAGAAAATATATGTATTGTTAAAAGGGATTATTTTTGAAAGCTACTTTCACGAAAATATTAAAGAGCAATTTTTTTCAATTTATTATAATACTTGAAAAAAATCTAAAATATTCTGTGTTAGAACATAATACTACTAAAAGAATGAGATTAAACAAATGACATTAATAACACAATATCTCTAAAAAAAGAAGAGAAATAACGAGGAAAGTTACAGTAAACTGTTGTAATTAATTGAGTAAATGAAACTGTAAATAAGTGGAAATAAAATACCTTAGAATATACGTGCAATATTCTTTAAAAAAATGGAAAGTTACAATATAACGATCTTGAGAGTATTAGATTGGAATGGATGCGAAAGATCCCAAGCCGAACTAATTTAATTAACTCAGATCCCATTGCAAGGATTTGTAAGCAAGCTAATTCTATGTAGCTTGCCATTAATTTTCTTGATGTGTCTATTTATACTTTAAGCATTCTTTAATCTCGGCATTCAATTTACCGTAGTACTACGTATACATTATCTTCTTTCTGTTCCTTTCTTATTTTCTTGATGCTTTCTATGTGCTTTTATTATATTATGCCGAGGATTCTTTTTTTAACGCGAACAAAGCCCAGTTTAAAATAGTCTATTCTTTCGTCTAATTGTAAGTCAGAGACAGCCAGAAGAATAAATAAAATTTCTGAAAATATATTTGTCGACTTTGATGTTATTACAGAAAGGATATTGGAAATTCGGAAGAAAATAAAAATTACAAATATAGAATTTATAAGAAAACAACCTACAAAATTTATATTGTATGTAGAAATAAAAGTCGATATTGTACTTTACACTAAATTCGTTTAATCTTATTGAGACCTTCCCCGTAAATAAATAAAATAAAAATTTCTTCAATTACCTATAGACATATAAATCTAAATTAAAATTTAAAATTTCATTCTTAAATTCCCAAATAAGCAAGTACATTTTTTGTATTCCTAAATACTCTGTAAACAAATAAATTCATATTTAAGCTTCGATCTTCATTTTTAAACTTCACCGGAATTAAATAAATTAAAAATTTATGTTCTTAAATTATCTATAAAGATGTAAATCTAAAATTAAATTAAAAATGTTATTTTTAAATACCTCTGTAAGCAAGTAAATTGAATTTGTAAACAAGCGAATCCAAATCTGAGAGTTAAAATTTTTGTTTCAAATTCTATCGACGCGTTCAGATATTTAACGTGTTATACATCCTCAGCTTCAAAGACGTCAAGCTTTCGTACATTTTCGAGTTTCCACGCGAAAGACACAGGTTATTCAGGTGTGTAGCAATGCTCTTAAGTCACGTTGTGTCTGCCAGTGTGCGTGTACACGTGTAAACGCGTGCATTTATTGTCCTGCCGGGCGTACTTGCGAACTACGCAACAAGACATCGGTTTATTGCAGCCGAGGGATGTTTTCTCCCCCTCTAGCCATGCTCTTGCTCCGCAACTATCTTTCGCGGGGCATGGAAGGCGGGAACGGATTCTCTGTTGCATCGACCGAGGAGGCTACCTTTGATTAATTACAGATCGCTTACGGTGATCGAGCGGAAACATCGAACGGTACCCATCGCGATCGTTATTTTCTGAGCTAATGGTTTAAGTATACCACCTCTCGACCTACTCGATATTCTCCAATGGATTTGTTTGTACGTGGGTGTGCAACCGTGTTGCTCCAACGGACACGAAGAGTACCTGCGTGGTACCGCAAAGTGCCTCTAATTGGCTCCAGATACGATGCTGGTGAATCCTATTAGAACGATCCTAAGTTTTGGCAAAAAATGTTTCACAACATCCATGGAAGAAATTTTCTATTTTACTCGGCTAATGGAAGACTGTCAATGGCAAATATTCGGTTTTAAAATAGAACTTCCTCAGGTATGGAAATATTAATTACTCTTCGATCGAGGACTAGAAGAATTTTGGTAGACAGAATTACGTGTGGCTGTAAATTATAAGATTGGAAATTGAAACTGTATTTTGGGCGAGAAAAATTGTATACATAAATATCAAATTAATACTGTTTATGATTTCCAAGAGAAAGAAAAAATTGATGTTTAGGGATCTTTCAATTACGAGAATCGATTTTGTAAAATTAAACTCTTATGTCAGGTGCAGTATCAACTCAATTCCAATATTTTTTGTTTGTTTAGTATTATAGGAAAAGTCAGCCTCACTGAAGAAAAGAAGTAATACTCGAACTATACATTCATCAAAATGCATTTTGTTCTCGTAATAATTATGTGGAAATTTTTTTTGCGGAAAATGTGTTCATCTATTGCAAAAAAAAATTTGGAGAGTGAAATTTACTTATACTATTGTTCTCGTTGAATCCAATATTTTAAGCTTTCACCATGTAACATTAAAAAATAATTGTTCCAATAATTTCATACGTCACTACTACGAATGTCATTTGAATTTTAATTCATGCGCGAAGCTACATTTTTCATCAGAGAATGACATTTTAATTATCAGAAATTGTACGTTTTGAAATATAAAATTACTGAAGTATGTTATTAAGAAACTCTGGAATATTACTCGACGAAATTTTATAAAATCCCCATGCTAGTGAATGTATTGAAGATATTCTCAACAAAATTATTACATGCTTCTAACGTTGTACATATTGTATATGCTCGTCAACCCTTACAATTTGAGTTCTGTCGCGTTCAAAAAGCTCACGGCGACCTCGTTAGCAAAGGTGTCCGATATTCTTGACGAAGGAGTGTGTCAGAGAAGATTTTATCGCCAGAGAGATTTTATCCCTTGATTCAGTGGTTCTCAACCTTCTCTGGCACGTGGTCCACTTTTAAATAGCAAGTATCACAGCAACCCTCATGGCTGCTGATACTTTGTAAAATTCATAGTATACTAATTTTTTATAAAATGAAATATACAATTCTCAGGGATTTAAAAATAACCCAAAAATATAGTGGCAAGAATAATATTATTCAATTATTAGTCAACTTCAACTTTAAAATAGTCGGCAATATTAAATTCTTTAATTTCATATTTCAATCAACAACATCTTTATAACAAATATATTGCTTCTATTTATTAAGATCCTTTGCGTGGACGTAAATAATTCAGCGAACTTTCGAATATCTGGATCTAGTGTTATTAAGGATTAGTTAAGAAAGTTTGCCTAGCTTCATAATATCAAGACGGTTGTGAGTTTTTAATAGCAGGTCAAGAACATCGTAAAGATTTAATCAAATAAGAACTGTAAATTCTTTGAAAAATATTTATGTTCCTAACTTTACTACAAATCCAAACATTTTTTCTCGTATTTTGTAATGTAACTTAAACTGCTCGTTCAATCTGCTAGAACCATTCCATCAAACATTCTCAGGAGTTACATCATCCAATTGAAAAGTGTTTCTTGAAAAGTCGTAATCACAAATCGAAACGAACAAATTAAAATGCGTTCATTTTTCATAATTATAGTGTACACCAGTTTTGTATCATTATAAATCTTAATACAATCTCATACGGTTATTAATACACATCTGTCACGCGACTCCCAAGAAAATTGCGTGGCCCAACGAACAAAATGGCTCCCATTGAGAATTCCTTGTCACGGACGACAATTCTTTCCCGTTCTCGTTGCACGGTACAAATTGATCTAAGAAATTCACACGAAAATAAGTCCACCGGAAACATACACTGGTTCCTATCAATTAAGCGACTCGATTCAAGATGGCGTGTACAAGCGACGGACAGCGTGGTTCCCTCGATGAGGAAGTCGTGATTGAAGATAAACGACGAACGCCGTCGAAAATTTTCACGGCGGTTCTCTGTATTTTTAGGTCGGGAAAACGCAAAACACACTGGAAACCGAAACGTGTACAGGAAATCGCAATCTATATTTTATATCGGCCGAAACGAAAATATCGAGCACGACGAACTTGAAGCATCTCCGATGTTGCCAGGAACGTTTGGACGCTCGCGTTGATCGAAATCGTGTAGTCGAAAGGATGAGCGCTCTAAAATTCAGAGAAACACGAGGCGTTTTGGAAATTCACGATACGAGTCCTGGTATTTTCGAACCTACTTTCAATATGAAATAAAGGGTTGACACTTCGGACAAGAAGAATTGCAAGAGGACTATTGTTTGCTATTTGTAGGTAGACTATCGATCCTGAGTCGCTATTTTGTCAGATAACATTCGAGGTTCGACTACGCTGAAAGCCAATTATTCACCTTTACTAGTTGCAGGTTCGTACAGTATTGCCTCGCTTATTGCATCAATCTGCGTTACGGATACATGCAATCACCCTTCTCACTATTTATAGTCTCTCAACTCGACTGAAGCAGCTGTGAGATTAAAAACCCATTAAAGACTCTAGACAAGTTCTCAAAAAACTGAGTTGTTATTTTTAAAATTAAATAATTAAGTGCTGTAAAGTGCTAGAATGAATTTAAAAATCAACGGATTGCTCTTTTACTGCTGCATATAACTTAATTACTCTTGGGACCGCTGAGGATTTGAGTACTAATTTGTTGGAGCCTTCAAAGCATACTTGGATGTCCAAACGCGTTTCAAATAGAAGCTTCGAAACGAGCCCGGTTCTCCGTGTCGTCTCGATTCTTTTTCATGCAGAGACGGAAAACGTTTTCATTTGTATTTCATGCATTCCACGTTTGCCGATTTGGCACATTCAAAGTGCTCTTACAGCGTTATATCAACGAATTCGAAGAATATTAACGCCGGTTCCGTGAAAGGGTACTACTTACTGTTGGCACGCTCAAAGACCAAGGCGCGTTGCTAGCAATTTTGCAGCTATTTCATTCTCGACGAAGAAGACGAGGCGGGATTATTCTGTGTTCTTGCGCTTCATTCGAGAACCTAAATCTCCTCGGTTTTAATAGCTTCCCTTTTCCTCAGTTATCTCACGATTGATCGCAAAGAGACGCGGACCTTCTCTCTGTTTCTAACGGAGCTTGAAAGTTGAATTCAAAACGTTACGAGGCGCCTGGAATCCCTGAAACGGACCGTCTTAAACTCTTCGTTTATTCTTGCCAAATTACTGCCGCGCCCTTTTCTGATTTTTGAATTATTCGCGACAAGACAAGTACTAGGGTGGTCCTTAGTTACAGGGATCAAAAGTTTTTTTTTTAGTTCTTTTTTTTACACTTCCTCATACATTGTGACATTTGATGAAAAAATTATTTATGCCAAATTTTAACGTGATTGGACAACTAGAACACGCACCGTATTTGAATTGAAATTTTGAAATTATAACGATTTTGCATTAAAGTCGAATGTACTTGTATCGTCTTATTCTAAAATTAACCGATATTTTTTGGTGAAATTATAATTCCTTTAGTGTATAATAATAATTATATTTGCTCTTTAAAACTTCTACTGATTTGTAAAAATAGATGGTTTCCCTGATTTTAACAAGAGCACCCTGAATTCATTTCTTCAGAATGAAAACACCCCTTATCTGTAAATAGGTAAATATACCTTTAAAATCAGAGGAGGTAACAAAAAATGGTTACAACGTTTAATAGTTTCTCAGAAGATGTTATTAAAAAGATACAAAATTTTTATTTGAATAAAAATCTCCACTATTGTTATTTAAATTGCGTATTGGAAAAAATTATTTACAAACCACATCGTTAGATAACTTTAACGTACACGTTTTCAATTATAATTCAATGTTTAACGAGAAGAAAAATTCAAATTATTTTCAACCAGGGAAAAAATTTAAATTATTTTAAATAATGGTAGCAGAGAATTTTTGTTATATAAAGGAAAAAATGTTATCTATTTATTAGTATCCTTTTAAAAAGCATAGCAAGATTATTAAATTTTTTTACCAACTGTAGTTTTAAAGACATATAGACAAATATTTAAGAGGTGTTTTCATCTTGAAGAAACAAATTGTAACTTGTAATAAAAATAGCTCAAATCTTCAATCAAGAATCCCCTAATAAATAAATTTAAAGTGCAAATAACTTTTCTCTGATTTTCCCTCTTTACAATTGCCTTCGCTAACAAATCTTTAATTCAGTGTCAACATTCCTTCTTCAAAAAATCTATTTTTTATATTGCTTTCTTTAAGGCAAATGTTTTACAGACTTTATACAAATAAAATAATCTTAATAAGCATTGAATGATATAAAAATGAAGTAAGATATATACAACAGAATACAATTCGAAAATGACTCTAAAGACTCAAGTTCACGATAAAATACTGTGAATAAAAACTGTTTTAAACATTTGGATGAGATTTCTCAGTTTCGCGTAAAACTTGATCGCATACCGTTCTTTGAAGTTTCTTGTTTCCATTTTCACGGTGCGTTATACGTATATGTATATGTACAACACGTATTTGTGTTAACCTGTTGAAACTTGTACCGGAGGCAAAGTAAGGATTATACAATAGCTTTCGGCTCGATGCAGTTTTGTTTGTGCACTGTTTCTACTTTCGACGAAAGAAGAATGTTGCGTTAGTTTTTTTTATCATAGTATGCAATACAAAATATAGCGTTTCGCTACCTTTAATAATTATTTTAGAAATTTTAGTGGATCAAAAAGTGTCAGTGAGCCACATAGAAAGCTACATACTGCCTAGAGTCAAATCCTGGTCAACACTGTTGCAAGCAAATACTTCTTACATGTTTTACACAACAGAGCTTTTTTTAATTAATTAATTACAATTTTATAATTTCTCCGATGGATGTTTGGAAAATTATTTTAACGTCTGTTGTATAGTATGTGGGCGACAGGTCCCCATCGAGGTATCACCACAAGTATTAGGTTGTCCGGAAAGTTCTTTTCGCGTTCGTCGCTTAAGGCCTTGTCTCGCTGTGTTTAAGTAAACAAACAACCAGAGAACTCTACCGTCAACTGTATGGTTATTAGTTATCCTCTGGCAGTACAAGAGAACATTTATTGACGTCAGTAGAAAGTTTGTCGAGTGTTTTTCGCCTTGTGAAAGATGGAAAACCAAAAGATGCATTTGCGTCATGTGATATTTTACTGCTTTTAAAAAGGCAGTAAGTTTGAAAATACTGCAAAGAAGATTTGTGACGTTTATGGGGACCAGTCTATAACTGTTCAAACAGTCCGTAATTGGTTTAGAAGGTTTAGAGCCGGAAATTTTAACCTTAAAGATAAATATTGCAGCGGCCGTCCATCCACCACTGATACTGACCTTATCAAGGCCTACCTCGATGAAAACCCAAGATCTAGTGTTCGTGAGATAGCAAATGCTTCAAACATGCCGCGAACAACGGTTCATGAACATTTGACAAAGCTTGGATACGTTAAACGATACGAAGTGTGGGTCAATCATCAACTGACGGAAAGCAATCTTCTGAACCGAATCTCAACATGCGATTTACTCATCCAACGTGACAAAAGAGACCCGTTTTTGAAAAGTTTGATTACTGGGGATGAAACTTTGATCCTCTACGACAACACTGCACGCAAACGATCTTGGTCGAGTCGAAATAAGAGTTCTTTAACGGTAGCAAATGCTGGACTTCACCTGAAGAAAATATTGCTTTCAATTTGGTGGGGCTGGAAGGGTGTTCTTTACTACGAGTTACTTCCGCAAGGGCAAACGATTAACAGTGAGAAATATTGCACCCAACTCGAAAAACTGAAAGAGGCTATCATTGCAAAACGTCCAGAATTGGTGAATAAACGTGGCGTCGTGTTCCACCACGACAACGCGAGGCCACACGTTTCTTTTAGCGATCTTGATTTCACGTGTATCTAATATATACGTGTACACGTGTAATTAACATATTCGTATCTTAATCCGTGTACTTTTCAATACACGGGTACACGGGTATTGAAATACACGGATACACGTGTATTGAAATATATGGGTACACGGATCATAATATGTATACATGTATCCGTTTATTGAGGTTCACGGATACACGTATCGAAATGTACTGTTCCACATGTATTACCCGTACCGCAAGTTTTATTTTATAATTAAATATCAGAATATTTAGATGTGTAAATTGTTTATGAGACTTAATTTACTGGGTAGTAGGTGAAAATAAGAAACATTATGGTTTTGGTTAATAAAGTTCAATTTATTAAATTTTTGTTTTGAGATAAGAAAACTAAGGTGTTAACATTCTCTGGAAGCAAACGGTTTCTTTTTTTTGTTACAATATTTCCAGCGCATGAAAAGCATTGTTCCGACATCGCCAAGGTTGCTGGAATTGTTAAATATTTTTTGGCAACTTCGGAAATTGCTGGATATTTGTTTGCCCTAGCTTTCCACCATTCAAATGGATTTAAATCAAAGCGTAATTGTGGCTCGGTCATATATGTTTCAATTTGAATATAAACATCATTCTTATCGGTGATTTCGTTGTATAAAAAAAAAACCAAAACAAAAATTTTTCTTATCTCAAAACAAAAATTTAATAAATTGAACTTTATTAACCAAAACCATAATGTTTCTTATTTTCACCTACTACCCAGTAAATTAAGTCTCATAAACAATTTACACATCTAAATATTCTGATATTTAATTATAAAATAAAACTTGCGGTACGGGTAATACATGTGGAACAGTAAATTTCGACACGTGTATCCGCGAACCTCAATAAACGGATACATGTATAGATATTATGATCCGTGTACCCATATATTTCAATACACGTGTATCCGTGTATTTCAATACCCGTGTACCCGTGTATTGAAAAGTACACGGATTAAGATACGCATATATTAACTACACGTGTATCTTCAATACACGTTCAAAATCAGAAACTCTAGTTTCTTTACCCGTGCGAACAAAACTTTTAGAGCTTGATTGGGATGTTCTACCGCATCCTCCATACTCTCCAGACCTTGTACCATCGGACTATTATTCATTCCTTTCCCTCAAAAATTTTCTTCGCAATAGAAAATTCACATCAGTTAATGAAATAAAAAACGGCCTCGAGGAATATTTAAACAGTAAAGCAAGGGAATTTTGGAAAAGCGGCATTATGAGCCTTCCGGAGCGATGGCAAAAGGTGGTAGAACAGAATGGATCATATATTATTCAAGAATAGTACACAGAACCCAAAATATTTTATACTTAATACCTGTTAAAAAAACGAAAAGAACTTTCCGGACAACCTAATATATAATAAAGTTACGAGATAAATAACAAATTTAAATTAACACATCTAAACAACAGGAGCTTATTTGGAAAGAATCTATGATTTTACCAAAGTAATTTCCACATCCTTCCTCTTTTGTTAGTGTCGAAAAAGTACAGTTTCCGTGGAAAAAGGTCTGAGCCAACGACGGGGACTGTGTTTCTCAGGATCTAGCCGCGAAAATGGACCGACGGCAATTAACTTCGACTGCACAGACATTGTGTATCCTGACAGGAAACTCGTATATCGTCCATGCAACGGAATCATCGGCGCATAATCCTGACAAAAGTTTGTTTGCACGTTACGGGTGTAACATGTTAATGCAGACGCGGCCTGGACCGCATTTGGCCCGACACCGGGCTTCCCGGGTAATGACAATCGAGATAATAAATCAAGAGGGTCCGGTAGAAACGTCGCGGGACGAGGGGTGGCGACGCGGAGGGTGCAATATGCGGGCCCAGATCCGCGTTAACAAATGTCTCTATTCGACGACGACGTGTTTCTATGCACGGTAACCCCCGATGAGCCGTAAAAATCACGGATTGAGTTAGGTCCTTGCAGCACATGGTATTAATTCTTTACTACGTGTGTACGTATGCTTCAGAGGAGACGAATCGAAGACTCGAAGACCCCCTCTTCCATCGGCGATTATCGCGTCAAGCGTGAGAAATGGGAATATTATGCCACTTTTGTGTTTGATGTTCGCGCGCTTTTTCATCGGACGGGGCGCTGCGAAAGCCGGACCGTCGAAGCACGGAAGTGTTTGCTTTTTAAATTTGAATTTCAATCGCCGGGAACAGAGCAACGTTTAAGAGGAATTTTTGGGGTGAAATTTATGGCGCGTCGAGGATGACTTAACGCGGAAGCGACTCTTCGTAGCCATTTTATATCAGGGGTTTCCGTTTAGTCTTAAAGTGTTTCTCGAGTAAAATGTAAATAACAATAATTATAATAATAGAAAAATATAAATGTAAAAAGGAACATAAGATTATAACCGAAAAGGCCCACACAGAAATTGTTAATTCAAACAAACGCATCCTTGTCTGAAATAAAAATGTAGACTTCTATCTAAACCCCGTTTTGCGATCCCAGAACTATGTTAAAGGTATCTTTAACTATTTTAAAGAAACTCAACTGTATGAGCTATACTAATGGTGGATGCGAAATTAAGTCCAAACGAAAAGGAACAAAATGGTATGATAATAAAAGTAATTGGACTTTACTCTAGAAAAAATTTTTTATTTCGTATTTACTCGCTTTTACCTCTGACCTTCGATCACAGCCCTCAAGGGTCGCCACCAGAACTTGCAACAGGATCATCTGAAATAAAAAATACAAAAATGAAAAATATCTCCCAATCATAAATTCAAAAACACTCGATTCTTTTGTGGAGATTTCTCTGCGTAAAAAACCCCGTTTTGTTCAAATCTATCTTCCGATTTTTTTTTCACATGAAAAGCAAATAAAGTTTACTGCGAAGGGTCAAAATTATTTACCGTTAGTGACGCAGAAACAACAGAGATTATTTTGTTCTCCCGTGAAAGTCAGCAACGCGATAAATTATTCACGACGAATATCATTACGAGGGAAGAAAGATACGCAATATTGTTACGAATATTCCGGTTTCGACTCGTCGGTGCTACCACGCTTCGTCTCGAATACGATCCACCTAGCTTAATCCCGCGCTGATCCTGACGAACCGGTTGTCCCCCTTATCTTTACGTATTTGAATAAGTTTCGGACAATAATTTCTACTTTGCGTACATAAAATATCAACTTAGTGCGAGGAGACGGTACAAAGCCGCCCGGGCGAGAAATGATTCTTTGGGAGCCGCTTTTAAGTGGACGCCATACTTTCCATCCCCTACGACGCGAAGCCATTGGGTATCATCGAGAAGACGGACCGAGCATAATTTCTGAGGAGCGTGTAAATGCGTTCTTTCGGGAACCCGGAGGAATCAAGATAAAACGTTCGAATCTCCACAGCCGCAAAAAACCACGGACGAGCGCCGCAACGTTGAATAAAAAAGTCAACGAGCTGTCTGTACAGTGGAATTTTAATTTAAACCTCGCCCGTTAGTCGCAGGGGTGAAAATACATTTAAATCGCAGGATTGCGTAATTCGAGCGTCGATTTGGTAAAAATCCAGGATACACGACACCGTATATTTTGGTTGTTGCTTGTTTCGAGGTCTAGACACTACGCAAATCCACAGACGACAAACTACCGGATGAACCTCTGCAGAACCTGGGAGACGCCTGACAAGATGGATGTTTTCCGCGCGATTTATGTGTGTTCTCCGAACGCTTAAAAAGTCGTCCAGAAACAGAGCGCAATCTGAACCAAAAATTATTTCGCGAACCCGAAGATATCGTTTGAAAAATTTTTTTAATCTATTGATTATACTGAAAAAGACACGACGCGCATGAAAGTCAAATTTTGTTAAATAGGAAAAATACAAACATCGGAAATAGAATTCTTCAGTGCCCAATAGAATTTTGAAGTCGTGAAAAATTGAACCGTTTGTCTTAAATTTATTTTGACATATCGAAAATTATTTTACAAACTTGAAGATATTATTCTGGGTCATCTAAGACTGGAAATATTTTTGAAACTATTATACTGAAAAAGAAACGCCGCGAGGGGGCAGTCACTGAGGCCAAAGGAGGCTATACTAAATATTAAAGTTAATTTTCTTTCAAGTATAAATTAAGATCTCCAAAGTGGTCACTTTTTTTTATCATATATGAAAGTGCTTGTTTTGTTAAAATAAAATTGTAAGTTCTTGTTGTTGCAAATACTCGTTTAATTTTTGTAACAAACCTTTGGTGTGACAATAAATCTTAAGAAAAAATCCAATAATAGGAACTTTTTTTATTAAAAACACTAGTTTTAATATATTCTACGATACGATATAGGATGGTGACTTTATTATGCCGATCACTGTAAGAAAATCAAGCTTTTTTAAATAGAAAAATACAAGCACCCTAAATAAAGAATTCTTCGGTATCCAATAAAATTGAAAACTCGTGAAAAATCGACCTAATTACTTGAAATGTATTTTGACATACAAAAGTTCTTAGTACCTTTTCGAAAGATTTTTAAGCGCACACGCTAGACTTTTTCACTATCAAAGAGCCTTCATTAAAAGGGTTGTAGGTGTCGTAAAAAGCGTGTAGTGCCTTTTGCCATGAATTTAACACATATTTTCCCTGAAGGGGCTTGTCGTTTGGCGTCAACCCTTCAATCAGTGCATTTGCTAATACGATCGTCCCGGCACAGTTTCCTTTGCACGCGAGGTCGGGGATTAATTTTATAAGCGCGAGCAGGAGGTCGATTCGATCTAAAAAGCGCGAAACTGCCGGACTCGGTCTGAAACTGGTGCTCGCGCGAAAATTGGAACGAACTAATCGCGCGACTCTCCCCGGCCCCGGCGTCGAAAGTCGTCGTTAACCGAGTGTGGCGTATACGAGGAGCTTAAAGGCCCGACACGATAAAGGTAATCGGCGCTCTCGGCTAATGTAAGTGGCGATTTAGCGCGCGAAATCGATGGAAATTAAAATACATCGGTTAAACGCCGCTCGGCCGGCCACGGGACCAAATTGTCGTTTAAGTATAGTCCGCTCGCGCCTCTCGTTTCATCGTGTGCCACGGTTATCGAGGAACACGCCAACCGATTCCGTCCAATAATTTGCCCGGACTAATTCGCCGCGCCGTAGAACGTAGCCGCCGATCTTCGACTGTAATTTCCGACCCGGACGACGAAGACAAATCGAATACCGGCCCCGTCACGGATAAATAAAAAGAAACAACCGTGAGGAACTCGAGTGTCATGGATTATTATGGAGATCGTGTTTTCTCGATTAAATTTTTGAACCTGCTCGGTAATTTCAAACAATTTATTTCGTTATAATATTTGGTTATTTTCGTGTATTCTGCTCTAATAGAAAATCTTGATACTCTAACCAGAAAGACTCCACTTCTTCAGTTTTTTTGCTGAAGAGATCGAAAAACTTTTTAGTATGGTATTTTCTTAATTTATTTTGTTACAATACCTGAGTACCTTTTATGAATTTTTCTTTAATGGGGAATTCTGGTAATCTAGCCTGAAAGAATCGATTTCTTTAAGATTTTGCCCAGATATTTATTCACGTTTACACGATATTTAAAATTTCTTTTTAGTGAAAATACTAAAAATTCGATGAATTGTATAATCTTATATAGAGTAGATCTTAAACAGCGATGTAGCCTTTAATACGTATATTTAAAATTGGAAAATTATTCAAAAATGAAAAGCTTCACAACTATTTTACATAAACTATTATCAATTTGCAATTTTTTTTATAATTTGTAACACTTCGTCTGTATATGGAGGGGATTAAATGTTGTAACCCAGTGTCCTGCCTTTTAAGAATGTAATTATAGTCATATGCTTATATGCATGTTTATGAAGCATAAATGATAATATGTAATGCATAGAAAAAGATCGTCCGAGGCAAGGCGATTTTGAAGTCGACCTTGTCTTTTTAAACGAAACCCATTTTGTATCCCCTAAGCTGACAGCCTCTTAATGTGAATTCAACGACCTTTGCAGCAAGGGCATGCAGAGTCATTCAAGGTCACGAATGTGTAATGAAGTTGTCCTGAAAGAACATACGTATGTATCGTTATCTTTCATAACAGATGTCCAATCTTTCGTCCTTCAACATGTTGACAAGACCAAAGTCCCTCCAGATCGTTTTATTACGGATTTGCAACCTTGAATGTCCTCTATTTACAAGTAACCAAACTCGTTTTAGCCCCGTGCAACATTGGGGTAACTTGACACCCCATTACATTTATAAATATGTGTTTCAACTTCGCTCTCTTTCGTTGTAAAATGTAAAATACTGTACTGAGTTTAATAATTAGACAAAATTTTCTCAAAATAAAACTTTCAATCTTCAAAGACAAAAATCCTGCACGTAATCTACAATAATCACGGCTCGAATGTAAACAGTATAGGTTGCTACTTGTACTCATTTAACAAAGAAGACCAAATAATATTATATACAAATAATTAATTATACGAAAAAACGTTTCTAACATATTAAGTATATCCTCAAACTTCAATTTTCTGTATTTCACAATAAAGCGAGCAAAATTACAGAGTATTAAAATAATTAAATGTAAGTAGAGAAATTAGACTCTATATAATTAAACGAAAACTTTGCCAGGAGCTGTTACAACGATCATCAAGCAAACACAAACAAATCGTTTGCGAGGCAAGCACGACGTCCTTGCATCGGAATTCATGCACAATCGAGGCTCCTTTACGAACTGGTGCTTCGACTGCGGTGTATTAACGTTCCATCATGCTACCGGCGTTACCAGCATGACTCTGCGTTTCGGTGTAAATCATCGACAAACGTCAGGATCATCAACCACCGGTCCGCTCGCCATCCACGGGGAGCACAATCATCGACAGACGATCGAATTTTTTCACCGAACTCGTCCGGAGCCACGATTTTTGCACGGATTTCCTGATTGGATCGCGTCGATTACGATCCCCTGCACACGTTTCAATGACTAATTCGTTTCGTTCTACGATAGCGGCCTATTAATTGTTCGACCAAGCGAATGGTCGTTGTTTTATTGGACCACCGGAGATCGTATCAAAAAATTTCCTGCTGGGATTAATCAACCGGATGCGCATTGTGGCAGTTTTCTAATTGCTACTTGCTGGACACTGTTTCCCAGTGCTTTTAAACAAACTCGCCGAACCATGAATTATTCGACCACGAACAATGCAGTTTAATTCGAGAATCGTATAACCGAACGATAAAACTGGTAAATATACGAATCGATTTGAATCCGAACTCGAATTCGAAGTTCCGGACTATTTTCAATATGGCCGGAGACTCTATCACGTGAATTAATATACCACTTTGTGAATTACAATCGTGTCTATAGTTCGCTTTATGCATAATTTGATATTATTATGAGTAAATATTACCACTTTCGTCCAATATTGTAGGAGTCAGAATTAATTTTAACCTCCATGAAACAATTTTAACTGTAACAAGTCCTACGAATGGTAGAGGAATAACGCATGTTGGGTTAATTTTGTATTTACGTATCTGTTCTGACTATATAAGTTTGTACACCACAGCATTGTTCGTTAAATTGTATTCAACAACAACAATAATAATTTTCACTCATATAATCCTTCAGTAAATAATTAAAAACACAAATCCTCTTGGTTACTGATAAAATGTAATATCTAGTAAACATGATATTGTGCGTTTACAAAAACCTGGACATCTTCGTAATAAAAAAATATAAGAAAACATCACGAACAATTCCTGTAAGATTTTTACAGCGAAGATGATTTTACAAGACAGTATTTTAACAAGGAAAGGGATAATTAACAAGACTATGTTTCGTTTGGATAACATAATCTTCCGATAATACAGCATTCGCATAATAAAGCGCTCGGACAACAGCAGATGGAATAATGGAGTTTCAGCCGTAATAATCTTATTATACGGTACAATCGCCGATTAATCTCGACGAAATAAACTCGAGGCTTGTTTCCAAGACGGTCGTACGCGATTACTCATGGCTGTAAGTGATTATCGCGATAAATGCATCGACCTAGTTGTACGAGTCCATACGTTTGAGACCTGCTCCGTACGATTTCAATCGATACTCTGCGCCAGGATTTCCAGGGCACATATTCATGATCCTGCGCTATCGATCGATGGAGATACGAGCTCGAGGAATCTTGAGAGCTTGCTTCTGAACGTTCGGTGAAATGAGCTGTGACCGATGGCTCGCCGAGGTATTACCGTACGCGACAAGCAATCTGCTTCCGTATATACGCGTCCTTCCAAATTATATTGTTCGCTTCGTAACTTCTTGTTTAACGATTTCAGATTTGGAATTTATTTCGAAATAAATCGATGCCATATCGAGTCAGATTTTCGTTACTTTTTCGAATGTTGTCGAATATGAGAGAAAGTACTGTCTAACAAAATTTTAAATTTAATCTCAAAAACGATGTAGAATCCACGGACGTACGAACCGGAAATTGAGTATAGTGAGCCACCTGTTGGTGACTCTTGGCGCTTGGGTTTGAAGGTGCGCAAAGAAAAGTTGTCAACACTTATTTCTAACGTATGGAACGGACTTAATCATTGACATTTTTATACGTAAAAGAATTATAATAATAATAATTTATTGAACGGGTAACACCAGAGTCTACATGACAAGAGACTACATATAATAGAATTACAATATGATCGATAATATGATTAACATACCTGTATTAAATGTTTATTTTTATTATTTGTCGATTCATTTATTATATATTTGTTCTAAATAGGCTCAATGAATTTGAAAAAAGTCTAATCAATTTTTATAATTTATTTTAAGTGGGAGACAAGACGTTCGATGTATTTTCAATTTTTACTTTTTGAAATTTTTTGTGTATTATGGCTAGTTTCGAAATACTGTGTCCCGCCAATAGTATTTAGATAAAAATTTAAAATATAAAATTCCAACAACAAAAAATCCTAGATTAAAGGAATATGTTTTATTCCTATCTACTCACTTTCGTTCATCGAATATACGAAAATAGTTCGTGGGCTGAGAATTTGACAAAATAGTTGACGATGTGCAGTTAAGCGAGATTACGCGGCGTGAAACGCACCAGTGCAAACGCGACGAAAGGCGTATTGCTTAACCACGCTAAACCATCCTGTAAACGTGACCTGATTAACAAGCGATTCGACGACGTAGACCGTGCATAGCTCGATGAACATACTGAGATTCGAGACCCATTCGGTGGAATCCAAGATCGCTGCACGTGTGTACGCGTATTCCCGAGTTCGTAGCATTAAGCGATTAAATCCTGGCAGTCCTCATCAATCTGTTCCGCGTCGAATGCGCTCCTTTCTTCGATAACAATTAATCGCGTATTTTCGCGTTCGAGTCACGGGCAACGCTCCACGAGGAGAAAACGTACCATTAACGCTTATTCGTTCATCAATTTGGTGAATGGATACCGCGATACGTTTAAGAATGACACGTCGGAAAATAAATGCGCCTGTTCGTCGCGTGGGCGTCACGTCGGTCCTCCGATTCCTTTTTACGAGGCGACCGCGGGGATATCATCTGAAGCTATCGATCATCGATACCAGATTCAATTACCCTATTGTGTTTCCAACGAGCTACGAGTGTGTCTTACTCGACGAAGGGATTACTCAAGCACTTTCACAATGGAACGGATGGAATGTGGCGTGATTAATCAAAGACTATCGAAATGCATCGGTTTAATTAATGCATTCGTGCGTCCTACGGGCTCGATCGAATAACTATAGATAGAACTTAAGACGATTGTGCTGGGCTATACAAGCGTGCAGATTAAGTCTGCGAGTAGAAAACTGTGAGACGCGCGTAAATTTATATTTAATAAACAAAGACAAAGCTAGTTCCAATGGTGTAACTGTTTGGGAATCGTGAAAATAAATTTTATTTACTAATTTTTCGGATTTTCATTATTTAACACACTAAAAAAAAAAATGATCTATATGTATATAAAAATGTACATTTGGATTTTATTTGAAATATGTAACTGATTTTTTAATATGAAATTATTTGCATTCGTAAGGGTGAGTTATTTTATTTCAAAATTACTTTTCTTGATTATCTTCACGAAACAGTAATTTCAATATTGTTTAACGTTAATATGACACAAAAATGGAAGCAATGCAAACTATTAAAGAAATAGTAGAAGTTAAATTTAAAAAACATGTCATTAAAAAAAAATATATTTGAAAACTGTGACACCTTCTAAAATAAAAACTTTGAGTCTTTTCCAAAAATAAATTGTTCAAACTGCTGTACAAAAATCAATAATTAATTCTGATTCTTTGCATCCAGGTAAAGAGTTAAAACTGTATATTAGTCTTTACAGTTTTTAAATTGGTTTATTATTCTTTCCGTATTTTCGTTTCAAGATATGTTTCTTTCGAGAAGGATTGAAACCAACAGTCGAACCGTAGAGACTTAAATAAAATTAGTCTCGTTCGATCGTTTTGCTTTCAGTAACCAAACGACTATACCCTAGGCGATCAGAACTGCACGTTTATCCTCGATCTACTGTCCATGGTATTTTCCAATTAACGTTTAAGCCCCGAACACGTTAGCCACTAGAAGGATCGGTGCACTTTGTGGAGTTTGTTAAACCATTCTGTTTGTGAAACAGGGAACGCAAATCTGCAAGTTGCAAACTCTTTGTCTCACAAAGGGACAAGCGTTGCAGCGTAGGAAACCTGTCCAACGATAAACATATTTCGCTTCCTTTGTGTCTGACCCTTTCTGCCCTACATTCCTGCATTTACAAAACTGCAGGTTTCGGTTGTAAAATGAAATGGAACTTTTAGATTTCAAATACTGGCGACTTTCGTATAAGAATACTGCCTAGTAAGTTATTCGTTCCTTAGAAACAACATTTCTTCGTTCAAACATTTATTTTAGCCAATACAACTACTATCAAACAATTTAGCGAGAAAATAACAAACGATAAAATCATATTAATCACTTAAAGAAGTTATTTTATATAGGGTGTTCGGCCACTCCTGGGAAAAATTTTAATTAGGGATTCTAGAGGCCAAAATAAGACGAAAATCAAGAATACCAATTTGTTGATGAAGGCTTCGTTAAAAAGTTATTAACGTTTAAATTCAAAAATTTCGAATCTCACTAAAAAAATTACTTTCTGTTGCGAGGGTCAATTACAATCATTTTTGGTGAAGAGACATATCGTCGAAATCCTATCCACTTTCTAGGAAAAAATTCAAGAAGGTGTGAAATTTTGCGACGGAAAAAAATTTTCAAATCGTTCTGGAAAAATTATTTTCGATTGCGGGGGTCAATTACAATCATGTTTGGTGAATAGACATATCCCCGAAATCCTGCGCATTTTCGAGAAAAAAATTCAGTACGGGCGGAACTTTAAACGTTAATAACTTTTTAACAAATCCTCCATCAACAAATTGGTATTCTTGATTTTCGTCTTATTTCGGCCTCTAGAATCCCCAATTAAAATTTTTCCCAGGAGTGGCCAAACACCCTGTATACCTGGACAGATTTCGATATTTTTATATTCAATTACATAAAACTTTTTCATTGTCGAAGCTAATGTCTTATAACTCCGGTTAAGCAAAATTGTATTATTCTGGTTTAAATAGAAAATTTGTTGTAATATTTAACTTATAGAGATATTACTTACAAGTAGTCTTATTTCTCAGGCTGTCTTATAGTTTTTAGCAGCGTCCTTCGTTCGACAGGGGATGATTTGACAAACAGTTACAAATATAATTTCTGTAGAAATAACAATTTTCATTAAATCATTAACAATGCGTCAGTCTAACTCCATTTTCCATTACAGTCGTTCGGTTTAGCGTTGTCCCTTCGAAACTGATCGATTCATTTGGAGATACATTTCCTGTTCGTGGACCTCGTGACGAGCATCGTCTCCACCCTGCATATTAACCTTGATCTTAATCGTGGAGCACCGGTTGCTCGTTGTCGAAACGACGCCGTTGACCCTAATTCTCCCTGTAATCCTTTCACGACCCAGCTCGAACGCGTTCGAACATAAATTGCCGGCTGGACGCGGCCTTCGCCTAAGCGTATCGTTTCTAACATGATAAATACACCATGATAAATTTTCATCCAGCTTGATTCACACGGCCTAGGCGGCTTCGTCAGGTCAAACGCGAATACGACGCATTTAAGGCGGTTTCCAGCTCCCCCATAGACGTTCGTTCTCGCGAATAGGATATGAGCACGCGTAAGTTCCTCCATCCTCGTCCGCCAACAATCCAGTTTCGATCCCAGCTGGTCGATCATAAAAGTCATGGCGCCCCGTAAATTTGGATTGCCAATTTACCTGCGTCCCCGCATTTTCATTTATACCGGATAAATATATTTCAAGCCGCTCCTGCCTCCCCATACAGCTTCCCTCTAATCCAGCGTACACCGTTTATTGCGGCTATCAGGGAAGCCTTTAACTAAATGGAACGGTTATTGGTCGAAGACACGCTGCTTTCTTATGAATTATGACCGGATATATTAATAACTGTTCGTCGAGTGTGCACGTGTCTTCGGTTTTAGATGAACTGTCGTTCGGGGAAAAGTGTTTCTGATGGAATATTGCCGATCAATTTGGCGTAAGAAATGGTAGGGTAGGACCTAGGACTCATAACCTGAGTACTATACATATGTATAACCTGCGCTCTTAATTCTTTATATCGACGATCTATCAGTTGTTGGGGTGTGATACTGTGAGCTTCATCTTTTACTCTTCAGACGAGCCGATATGTGTTTTTGTTTCTTCCATATATTATTGAAGTAGGAAAGAAAATATATCGAAGTTGTGTCAAATATTTATCAAGACTCAAATGTGGACGATTTACTTAAAAATAAAAATTATATTTTGTATTTCGACTCATCTAAACAACACATTCTCTCGTTTGATAATTCTTTATTATTCTCTATTATTTTCTTTTTCAATGTGCATTTATTTATTAAACGTATCACTGTCCAGTCTGCACGTTCAATTTTATAAGTTAAGACCGAATTTTGATCCTTATTGAGTTTGTGATTTACGGTACAATTAATCAAGAAATTTTGTTTCTATTAACTGCTATATTATGGTTGTAGTATTTGTTGAGGAATGTAGCTTACGTATTCCGTCCTTGGCTAAAGAAATCCTGTGGATAGTCAGTAGTGAAAGTGTGGGATTTACAAGTTTGATGTTTCTTTCATGAAACTTGTGATTAAATAAATTTATGGCTTTGACAGAAAGAAAATATATTACGGTTCTGTTTTTATAGAGAGGATTAGAAAATTTATGAACCAATCTGACCAAGTTGCTTTTCTATACCAATCATTTTCAAATATCTGCCATTTTATTATTGTTTCTTTTTAAACAAGGAGGAAAGGAACTATTCTCCAAATATATTTTATTCATTAAAGTGCAACTGGGACTTCGTGTCTTCCACGGATTCCAATAGCTACACAGGTATCCACTTGTAACTTCCGAAGTTCCAAGACTGTGAGCGCAACGATTAATGCATTTAATGTAATACTGCTAATGACCAACTTCGAAATAGTTTCCTCGTAGATTGATACATGGTTGCCGGAGTTTCATGAGGTCTTTAAGCTTCGACTGATAGAGCGGGGACCGAAGGAACCTGTTCTTCCCAAATTGTATTTGATTGCTTGCAGCAGGTATCTGCTTGAAGGTTGACGCATTGCATTGTCAGTGCACCCGTGCATTTTAGACAAATAAAGAGCAATTTAAGCGACAGTATACAGTAAAAATTTATTTTCCTTTAATAATTAATATAATAGCACAAAAGGAACTTTTATTTCTGACATTGTTTTGTAAATATATAAATTCTACTGACAACGTTACTTACTGGAATATTTAGTTTGAACTGTTCGTTTTACTGCATTAATGAAGAATACAAGGAAAATTTTTGTAATAAAATTTTATTACATTGTCTTCTAAATTCAATCTCTTTTCATTTTAGACTTTATTGGAATACTATTTATTCTTATCAAAATCAAAGAACCTGCATAGATAGAAAACTATTACCAATTATTAACAATTGTAGATAATGCGATTCAATTCAGCCTTCGAGAAAAGAGAAATATGTACTGCTTATGAGACGACCTGATACATTCTGTGTATGGGAATATAAATATCATCTCCTGTACCAACTTCATAAAATACCGACGTTATTTCCCCGGTAGATTACAACTTTAGTGCCCAGAACACGCGAGAATTCGAGCCAATAGCACCGAAGATAAACTTATCACGTTCTAGTGAATAGCTGGGGACTATAATACTATGTTATGAAAGTAAGGATTAACTGAAGAAGGCTCCAGTATTCAAAATGAACCTCTCTGGATAATAGGCGCAAGAAGAATGAAGGAAAAGTTAGATAAATTATTAGTCGATACGGGTTCTTTATTTTCTTCGAAACTTTCGACCATCCAATTTTGATCTGTCTCCTCAAGAGTCGCTATTAATTCTTTGTCACCTTTATTGTTAAAAAACTTCACAGCACTATTATAGTACTTAAGAACTAGTAACCAAGATTATACTTTCAAATAAACTACAAGACTTTAAGGGGTCTTTTTTATTACAAATTTATTCATCGTCTCTGATACGTTGGCTGACTTTGACTATCCTCAGAGTTAAGTTCTATATGTCCAGACCGCTTTTGGAATGATTTTGTTATTTTTTGATGACCCCCAGTATCAGGAAACAATAAAACAATCCGTTCAGAAGTTACGATTTTTGATATACATATACACATAAAAGGGGGAAACAATACTGACCACACATTATATTTTCGGTAAAGAATTTTTTTCTCGAAAGTAGGTAGGTTTTCAGGGGTATGTGTATTCACCAAAAATGATTGTAATTGACCCCCGCAATCAAAATTAATTTTTTTAGAACAATTAGAAATTGTTAAATTTTACCGACAAATTTCACATCTATTTGAATTTTTTTCTCGATAGTGCGTAGGATTTCGAGGGCATGTCTATTGACCAAAAATGATTATAATTAACCCCTGCAACTAAAAATAATTTTTTTAGAGTGATTTGAAATTTTTTTTTTAGATCGAAAAATTTAGGCACTAGACCCTGTCGATTTTTCTTAAAAATTCGTTTTTCATTTTTAATAAATTTGTTTGACGCGCTACCGAAAAGTTGTTTAATACTTTTTTTGTAGGTACCCATGAGCTTTACTTTAGAAAAAAGTTTCATTGAAATATATTCACTATTGTGGGAGTTATGGCTATTTGAAAATTGGACCATTTTTATGTGGTTTCTCTCACTTTACGGGGTCAAGGAACAACTTTCCCAATATTGTTAGAATTTCTACATATTCTTCACTAAAATACGTGTTATTTGCATTTTGAAACATTAAAATCCTTCAATCCGTTCAGAAGTTAGGACGTTTTAAAGAAACGCACGAAATACTGGAGTGACATTTCTGACCTGAAATTATATTTTCGGTAAGGAATTTTTTTCTTGAAAATGGTTAGGATTTCAAGGGCATGCCTATTGACTAAAAATGATTTTAATTGACCCCTGCAATTGAAAATAATTTTTCCAGAACGATTTGAAATCTTTTAATTTCGCCGAAAAATTTGTCCATCTACACCCTGTCGATTTTTTTGTAAATTTGTTTTAAATCTTTAATAAATTTGTTTATCGCTCTACGTAAATGTTGTTCAATACTCGAATCAAGTATCATTTCGATTAATGCCCCGTGTTCCCATTATTCCCCATATGATTCGACGTTCTGGTGACTCCCCCGTAGGTGGATCATCGTTCCTGTGTCTTCGTTCCGGACTGGAGTCGCCTACCTCGGAAACGACTTCGGTACCTCGCAATGCCGCGTAACTGATAGGATTAAGATCACCCGATGGTCTCGGTTCGGCGAGCTTAGATCGGGTTTCTACGCGGAGCTGGCCATGTAATTACGTAGGAAAAGATTCGCCCGGTATCACTTAGCTCTTGCTCTCACGAACGATCGCCTCTCATTAGCATAACCCCACGTAACGAGTCGGCCGTTTCGCACTTAGGAATCGGGGATACATACTTGATTTCGACCTTCGGACGAGGAAGAACACGAGACGACGGGAGGAGCTAATCCCGAGGGACGCGGAAAGCGTTCGAGGGGAAAAGCGAGTTGTACGGGCGGCGTGGCACGGGAGACGACTGATCCTTTATTTAGGACTTCTCACGTCGTCCCGCAACGTCTCACGGAAACCGTAGTTTGATTTCGTCCCGCCCGAAGGAAAGCGTCACCATCGATATCCATCGCTGGACGGCCCGCTACACACGAGCGACTCTTAGCACTAAAAATTCTACAAACTTCTTATTTATATAATTTTGTTGCTTTTCGTAAATGCAATCAAATAATAGTATCAATTTTTAATCGATAATATAATGTGTTTAGCTCTGTACAGTTGGAAATAAAGACAGTACTGATAACCACTGCGTAAAAATTATGGTACAGCTTCTAAATATTTCGTTTCTTTTCAATATCAAATTATAGAGCGGTTCATACGATGTAATATTTATGTGTTTATCTGTCAAAAGATATTTTAAACAATCTCATTGACTGTACTGAAACCGTGTACCAAAATGGACGCTCCGTATTCAGAACGCGACAGAATTGAACACTGATTAGTAACTTTACAATTACTGGTAATGTGAGATTAATCAATAAGTTACATGCGTACTCTGCAATCATAAAACCGTAATTTGGAAGGATTTCTAATTTCGCTACCCCTTTTTAGATCTTTCATAATTATTCTGATTCGACTACAATCAAAGCCATAATCGTCTCCGTTCTCGACGTAATAATAATAAGTGAATGGCGTCCACCGATTGCGTTCGCCTCGATTGTTCGTGTCGTTCATTAATCACGATTACCGATTAGCCAGTAATCATAATTATTAATCGCCAGCTTGATTACAGGATACTCATAATCGTCAGTCATCAATCACGTTAGATTTTGCCCAGCACCGGAACGGCGGTTGCACGTTTATCGCCGCGTAGCGAGCTGCGATGGAAAATTGAACGCTCAGCGCCATTTTGACGCGTCCGCGAAGGGACGCGCGTCGGTGGCGCTCGCCTTACCAACTACGACAAAGAATCGCGGATTAACGAGCACCACCATTGTAAAAATAACATGAAGAAGTATTTACGTCGAGGTTGATAAACGATCGCCCGATAAAATGCAAAACTGAGAATTTATGCGCCACTTTCTGCGAGGTTTCGATTTTTCGGGGGCGGCGGGGGATTATTACTGTTGATTTATACGAGCCTGGGAGGAAGTTCGCTTTTATATCGCGCCGCGAGAAGGTCGAACTGCGAATTTAATTTACCGTCGATAAGTAATTAAGGACAGGAGGTGTTCCCTCATTTTTCAACGTCGCGGTAAATAATCTTTGTTCCGTGGAAATCTTAACAGTACGTATATTTACCGCGCCGCGGCCATTGTGCTCGGTGATCGACGTTTCTCAGTCGATTATTCAACGATACAATGGAATACGACTCCCACTTCCAGCGGATCTTTATTCAATTCTATTGGGTTCTCTCTTCCATCGTTGTGTCTCGGATGTTATAACTCCTGGGTAGAATCTTTTGTCATTCTACTCCTGTTCTCCCACCGAATTCGAACAAACGTCTCGTTGATAACGCGTGAAAATGCATACATAAAGCATGAATTGAATGCAAATAAATATTTCAATTTTTGGATCTTCGCGAAGAACCAAGTTCAATATGAAACATTTTCTCGCGCAACCCTGCTTGTTCTATCTTAATTGCTCTCATTTGTTTGCACCATGTAATAACTTTGAGGTTAGGTTGAAAAGCCTTTGTGCAAAATACTCGTTTCTGTATATTGTACCACGTACGAGGTACAGAATAGACGTTGCAAGTAATGTCTCTTCGTGTCGCACGAATTGGGAGTTTGCAAGACACCATAACGTTTCCGTGTTACACTTAACGTTGTAAAATTAAGGATTTGCAGTTGAAACTATTAACACAAAATTATTCAGACCATACTCCAATATTTTATATACTAATGGAAGGGTAATATTAAATAGAATGTAACACCACTTTCTTCTCACACGTGTTAAAATCATTTAAGAAAACGGAGAGGTTGCTGTGATCGAAAATTCGAAGATGGATGTAAGTTCCATCGACCTTCGACTTACGTATGCATTATTCCTACAATCAAGGTTATTAAACTAAGAGATAGAAGGAACCGAAAATTAATTCTGGCGAGTACTTATTTTATCAAAGAAAATGAGGCACAATCGAGAAAGACGAACCGTGCAGCAAGCCCTAGGGCCAGTTCCGTTTTCTCTTAGAGAGTTCAATCGAGGAGGAAGATGATCAACGCCACTGACACGGGTTCCCCATTTCTCTCTGCATCCCATCGCGAACCACGCAAGCGTGGACACGACTTAGGGTATCTGACGAAGATCCTGAATCAGGGACATCCGCAAACAGGTGCGCGTTGCCACGCATCCCTCTGCAGTCAAAAGCATCTTTCCCTCCGATCGGACCCACCAGAGGATGGCAATCGACCGTTAGGACCAGCTACACGGTAGCTTTCCTCTTACAAACAAGCAGAGATGCTTTTGTCAAAAGACAAACTACAGAAGAGTACAGAGATTCATATACTATGACTTGAAAATAAATTTGTTCTGAAGCTTGTATCCCAAAGCTTTGAAACTAAAAATCCTCGAAGCGCTATGCTTCAAACGAAATTTAAATAGGGAGAGAATGGTTATCGAACATTTAAGCACTGACTCTTCTAGTGATTTTTTCAGGCTCCATATCTATTCGCAAAATCTAACTAGAGAGTGAAAACATTTCTTGTATCACGTTATTAATAAATATAAAGGGTAAGTTACGAACTGAATATTAAACACATTTTGAATCCCCTCCTGGAAATTGTGACTTAAGAGTTATACTATAGATAATATTGCTTTTAAGTTTTCCTTTTAATTTATTCAATTTGAATGCACGAAGAAATGCATTTTCAAAAACGATTCACGAGAAGCAAATTTCTTTCATTCATAGTAAATCAACATTATAATCTACGAATACGAGTGGGAGTAATTACCAGAAAATTGTGTAGTAACAAAAATTACTTTCTTTAATGCGTACATAATAATTCATCAAGTTGTAACACAAAATTTAATTTCTCGTACTTCTCCAGTGTTTGCGCTTAAAAATGTTAAACACGATTTACTTAAAAATTCTAATTCGAATTTGTCAATTTCATTTATAACCTAAGAGTCAAATTTAATCAAATTTTAAGACGGCGTATAATCGAGGGAACGCCGTCAGCAATGATTTCAACATTGATCTTGAATTCGGTCCTTCGCGACAGACGTTTCAACCTGTTTCGCCTCCGCAGAAAGTCGAGCTACCAAAACGGTATCCTATTTGCATAAATTCACGAAATAATTTCGCGTGGATTTCGCGCGAAGGCGGAACGGCATCCACTTAAACGTTTCTGCGGTTTAATCCCGTAGGCTACCCTTCGGAATGCAAAATCTAAACTCCCACGGGGTAGATACAAGGACAAGGTGGAGCCAGACGACTGGGGATCGGTTCTCAATCCATTTATACGGAGAATTCTTATCCCGGATTAATCGGTCGTTCGCGACCGACAGTCCGCCGCGCCAGGTAAGACAAGCTTAATGCATCCGAGATGCATCGGAGCTCCCTGCAACAACGTGTTGCCTCCGTTGGTCCCGGTTGCAGTTTCCCTTTTATTCGAGCCGCCATTAGCCGGGCTCCTCTTACCGCACGCGGGATGAATTAAAGCGTGGAGGCCAAAAGGGATTATCTCGGGGCGATAAAACATTGGGCAAAAATGTTGCTCAGGCGGTTGTTGACGCAGCCATTAACTCTAGAAACACTAAGCCACGATCAGGTTAAGGACTGAAACTGGGAGGGGGGTTCGGAGCTGGGCAAATTTTATTTCCGAACACCGAATAAATATTTCAAATTCGTTGCTTGAATGTTGGTAAAATGAGGGATGGAGGGATTGTAATTTAATAGGGAAACGCAAACGAAGGCTATTCTACGACCGAATCTAAAACTTTTATTTTGCCCTTAATGAAATTTGCCCTTATCTTTGGAAAACGACTTGTAAAATCTAAACAGTATTTCACGGGTAATTGTAGTTTGTGAAACGTACCAGTTTTTGCTTAGTAAGTTTAATAAAACTATCAATATAGAATTAGTATATAGAAAATCTTGTAAAATGATATTGTAAAAAATTGATAAAATTTTGTACTTAACCCAACTGAATTATTTTGCTTAATGTTGATTTTTACCAGATTGGTAAATGGAAATCAGCTTTCCTTTAAAGCATTTAAAAAATAATAAAGTAATGGAGGATTATATAAATTTTCAAATAACTACACTGACATATATTTAACAATTATTAGTTTAAACGTGTGGATGGCTACAGTGGCCCTAATAATCCACTTAAGAGTTAATATACCTATTTGCAGAATTAATTTGGCGACCGGTAAATTATGTGTCACGTTCACCACGTGATTCTACTCAAACGTTTGAATATTTATTATACGGATAAAAACCCATTGGTGTACACGACAGGAAGAATATTTTCACAGATGAGCTAAAGAACAGTGCTCATAGACAAACAATATATAGCATATAATATAGAAATACTGATAGAACAAAATAGTGCGATTCTGAGACTTATAATTTAATTATAAATTGTGATTTTTGAACGAGGAAATTTCATTGACGAAAAATGTAAAATTGCCACTATGTCGCAAAGATGAAAATCCAAAATATTGAAACCTCGATTAAAGAAAACATTTTTAAATAAACGCTTTTAAGCGACTCTGTAGCTTTCTTTCTAGGATCGAATGTCGTCAGGGCACCGCCGACGGGAACGTCATTCGGACGAATGCCGGAGGAAGTGACAACCACGGGTTCCGCGGCCTTCTTGCATTCCGCGTTCGTTCTCTACGTCGAAGATTCTTTTTAATTGGCTCAATCGGAGTTGAAAAACCGCGGACGAGGATCGGCCGCGATACACCGACGCGATAAAACGTTGATCGAAAATCTTGTTCCGCGTGATCAACGCGCCTATTAACTCGTCCCCGGCGATTCTTTGTTTTCAGGGTGGTCGTAAATAGTTTCACTTATCCGCGTCCGCGGCCCGAAGCTGGGTAACGAGGCTGCTTCGGTGTCCTTTAATTCGACACGAAGCGCTGCCGCCGGGTGACGCGCGCCATTTGTAAGGAAACGCTCCTGGGCGTCGGGGAATAACTCTGGGGCAAAAGTGATCCCTGTTCCGCCAAATTTTTAATACCGAAAAACGATTAAAAGATTGAGAATACCGCGAATATTTCAACCATTCTCTTAGAATGCGCTCCGCGACTAGAAAATAATTATGGCGGGATCGATCCGTGAAATGCTGTGGAATCTAACCATGTTTCGACGAAAAATTTTGGATAAACCAAAAACAATTATTTGTTTGCATTGCACAAAATCCTATTAAAATACAGAGTGTTTTTTAATCTACTCTGTTCTGGAGATAACTTTGAAAACATTTTGAATTTATTTTGCTTTTCACTTTCAAAGTACATACACCATTAAGGATCCGTTTTCATAAAATGCTTTGATCGCTAAAACACGTCGTTGGAGCGTCAATTTCTCCATACTGAAGCCATAGAGAAAAATGGTATGCTTACATAAGAAATAACGTAGTGGATGCAGAGCAACACTTTTTGCAGTTGTAGTGTCACTCTGTCCCTTCCGCTTGAAACGCATTTTATTCCTTTTTCGGAGTTTTAATTCTCCTGCTACAGGTTGGATGTATTACAAAAATGTGCCAACTGCAAGAATCTGATTTATTCGCAACGAAAGGAAAGTCGTGTAGAAAACATTGCGAAAAAAATAAAGTAATAAAATAAAATTATTTGAAAAATAGATGAATTAAATATACATGTATGCCTCTTCCCCGCGTGCTCGTTAATCGTCTTTCTAACTCTGCGTTAAATATTAGAATGCACATGTGCTTATGGTCTTATAAACGCATATTAAGACCACGAACGTTTAGTCCCTTAATACTAGTATTAAAAATTTTTTAATTCCTTAATACAAGTTGCACGTGTCGCGTGTATCCGAGTATTTTAATACGCGTTTCGAAGCATGAACTCTGGTCGTTACCATTGGCTCAAACAAACGACGACGAGTGGCTAATAAAGATAACACTTCACAACGCGGGACACGATTAATATTCCGTGCGTACATTATTAAATGAAAAATGCTCGTTTTTACAAGTAGCAATCTCAGAAGGATAAATTTGAACAACGTGTTTTCCTATGGCTTACGTTCTCGCTAAACAATAAAGCACGTAGAATTTTATCCACGGAATAACGCGTACAACTATAAACTCGACGTAAATTTATCCGCCACAGAGATTTCATTCAACGTCCCTTAGGTAAATTAATCTCCTTAGTTTATTTAACGCCGCGTTACCGTCCGCTCGCAAGATGCTCAAACAAAGGAACAGCATTATTCGAAGATTATACGTCGCTTATGTGAGACAATTCGCGGCCGGAAGTCGCACGTTAATTCAGCCAAGGGAAAAAGGCGGCAAGCAGAGAGAGCGAGAGAGAGAGAAAAAGAGAGGGTGGGAGAGAGAGAGAGAGAAAAAAAAAGGGAAGAAACCAACAGCCACGTCGAGGGACGTCGAGGCGAAACGCTGCAAAGAGAAAAGCCGCTTATACGCGAGCTTGGAGGAGTTTTTCAACTACGTAGCAGAATATACGATCAAGGATATAATGTAACGTTGTACGCGCTACAATTCTGTTGAATACTTCACCGTTCTTTCGTCTTTGCTCTTTATTCTTTACTTATACGCCGCGATCCCTTCCCCCCCGTTCCTGTTTCAGCTCGCAATTTGCGGCGGTACCGTGCAAGCACGAAACACGCTCCTCTCTGGCCGTCTCTGAGTTTTATTATCGTTTCCACCGTTACGCATTATATCGTTACGGGGGACTTTATCTTCCCGTAAATACCTCTGACTCGCTCAGCCTTCGCCTTTGCGAACGAAACTCTCCTAACCGTGTTACGATTTAAATCGCGAGGATATTCGATCTTTCCGCGAATCTCTAACTCGTCTACCGGCTGGTAGAAAATCTGTTATGCCGGGCTCAGACTTACAAGGACCATGAAACTGACGAGCAGCGATGTGATTAAGTCAGGATTCAATAAGCAAAAATATTGGTAACCATGAACCGATGCTTCTCGAGACACTTGAAACGTCGATTATTAGGAAACGACAAATGTCAATTAGACTTTGGTCCAAGGGTATTTATGCCCTCGGTCTCTTTGAACTGACAAACAATAACAAACGACGTTTTGCCAATCGAGTCAACACTCATACTAAGCTGTTATGTTTTTAATAATCCCCTGAAGAGAAGAGAAGTTTAGATTTGCAAGAAACGGTTAAATTGAAATAATCTTTGAATTGTATGTACAAACGAAAGCGAACTTTGGATAATCTTCGTCAAATGTTTGCATGTTTGTATGTTTGTACATACAGTTGAGGATGCAGTTTATTGAATTCGAAGTCAACGAAATTCAGTCACCGTTTCGTATAAATCTGTTTGAAATTTTGCATGTACGCTTAGACAGGGTGGGTCACCATATTGCTATCTAGATTTACATTGTTATTATTACGCGTAGCGAAAAATGATTCAGAGGAAGTTGAATGGTTTCGAGAAAGGCATATTTTGATGATACTAATTTTTTTGTAGGTGAACGTGTAAAGGGCATACGGAGGTCATTAACGTTTCGTTAAATGGAATGAAATATTTTTATTCTGTATAAAAAGTATTAACCTATTTATGTTAGAAAAATTGATAGTTTAGGAGATATTTTAATTTTAATTTTATTAGGAAATTGTGACTCTCTGGTCAATATTATGAATTGAATACACATTACACGGCATTATATTGCAAATATGACTTCCCGTGTGCTAAATAAATCGGTTTCACGAGGACTAAGGGGGCGGATAGCACTGATTAGGCACAGTTTGCCCCCTTCGATGAGCAATATAAGCTCCTAAAGTTCTGAACCTCTTTTTTTAATCACCATAGAGACCAAAAGACCGATTTGTGGTGTCGAATCGCAACGATGGAGGGGCAAGAGTCGCCCGATGTTGCGAACTCGACTGTTCAAATAAGAACGATTAAGTATTCACGGGCTCTTCCGTCCTGTCGTTCTCTCGGCCAGGTCCTTTGCCCTTCCTACGGCCAACGTTACCCCTTAGGTAGCTTACGTTATCCGATACTCGAGAGTCGGGCAACACAATCTCCTCGAGACGCGGTAATCTTATTAAATAGGACCTTCCTTTGTTTTACGACCTTTTTGCACAGGCTTTAAGGCCTTAAGCCTGACGCCTCCGCCTCGCGTCGACCGGTACGCCACACACCATCGCGCCTCGCCAGGATACACGTCGCCGCGCGTATATACTTGCGTTTTACCCCCGGGGATCAGCCTGGGAAAATCCCGTTTTACCGATATTGAACGCGCAACGCCCCGTACGGGGAACGGTCAATTATTTACGGGCAGTGATTGAATTTTTTTTCTTCTTTGAAAACCCCCTTTGCTCGTTGGACCCATTGTTGCCGGACTTTTCACGCTGCCGGGAGGTTGTTCCTACTCGCTTTCCGGCGAGTTCATTCTGCGGTAGAATTTCTACCGTCGAGTTTATAGGAGAACGGCTCCGAATCGGGATAATTGTTTTAATCGACACTCGCGGAACGTTATCGGTCAGGTGTAAAGGCAAATGTATCGAGTCGGTACAAACAGCGACATTCCTTAATACTACTTAATTAAGGATGTTATACGCAGCGTTTATTTTTATTTCCGATAATTCGAGGAAAGACTGGAAATTGAAATATTCAATATTTTTTCGATAAAAAATCAAAATCTTTTACTTCATCGCGCTGTAATTGTAATAACAGGTAAATCGTAGTTCACGGGGTTGTTGAACTCGTTTTGACAGCTACGTTCTTTACAAATTTTTAATACATTAAATTCTATTATTGTATTTTAAAATTCTCACGGGAGAGGCATCCCTTTCGTAGACAGTTTAGTTAAAAGAAACGAGGTCGATATCTAAATATCTTGTAACACTATGCGTAGGTCACAAGATACGATTGATCAATTAGAGACGACGAGTACTCTAAATCCTTCAAGTCTGAGAGCATTTTTTAAAACATTCTGTACACGAAGGATTTTACTCGCCAGACTTCGTCGTGCAAGGGTACCGCTATCGAAAAGTCAATGATTGAGCTATAAAAAATCGCGATCTGTAGAAACACCCCGTACACGGGACTCCGTTATTAAGAATTCAATCTAAACATCGGTCGCTCCAGAGCCACGACTCGCTTTAGCGGCATTAATTTATCTGAAAGTGCAACGGGTTACACGGCGAGATAAGGTCCTGAACAGAACATCGTGTTCGCGAATCTGCACCCGACGAGAGTTTTCAAGTGGACGCTTCTGTTGCTTAAGCGAATTAATCGCGAAACCAATCAAGCTTCCTCGTGCACGCCCCCGTCCCGGCCGAGCAATTCCGCTCATTGCGCCACTCCGTCAGGCACCGGTCCTCCCTCTATCGGATACCTGATTTGGTCGGGATACGTGGTAAGCAACGATTAAAAATCGCTGGTCGCGATTGATTTTAATTGGCGGTGCCGTCGGGAACCGCGATGGCGTGCTTGCACTTTAATACACGCGACAAACAACTTTCGAGAGAGCTCTCGGCCCGTGGAATCCTTCGTGGCATCCTCACGGACATCAGCGTCACTCTTTTACCTTTTGCGGCATTTTTAATATCCAAATTATTGGAAATAATATTTGTTTTTGGTCGTCTAATTAATACCAAATATTTTTGTTAGAATTTAAAGCAATATTTTAAACGTGCTATTTTTTTAAAACCCCGTTATGTACAGACGCTGTGAGACTACTTCGAGTTTTCGTTAGAATGTTGTTCCTGATTCCTTAATATTTTTAGATATTGTCATGATGAGATTTTATTTCTATTCGATATACTTCGATAATTTACATTTAATGATTTTTAGTAGTCTATTTAATCAACCACAGTATCTAGAGTAGAGTATACCTATCAGTTTAATTTCACACTTGTATTCGTACACTATAATGGTGATTTCATTTATAACTTGTTTCTTATGAATTCTTTCTATTTATTTTTACCAAATATTGTTTATTATATTGTGTTATTTCTATTTACAAAGTAGTTCTTTTTGTATCATTAACGGACTACTTCCAATTACAAAACCAATAGGGAAGTATATAATATAAAACAATATAACAATAATAATGTTAACAATACGCGGTGTTCCCAAGCAGTTACCCACCATAATACTAATCGCGGTCAACGCTGGCCAAATGCTGGAATAATAATTACACAAACACCCTGTATACAAATTTAAATTCATTTTCAATTAAATAAACAATCTATGATCCAATTTTATTGTACACTAGTACGATCAGTAGGAATTGCTGAAACTTCTTTGGGCATGTAGCGTCAAAGTAACTTTCAAAATAAACATAGAAAAGAGCAAAAATTATAGTAGGTGATATGATAATTAGGTAGAGGATGAAATGTCCTTTAAAACGAGATTTCGAACAAGTCGATAGCGTAATTAGTTCCGGAGATATAGCGTTTTTAGTTTCAAGTCGATGCGGTAGCTTGTTATAGAGATATAAGGGTCCGAAGAGTTTGTTTACGTTTCATTGAAATCAATGAACTCGCGCGCGCATCAATAGTAAACAGTGCGTAGCAAATTCTTGGAAATACTACGACTTCCTGGTCACGTGACTGGCTCGACTCACGCGCGACAAAGAGGTCAGACGGAGACAGAGATAGTCAAATTAAGAAAAATACCCTTCTACATAAATTACGATATCTCGAAAACGGAAAATCGGATCGCTAAAAGCCAAAAGCCACTTTAAAAGGGAGGCATTGCCGCTTCTAACAATGGCTCAGTAATTAATAAAACACTAGTGGTTTCGGGACTGCACGCGTCTAAAGTTTTAGTATTTTTAATACGTAGATAAAATATAATAATTACATTTTGTGTATTTCATAACTTAATAATACGTGAAATAAAGTTAATATATTTTACTTACAGATCATATTACATTATAAAAATGAATAATATTCTATTCTAGTGAATTGGACATTTTAGTATCTGAGTGGATTCTAACGTCCTTATATTGTTATTTTTAACCCTTTGCACTCCAAGAATTCATTTTAATAAAAGTGGCTAGTCAAATGCAATGTTGCAGTGCCATTTTAAAAGTATTAAGATTGCCCTTTTTCCCAGAGAAATTTATAAATGTCTCTAATTAAAAATTTCTACAATTAGGTTTGCGTTACTATACATAAACCTTAAACAAAAACATTAAATTAAATTTTAAGGATTGCAAAAGCCGCGTCGTCGAAAAAAGGTCTCTCAAGAGGAGATTACGAAGCTGCAGCATAAATTGCAAAAATTAATCTATGTAAATGATGCTTATAATTTCGTACGACCCAATACTATGATAAGTTTCAAGTTCTGAACTATTTGATCGCCGAAGAACAAAATTTTGGACTCGTAAGAGGTTCCATGGGTATCGAAGTGATAGATAACGTGTCGAAGAGTTTTTAATATTTTCTCCACCCCTTTTTTTGTAAGTCTACCTCCCCTCGAACTATCCTCCCCTACTCCTGGTTGGTTTTCACAGTGGCTTGGCGAGGGTATCGGGCCAGGCGATCCGCTCGCGAGCGATTTATCATCGGCGTTACGGAATCCGCGCTTAGAGCCCGAGCAGTTTATGGAAAGTGATAAATTAGCGAAGGCGAAAATGATACGTCTCGGGCGTATCTTCCGTCCGGGGCCCGTAATAAGATTAAAAGGCGAGATACGGGTAGGCCTGGCTCGGTCCAATGACGCGCGTGCGTGCGTAGCTTGTTCGTGTAAAGGGCGCCCGAGAGAGCGAAGCGAACCAAGCGGGAGCAGCGGCGCATTCCCGGATTAAAGCGCGTATAGTTTGATGTAAATTTAAGGTAGCTCACGGGAGGGATCCTTGTCTTTTTTCGGCAGAAACATCGCGACACGGTATATGACTTAAATCAGATTTAAGTTCCGCGCCGTGGACGCTGCTTTTTTCAAGACCTCTTAAGCGTCGCATGCGAGCCCGGTTCTCGGGCTCAATTTCTGTCGATCGCCACCGGAGACCAGGAAGTCGCGGGTCTTTCGACGTCTGTCCCCCGTCGTGATCCGAAACAATCTTCGGAAATTAACATTTTTGCCACTCCGCGGAAAAAACAAGCATTTTTACGCGACGCAAATCCGAGATACCGGACGATTTTGCAACACGAGTTCTTTAAAAAAAATATCCTTAAATTTTTGGAGGACCAAACGATATATTGATAATCAGAGTGTTATTCTGTCTTTAAAGAAGATTGCAAATTTAATCGGTATCGGTAATGATTCTGAAAATGAACATCGCTTCTGGGCAAGCATGTTCATCTTTCGTACAGCGGAGGTGAAATTCGATACATATTTATACACGTATCGTTTTTTGAATGCCATCTTTCACGCTGAAATGTACAATTTACTGTATCAGTTGTCTGATTTATCTCATGTGAGAATTATTCATTTCTTTATCGAATACCAATAATGGAAAAATGTTTCAACATTTCATCAGCATTGCATAGTTGCAATGAAACTAGAGTGTTTCTTAAACTAGTATTTCTTTAGGAGTTAAATGACACACTGATAAGTGTATCAAAGTGTCATTTAATCCCTGAGGAAACTACTGATGCAATATTGGAAAACTTTTTTCGAAAAGCTCTCTCGCAGCTAGATGCCTTATTCTAAGGCAGTAATTTTCAATGTGAACAATGATGATTGTTCAGGGACCGTAAATAGCAATTGTAAAGAGAAGAGAAACCTACAACTATTGGCTTAACCACAAAAAATACTACCAAAATAACATTCGATATTCAAATAGTAATTAAAATTCAGCAACCAGTTTCTTAATAGAATCCCAATATCGTATTTTTGGTTTCTTTTGTGAAATACAATCCTATTGAAATTCAGTCGAAAGAAAGTTATAGTCCTTATAATCGGTGAAAATATCACAAGTTAAAAAATAAGGTGCAATTTAGGCAAATTTCCACCGAGTAAAAATGTTTCTTTTCCAACGAGTAACGAACGCGGCCGTTTTGGAACGTTGTTCTTTCCCGACGAGGTTGCAAGTTGTTCGAATTATACACGGAATGCAGCACGACGAGTAGGACGCCACAGTTTGCGCGGAACTTCCGCGAAAATTCAAACGTTTCCACCGGTCGGTTTCGCGAAATGATAAAAAGGGCTGCACGGGCGACGGAAGAATGAACCGCGCGGTCCTATAAACTTCGCGACGATACGTTTATAATCACGGCCGCGTTTTCACGCACTGCGAGACGTCCGCCGCGATTTCCTAATTACCGTTTCTAAAAAGCTCGAATTAATTAAACCCCGAAAACTCCGCTGCTCGCGAGTTTTCCCCGTCGCGGGATACAATTTCGCACGCCTCGGAAGCGCCGCGAGTTTAATTAAACTAAACAAAATGGAAGAAAAAAAGTAATGCACGAAGAAAGGAACACGCGGAAAAATAGTAGCGGAGGAAAGAAAACGGCTGGGAAGAACGATGCTCGAATTAACTGTTCCTGGTATCTTTCGAAAAAGAAACACTTTCACAAAACATCCATTTAACGCGCGCAATTTTACGTAGAAGTAAAAGCATGTGTTTTGCTAAATATTCGTTGACGAAGAAAATAATAAAAATAATATATAGAATTTCTAGCCTCGTGAGAAAAACTAGATCGGTCATTAATTTCGCTTTCAACTCAATAAAATAATTTCTGCTGAGCTAATTTATTTATATAATTAATTTTTTCAGTTTCAACGTGCTGTCGTTTAGGACGAAAATAAAAAATTTTATAGACTCCATCCTCGTCAATTTGAGAACATCGAATGGTACTATCTAATAATAATTATTTACCATGAAAATTTCAATCGAATCGTTGACCTCTTCGACGCCAAACTCTTCTCGTTGGAGCAACTCGAAACGTCGAGAAATGCAAGAAATCCGACGCCTGAAATTTTCACTGGCAATATTTCTCCACCGTAAATTCCTTTAACAGTCGGGGAGATAAAACGACCATTTTCGAAGATTGTCTTTTGCCACGACTGGCGCGATAATTTTGTGTACGACACACCGAGGACAATGTTGTCCAAGTGGCCGGTACGACCGTAACCCGGGTCTACGGTAATCCTCCGATCTTCCACGAGACGATAGATAGGTGGGCACCGGGCTGCGACAAACCGCCCATGAAACCAGCTTACGCGAGGCCACTCTAGTCGGACGTTTTGATAGGCGTGTAAATAACGGCCGGAAGAATATTTCTACAAACAATCGCGCGTTCGCTGTGGACCCGACTTAAGCCGGGGCTGGAGATAAAATCCCGGTTAAACTCGACTAAGTCGTAGGCAAGGGCTGACATTTGGACGCGACACCCAGGGACGATTACGCGCTGCTAATGCACGGGACGGTCCAGTAATCTATGATAATACGCGACACTTTTACACGCTGACTATAAATTACCGAGAAGTCCCGTACAGTCGCGCGCTTCGTGCTCGATCGTCGCAACGTACGCGCCAAGATCAACGAGCGAACGCGATTGCATCTTTCACACGACTCTAGAAACTGGAACAGAAGATCCAAAATATTCGAAGAAAGAAAAAAGAAATTAATTTTTGTTTCGATGTATGTAAATTGTTTGAAATCACGTGCCATGGAAAGAAATAATCGTATGACTTTCCTAAAGAATTGTTTTTACAGTAGTCCCTCGCTAATTGCTCGCTATCGTTTCCCTCGATATTGTTCATCGAGTCATCTCTGCCTATTTATAGAGCTTTAGTCATTAAATGGGCATACATAAGTTTAATTATACCTCCTTGAAAACATGGAATAGGAAGGTAGAAGAAATGGTTGAACTAAAAAGATGCTATACAAAAGATTAATGGACGATTGACTGGTGAATGTGTTAGTAACGTTATTAACAAATCAGTCTTCACTATTTTTAAGTTGAGTTACAAAAATCTTGCAATTTATAAAACAGTTACTTGTGTCCTTTGATTTCTGAATGATTTTAGAATTTGTAAAATAAACAAATGTTAAACATTGCTCTCTATTTCACTCATGCTCAGTGTCTTTTGCCTGCAATGAGATCAAGAGTAACGTAAATAACAGTTAGTAATTCTCAAATGAGTACCGTCCTCGATAACGTTTGTATCGCGAACATTAACGAGGAATCACTGTAGTAAGGATGTGAATATGTAGTAGAAATAAACTTTTCTTACTTCATAAATTACTCTGGTTATTATTGTGATCTCTAACAGTACTCGAAGGTCTACTAAAATTGTACTGTCGTGTATTACGTTAAAAACTACGTGAGCCGTAGACTTATCCATTAAAATCGAACGTGACCCATTTTCTTTCGAATGTTTATCAAATTTTCGTTGAATGACGATAGGAACGTCGACTTTTCCGGGTGCCAGGAGTCGAAGCCACCCTCGAACTGTACGTCGAATCGTTCGTCTCAGTGTGCATACGTCGATTCATTTATTTCGACCGGTTGGTCGTGGTCTTTTTTCCGCGCGTTTCTTCCGTGCCGATTGATATAATGGACTCACCGGGGGCGGGCGTTCTGATAAAGCGTGGGCACGCCACGGAGAAAATGACCATAACGGAAGACACGAATTACATGATGTAAACGCGCCACCTACGGCGAGACGGGCCGGATTGAATTTAATACTAATTAAAAGTAATAAATCGGCGGACAAATGATTTCTGCGCGGCGAGCGCCGGTCCTATTCCCGTCGTTGGCCCCAGGGCTGCGCGTTTCTGCCGAATTAAGTCGGACAGTATCTTTTTCTGACTTCGCCACGAGAGAAATGCAATTAAAGCGAGATCAGAGGAACGCGTCTCGACCCGTGTACGCTCGCCGAGTTCTGACTTATGACTCGCCGGAAAAAAGATTGGAACGCGGCTTTTAATATCGTTCAACTCGCCGTTGTTGTATATTTACTGGCTCTTATTAAGTCACCGACAGCGTCCCTCTCGCGCTTGTTTCGTGCACAGAGCTTCCTACGACGTCGATGTCTCGCTTCGGTGCACCCGAGAGCAGCGTGAAATTCTTCAAACGACAATAATAAATTGCTAATTATTTTATGGAGAACAAATTGCACGATCGAGAGGGTGTACCGAGGACAGAATTTAAAAAATCTCGTCTCGTGGAATGTTTAAATATGTGACAAAATAGTGCATATACAAGATTAAGCGGAGAAATATAGTTAATGATAACGTAAACGAGCATAGTTTATGCTACGATGAACGTTTTGATGGTTTAAAAATAGTTTAACAAATTTTGTCCTTTTTCATTTGAATACAAAATTCTTGACTCGTGTCAATACTATATGCTCGTTTACATTAATCTGTGATTTCAGAGGTCTGAATTTAATCGAAGAAACAGTTTTAAATGTCAAAAATTCGTTTTATTGTACGTTCTGCAAAATTTAGTACTAAGTATGTAATTAATTATTTTAATAATTTTCTAGGACTTTCGATGCTGTGCAATATTTTTAAAATTTTTAATCTGTTTCGTTGTAAGAGCCAAAAAGTGTAGCTAATATATTACACCTACAAGGTTAAACACAGCTGTTAGAAAGAGAATGTTATATTATGAATACAAAACCCAATATAGATTTCTGCATAAAATTCGGACTGGAATGTCGATGAATAATTAAATTAGTTAAAATAAACTATTACTAAAATAAATTATTTTAGTACGTAATTGTATATATTCGTAGTTTATAAAACTATTTAAAGTAATCCAAATATTCTCTCATTTAAATAAAAATTCTCTGCACCCATTGAATTCTAAAAAAGTTCGCCATTTTTACGATTCCAAATTGCCCGGTTATTTACGAATCTTCCGTAACGGGGACTAATTACGTCAGCAAATCCAACAGAGTAATTCTATTAGTCGCGCAATGGACGTGACAGGCTCCAGAAAACCCGGCAGAATAGAGGAATTGAACTGTCGTTTTAAATTATTTTGGTCATCGTAGTTATAATACCAATTTCTGCGACATACATGTTTGAAGAACCAAAATGTATCATTTCTGTTTTATAACGATCCCGATTTGCGTATCTCATCGGATTTTTAAAATAGCTCGCGGGACCGTGCTGAAAATATCTCCGTAAATTAGAGGACGATAAAGTTTCGTCGAACCGTGGCGAATCGTGGATAAAATATCGTCACGCGATGTTTTACTTTAGCAGCGTTTGTTATTGATTGAACCGCCGACAATGCGGTAAATTCAATTGGACTTTATAGGGTGCGTAACGCGCGCCCACGAGCCGAACCGTAGAGGACGATCGTTACGTTTTGACGTTTACGAGTAAGGATACAATGGACAGAAAGCGTTAATCCAGCTCGGACCGGTGCACCGTGGGCCTCCTTCAAAGAAACGAATGGGGCGCCTATGGCGATATTTATTTAACTGCCACACTAAGTTGGCGCCCCGCGGCGATGTATTTCGAAGACGCGATTCTGCCATAATTACAGTAAAAAGCGATCTTTAATTTCACGAACCGGCGAAAGTGACTTGTAGGTGGGGACAGAGAGGGCAACAGGATACGCGCAGTCACGACTCCTTTCCGGGGGATTCCATAACTCGACTCCTCTCCTTCGAACCATTCAACTATATCGTCGTATTAAGTTCCACGAAATTTCCTCTTAACTCGCCTTTATGGACCTTGAAATAATTGGAAGGTTTCTCGCACAGAGGATGCACCAAATATAGAAATTTCAAAAAAATACTATATAATATTGACTTCGAAAATTCTCCTAGCATCAGGGGTTCTCACGCGTTATTTAGCTCGGTTGATGCATCACGAATTTCAACTATAAATACGAAACTGAAATTACATGTACAGGCTGCCCCGTTAGCCTTAAACAAACGACTGGGGCTGGTTTTGAATGCTTCGTACTTGATAAAATGAAGCCCGAAAATTTGCATGGTTTCTTTTGACTTTCCTCCTAACTTTACGATCATTATCAACTAGCAAATTTTTCATAAAAATTTTTGTAATACTACACTCTGGTTTGTACAATTAATAATTTCGTAAAAGTGAACTTTGACCGCCGTGTCATCCATATGTAGGTGACAGGACTTTTCACTACAAAACTAAAAAAATAATTTTCAAGTTCAGATATCAAAGAAATTCTAGATAGTGAATTTTGGCGATGTCGCAGAAGTAAATATTAAGGAAAATTGTATGTTACGTAGTTTACGATTAAAATAAAAATTTTTGGTCATCTACGATGCTCGACATGGTATTACGAAAGAGTTCCTGAAATAAGAACGAGCATCGATGATCGATCGGTTGCACGATGATCCGGCCGATAGTAATAACTGTGGGATCAAACCGGAGCTGGCGAGGAAGGGCCGAGGCAATTAAAAAGGAAGAGAGAGGAATAAATGGCCGGTCATGTAAATGATTTCAGGCTGGCAGTTCTTCGCGCGGCATTAGTTTTACACACCCTGCCGATGTTCCCTCGACTAATTATTAGGGCCCATTACGTATTATTTAAAGAAGCAGGCGTCCAGACCCTCTCATTATAATGGGCTGCAGGTGCTAGGAGCCTCTATACACACTTTATTCATCCCTCGATCCTTTTAAAGTGCCGCTATTATAATGCGTGGGCAACGAAAAGGAGAAAACGGGACCGCGCAAGGACCCGCTTCAGAAATCGCGACGCCGGTGAACACCGTCGGATTGTGTTCTCTTCTATTAACGTCGATGGAAGGCCGGGGCACGCGGAACAATGGCCGCGATAAATAAAAGAATTTTCACGAGCCTGCTTATGTAAATTTCGCGGAATGAAGTTTAAAGCTCGCTTTGCAATTAATATTTCCATGGAGAGCTCGACTCGTATTAAGTAATTTCCCTGGTTCAACTCCTGGAGCGTTGAATTGTTCGGGGAAACAGGGCGAAAAGACTGAAACGAACCGAATATGACAATGAAAAAAGTTTTTACGCTCGGTTCCGATTCGCGTTTGCCATGGTTACGTATAAAAGTGACCCAATTATAGAAACGTATCTCCCGCGAGAGTGCCTTTGCCTCGTCGTACGAATAATTTATTTCGAGAAAAATCTCCTCTAAGTGTTTTTAATCGTGCCCATCGATTTTACACCAACGTCTGTGAACCATTAAAAAATCGAGGCACTACCGTAAAAGATAAGACGATGAGTCTGTATCTTTCCAACTTCCTTAAATGGAAATCATGAACTGAATATATCTGTAAATGTATCGTATTACTAATTTCTTTTATTCGTTTTTAGTGTACGTACATATGTTAATTTTATTTTACTCATTGCATATCTTGTACTCGATTTCATTCGTAAACCGAGAGTTGCCTGTATTATTCCTTAATAAATCAGAAAATAAGAAATTTCTTCCACAAGAATTATATGGGTGTCACGATTGTGGCTTCGAAACTCGTAAATAATTCCGGGACCACACACGTGTCTCTGATATATTAATTGATTCGTTCCCAAGGTTTGGAACATCAAATGCATTGCGAAAATAAAAACTGGCGTTTCGTTCAGGTTTTGTCGGTAGACACGCGAGTTAGGAAACCCTGTTTTATACTAATCGTATTATTCTTACAATCAGAGGTTACATCATAATGAAAATTGAAAAAAATTCTTTTTATTTGCTGAACTGATAGTTTTTAATTCTGAAAATAATATTTCTCTGGTTTGGACGTAACATCTCCACTCTATCATGAATTTATAAAGTCGACTGTAATCTCATGTTGGATAATAAAGATAACAAACTACAAATATAAATTGTTTTCTTCAAAATGATATTTTTCAAATTAGAGGCGCCGATAGTTTCAAGGATTTTAATCCGATTGATTTCAAACTTTCATGAAATTAGATTTATTAGATTATCTAGTCAAGTATGTAGGGGTTTTGCAATATGTTAACAACTTTCTCTGTCAGAAATAATTTTATCAAATATGTTTCTTTTACAAACATGTACCATTTCTACAAAAATCAATATTTAAAAAAAAATTGTAGGCTAGGCTGTACTGGCATCCCCACCCTAGTACCTGTCTATGTCAACTAAGGATTTTTTTAAATATTGATTTTTGTAGAAATGGTGCATGTTTGTAACAAAATATTTGTAACAGAAAAAGGATAGGCTATCTTGGCATCCTCATTCTAGTACCTAAAAAAAATGTTGATTTTTGATTCCAAATCAATAACTGTAGCCATTGGTGCCACTGTAGAGAGGATTACTTGAAAAGGTGCAGTAGTAAAACGGGTTCAGCACCGCCATTTTGTATTTAAAAGAAAACGAACTCACATATTTCTTAGCAGTTGTATGTATAATACAGGCCTATCAAACAATTCTTCATTTACACCAGTCTTTCCTAAAAAGAAGATTGCAAAATTTTAATATGATTTTAAGACGTTCATTGTGATCCTCTTAATACATTGACTGCCACGTCACATAAGGATAACATGATTTTTCAGCGTGGAGTTAACAAAATTAATTCTCAGATTAGACATTAAAGAAAATAAATCTATATGGGGCTCTTGAATTTTAACGAGACTAAAAATAAATTCCAGATGTCTAAAAACAGAATTTCGTTTTCGTGGGCAATTCGAGGGGTTTGGTCTAGCAGCCGACGCGTTAAAGAAATCGTTAATAGACGAATGAAACGGGCTTTAAATTTTGAATAAATTTCGTTTGGAGAAAAGGATCCATCAACGTTCGCGAGGCCACGTAGCGTCCGATAGAAGAGTAAGTTCCTCTAGATTTAGATACGACAAAAAGAAATCCTGCATCTTGAACCCGTTGGGTCCGGTCGTCTGGCGCGAAGAGGACACCTGTCAAGCTTCGGTTTTCAATAACTACCACGACGCCGTCCAGTTCGAAGATTTCGCGCGACGTCTGGTTATCGACACCGGGCCCCGGGCCGATCCTGGGCCCCGAAACACTCAACGGCCCGGTTTTAAACATTTTTGATCGATCGAGGTCCTCCCGAACCGTCCTGGACCGGGTCCTCCCGGTGGGTCTATGCATTCCATTCCGCGGACCTACACGGCATCCCTTCCCCCAAACCGACGGCCGTACAATAACTTTACGTGTCCATTGTACAATTTGATAATCATTTTGCCGTTGAAGTCACCCGTTCATTAGCATATTTAATTATGAATATTTAAGATTTCTGGCCCAGCGGGACGGCGTCTCCTACCCCGAAAGCCGTTCCACGGACGTATTAAAATAAAGCCTGCATGGTGCATGAGGCTCCGTCGTAAATTTCGTCGGACACACAAGGACTGGTTGTTGCTCCGATCTTGCAGCAAAAGACGAGTAAAAAGGTATCTGGAAGACAGGCATACGATACGTATTGCCACTAGCGGCGTAACACGAGGAAAAAAAGCACGCACTGGGGCCCCCAAGCTCTGCAGGTACGCGCGCGTGTGCGTCCACGCCGCGACGCTTTGAAATTTGTATTTCGAGAAACCGAGCCCTCTCGCGTCGTTTCTCGTCTCTGGCTGAGCTCCGGGACCAAATTGTCCCGGGTTCCGGTACCCGACCGTACACCGATACCCCATCAATATTTCATTCGACGCGAGCTCATTAACGCGTTCGCTACCAGTCTCCCTCATATTGTCCACGAAAACGACACTTTGTTTTCAGAACAATGTCACGTAGAACTTATTTTCACAGCCTCGTTAAAATTCAAAATTCCTATCTGGATTCATTTTCTTTAACATCTTGTCTTGAGAATTAATTTTTTTAACTCCTTAACGAAAAATCATGTTAGTTATATGTGGGCTTAAATACAGGGGTCCCTCGCTAACGTTCGCTACTTTATTTCTCGATATTGCTCGCGAAGTCAGTACTGACGCAAAAATAAATGTTTTATATTTTTTTAATCGTGTTGCTGAGGCCACATTTGTTCTCACGGATAAGAATTAGAAAAGGAATGCAAAATAAATTATATACTTTTTATGATAGCAAGGCGAAAAATAGCAATAAAAAGTGATTCTACATACATATATACATATATAAGATACGTAACATTATTTTTGGCAATAATAATCTATTAAAATAGACCCCCCTCGATAATGTTTGTATCGTGGAACCGAGCCAGCGATCATTAGCGAAGGGTTATTATAATATTTTTATTTGTTAATTCAGAATAAAATTTACCCAGGACCTATGGCCTTACGATAGTCACTTCCGTTTTCATTGTGTCACACTCTATTACAAAGTATTCAAATATTACAAATAAATTGTTTTGGCACTACTTCTAATAAATACCCTGCATCTGTTAACTTTTTTAATACCTCTTTTGAGAAATTTCAGGGGCAGATAAACAGTCTTTTGCAATTTTCTAATTAATGCATGAATTAATAATTTTTATAAATCAATGGGTTTTTTGCCCCGTAAATAAATATCATTTTCAAACTCTCAACCGTTTCTGTATCAAACCCACGTATTAAAAAAGTTTCCAAATTAATAAATTCACTGGTCACCGCTAATCGTGGCTATAACAGCGCAAGCACGAGCCTAAAAAATTGAGGCTCGCCAAAGATCCTTCGACGCGTCCGCGCTACAATGGGAATGTTTTCCTCTCATTATTACGAGCGCTCGTGTCGCCCGGAGTGTCGAATCGGAGATAAAGAGATTGTTTAAATGCATTACTAGTTCGGGGCCGATCGAAAGAAAGAAACGAGGGGGACGGGAAGGTGGGACCCGCAGCGCGAGAGAGGTCCTGGCCGGAGGGAAAAGGACCAGGGCGAACGGTTGGGACGAAGAGAGACGAAACGGAGTGCACGCAAGAGGAGGATGGAGGGAGAGGAGGAAAAAAAGGACTTCGAGAGAGGGCCGAGAGAGCCCTCACATCGGTCGCGTGAGATAGCCGCATCATTTCTTGGCAGACAATTAATTACTGACATTATGTTTTAGAATGCTTACTTGCGCCGGCTACCAACCGATCTATAGATTTGTAGTCAGGCCTGAACGCTGAACGCTCTGTCCCCGTCCCCGCACCGAGAAAAATTGGGTCCCCGGTACTGGGTGTTCGGTAAATCGCGACGTAGATTCCTCCGTTCGAAATTATTCGCTCGAAAATAAAATACTGGGGCGGCGATATATTTGAGTCCAATTAAAAATAAATTTTATTTTCTGCAGATGAGTATAGCAAATGATTAAAATGGAATAAATTGCATTTTTACAAATTTGTTATATTCTAACGTTCAACTTTTAATTGTTCTTCGAGTTTTGAAAACAAGTCCAATCGAACGAATGAATTCGCAGTATTTATTTAGGGATAGTTATAATATAATTGTCGATTTTACCATGATTTACAGGACACCCAGTGCGTTGTCTACCCCCGCGGTACACGCATCATCGTCACTGCAGGACAGCGTATTGCCTTAACCCGTGAAAAGCAGCAATCAGTATACAAAATGATAGATATTAAACGAGGCTAACGTTGCTCATAACGGCCTGTTGTTTGCGCGCTGCGATCGATTATGTTTATTCTTTTTATTCGAGAAACGATCGTGTCCGATTATTCTTCCGCTCGGCGGCCGATCGAGTGGCACGGTAGAATTGTTTCATCGATTGTTTCAATCGAACTTGCTGGAAAAGTGCAGAGTAAACCGTCTACGAGTGTTAATGAGTGTTAATACTGGTCTTTTTCTCTGCCGTATTGTTCCGTTCGTCGAAGCTGGATTTACGTCCATTCGTGAAACGCATATCGGGAAACAAATTTCTCGCGGATCTATATTGTCACCCTTCGCTGGCTTTCTTTGTAATGGCGAAAATAAATATTGTTTTACCATTTCCGATGTTGTGCTTTAGGTGGCACATTGAAATATTCATTTTAGGGGGGAAATCTGTCGATAGTTTGATTGCTAAGAGGTAATTTTTCTGACACCCTTAAAAAATTGTTTTTTCTTTCATTTTTCGAAAGTATGTATATTTGAGAATGCATTACTAAATTTTTAAATATAAAAGTAGTTCATTTTAGTATAATACATTGCTTCGAAATTTGTACAAATTATTTCACGAATTACTAGTTCTCGTTGGTACCAGAATTATATTTTTATGTTAAGTATATCAGATTTTTTTATTGAAAAATTACTGAAAGAGGTACGACATTCTGGAATTTACATTTTCAGCATTCGTCATTTTACCAATTTTCAATATAAATTATTTATTTTGATACGAACGATAACGATAAACATACTAATTAAAAATCTTTCCAATTTTTTGTACTTACTGTTAGACCATCCTGAGAGTTCCAATCATCCACGCCAGTGAGACGTGACTTTTAAATACGTATTTATTGCTTGCAAGATAACAGTAAAAAAGACAATTACTTATAACTGTATAAAAAATGTAAATGAACGACTAAAGTGTAGTTAAATAAACTACAAAAAAGAATCATAACGTTAGACGTAGCCATCCATTATAATAGTGATATAGTTTTCAACAAAATATTCAATAACCACGTTTTTATTCTTGTAAGGCAATAAAGGAGACATCGATTATTTCACAGTTATTCGTTCCTATAGTCTCGTAACATTGTAAGTCAATGTGATTCGAAATATTTTGAATAAATTTTCTATTAAATATGAATTTAAAATTTAGAGTGTCCGCAAAAGTATTTCCTTGGAAAAATTTTCCTAAATTCATAGTTCGAATTTGGGACTATTTAACGCGGGAGTACCTTGTAGATCCAGATCGGACAGAAGAAGAAATTCGTGGTAGGAGGATCGTAATGGATCATTCATTGAACGAAAATTCCAGATTCCTTTTTTTCCAAAGAGATTGATTACTATCGCTATAACAAATGTTAAACATTGCTCTCTATTTCACTCATGCTCAGAAAAGTAAAGTACCTCCCTCGACAACGTTTGCATAGTCGAACATTAACGAGGGAACACTATAATAAGGATATGAATCATTCGTTCGAATATGTAGTATTATAGAAATAAATTTTTCTTATTTCATGAATCACCCTGATTATTATTGTGATTTCCAAAAGTACTCGAAGATCTACTAAAACTGTACTGTCCATAATATGAGCCGTTTATTTTGAAAGTGGCCTAACTCCATTTTTCAATTTTTTCCGGTTACCATGGTTACATGTACAACTTCATGTTATTTATCAGTAAAGCATTTCAGGTTGCTTATATTCCGAGCAAATACGATAATTCTTGACACTTAAGTTTTCAGAGTTAGTTCAATAATTGAACCGTGTAGTTTGAAAGTGGCCTAACTCCATTTATACTTAAATCAAGATATTTGCTATTGATAATGTCGGAAAGCAATGATGAAGGTAATTTTAATTAATTAGTATTTACAAGTTAACCTCAGTTTTTGGGCAATTGCGTTAGTTGAATAACCAGTACGTTTAATTAATATAAAACTTAAAATTTAATATTAAATTTTAAAAATTATTTCACCCATGGGGAAGAACAGAACAAGACTATTTAGTTCAGATAGTGAAGAAGAAATAGTAACTAATGATTTTAAAAAAAATCGAAAAAGAAACAGAATTATAGAACAATATTCGTCTTTAGGGGATGAAGATACGAATAACAATGGAGAAAAGATTGATGAATCATACATCCAAAAAGTGCGAAAGATTAAACGGAATTCAGGGAAAAGATATTGTACTCAAACCGGAAATATTGTACCTAAAAAAATTTTCGAAAACAAAGATTGCCGTTGTCGGAATGCTTGCACAAAAAATTACGATGGAGAAGAAAGAAAGAATATTTTTGAGAAGTTTTGGGGTTTGGGAGATTTTAATAAACAAAATGTATTGCTTTACGAAGCTGTCGAGCGCAAAATTGTAGAACGAAGACGTCCAAGAAACGGAAAAGGTTCGCCAAGAAATTGGAGTTTTAAAGATATGTAAAATAAATTCAGTATTGTTTTTTTCAATTTGAAGCATCTTAAATTATGTTGAATGGACTTGGGCACCTTCAAATTTTATAATGAATCTGGTTGTTAATTTTGAAAGTGGCCTAACTCCATTCTTGATAAGAAAACGCATATTATTCACTTAATAATTGCCACTATTTTAATAGGAACTATAAATTTAACACCCTTAGATACACTTAAGCAGTATGACTCATTAGTATCCTATACGTATATTTTTAAATTCATTGAAACGCAAACCCTTAAATATCTCGATTTGAAGATAAATGGCCTTAGGCCACTTTCAAAATAAACGGCTCATATTATCTACGTTGAAACATTTATAATTTAACGCGAGAGTACCTTGTAGAACGGACAGAAGGAGAAATTCCGTGGTAGGAGGATCGTAATCGATAGAGAGATCGTTCATTGAACGAAAATTCCAGATTCCTTTCTCCCAAAGAGATTGATCGCTATCGCGTTTGCCAAGTATCACCGGTGCGCGTCGATGATCACCTAACCCCGGAGACCTAACCACGATTTTCGAGCGTGGTATAACACCGGCTTTGGCCGCTCAGGCTCGTTTTGTCATTAACTCGAACGGTCGGCGTTTCACTTTCCCCATCGACGGAGCACAATACCGGGGAAGAAACAATGCTCCGTAACAAGCACGAAGCGCGAGGCCGCTTAATAATCGTCAGCGTCTTTATTGATGTACCGCAGGCGGAAATTTGAAAACCGTGACGTCGGGTAATTTTTCATTCGCCTGGTCGGATTCCCGCGTCTTTCCGCGCCCCCGTGGCTCATCACCGAATCAAAATTAACTACGCCGGCACCGTGCGTGCATCCGTTACGTTCATTAAACGGTTTCACAATACAGGATAGATGAAAGTTGGCAGGCTCTCCTTCCTAACTATTTATCGTTCTTTCATCGTCGACCCGGTAAATAAATCTCGTCGGGCACGGGTTATCCGCGCGGAAGAATAAACCGTCGAAAAGACCGCGTCGACTTAATGAATTTTATTAAATAACGCGCGTCGCTCACGACCGATACCGATCGATCAGTGTCGCGAATGATCGAAATTCGAAAAAAGACCATCGACGAATTAGTCGATGCGAAGAATGTTTTCGGGTCATGCTCTCTCCTTTTCGACGAGGTATTCTTAAATGAAAATTTGCTCGGCGCACGAGAACGAAAACTGGGAGACAGTTTTTTAGTGATTTGACTTTTAATGAATAAATAAAAGAAACGTAATATACGATTTAATTAAGTGTTGTTTTTAGCGCCGTTTGCGTGTTCGAATCAATTTTCTAATCAAATTTTTTCGGTGTACAGCAATGATTCGTAAAACGAACATCGTTCCGGAGTTGGCGTGTTCATTTTTCGTACAGCGGTGACGAAATTTGATAACCGTAGAAATGAGAAAAAAGCATTTATATGAATCGTCGCTAACGCGCCAGCACGTATCGTTTTTTAAATGTCGTCTTTCGCGCTTCACTGGGCTCCAAGGGAAATCCACCAATTGGGAGGGATACGTTCAACTTACGAATCACGTCTGGGGTTCATTTTAAGAATCGTTAGTGTATTGCTTTCTTCCCGACTAACGAACACCCGTTTCCGCCGCAGGATACCCGCCGAGAAAATTGCGCGGCGTCGTGCAGCGGCAAAGAGAAAACGGATAATTCGAAGGTAAATCGAGGTAATTCGAAGACGGATGAATCGCAGCATTCGCGGAGCATACTCGATAGCGTGACTATAAATTGCGTCGGGTACAGGTTCTCGCAGGTAAAAAGTATCGAGCAGGTGATTGGACCACGGAAAGGGATTCTCGACGACGTTTGTTTACGCTGCTCCGTCGATGCTTCGAATTCCTATCGGTGAATCTTTTTTATGCATACTTATGAGTTTGTTATGAAGATGCACTTTCTTTTCAATGCAGTCGCAGAGGGGAATGTTTAATAAATTTGTTGATATAGAAATTAAATTTTTGCGTGGTTCTGGATCCCCGATAATTTGATTCAAACGATTGATTTCGTCATTGATATTTTTAAATTTATTCTTGCAAATTTTCTATATTTAATTAATTAAAATGAATGGAATATCCTTCTGTTTAATAAAATTGTTTTAATTAAAAAAGTATCCAATAATGGGGCAATTATATTCCTAGATCCATAGAATGCATGAAAATAAATGGCATTAATCAAATATCTTTGTATATACAAATAAATTTTTAAAATAGTTTCAATGGAGGAGTTTTAATATTTAAATAATCTTAAACAATCAATAAGTTCTTGAACTTTAGCAACTTGAAATTATTTAAATTTAACAGTTTGGTAGTTAAATAATGTTTTTACAGTAACTCCTTCATTAATTTGATAACCACCACCATCTTTTACGGTTAGTTTCGTGCAATTTTTCGAGGACGAGCGATAACTAAAATCCGTTCGGTCTTCGGAAGTGAAATTATTAAATGTTCTCAAGTAATGGCCGCCACCGTGCGTCTCACGTTTCGGGGCATGCAGCTCTTTTCAGGAACGCTCGTTGGGCTCTTCATGCCCGAAACGCGACGAATTCCCGTGAACGTACGTCGCACACGACCGACGAGACGAGACGCCGGTGCACCGCGTCTACTTAAATGCGTTCTTACCGGTCGACACGGGCAATGAATCGAGCGAAACGCGACGAGATGCGTTTTCATTTCACGCTCGTTTCGCCGAGCGTGGCGTAGGTGCGACGAAAGTTCTCCACGAGCTGCATTTGTTATTCGTAGATTAGTGGAACGGCACACGAACGGCGTCTGATACTAATTGCGAGGAACGGCAAGAACCGCCGCGTCGCGACGCCCAGCGAGCCGTAAATTAATTTGCCTCTGTGTGTTTTCGCTTTTAACGCCCGCGCGGACCCGGAGACCCCTCGGTTCTCGTCAACAATTACCGTTTCGCGGCAAAAAACGACGAGGAACCCGTTCCGTTTCACCCTGGGAAGCCGCTTCTCGCGGATCGATCCAAAGGGGTGGACGACAGAGGTTTTTTCCCGTCGTCGCGGCGCTCGCCGTTTGGCAAGCTCGCGAAATGAACAGCAGTTTCGGTGCGCGGTGACACGGAACACGGCAAACATGGTTGTCCGCTTCGGAATTAATCTCGAGCGGGAAAAAGAATTATCGTTCGGACGCTTTGTTCGATCTTATCCTTCGCTATGCGCGACGCTCTTCCGATGTCGCGTCGATGTCTCTCCAAGGATTAAGAGGGCAGTCTCATGTGTACGTATGCAAAATTTAACCATCTTTATTAATTTTTTTTAACTAAATGTTTCATCTAACGCTATAATTCATTTTCGCAATTTATTTGACTATCGTTTGGGAATACAAAATAAATTTTTCAATCATTTTTATTGACTTTTCATGTTTTTATTACGCCCACAGTAAACATGTGGCTTAAACACTGACGTAGGTGATTGCAGCTCTCAAGGTTGACTGAATCAAACAAATCAAAGGGGTTTTTAATTCGGTAGGTTTACAGTTATCGCCTGAACTAAAATAATTAATTTATGTGAGGTCTCAAAAATATCAATTGTTTTTTTTATTTCATTTTTTTAAAGTATATGTATTTAAGAATGTGAATTAATTGATAAGAGTAAATTAAATTTGATGAATCAATATTATGGCATGTGCATCGATTTTTGTAAAATGCCATAAATCTTAAATTTTGTTTCTTAAACTAGTAGTTATTTTTTCAATTTTTTCCCTAAAATAATCAGAGATATGGTTTCAGTAAATAATATAATATGTATCCCTGTTGAAGTACAATACTTAATGACAAATCTAAGTTACAGCTAATATGTCTATATGTTTGACATCTTATTATATAAATTATACGTGTTAGAAATACATATATTCGCATCTTTATTTATACGATCCACAAACCCACATAAATGAGCATTAATAATCATTAAATTTCCTTATGCGGTCGTAATTACGCTTATTCATTAAAATTTAAAAACTACCTATTATTAACATAAAACATAAAATGGGCATAATCTTATTCAAACCTATATAATTATACCACTGTTATTTAAGAAAAGCTCACAATGTATCGAATTTTCTACACGCCACCATATTAGACAAACGTGACGTATTAATAATTTCTTCGTAAAGACACGTTTTCTCAGAGCTTTCTTCGTCAAGAACCGTACACTTCCTATCGAATTGAAATGGCCATTCTACAACAAAAGGAACGCAACTTTTTCCAAAATGTTTCGAAGCCAGTGGTCCGTGAGATGAACGTAAGATAGAAAACCCGGACAAAAGAAAGGTGGAATACTAGTAAATATTTAATTACATCAGAGAATTGGCTACAATCCATCGAAGTAGCGAGCATTGGGATTTCTTGCCCCATTGTTCGACGTAAAACCTTTGTAATTCTCACCGGGAAGCGATATGCTTTTTCTTCGACCGGAGGGAAAGATTTACGCGCCGTACGGCTGAAATCGTCGTTTATTAATGAAGAAAGCAATCGTAACCCAAGTGGACAGTCGTAAAACCATTAAAGGGCTTGTAAATCACGAACACGACACGGGGTGAAGCATGATTTAACCCTCTCCGCGGCGTATTAATCTACCGGGCGGGCGTCTTCGATGAAATGTGCATCGTCGGTGCTGAAAAACTGCGGCTCCTTACCGCCGCGTATTTCATCGTAGCCACCTTTATCATCGGCTTAAGATTCGATACTATTACTCCTTTTCGGCAACGTTCGTTAAAATCGTATTCCGCCTTTAACCCTTCCAGGACCCACATACGGTACACATTATTCATTTTTTCTTTTAATATATTAAGAGCGTGCAAATTTTTGATGGGCATTGATACAAATGAAAAGATCGTCTGATTTTATTTAATCGATATCAACTACCTTGTTCAATTTTCTTTAACCCTTCTAGGACCAAACCTAGATACAGTACATTTTTTTTTTCTTTCTTTTAATATATTTGTAACGTGCAAAAATATTAATGGTACGAATAAGAAGATCGTGTAATTTTAATTAATATCGAGTAATCTTGTTCAATTTTCTTTAATCCTTCCAGGATCCAGGTACGGTGCATATTTTTTTCTTTCTTTAAAAAAGATCGAAAAATCGCATGATTTTATTTAATCAATATCAGCAACCTTGTTCGATATTCCTTCATTAAATTGTTCACAATAGCATCATCAACGACAGAAGACCGCCCAGAGCGAAGCTTATCTGTCAGGTTAAAATCATCGCGGTTGAATTTAGAAAACCATCCTTCACAGGTTGGTATCGACACAACGGACACGTCACAAATGTTTTTTAGAGTATTTTTAACGGTTAGAATGGAACTCGTACATCATTATAACGTGCAAATGATATAAATCGCTGTCCATCTTCGATATTAGTTTTCGATAAAACCGTCGATTAGAGGCAGCCAATTTTGGATTGTAAATAACCGTTGACAGTGCTTTTTTATCGTGCTGCAAAAGATTGCCTATTGTTCTAAATACAAAAATACCGAGACATTTATTGAGAGTTTATTGAGAGAAAAATAAAAATAGAAGGAATATTTCGTAGATTGGGCTCACAACTGTTTTATTACTGTATTGCAAAATCACACTGAACTCGAATTGGACCATGGTTCGAGAATAATTCATAAAAATATGTAATTGATAGTGTAATAACAATATAAATTGTCTAAAATAGTTAGTCTATGATTAAAGAGTTTAAAATAAAAATTTTGTGTTCCAAAATTAATAAGGCGAAATAGAAATACGATAATAATAACATTATAAAAGTATGTTTACAAAATGAAGAAATTGTGAGTAGATTAGGAATTGACTTCCGGAAATAACAATTTAAAATTGTTATGTAAAAAAACAGGTATCTCATGAGAAAATCGAAATAATCTCGTTACTCTTAAGGGTAGAAAATTTTCCTGCAGACATTACTTCCGGTTATGGTTCTAATATCGGTTCTCTATCGGTTTTATCGCAGCTCTATAACCGTTATAGACCTGATATGTGAATCCATAATTATCTAGAATCGACTTGGTCGCTAATTTCGGTTTCTTCGGTCACATTTATTCCTATTAGTGACCCTTTACAATTATTTGTAAAATGGAATCCGTTATCGCGACTATTTTCATTTTCTGGTCTTCGATCAGAGTATTTATACCACTTCTTACTTCCCTTTAGATCACCGTTAGCTTTTAAAAAGTGAATCATGTACTCTTTTCATAGTTCAAAGATAATGTGTATAATATACAGTTGTAATTTCACTTGAGGATTTGTTTTCTAGAAAACCTTTTTCCAGATAAAAAATCCGACTTTCAAATCTAATTCTCTCAAAAACAAAACTTCAAACCATACATGTATTTAAACATTTTTTATTTTAATAGTGAAAACGTGGACAGGGCGTATAGAAGGTTTGTTCCATAAAAAAATCTTGTTTCCAATTTTCCTTAATTAACACGTTCGTCAACAACAATGATTGTCTATTTTACATCGCATCACACAGGACTAACGCCTTCGAAATATTCAATCGTCCTATCAAATACATTCTTTACATACATAATTAAATAAAACTACGTAATCTGTGGTGGACGATTTGCCTACTAAACTCGTAAATTAAGAAAGCCTGTAACGAAATTTCGTAATTCTCGATTTTCGTCATATTTTATCGCATAAAATCACCCCTTAATGTTTCCGACACCTGTTGCGGAGCACCTCGCGTATCGATGTACTTCCGCATACGCGTAATAAAGATGCATAATAATAATATTTTCCGGAACCATTATTAAATTACTGCTAAGAGACTGGGTAGAAAGCACGCTTCCGAGCAACAACACGCTCGCGTAGCTGGAACGACTGGTTAAGCCCACGCAGCGAAACATTTCGTAATAACATATTACGAGCGTCCTCTCGTTACATCGAAACACGTACTTTCAGCGTCGCAACATTCCTCGAGGTTCGCCAACCCGCGATCCGCCGGCGTAACTCGATAAAGCGGAAAGACGAAAGCCGGGGCGGCGCATTGTTAATGAAGAAAGCAATCGCGGGAGGAAACGGACAGTGGGTAAAACCACTGAAAGCATTGTAAATTGCAGCCGTCGCGCGGCTAGAAAATGATTTAATCCCTACCGCGGCCACATCCATTTCCCCGAGCCGCGTCTTCGACGAAATGTACATTAATTCCCCCCGGGGGTTGAAAAACCGCTTCTCGCCGGAGCCTTCCTCGCGGCGATCCTCGAGATACTCGCTCGCGAAAAAGATCAATGCTTCTCTACTAGTACTCGCCACGCTCCATCGAATTTTATTAACTCGACAAAATTATTATTTTTATTCGCACGTCGCAAGCCCGAGCTCGGTCTTTTTAAAATTTACAACGGACGATTCTCGTTCCATTTACGTTGCAATATTTTCTTTGCCATCACCATCAATTATTTATATTCCTATTTTGTTCGTGACGAAAGAACCCTGATACTTTAACCCCTTGACTTACGATTTAATTCCAAATCATTTTTCAAATGCGTACTATTTAATTTTATTTAAATTTGTTCGTACATGGAACGGCCAAGAACGAAAAAGAATAGATTTGTTTTACGCATACCTCGTGAATGTAAGAATGTGTTGATTTCAATTTATAAAACTTGATGGCGAGTGAATGGTCTCATATCTGTGAAACTTGACATCAAGAACTTGTGACGAGTCAGACATGTCATTGTATGGCAAGGGGTTAATTAGAAACGCTGTGAAACAGTATACCATTGAATTATCGAATATTTCTATGTTTCACTGTGATCTGAACAAATGATGAAATTTTCAAACATAAAAACCATTTCGTACTTGGGGTTTCAGAAAATAGTAAATAAAATTTTTCAACGGTTTATGAATATAATGTCCTAATTTAATAAAAATACATTTTAATGCACCTGTAAATATGGCGGATTGCAATAGAAATAAATATACCTTGACACTTAATTTTCGTTGCAAATAAATTAAGATGAGTTAGAGAAATGCTTGAAAATATGAAAACTCCGACACCTTTCTTTTTTAATTTCACTAATAACGTTGAAATATATTCGATGGAAAGAAAGTGTAATAAAAGCATATAGAATGAATCTTTAATTAAAATATATCAAATGTATGCTTACTTTATAGAAATGGTTACACTGGTCTGTTGACTGCACAGCGATGCGTACAGCAACACGGGCAAACAGACACTACGACGTGAACTCATCGAAGGACGTTGAAATTTGTCGACAGTTAGCGACGAATTCCGGAAATTTCCGAGTACAGAGGCCTTAATTTTCAATCCAGGTAGTCGTGTTAATTTTGTTGTATTTTGCTCAGCCAGGTAGTTCGACTCTCTGTTGTCAACGTTGCCCGGAGCGTATTTACTACTATTCCCCGCAATCACCTTCAAGTTTCTACAGGAATCCAGCATGTACCACGAAATACAATCTCCAGAATACGATGTAAAACCAGAAAAGAAATGTTTACAGGACGAAAGGTTCTATGCTTCGTATTATTAAATTCGAAACGAATTTTTGTGGTCCACCTAACAAATACGGATCTATATCGTAAAAATCGAGTGTCATAGAGTATGTTAGGCGCCAGTTTCATAACTCCATGTTCGAAACGCCCTAACAGCGCCGGAAATCCAGGCGAGCACCACTGGCCGTTTGCGGTTTCGGCGAGTGTATATAAATTAGCGCGAGAAACGCCGCGGCATTGAATCGGCTGATAAATTTTCGTGGTACCGCCGACGTCACACCTCCCCTTATACCGTGTACCCAGGAATCCCGTGCGCGCGGCAACGATAAAAATAAGAGGATAGTATATAAGTATACAGTGTGTCTCGCGAACTCTGTCCACGTAAATATCTTGATTAATTCGAACAATGCGAGAAAACGTTACTCGCGGAAGTCGTATAGCTTAACCCTTTGCTCTCCACCGACGCCGCTACGGCGGCATACATAATATGGACGCAACTCGACTCAAATTTAATTTAGAATAATGCAAATTAAATTAACGAAACGAAAAAAATATAAATTATAAAGCATTTTTTAATTTTGAGAAAGGACACTTTCAATTTTCAGAAGCGAAACCACAAGACTGCCTTCAGGCTGCTAGTCGTGTTGAAAACGAATTCTTGGAGTACAAAGGGTTAAGAAATTGATATTTTTGCAAGTGAAGGAATTGACGAGATATAGAGGTCAACTTGGCTTTTTTGATTCTCGAATTTTGTATGCCCGTTTTCGACAGATTGGCATAATCTGAGTATACAAATATTAAAGTACGATTGTCCTAAAACTTACCGTTTCTGAGATAGTTGAGCATATTCAAAATGGCGGTCATCTGTAACGTTGCAGTCTTTGAACTGTTGTGCCCCTCACGCGTTTTATTGTTGGAGCGTCTTTCCTTCCTGTCTTTCAGAGTTCTTAGTGCATTCACAATATTTTTGTGAAAAAATATGGGTTTGTTAAATCTGGATTTAGTGCTGGCCAGCAAATAGTTCTTCTGCGTCCTATTCATCGATTTGAGAATATTTCATCAAGTGTCTCATTATTCGACCATAGTGTGTTGCATAGGTATTAGTGCTACAATAGACATACCAACAATAAGACGCGTAAGGGACGAAACGGTTCAAAGACTACAACGTTGCAGATGACCGCCATTACGAGCACGTTTCACGAAAACAGTCAAATATCTCAGAAACGGTAAGATTTAGGATAAACATACCTCGGTACTTTTATACTCAGAATCGACAAATCTCTCGAAATCGTGCATAAAGAATTGTACATTCCATTAAAAAAATCAAAGTTGACCTCTACGTCTCCTCTAAGACTGCACTTGCAAGAATACCATTTAGTAAGTAACATTTTCTTGCACCGTTTGAAATAATCAAGATATACAAGTGGACATTGTACACGAGACACACTGTATACGCGTATACGCCTGTGTTTCTGCGCCGTTCGAGACGAAGTCGTCCTCCGGAGGGCCGAAACCGCATGTACAATCGCGATCGTGGACCCCCTCCTCTGTTAATAGCGACCAAAAACGCGAAGGAGAGGATCGAACGACCCGGTGTCCCGTGACCACGCTAATTACTTTTCTTTTATTCGAGGCCGATTTCATCTCCCGATGCTTCCGTCGGTTAATTGCACTTCCTGTTCGCGGGGAAACCCGTCGGATAGTTCCTCGCGTGAGAATCGAGCAACGGGGGCGACTAGACGAATGGAAATTCTTGAAACGCGCGTTACGCTGATTGTTTCGTCACGGTTATTCGATTTACGTATAAACGAGAACAAAGTGAAAGGTTGTTGTTCGGACTGACGTTCCCCGGATCGGTCAACCGAATTTTGCGAGGACCATGGACCGGTCGAATGCGTTCGTATTAACGGCACAGTCAATAATTCTCTTTGTCAGTGGGTCTCTCTGTTTTTTTATTCTGTTCCTTTTTTTTTTGTTTCGTCCGCTTTCTGTTCATCGTTGCAGCGAACGCTGCTTCTGTGTGCGACCGACACGGGGCTTTCTTGTATTCAGGAATTCCAGGACCAAAAATATCCGAGCGATCCCTGTACATGCTCGCAACGGTGAAACCGCGGCCCCGTGGCATCTTTGTGGCACCTTTGTGGCATATTTTCCTGCGCGGTTCGAAACGTTTTGCCTTCGTGTGGACGCCATCTTGAAGCGGTTAACAGTATTATCTGTCGTTGGTGAACTAACGCCAACGGACTTCCTTCTCCCTGGTCGACGATGCTGATTAAATTCCTCGTCGATGTCGGCTTGGGAAAAGGACGCGTGTGAAAATCCACTTCGAATCCTCCTGCACGCAACTGTCAGTGTGTATTTTTTATCTTTTCCATTTATTCTTGGAAAATGGTTAAATAGTCCTTCATTTCTCTTCCAGATTTATTCCAGTTTCAAAAACAACGGCTCAATTCATAAGAAACAAAATATTATTTTCATTTAGTGAAGCAAATTACCATTATAGTGTACGAATACGAGTGAGAGTAACTGTATATCGTTACAACTCATTCAGACCCTTACCAGTTAACGTGTCTCTTTGTTTAAATGTTACTTTCTAAGAAATATAAGTTGTTACAATCTATCATCCCGTGCCGTTACTTCGTGTAATACCATCCATTACAAGCTATCAGCTCCTACATTTTCCCAAAGATCGATGATCTTGTTGAAAGTGTTGCTCGATGCAATTGGATAAATTTTCAATATCAGAGTCTACGAAAGGAAATGAAATATACTGGTCAATAAACACAAGTTTCTTCTGACATGATTCCTTTAAGCTGACAAGATTCTTCCGAGTTAGGAGATAGCAACCACTGGTTTGAAGTATAATACAAAGTTCAGCGTAATTTAATTTAGTCTGTCAATGTAGACTTCTACATTTTTTAAATTTTTACATTTTAATTAGAAGTAATTCTTTTCAATATGAAATTGTTCGTGGTACAACTAGCCAGTGGGTAATTTCTTAGAAAATACAAATAAAAAATATAAAATTAGTTCCCATTGTTGTCTGCTTTCTTAATAAAATTTCTCAAAAACGAAGCTTCATAGGAAATAATTGTTGACTAATTTTTTCATAAAGAATTCCCTCCCCCGCAATTTTCTTCTGAAAGCTGGAGAACTAATGCGTTCACGAATTCCCAGGGAACGTCGAACGACAGTTTGAGCAGCACTATTCCACCCAAACCACGAAATGTAGCACACTCTGTACTCGACAACGGATTACTAGGACCGAACTTCTTATCGCAGCGTCGTCGTTGCAACAATTTAATTACCGCGTTGCAACCTCGTGGAATATCGTTAACATAATTCGTCGTCAAAGCAACGTAACCGTGGTAAAACCTTCGAATCGTTTCCGGTCGTACCCGCGGACGACGCGCGAGCTTGACGCCCACCTGCCGTTCCATTATTTCGCCGCGGCGTCAAACGACGCTGGTCGTCGGTGAAAGGGGGATCAAAAGGAACGAAAGGAGGCGAAAGGCGCCGAAGGAAATACGAGGAACGACGGAATGAAATAGCCGCGGTCCGGCGATGCAAACGTATTACGGTCTGGAGGGTTGGGGGTTGCGCGTGACAAGAGCGCTAGTTGGATAGATTTATATTTACAATGCACTTATACAGGGTAGACCACACGATTTCCGCGTATTAGTTTTATTTTTACCATGGAATTCGATTCTGTTTCGTGCTTCCCAAAGACTCGATAATAGCAAATACAGTGGCTGTAAAAAGTATTCGTACAGTGATTGATTACGACTAAAATGCTGAATGATAATGGTTATTAAACAATATTTTTTCAACAAATATGTTACATATATACTAAGTCTGTAGAACAACAATATCAAATAAACAAAAAAATTATTTATATTGTTTATATAAATATTAAGAAAAATAAACAAAATGACAGAAATGAACGAGTAATAAGTATTCGTGCAGTTCTATTGCCATTATCAAGTGTACAAGTAATTTAAACATTTGTAATAAAAGCAACAAATAATTGTAAAATTAATATTTATAATTAGCATTTAGTAGGGTTTCCCTTTGATTTTATTACTGTGGCAAAACTTCTAGGTATTGAATTACCTAAATTAGATGTGATTTTGATAGTAATATTATTCCATTCGTTGATCAAAGCATTTCTTAAGTCTGTTTTAGATGAAATTGTATGTTTTCGATTTGCTCGTTCCAGATGATCCCACAAATGCTCAATAGGGTTAATATCTGGTGATTGCGGGGGTGTTTTTAAATGTGCTGGCGTATTATATGTAATTTACAAACTACTGATACAAAGATTAAAATACAAATATCGAAACTTAGATAAGTAACACAAACCATATTTGCAATTTTAGTCAAAAGCATAAAGTCAGCATAACACAAATATATAACGAAATGAGAAAGCATCAACAATTAAATTTAAAAAATATTGTTAAAATTGAAATTCACGCCCGTATCTGAAATTTATTACATTAATTAAACAAAAATTATTAAATGAAAGCAGTATATTATACTCTCAAAAATCAGCGCGATTCAACGAATTGACACAAATAGTTTCGAATTCAATTTTCTCGGGAACGGAGCCCCGTAGGAAAAAATTTTGTTGCAAGTTTTTGATTTATTTTTGAACGTAGATTCGTCTACAGGGCAACCAATTCGATCAATTAACTTGAATTTGAATAAATCGCGCCACGTGCCCCAAATAGTTTCGAATTGAATTTTCTCGAAAACGGAGCCCAGCAGAACAAAATTTTGTTGCAAGTTTTCGATTTATTGTTGAACGTAGATTCGTCTACAGGACAACCAATTCGATCAATTAACTTGAATTTGAATAAATCACGCCACGTGCCCCAAACAGTTTCGAATTCAATTTTCTCGAAAACGGAGCCCCGTGGGAAAAAATTTTGTTGCAAGTTTTCGATTTGCTTTTAAAGGTAGATTCGCCTAATAGACGGTTACAGCGCTCGTTGCGGAACACCCTGTATTTACGATGGCTGACGATTCCTGACGCGTGTGCAAGGGTAATCCCGCCACCGGGACGAAACACTCCGTCCATCTAAGTGGCGCGAGGTTTGACGCACACGGTTGCATGCCATAACCAGATTAATTCCCCCGACCAATCAACCAGGGCTCTTACATCTGCCACTTTCAACCGCGGACCGATTTCTACACGCGCCATAAAGGTCGCGCGGAACACGCGTGCGGACGTGTTGTAGCCGCGGTCCTCCCGAGGGACACGCGATCCCCCGTGTTGCTCCCGATAGGAACAAATCCGTGGACAGGAAGCCATCAAACCGACGGAACGTGTTTGCACGGAGGTTTCGAAGCCCCTGGACGAGGAGAACGCGACGATTGTGGTTCCGTCTAATGGATCGTCGACAGCGAATGGACGACAACTGAATGGGAAAGGAATTAATCGAGATGATTGTTGGTAAATCCTTTGTTCGCGTTCGACGGTGTTTTTATCTTTCATTTTTTCGCCGATGGTACAGGAATTTGTGTCCGGAATAGGAAGACTGAAGGCTATGCATTTTTATTTGCCTGGAATTTTGTATGTTTTCTCTTACGCAAATGGAAACGAAGATACTTTCAATCTGAGTTTAGAATACCTAGAAAAAAAGAGAAAACATTTGTTATCGATATATAATTCACTGGGAATATATAAAAAACAGTCAAGGGCATAGCAAAAAAATTACTAATATCATTAGTTATGTATTTAAACGAGCTGAGAGAAAGTAAAAAATATTCCTTCACGTGTACAAATTAATACATATTAATAATCTCTTACGAATTGTGTCTGTATAAATTAACTAAATTCATAAGGTGGACGTCAGCGTTCATATTAACATATTTATTTAAAAAATATCGTAATTTGTGTCACTATTTTATTAACGGAATTGAGATGGTTGAAAATTTCTCGGAAAGAGCGGTTTGGAAATGATTTGTTTAATTTCCTCGCAGTTAACAAAACTCGATGTTTCGCGGGCGACGCTATAAATTGAACCGTGAAACGACAAGCACGATATCCTTGAATTTTAAATGAAACTGTTTATTAAAACGCGTTGGAATCGTTTAGCTGCGAGCCTCTATTACGGTTCTAATCGAGATTTCGGTTTAATTGACCCACATTCGCAGCGACGTCGTTCACTTTTATTAGCGGCACATTAATTATATCCCGGGACGGAATATTTAAATATTTACATCGTATCCAGGCTATCCGCGTGTACGGTGTGTACCGACCGCCGAGACGGATTTAAAAAATTACCTTGGTACGGTGGTGTACCACCACCCGCATGGACACCATAAATCTTAAAAAACGGTGCAATATCATGAAACGCTAATGAGGGTACCATTGGGACATTTTATATTCGTTTCGTGGAATTAGCCTTTCGGTTACTTGTTTCGGAAATTGGAATGTGATGAATAGTCGAGCACGATAATAAAATCCTCGTGTCCTGTACGGGACGTAAATTTCAGTCGGGCGTTCACGACCGTCCAATTTGGCAAGGAAAAGTGTTCACCGGAGACTCCAAGGGGACCAACTCTTTCGCAGAGAGGATAGAAACCAACACCTTGGGACGCGAAGCAATTTAAAGATTAACGGAAGCAACAGAATTTTTAGAAACGTCATCTTTTTTAAAACAGAAATTAACTCTCAGAGATTTACAGTCAAAAAGAAATTCCCGAAGCTCTAAATCCATACATTTTACTATAACCTAATGTTCATAAGTAAATTAAAAGTATCACGATTTTAGTTCTGAACATTACACTTATGGGACTAATTCACTCAAAAACGTTTCAACGTTTGTTACACAGTTCTTGATTTCGAACATTTTTTTGGAGAATTATGATGCAAACAAAGAGGATTTATGAATAAAAAAACAGTTTTACTTATTTAAAAAAACGTCCACGTAGAGAACCGAATGGACAGAAAAATCCAGAATTCATCGATGGTTTTAATATTTTTTCAAAAAAATTGTCCCGTCTAAAAAATTACGTATTTTACTCTGTCGAAAGCAAAAACTCCAAGATTGTTCAATCTACAATAACACAATTTTCTACAATTACTTATGAATGTTTTACGAAAAGAGAATTTCGAAGATATTCGTTAAGAGCCGAGAACAAAATGCTTCACAATACTTTTATTTATCGCAGAAAGGAAAAAGCAGTACACGTATTTGTTGAAATATTTAAACTTTGTTCTTTCTTTCTAATTCTCTGAGATTACCATACGCCGCGCAACTTTATTTCACAACTATATTTTGCCCGTAGCTTCGATCGCCGGGATATTGGTATAAAATACCCGTTTGATATTTCGCTTTTTTATACTTTATCGCGAACAAAGCCCGATATAAAGTAGTCTGTTTTATAAGGCGTGAAAGCTTTCTATACGCGCAGAAAATTTTCTCGAAATATATCGCACGGTTTTCGAATTATGGCGGAAAAGATAGTCTGGCCAACGAACCTTTGAATAATACATTTTTGCACTTCGGGTTGGTTAAACTAAAACATCGAAAATTTGGGAAAAGATTACAGAAATACTTCGTCTTACAGTCTTATTTATATATACAAATAGGAAGCTCTTTGTGTTTATTTTCCAGTTGAATATAATACTTTCTGGTAAATGATATTATTTTTTTCTGAGAATACAAATAAACAAACTCTTTGAAGTCGTGTATTTAAAGATAGAAAGTCTTCTATTCTTCGAGTTTAAAAGGCGTCTAAGATAAGTACATAATTTTAATATGCAGAAAATTCAGAAAAACTGTGAATGCGAAATCAATGCATTATTGAACAGGGCTTCCTTTACCTCATCGAGTAATCATATTTCTTCGACGATCGTTTCGCTGACTAATGATAATATGTGTACTGTGCGTCCGCGAGAAGTTGGCTAGCAAAAGGAATGCGTGTCTGATTAGTGCCCCACTCTAGTTCGGAGCTTGGTGAGGCGGAACAAGCAAAATACTCCCCTGTCCCCTGCACCGTCCCGCTAGCCAACTTCTCGTGGACGCACAGTTTTGTAAGGTTTAACAAAAAGAATTGGATTTGGAACAAATGTACAAATGATGTAATTATATAAACGAATCTGAAACACGCCAAGCACACAATCTTTTTACACAAATTAATGTTATATAAGAATCATGTCAGTCTTTCACAACCACTCGTTTCGTTCTCCTTGTTGTCTCGCTGTCCCTGGTTACCTATTCCTCCTCGAACAAAACACTTTCAACCCATTTGTACATAAATTAACACTCAACAAAACTACAGCGCGGCACAAATATTCAATACAAATGTTCTACAGTATGTACATGGATAGTAGGATAAAAATAGAAATCGTTATACGAACTGTAAGACGACATCGATAAACAAAAATCATCAGTGAGCCGATTGCCAATGACCTAAACGCGTTGATGAATATTATTAAATAACAGTGAACGCTGAATACTGGCGTAATAAGCTAAAGAATATAGAAAACTTGTAATCCAAACAAAATTCGAAGAGGACTAACCCTTAGAAATTTATTTATCCGTACAGATTAGGTACATTAGTTGGCCGTTCCGCCGCCTCGAAGACGATTCCCCGTAGATTCAATCGTCACGCAGTTTTCGCGCACGTTGGAGCGTGTGCAGAATGTCTCGCGAACCTCCCTCGGCGGTGGCGTGCGAGCGATGCATTAACGTACCGACACAATCCAACGGCAAATGAGTAGGCCCTGGCCCGACCCCTACGCGCCGAATGAGCGAGCGTCGACGCCGGCTGATGGACTCTAAACACGCCTACGAAATTTTGCGATTCCGCGAACTTTTCGGTCGCGCCGTGCACTTTCGTGCCACCGTCCCGCGTTTCGATCGGTCCCCCGGTATAGAAATATTAATTACGGGATTATGCAAAACGTTCGACCTTAATAGACAGTCATTTGCCACCGTTGCTACTCCGGTTTATACACGGTCCCGTCTTTCCGTCTTCTCCCGGGGTTTACGAAGAGCGTACCCACCGCGCGATTTATTCCTCCGTTTGCCTTTTAATCGGCTCTGCGACGCGCTGAACAATGAAATCGATCACTCGCGTCGATCCCGGCAAACGCGGACCCGGAGAGGCGGCCACCGAAAGCCCGCTGGCGCTTTGGACGTTTCGTGTAAACCGAACGGTTAATTTCTCGACGGAGAAAGAGAGAGAGAAAGAGAGTAAATAAAAAGAAAAAAGCGTTCACCTCGATTCTTAATCTATGGCAAAAATTACATGCAATTACCGCCGCCACCCAGCGCGCCGGCATCTGCGAGTCGAAGGTAGCCGGGGCTGCGATCGCGTGATTTGCACGTCCATCCGCCTTCAGAATGTCGAAGCACACACGGTGCGCGCGGGATATCGTCGGGCTTGAATATTGCGGCGTGTCACGTTTCCCTTTTCACGTCACCGCACCAAGGAAATAATAATACGCCTCCGAAGTACTTACATTCGAAATGATACATTGGTTACATAGCGCGGTGTATAGCTTCATCGGATTTTCCCACAAAGACACGGAGACGCGTTCCGTTCGTTGATCGTGCGAAGAGAATTAGCGGCGTTAAGATGTTACGTCAGGATGATACGTCTTAAAATCGTATCAACCTCTCACAATTTTTTCTTAGGAAAGACTAGTGTAACTGAAGAATTTCGCGATAGGCTCGTATTATACGAATACCAAGAAATATGTAAGTATCTTTTTTCTTTTTTTAAATACAAAATAGCGATGCTGGATCCACTTTATTGCTGCGTGTCTTCAGACAACCCTTTCTACCAGTAGTGCCAATGGTGGCCTCAGTTTTCGAACTGGAATTAAAAACCAAAATTCTTAGTATTTCTAAATATTCGACGCCTCAATACGCGTTGTTTGCATTTCGAAACATTAAAATCCTCCAATCCGTTCAGAAGTTATAATTTTTTAAATATACGCATGAAATTTCTGGGGAATCGAAATTTCAGGATCAGACACTGTATTTTCGGTAAAGAATTTTTTTCTCGAAAGTGCGTAGGATTTCGGGTGTATGTATATTCACCAAAAATGATTGTAATTGGCCCCTGCAATCAAAAATAATTTTTGTAGAATGATTTGAACCTAGCGTTCAACCTTTCTCCACTTTACTACTGCATGTCTTCAGACGACCCTTTCTACGGTGGTGCCAATGGCGGCCTCAGTTTTCGAACTGGAATTATAACCCAAACTTCTTTCGATTCTACACAAAATTTCCAAGTACATAGAATTGTTTAAAATATTTCTTTTTTACGAATTTTAGCTAGATAATCTGATAAGACAAATTTTATGAAAGTTTGAAGTCAATCAGATTCAACATGAGATTATCGACTTTATAAACCCATGAAAGAGTAGAAATTTTATGGGATGTTATGTTCAGAACTATAGACTATCAGCAAATAAAACAAAATTCGATTTTTTAAATTTTCGTCGTGATGTAACCCTTTAAGAATTAACTATTTTCATTTTCATTTACCTGTTTTACGATTTGGGGAATTCGATTCTCGAACTACTTTATGCACTTTAAAGCGACGTTCCTCATTTTAGGGATAATTTCGATTTCTCTATTGCTAATTCCCGCGCTCGGGCCACCGGGCGGATAAATTACGCCCGCCGTAGACCCAGTAAGCAGACGCGGATGCGATAACTCATCTCTAACGCTGGGCTTTACGTAAATTAAAATCGTTCTTTTTTTCTCGTTCTCAAACAACCCGACACCGCTGCACGCATTAGCATAAGCGTGGGATGGCTTCGATCGCGAAATGCATAAATTTACGCGTTTCGCAGGGTCGTTTTCGGTTTAAAAATGCACCGACTTCTTGAAAAGACTTTGATAGGGGCAACTTTTTCGAGACCGTGTGTTCTAAATTATTCTTTAAATCTAGCGAGGCAGAAAGTTTACAACACGATAGACTCATAGCAAAAGTTTTATTTCGGGCGTACAAATCTTTGTGTTCCAAAGTCCAGGGATGTTTGATTTTACTATTTTACTATTTACAATATTTACCTGATGCTTTTCATAACTTCATTATCTGGCATAAAATCGTCACCCATGCTCGAGTATTATTTATTTCTACCTTCCATTAATTCTGTTTCATTTTTGTTCTTCTTTAACTTAATATTTAATCTGTTTTTCTTGCACAATAGTAAAACTTTGTCCATTACATAAACTAGTAAGATTTTTTTTGATCAAAGGCGCTGAAAGAACTGGGAACACAAAAGCAATTTATCATCTTAAAAATATATTTTTAAATCACCCGAGGCCTTGATTCCTATAGTACACTGTGTTATAGGCATGTATTGTAACGCGAAGGTTCTAACAGACTTCGTATATTTGCGAATAACAACCAACGTAGGTAGTACAGTAGAATTGTGCGATCTTTGGTCCGCATGATGTTCGTCGTTCTTAATATGACAGATTGACTCTTACTGACGTGAATGCCTTCTTAATATTAATGTAGGATTCTGCCATTGGAACCTTTTCCTACGGACATGATGGATGTGCCGTCGATTGACAGACGCGCGCCGTGGCGAGCGTGCCCAACCATGTATGTAATATGTTTTCAATGAACGGAAAAATTTCAGTGAAAGATTCTCGGAAATCAAGCTCTATGATTAACGGATCTAGGGATCCAGCGGAGACTTAATCCCAATCTAAAGAAGGCACGATCCGAGACCACACGGAGGTTCGACCGTACCCCGAGCCAATATAACGAAAGTTTAACCCAAATTCTTGCTAACACGGTGCAAGATTTAATTTCTGAACATTGAGTTATTGCACATCTATCCTGCTCGGAATACCTTTTCCATTGCTACTTTATTTAACGACTGAAGTCGCCGAATAAAAATAAAAAAAAAAAACATCCAGAAGCCTTATTTTTTAAATATCTTTCCTTGAAAACAACAGCTTTGCTCGAAAGAGCAGGGGCAAAAAAAAACAGGGAATCCTTTATGTCGCAACACAGATTACCAGCATTCAGACTGCGACAATGCGCGCAAGGCCTTTGTTAAAGTTAATGCCTATCGCGGCAGACACGTAGCCGACCCTTACAAAATTAATTCCATTCGCCGGCAGACGATGAATCGCGCGGGGATACAAACGATTCTCGTGCAACTTATTATCGAGCCACTCGTACGTAGCCAGACGCGTGTACACGAGAACTCTTTACAAAATGAGTTCACACGACGCCGAGCCACGGAGTGTTAGCGTCGAGTGGCGGACAAGAAACGAGAGAGAAGTCAGAAAGGAAATAGCCAATCACGCAAATGAGGACATAAAGGCGCGACGGGCCTACCCCGTTAATTGGCATACGTTAATTAATACACGGCCTCTTTGTTGCGTTAGATCGACGTTCGTACCGCCGGGACGCATCGCGGAATAGACTCCCCGAAATTCCGTTCGCCGGTCCCAATCGTACGTCTCGGATATATTGTTTCCAGAAATCGTCGCGCCGTTCCTCCCGCGCCCCTCCATTTAATTAAACTGCCATCCCATGTTCTCGAACAAAATTATCATTTCGCTCGCGTCGCCGATATTCGTCTAGCGGATGATGCCTTTCGATAATTGGAAACTCGAATTTTTCCTCCGTAACCCGGCACTGTCTCGCGAATGACAATCGAGTTCAATGATTCGCTCGAATAGGCATAAACAGAGAGGGGAATGATTAGGGTTTTTCTATCAGGGGTGAAACTTGGACCTTGACGGCTTGTTAATTTTAGAGATTTATGAACACTCTGTGGTTACAGTCTTGTACGGCTCTATTTCTTGCAATTTTGTTGAGAAAATATTGTGGATAATGCAGAATGAAAATTGTCGATCTTGTTCTAATAGTAGATATTACAAACACAATACAATTGTAAAAAGAAAGAAATAAACAATATTTCAACCACGAAATCATTTCTTATTTGTTGTAGATCAAGAGTTACGTATAGTAATGTCCATTCGTTTCTAAAAACCTGCAAATTATTTGTCTAAAATATAGTAGCTTCTTGATAACTTCTTGTACATACGATGTAATGGAAAGCACTCTGAAGAGAGATTAAAATTACTTGAAAGAAAACCACTAAATTCGTGCTTCTGAAAGATGCCCTTCGCGTCCGGATTCATATTCTTCTTCGATGATGTGTGTAAAGTTTACGACTCGATTTCAACGGTGTAACGATTCGTGGCAAAGCCTCTCGCACTCACCGACGGAATAGAATTTCTAAATATTCTTCACTAAAATAGGCGTTGTTTGCATTTTTAAACATTAAAATCCTCCAATCCGTTCAGGAGTTATGATATTTTAAAGATACGCATGAAATTTCAGGGGAATCGGAATTTCAGGGTCAGACATTGTATTTTCGGTACAGAATTTTTTTCTCGAAAGTATGTAGAATTTGGGGATATGTATATTCACAACAAATGATTGTAATTGACCCCCGCAACCGAAAATAATTTTTCCAGAACGATTTCAGATTTTCTAATTTTGTCGAAAAATTGTTCACCTCCTCGAATTTTTGTCTCGAAAGTGCGTAGGATTTCGAGAGTATGTCTATTCACCAAAAATGATTGTAATTGACCCCACAACTAAATATAATTTTTTTGGGATGATTTGAAATTTTTTAATTTCGTCGAAAAATTTCAGCACCTACTGAATTTTTTTCTCGAAACTACGTAGGATTTCGGAGGTATGCGCATGCATAAAAAATGATTGTAATTGACCCCTGCAACCAAAAATAATTTTTTTAGAATGATTTGAACCTAGCGTTCAACCTTTCTCACAATTGCTCCGACCGACTATCGAATGTCCTGGCGTGTGAGCACTCAAAGCCTGCTAGGGTTGTTTATTGAGTCCACTAGCAGGCCTAGAATGAAATTTCCATTCTACCCTTAGGAGTGCTATATAACAGTTATTTGAATCAACAACTGTGAGCCTCCTCTGCTTAAAAGACGACTTAATAATACTAACCCTATATTTTCACCTCCGCGCTTGGATGTACAAGGTTGTGTTTAATACAGTTGGGATTTTAAAAATGACTCTGCGAACGCATGGCGTAATAAAATAGGCGAACGGAGCCCCAAACAAGTGGTGCTCGCTCCATATTGTCCCGTTGCATAAAACGTACGCGGTCGAACCGTACAAAAATCGTAGCCGCGCAGAAGTAGATGGCCAGGCGAGCGGGAGAGGCCTCTCGGCCGGTGGAAGTTCCCGTAAAATTTATCGGTCCTGGGAACGCATCGCGAGACCTTGTAGCTCGTTCCATGCCGTCACAATATTCATCCTCCGCCGGTTAAATCATTCGATTTTTATCACCCCTGGCCGGGGCCTCCTCGTAAACGGGCGTTATGGCCTCGCGGAGAGACAGAGAGACGCATCGTGGCGCACGGTGCGTGCACACGATCCACGGAATCGAACATTTTCATGCGTGCGACCCGGCGTCCAGGCATATACGTGTTAATACGGTGATTTAGGGTTTAATGCGCGCGAATCCTTCGGTGCACACAGGAAGTTCGAGGAGGCGGAGTGCGTGCGTGGGTCCGTTTAGCGCCGGCCATGCTGATGACGACGGCGATCCGTGGTGGTAGTGGGCCGTGTGGTACGCGATGCATGGTAAGACACTGGGGTGACAAAGCATTAATTAAGTCGTACACGTTTATCGGATATTCCGGCGTTGGCTTATGGGGCCACGACCGGCCACGAGGGAGAAAATCGCCCGGTATAACGCGACGCTTGATGAAATATGTTTTCCGTGGAATGACAGCGCCTCGTAAAGGGCCCCGAGATTAAACTTTACCGAGAAATAAAAAAAGTTTATATGATCGAATGTATATCACGAGGAGATGGTTTATCGGAGACGGGTTCAACGCGCCACGGCGCCCTCCCCGAAACGTGCCTCGTTTGTCTCCGGGACGCCTAGGCGCAAGGGAAATTAGCATTGTTAGGAGTACGTGCTTAATATTGCACCGATTCGGATGCACCCAGAACCCGGGGTGTCGTCTGTTTCGTTTAACGCAAAGGATATGCACCGCCGTCTCTAGTTATAGTCTCCATGGCTACCCGTATTTTGTCGGCAAAGACGTAACGATCGGTATTGTCTCTCATTAACCCTTTGCTTGATAGCTCAATCCGCAACTTCGTAACGATCTCCGGGCGACTACAAGTTATTTAACGAGGCAACTTTCGTTTCAATTAGACTCGATATTTCTTATTAGTTTTGTGCACGAGCCTCTTGCCATTTTATGGTACCGCGACGCCTCGCGGATTTATCACAAAACCGACCAACGTCTTTCAATCCTTTCGTTTCGCCGCGAGTGCATAGTTTTTAAGTAATTTTATTTATAATTTTAATGTAGGCAGTGAATTATAAACAAAGAATGAGAATTGCTTTAAACCACGCTTATTTATCTTAGCGAAAGGGGACAAAGTTCATTAAATGTTATACTAAAAAATTCTTACATGTATTCCATTATCCCTAAACGAAATGTAAAAAAGCAATTCCATAATGTATTCGTGTTAACACTAGATTTACGAACATTCACATATTCTTATTGTAATCCGACGTGTTGTCACTTACAATAAAATGCACTTTTCTTTCTAATTAGGATACATATTCATATAGTTACATGGATTAAATTCAACATAAATTGCTAACAAATACCATTTATGAGTTCCGTAACGATAAGTTTGGAATCTGAAACCCGTAAAATAGACGTGTTTCGTAAACCCAGCATTAAACACATCGGCGACACCGTTCGGTTCATCGTGGTAGGAGATTCTGCGTCTACCAACGAATTGTAAGCACAGGAGTTTCGTCTTCCACAATGCGTTTCCAGCCAGCGAGGAGTTGAAATGTTTCGTTCGAGGCCCGCGGCGTATTTGACTGAAGTGGATACACCGAAAGACGGAAAACGATGCATTTGCATATTATTGCACGCATTCGTATGATAATTGCGGGCTTTTTAACCGTGTACCCGCGGCTCTACGACCCGAATTCGCGAGGTAAAGCGAACAACGGCGCGCACGTGAAACCGCAGCGCTCTCGTAAAAGTTTGACAATTCGAGAAATTCGTGGGGCGCTGCCGCGAAATACGCGTCTGCACGCGCCTCTTGGTACGCTGAACGAAATCTCGGAAATAAAATAGTTTCCCGATGAATGCGGTGTATGAATATGCAGAAGCTCGTACAGGTTTCGTCGTTGAGGGGAAACAAAATAAATTAATTAAAAAATTTTCCGTCTCCCACGGCGTTTCCTGTTGCTCGAAGCGCCCGTTTCCGGTAACGTCGCAGCCCGGAAACCGCCTCTGGAGATGTTCGATGATTTCTGACTTCCCGAATTCTCCGAGAGGAAGTCTGTTTTGTCGTTTCTAGACTGCGAGTTCGTGTAGATAAGAAGCATTTTGTATTCGTAAAAAAGTTACATTTTAATTAAAAATCGATGATGATGACTATATTGTCAATGTTTCTGACCTGACAGATTGGTCTCAAAGATGTCATTGATTTCCTCGTTTACAGAACTTAAATACATAAAAAAGTACGGTGAAGCTTCTAGATTGGTAAATATAATACTTTGTACAGAGAAAAGTATGCACACATTAAACTAATAAATAAAATAAACACTCGAATATACAATCTCAAACATATTTTTTGATAAGTATACCAAATTGTTAATATTATTTCTATCGTTCGGACTTGATGCTTGTCGCATAAGACTAGATGAAATTATTCAAAATGGAAGTTAAGGAGAAAAAGTCCTTATAAAACACTTAAATTTGACGATTTTTGTGGTACGAATCGTGATTTTTGGTAAAAAATGATTGGAATGAAAATACTTTTCTATTTGTTTTCTACAAAGATACGTATTTGCACAAACATCCACGGAGTACATAGTCATTTCCAAGGGCAACGGAGCCACCTATCGATCCACGGAATTTTCGCTTTAAGTACTTCTGCAACGTAACTTCGTTGTCTCTCCCGCCGTCGGTCTGGCTGGCCCACGACTCTCACGCTGATGAAGGGCTCTGTTTAATGAAAGGGTTGTGTGTTTGATACCCTTAAGAATTGAATTACGGAGAGACGTACGCCGGGGCTGGTAGCCATTTCGAAAAGAATAGAATCTGCGCGGGGGCGAATTTATCTTCCTTGGTATCGTGATCTCTCATCGGTCGTGTACGTGCTGCTCGCTGTCGTTTATTTAACGACCGCTTATTTATACGCTATTCTCTATCGCGAAGGCAAGGGATGAAAGGAAAACGCTGTTTCTCGGGATGATAGCGTCCAGCAAGATGGCTCGGAACGCTAACGATACGAAGGAAATTCATAAAATCGCCAGCTGAAATATTGACTTCATCATCCCTTTAACTAGAAAACTACTTTTTTAAAATTTTCGACAAATGTTTATTGGAGATTAACTTAAAAGCAGGGATTCGATGTCAAGGGAGGAATAAGCTTTTATATCATAATTATTAAAATATAAAAAATGAATTGAATATAAATATCAGATTAAAAGAAAGTTTAAAAATTTCAATTCCAAATATGCAGGTCTTCAGAAATATACAACTTTTATTTAGTATAGTGGTAAGTATTCGTAGAAATACTAAAAATAAACAATTCTGTTGTGGAGCATAGAAAAATATACTTTTCTACGAGACACAATTTTTGTTGATGTAAATATAAAATTTTAACTAAATATCTACGGTCTTAATTAGAATCACAATAAAAATCAACTTAAATTTCAAATTATTTCACGTTTATAACGCCGGCATATTTTTGTTTTTAACGACTTTACTCGCTAAGAAATATCAGAAATGCAAAATGCACGCAGAAAATGTATATCATGTAAAAGGTAAGGTTCAAAGAATACTATTTTAAAATATAACCAAAAATATTCTAGTCGATGCAAGAACGAGTTTCGCCGCTGACGTGACTTTCAAATGGCTACATATTTAAAAATATGGAGTAAAATTAAATTTGACTGTACGAAAATGAACAGAAACGGAAACCACGTATGACATTTTCATTCATGTGCAGAATTGTCGAGTTTTCTTTCTAGATCGTGGGTTTTCGCCCAACTGACGGAACACGTTTCTTCGTCGGGATGTGTCTACAATGTATCCGACCGTGCGCATGGATCATTCAACGTCAAACGGGACAACGAGATCCGACGAACGCCAGGAGTTTAAACACGATCCTGCGTCGGCTACATTCGAATGTGAAATATAAAACGGCTGTGATGAAATCCAAGTGATTTTTGAACGTCAGCGTTTCAGGATTTCAGGGAACTTTTAATTTTAACATAGAAGCGTAGACATTTATTTTTTAAATTCTTGTTCGAATAGAATTACATCACATGTTTGTATTTTTGAATACAAAGCTCTTTATTTTTGAATGAAATTTATTTAACAATATTATATCCCATTTCGAAATGAAAAAATTCATCTTTAAACTGAAACAAAAATGGAGTAAACAACATACATTGAAATTCCCTAAATTGTTGGGCTAGAAAGAAGACAAAGGGTGTTCACAGGGGCACGCTTTTCTGTTATTTTCCTCTTAATTACTTAATCAATATTACTATTAAAAAATCGATAATTTTGTTACTCTGTCGATTGCAACGCATTTAAGTTCAGCATGTTGCCAGGGATTAGGATACAAATTTTCATGGAATGGAACGGATCGGCCGACAGATTACTGTAATAAACGACTCGAATGCTTTCTGCGGCGGATAGCGCGATCGCTGGAGAGAAAAGCAGTTAAATAAGAGGCCACGCACAGTGGCCGATCGACTTCTTCCACTTCCATTTCGATACTTTCATCTCCTGATATAATTTTGTCTGTGGTCGAGCCTTTGATTGCCACGTTGGTTGCCCATCGAATTCTGACCGTTCGACCGCGATCACCCCCCGCGAAATTACGTTTCTATCATCTAACGTGTCAATCGTGCGTAACACTCGTCCGCGTTCCTGGTTCGGCTATATTTTATAACTCGCACACAAACGGATCGAATTGATGCAGTCGAAATACTGCGAATTTCAATTTATAAATTTCATCGATGCTTAATATTTTGATGTAACGCGCAATCTCATATTTTATTTCGAATGGCTACGTTCTTCAAGATTTTTTGTTTATTGCAACAATGGATGCAAATACCAGTTTGGTAAAAATAGTAATACTTATCACTAGACTGCGGACCTTCATGCAAATTCACATTTTTATTAATAGAATTAATGAAACGGAAGCTTCGCAGAGGGCTGTCTCAACCCCTAAATATAATAATTCGTTTCTTACTTTAAGTATTTCTTATATTTTTGCATATTAAATGCATTCTGTAGTTTTTTGAGGATTAAAATTTCCCATAAATGCATAAACATCCGCAGTCTACTTATCACCGATGTAATCAAACATTGCAAATTTCAATTTGCAAAACGTATGAATAATTTAAATCGTGTTTTTTTTTTTTTAAAGAATCGTGATTCTTTTGTTTTCAACATTACTGCGAATGTTAAATATAAAACTTTACTGGCCTCCCAAAATAGTCATAATATTCTGCAGTTTTGTTTGTACCCATTCTCTGAAACATTTTTTTATTCATTTCAAATAACCTAATATTCCAAATATGCTGCAGCTTCTCTAATAAGTAAAACTGATAAAAAAAAAAGTGCCCGTGATTCAGACAAGATTGAGAATCACTGGATCAAAAGATCCCAAGAACGTCATTATCCCCGACACGCGTCCAGATCGAAAGCAACCAATAGAACACACACGAACGCACGATTTCTCGAACGAATTTCGGAAGTTACGCGGCCGTTACGCCTATATATCCCGGACTTCCGGTCGCTATGTAGGCGGATGTGAGCATGCGCGCACACCTGCGCGCACATATGCTCTTTACGAGGGCAATAAAAACTAAATAGTATCTCGCGCGAGTTTTACCGATCCCGGCGACCCGGAATCGCAATTTCACAGCGCGATAAAAAAAAAAAAAAAAGAAGAAAGAACAATGAGTAGAGGGGGTTGTGTATCGGGATACGAGAGAAAAAGGGGGCTGAACAGACAGAGACAGGGGATCGCGTATGAATAACCGAGTGGATGTTTTCAGACGAACGTTTTCCAGAAATAAACGCGCGCGGTGGTATTTTCTATAATGGCGCGTCGGGATGGATAGTGGTTTTGGACTTTTTACAGGCACGGGTCAGAGCTTTTTGCGGTATGAAGCCTTCCTCTTGGTGGGATGCCAAGTTGCATTGCGGACCCGTATTCTATTTTTTAAGGAGCAGAACGCCGCATCGACGTTTACTTCTTCACGGATCGAACGCGCATTCCGCGATCGCGACTATCTGAGAGGGTACGATGAATCTTACCTGACGAGGAATTCACTCAAGTAGTCCCAATTTTAACCCCTTAATTGTAATACTAAGGTATATATAATACTAGACATATTTTAAAAAATATATTCCTTAAATGCTTTGTAGAAAGACGAATACCGAATACAAGTTGCAAAACGATGGCACGAATAGAAACATACAAATTCCTCGAGAAAAAAGAAATCGAAAAGCTCTTTACCATTTCACGATTGGACGCTTCGTTTTCGAGATTTAAATAGTCAAAGTTTGCTGATGTACTTTATGACGCGCGCTAGTGACGTCACAGTCAGCTGATCGTGCGCTTGCGCATACACGGTTCACGCACGAGAAACGCGCGAAACTTTAACCGCTTATATTTCGATAACAAAGCCTCGAATTGCAAAATGGAAAAGGACTTTTCGATTTCATTTTCAAGAAATTGTAGAGCAAAACAGATTCTATTATGTTTTAAGCTGAAAAAAAATGTATTTTAAACATTGAAAGATAGAGAGACGATAATGAATTTTCTGTTTTCATGAGAAGGTTTGTTTTACTGCTTACGTTGAGCTAAACTTTCGATCTCTTCGGCGTGGAAAAACGAATGCCGACCAGGAAGGCTCTAGGAAAGTTCGTTCGATCGGGTCGTTCCTCTCGATGCTTCGTTGCGGTAAGTGATCCGTTTACGAAACAATCTAGGTAGCCCCCGTGCTGGATGATTGCGATTTAATGCGAGGTTTGTCGAACATAGAAGGTTCGAACACGACGAAACGCGGTTATGCCCCTTCGGCTATTCCTCATTTATCGCCGCCGAGGTAATGAGAATTTATAAGCTTCCGCGCTCGGTCGACAAGATTATCGCGTCGGGGACGAAAACGCGTAGGAATCGATTCGGCCGCGGACCGAGATCACTGTAATCACTGGATCATTGAAAACTCGAGAGCTGATCGCGTATTATCGTTCGCGGTTTCGCGCTGCTCGGTAATTGCTCCGCGGCTTCTAAACTGGCTGCTCGTGACGTAACAGCTTTTTAATGATATAACGATGGCAAGCGTAGACTCGCTAACGCTTCTAATGGTCGAGCGTAAATTAGGGACGGATTAAAAGCTGTTACGTTTACGGTGTAAATCAAGACCGGCTTTCCCGGCCCTCTGCCGTCGAGCAGAAAAGCTACTAATTAAGTTGCACAATTTCCCCCAGAATAACCGTCTACGATGATGCCGTCATGATACCGACTTCGCGGTCGACAATTCGCTGCATTAATAGATTCGTCGCGTTTGATATCTTCTCGGTAGCCTCGTTATCAATGTTAATGCACGCTTTTCGATATTGAAATCAACAGTCTGTCGAGGAAATTTATACGGAACACACAGAATAATCAGCGTCGAGATAGTGGATGCTGGTAGTATCTAAGGAAGATGTGCAGTTGTACTTTGCAAGTGCACCGATGCACTTTGGGTATAAGTAGTATTGTAGAGTAACAGTGCGTCATTCAACCATAAACCAGTTTTCTGTATAATCTGTTTACCATTTCCTTTTAGAACAAAGTTAATTATAGTTATTGTACTCATACGCTACCACGATTTATATGAAAGAAACTAATACCAGTCTTCCGTTTAATAATTCTAAATATAGCTACTCTCCCACTCGTATTGGTACACTATAATGGGGATTCACTATAAATGAAAAGAAACGTGTTTCTTATAAGTTTCTCCAGTTATTTTTACCAAATGTTGTTTTTACTATATACAAAAGTGCGTAGGATTTCGTGGGGTGTGTATTCATAAAAAATGATTGCAACCGACCCTCGCAACTAAAAATAATTTTTTCAAAATGATTTGAAAATTTTTTTTTCCCCGAAAAATTTAGGCACCTATTCGAATTTTTTTCTCGAACCTGCGTAGGAATTCGAAGGTATGTCTATTTACCAAAAATGATTGCAATCGACCCCCACGACTAAAAATAATTCTTTCAGAATGATTTGAAACTTTTCATTTTCGCCGAAATATTTTGGCACCTACCCGCCGTCGATTTTTCTTAAAAATTCGTTTTTCATTTTTAATGAATCGTTCTTACCTTCGTTCGGACAGAATTCACAAAGCTAATCACCCTTTCAGGACTTGGTCGGAAAAATCGTCTTCGTCGAAGCGGAAGCTTCTCACTATGTTTACATTTGCAGCCCCCATGAACCACGCAACGCATCAAATTCCTATGTTAACGAAAAGTTACGTGGTCGACGTTACTCGTGGAAAGGCGTCGGGGATTATGCTCGGTTTAATTGAAAAGTATCGAGCCATGCTTTCAACTCACGCGAAGTTTTAAGCAATACTAAAGCCCGCATCAGGGAAGTTCGGGCGAAGCAATGCGTTATAGCGAGGTCTGGCGAACTTCGTCGATCCATAATCGGTGTTCGTGCAATCGTTATAAGCGATTCCATTCGACCGTCCGGCGGGGAAACTCCTTAACCGGGCCAGAATGCTAATTAACAGAAATCAAACGTTGTCGTTTCGACGCTTAATCGCAAGCCGATCGTTCTCGCGCGTGATCGTATCACGAACGTCTCAATATCGAGACGTCAGGTGCCGTAATAACCAACCGAGCAATTACGATTTCCTGTTTCTTGCATCGCGATCCGTGAGTGTCGTCCTTCTCTATCCAGGATCTTGGACGTCGTGAGAAATCGTTCCAGGCTCGCGTGCTCGATTCTGGATAATTATATCAGTATATCGAGCACTTGTCATATCGTTTCCTTTCTTCTACGAGCCCAACCTGTACGCCTTCCATCATTTCCGAAGTTTAATTCGATAAAGTAACTGTCACGCGATAGAGCATCGTTGTGGTTACAGAAGCAACTCAACGTTTTACTCGATGCTTAAACGTAGAACGTGAAAACTTAAATACCTAGTATCAGGTACAGTACTTTGGGTTTCTATGAAAACTATTTTAATTAATACAAATTTTTTAAACTAATTTTTGGTAGACTGCTGCGTCTCTGAAGACCTAATGTTTAACTTTTAGCCACAAGCTTTTGACTTTAATAATAACATTTGATGCTTTTTCGCAATATTTTTGTAATATAATTATCTGTTTATCACGATGCAATAAAAGATTATTCGCGACTTCTTTTATATTCTGTTATTCCGACTTTTATATTTTTCTTTCTCTTCAGCTGCTATAAAATTAATTTCCTGTAATGCTTCTCGAGCTGTCCATTTGCAAATTCTTAGAAGCTCTGAAAAAACTGTCGAAGAAATATGAAATCTCGTTTCAAACACTGTTTATCTCGAGAACCATTTGCACGTATGAATAGCAGCACGTATACAATTTATTTGTCAAGTACAGACTACAAATTTTTTGCACATTGTAGAGAAATAGGTTTGACGGAACTTGAACAGTACAAATGTGCGTTGGGTCATTAGGACCCTTGCGTAGTACTTACGGGTTAATCTTACATCTGCCCTACTTGCAAAATCGTTTATCACTGAACACAAAAAGAAAACGTCAATTAATACACGAATAATTTAATTTTCCAAACTATGAATACGTTTTTAAAATTTTAATTCAATTATAACCATACAAGTTCGAGCCATCCTCGGCTTAACAAAATAAGAAATGTACATAATACAAAAAGCTAAAAATAAATTAAAATTCTATTGTAAATAATGATGCAAGAATTTTAAACTTTTAACAGAATTTCACTCCAAAATTTTACTCGGTTGTGCAATACAATGATTATTGAAGCATTTTGTATATTAAATTACAAGTTCACTTGTGCAACAATATTCTTGACACATCAGATCGTATTCAGGGTCCATCATTCACCAATTTTCAAACAGTCCCAACATGTTGATTTATCTAGGCGCAGCAGCAAATCAGGTAAATGCTCTACAGTTAACCTATAGTGAATTTATCTCTGAACAGCCATCAAACGACGGCATGAGATTCAGACGATAAAAGTGGCCCCCTTGTACATAATTCGAATCTTACTTTCGTTCTTCGCTCCAGCGACTGCACTTTCGGCTAATGTTCGGCTAGAACGTCTCGTGCTACTTCGAGCAACGACTCCTACTCTATCATTTGACTCGACTATGCGGCAGGTGTTGCGTATCGATTCGTTGGAAAAATAGAACACCGTCTATCCTCGTAAACCTGCTTTTAGTCGGCCTACTCCGGTCGACGATTGCTTTATTGCAGGACAACATCGTAAACCGGCGAACAGCTGAAGAGTACATTTGCTCGAGCAAATCGGGAATCTTTATGCCTTTCTAGACGCGGTAATCTTCGAACGTCACGAGGAAGTTTTAGAAAGGAATATTAAAAGTTTCCCCCCTGACTAACCGAAACGCGTGTAGGCAGCTTCTATAATGGCGTCGATGCAAGGAACAATAAAATAACCACGTCCATGGTACGTCGTTAATTCGCCGTTAAAAGAAAGGCAATGTTATCGCCAAGTTGTAGGAACACATTTATATACCTCGCGGAGGGTATGCACCACCGGAAATAAACCATTACAAAGGTGTAGAAGTGCTCGAAAGAAGGTGGCTAACAAAAATTGCGAAGAAAAAACGAAACTTCGACGACCCGAAAATCCCACCCTTAATAAAATCGTTTTACCAGCTTGGAAATAAAGTTTCTATAAAAGTAGCGATATTTATTTCATTGCTTCGCCGCATATTCACGTTAAACAGAGTAAAAACGGTAGGAAATTAACCATTGCAAACAGTAGAAGGACTAGAAAAGCTCAAAAGAGAGCTCAGAAAAATTATGGAGAGAAAATTGAAAATAAAATTACCGTGAAAGCAGGAATACTTATTTTATTTCTCCGCCACATGTTCATGCCGAACAGAGAGCCAGAAACGCAGAAGAGAATCTGTCTTGACGGTAGAAACTCACGGAGAAATTTCAGCTGCATTAACGACCCGAGGGCCGTAAGAAACCGTTTGGAAAGACTTTCACCTCGTTGTAGATTTAATTACCAAGGGGCAAAGTGTAACAGTTTCATCGGCTCGTGACCTGACCTAGACAACGACTATGCTAATGGCCAATAGGGTCTGCAGATATCTTAATGCCTTCCGCCGCGCGTTCTAATAACCAGCCAAGCGGCAATTACGATTTCCTGTTTCTTGTTCGCTAAACGATCTGACCGAGACTTTTGTCCCCCGTCCGACTAGGTGAAACCTTGTAAGCTTCCAGAAAGAGACACGAAACCGGGAAACGGAACAGAGGGAGCGAGAGATCGGCTTGGGAATGAGCAAGGTTCGCGTGCAATCGCGAATAGAGATATCGTCGACCTAAGCGCGTAACCACGGACCCCGCCGGTGCTTTGCGCCACAGACAGCCCAGGGAAAGAAACACGACCAGAGGGAAGAAAAAAAAACCAGCCATCGGTGGATGTTCATTTCTACCGAACGGTATTTACTATCCCATTCCTCAAATTCGAACCATTAAGTGTCTCGAATGCGTTTCTGGAATCTTTGGTGTTGGGTTTACGACAGCGTTTGGGAAAATTTTATTCGTAACGAATTTATAACAATTTATTTGTTGATTGAAAAGTTAAATTCTTGTATGAACATTGTGAAATATTTAATTTTATTATCGATTGTGACTTGGGTCTTCGCCTTTGTTAACGTCGTTTTAGTCGAATTTTTAACTGTCACTTCTCTTGGTATTTTAGCAAATACAAGATTAATTAATTATTGTCACAAAGAATATTGAAGATCAATATGCTAGTTTGAGGGTAGCTTAAATTCTATACGCATTCTTTGATATTTTTTTTTAATCTTCTGAAGATGATGGTCCAAAGTACCGAGAACATTAAATATTATTATTTTTCCTCAATGAGATTATGGTTCTCCTAATTATTGAAAGTGACTTCGTATTTGACATGCATTCAAATCATTTATTTACTTTGTTTAAGGGATACTGTACCAGATTAATAAATATCTATGTAAATCAGTTTGACGTAAAGTGGATGGAGCAATATATCGTTGCAATAGTGTGTGATGGAGGCTCGAAACCTCGCGAAATTCTTTGGAATTGCAGCCGCTGTGGTAGGGGAACGATGAAGAGGAAAAACAAAGAATCGTGAACGAGTTCATTTCGACGAGCTAATTTCCGATGAAGGAACGCGCGCGTGCCTCTAGTCGCGTTCACGAAAGGCACCAGAAACCGCGGTTGAATTAACATAACACGGTGGAAGCGGTTTTCTTATTGCCAGCAATGAAGGGATGCCGATATTGGTCCCCTTAACATACAGATAGCTTGCTCGAAACAAGTCTGGAGCTCAGAATTGGGCGTTATTCAACATTCAAATACGAATAACTGTTTCTCCAGATAATTATCAGTCGTTCGAAAAATCGTTATCGCATAAACTTTTATCTGGATACAACTTTATCCCTGAGACACGGATAAAAGTTTCATAAATATATCAAATGTATCAATTTACAAATTTTTACAATTTCTTCCTGTATTCGTTACAAACTTCTAAAATGTGTCACATTACAAGCTTACACGAATTCATACATTTTTTCAACGTTTCCACTTTTGTTCCACGATTTGTTACTTATTGGATAAATTTCCATTCTTCGTCTGGATGATTTATTCGTAACACACCGACAAAATTTTTTATACCTAAATAAAAATGTGTCCAACTTTGAGTATCCGTTGTTTATTTCGCCAATAAGTTTCTCAGAGTTGCATGACTCTTGCAATTCGCGATTCGCGTTTCTCGTGAGAATGCGCGCAAAGGCCCCCGGTGGTGAAATCTTATTTCTTCACGACAACCTGCAACCGTGTAAATGGACCTCACGCTACGTGCTCCACGGAGAACAGAGAGCTTTGTAATTTCGTTCATTCATCCGGAACACACACTCCGGATAATACGATAGAACCATGGAATAAATAAAAATTGACTGTCCGCGTCGATTCGTTTGATTTTGAAACCATAGTATAGAGGTTTCGATGTTTCAACTTTTCCTAGGGGGAGGGGCTGAGTTGGAAAATTTAGGTAAATTTGCGAGACAATTGTGTCTATCGTACGTAACAGGTTGATTTTTAGATCAAACTCAGTAAAAATCTTATTTTAAAACAGTTGGAAACTATGTAACTTTAAATTTCTTGTATTACTTATTTTTGTAACCCCGTTGAAATTTACGAGTCTTAACCAGATTTATTTTCTTTAATATCTTCATTTGAGAATTACGTAACTTCGAAATGAAAAGTCGAGTAGATTGTTTTTTCTACAATATGATAGTAATAAATCTAAAAAAAAGCGATGCGAGATTTAAAAATTCCGCAGTTTTATGTCGTGTTATTTAAATTTCGACATATATATACTGCATTCAAAATTACAATACAATATTTGTAGCATACATTAATTGCATCTGCAGAAATTAGTTCATACAATTTTAGCAAAAGAATTATTGCTTGGACGAAGAAGATGCATAAAATTTTTAGCGAATTAAACAGTCAACTGTCTATAACTGTGCAAAGATAAAACTGGAGAATAGTCAGAACGAAAGTCTTTAACGTTTAAAAGCAATGCAACAATGGAACAATTTTTTAATGAGTAGAAAACGTTGCGAAAATGATATAATGAAGTAATTAGATAAATGGGAAAGAGTTTTCGAAGAAAGTGGCGTCTATGTTTCATCGTAAAGAAAGATATAAAGTGAAAAATATAAACCACAATTGTACGCATAAAAGCAGCACGAACTTTCTCGACGACCTAATATTTCCTCAAGACAGAGTACCAGGGACATCAGGGTAGTTCTACGTCGCTCAGCCACTACATCTTTCCTACTCACTATACCGTAACTCGTAATTCAAAAGTCAGTTTGTCCCGTTGTATGGACTTCTGACACTCACGGCAAAATAAAGTTGTTAAATCTGTTTGAAATGTTTCATTTTGTACAATAGTTAATTACACTTTAAATTGTATACTGATCATCGTTGCTAACATGACACGTGTTTCTTGAATAATATAAATATATATGGTAAATAATAAAATACTAGCTGTAATATACATGGTTTAATTCTTTGTAAATATTTCGAAAACAGAATTTTAAATGTTTTTGCACAAACACATGGGTGACATGATTTTTCACTAGAGAGAATTCAAGATTAGATGTTAAAGAAAATAAATCTATAAATCTAGATTTCGAATTTTAACAAAGATGTAAAAATAAGTTCTATGACAAATTGTGGACATTCTAATTTCTAACTGAAAACAAAGTTTCGTTGTCGTGGATAATTTGAGAAGTTTATATGCTTGTATAGCTTCAAAATAAAATCCTGGTTCGCAAAACCCCGGTATAAAATAAAGCTGGTCTCGATCGTTTTGTTTTCCACAAAAAGCTACACCCTCGCTGATAGAATTTCTCGATGACCATTAAATCTCGTCCAATCAACAACTCCAAAGATATTCGTGTACGTACAAAAGAAACAGGCACGTTCGACGCCCGTAGAACGCAACGCGGTCTTCCTCGCTTACCAGTGACGCGGGTGGAAACATCAAAGGAAGGACGAACGGGACGATGTCAATTAATGAAATTGAAACCGCGGAGGGCAGTCGCCACACGAGTTGTCCGCGAGAGCAATCGGAAAAGGAGCGCGAAAGTCTGTGTGTATACACGGTGTGCAGGGCATCGCGAAAGGAGGGCCGAAAGACGCCCAGATGACGTCGAATCGTGCAGCGATCCTGGACCGCGCTGGATAGACACTTTAATAGACGTAATGAGGGTAATTGAGTTTTCAAATCATTCGTTTTGATTACATCTACGCACGGACCGGTGGGCGAAACATAGGGTAGGTAATTACGGACCGCCCAGTCCCAAAAGAGCAGGTGCCTCTCGGCCACGAGATCGAGGTGTGAGGTTCAAATACTTGGACCGCCCTAATAGCCTCGAGGTTACAGGTCCCTTCGAGAAACCGGAGGGATCAGACTGGCCTCGCGTACCGGCGAAGATGGTTCGCCCTCTCCAGTATCAAACATATATACACGGTGTCTCGTACGAAGAGCTGCAAAACTATTTTTTTAGCCACCGTCAGTCGTAAAGAATTTTCCCTTCAACGCGTAAGGCGGGGGGTACGAGTCTTTTTATTTTTCTGGTACTATTTTTCCGTCATTCTTTTAACAATTCTAGTTGTGTGAACGGTAGTGTGTAGGGTGGCTATTCGAAAATTTGTTTTTGTGCTTATTTTTTGATATTATTTTATCTCATATAGTTTAGATATAACATATTTAAGAGAAACAAGATTTAGTCGTCATCAAGAAGACCCATAAAATGAGTCTTCTAAAAGAACGTTCGCTTATACATTTAATATAAAAACAGGAATATTTATTAAATCTTTGTAGAAAGACATTAGTCATAACTGAATTAATATTAAGAAAACAGGGTGATGATATTTATTTATTTATTTATTTGCAGGTGAAGAAATTATCGTTTGGTACAAATAAAATAGAACATTAGGTGAGATTACTTCTAAGGAACGATAGAGAGCTAAACAATATTTGTGAGCTTTATGAGATAATCAATTTTTATTAATTTCATGCACGACGTTTGTTTTTGAGCACTTTTCATGCCGATGGAATTAATATCTAGGTTTGAATCGTGTTTGAGTAAGCATAGAGTGGTTGGCTGCGATATTTTTCAACGTTGTGTAGATTGTTGTTTGATTTTATTGCATCAGTGATTCTAGAAAATCATAAACAAATCTTTATGTATTTCTATAAATTGTTGAACATGTCACAATGGACTCAAAACGAGAATCGAAATATTCTACAAGTATCCTTAAGCATATAAAGCTAACAATAGAAAAGGTGCATTTCTGATTATAAATTATTCTAAATGTTATGTAAAAATCATATAGACAAATTCAGTGAATTAAATTTTAAAATCAATGTTCTTGAAAGCGAAGCATCATACGAAAGAACTTTAGTGAACATTTTCAATTAATTTTTGAGTACAGAATTGCCGCCTTGTCGGCGTTATTATTTATTACAAGACACCCTGTATATGTACGCGTACATCTATGGCCGGAATAATAGTACCAGACCTCGAGAAGAATGCATCCTTCGGGCTGACGTGAGAATCGATGCCAAAGAAGGAATCCTCGTTTGGGATTAATAACACTCTTTACTAGAGGAGAAGGGGATGAAATATATTCCCAGGACCACGAGCCAGCCATGACTTTTACGGAAGCTCTGCTGGAAATTGAGCAACGACTACTACGGTTAAATAGGATGAAGATCAAAATTTAATATATCTGGTGGAACGAATTGGTTCACGAGTTATTTCGAGCGATATTTGAAAATGGTAGTACCGTTTTGAGTCAGTTTCAACCCGTTAAAATCTGCGGAGGAAAGTCGAGATTTTCTCGCGATATTGTCTTTCGAGGATATCTAGTAGGTCTGTTGGTTCAGTCACTTGTTGTTTAATTTAAGTATTAATTAATTCATGCATTAGAATTGCGATTTATTTTTTGAAACATGAAACAAAATTAGTGAAATATAGAGTTAATCGATGTAGTACCCTTTTAAAGTATTCTTTTTAGTCTATACAACATACTGAGTTAGTTTAGGCAGTGTGTTTGTGATACTTGTTTCACACAAGAATTGTAATAAAAACGATACGATAATACGAGTAATTTATTTATTAAATATCTTACCATTGATGATATTACTCATGTATATTCTTTTTTTAAAAAAGTCACGCAAAAGTTGATTTTTTTTGTTTACAAAACTGTGAACAAACAAATATCGAAAAATCCATGGTTTTGAAATAGTCGTTTTTAAGTTATTTTTATAATTGTTGCTACAGTTTTGTATCTACTAAAACTATTCCAATTAAATTTTTACCAAAAAATATATATTCAAAAACTAAGGAAGGAAAAAATTGATTAACGGAGGTTTAAAAACGAGACGCTCAATAATTTAGCAGCGTACAATATTCACTGACACCAGTGCAAAAGATCGAACGACTGGAGGTCTAGAACCTTGTTCTATAGGAGACTTGCTCGTTTCTGAGTGAAATTAAATAAAGTTGCAGGAAAATCGATGCAACGCTTGAACAAGCCAGTTTCGTGCTTCCTTGTTATTTACCTATCATTTCCGACATCCCCATTTTCTCTCCTTAACCTTTTATCTCGATTTCGTGCCGTGCTAGCGTCGAGTGCGCGAATACCCGTGGCCCATTTTGGCAATGATCCAAACGTCCGTTATAGAATTTAATAATCCCTTGTAATGGACTAGCGGCACTTTACACGGATTCAGATAACGATACGATACAAAACGGGTGCAATATTCAACATCGTTAACAAATTTACGCCTGCTGAAACGCTATGATTACATATTTAATGAACCGAGTCGAACGTGGATCTTCGAATATAATAATTTCGTATTTCTTTTGGCCAATAAAAAGAGACGTCTCACGACGTATACATACGACGTATACACTCTAATGGGAAACGACGTTCAAATTTACTGCACGTTTGTGCGTTGACTTATTCACGATTATACTGGGCGATCCTACAGAAAGGGACAGGTTGCAAACGATTTCAAATCGAATAAAGAGGGAAAGATTTATTAATTGTTCGATTCTATTTGCAGTATGATCTTTTCTTGCACGTAACTTACATGTTATAACTAGCAATATAACTGAAGTATTAACAAATGGTAAATCCTTGAAACCTTTCAAACATTGTAAGTTAATTTTATATACTTCCAACTGTGCTTTCAACAATTTAAATTGTATTACATTTGAATTTGAGAATTAATTCATTATCACATTCTTTACTATTTTCAATATCTGGTATGCATTGACAACGATGATAACAGAGCATAAGTAAATTTTGTATACGTTTTCGTTTGTTGAAGATGTTTACGTAACTGGAAGTTCACTAAACCGTGTATTAGCAAAACTTTCCGAGTTCTACCGTAATTAACACATTAACTGCCACGTCACGTATGAGTAACATGATTTTCACTAAGGAGCTAAAAAAATTAATATTTAAGATTGAATGTTAAAGAAAATCTAGATAGGACTCTTGAATTTTAACTAGGCTGTAAAAATAAGTTCTATAACTAATTGTGACTAGTTTTCAATTGTCTAAAAACAAAGTTCCGTTTTCGTGGACAATTTGAGAGGTTTAGTCTCTTGACCAGGACCAGAATTCAAAAATTTATGTAAAATTTGTTCCAAAAATCTTTTTTCTATAAACATTAAGTTTCCATAAATGCAAAGCCCTGGCCAAACGAGCACGTTACTCACCCCCGAAGCTGAACAACGATCTCGATCCACGGGTCTTCGAAACATCGAAGCATGTTCGTAGCTTTCGAGAATTATTCTGCACGCATTAACCCCCAGTCAGTATTTTCTGTCGAAACGTTGGCTTTGACGGTACGAACAAAACATCGGAATCCCCATTTCGCGGTTATCCCGGAAATAGCAACGAATTTTCTCATTAATCAGCTCGGAGCAGGGCTTCAGATTGACCATCAATTACAGCGTTACATTGCTCTCTGAGAACCATGCCCACCGTCGATCCGTAATAAACTAATAACAACCGAGCCGACCAAGCGTCGATCCGTTTGTGTAGTAACCCAATCAAACCCATCAAATATTTTCGGGCTGCAGCGTCAGTCCTCATGGATGGGAACGTCGTGTCCATCGACCGATATGGATTAGCGTTGCGCATTTATCGCTCACAGAAACACCATTATATAGTTCGTGCACGCGTATTATATATATATAGATATATATATATATATAATACTCGTACGATTCACATACGCTAGCGGCTGTAATTGTCTAATGTGGAACCGCGATACGTATATCGCGCTATAGAACCGCGCGATATTCCGCCCGCGGATACCGGCAATACGCTCCAAATTGATAGGCTTCAATTAATACAGCTCGCGCCCAGTCTGCCATGACACTGACTCGATAATGCCGGGTTTATGAGGGTTTTAGCCGAAGCATGTCACTTCCATGGGCCAACTAGCTTCGTTCATGCGTGTCCTCGTACTTGCGTCCACGCACTGGATGCGAGACGTTCCTGTCCACGTGTATACCGGCGTCAGCGTTGCGTTTGCTCGCGCATCAAGCACCCTGTGATTACGCTACCTCCATTTTTATATCCGACTAACTGTTATCTGCCCCTTTGCCCCCGTTCCAGTCGTCCTTTCTTTAGCTTCAGTCATAATTTTTTGTCAAATATATAGTAAATTATTTTACTGTCAAAGAAAGTGTCTTCGACGTGTCCACTCTTCTGATTAGAATTTTACAATATTTGATGTTTTAAGTATCTTCTGGTAGTTTAAAAAATTTTTATTTTAGCTTTTGTTTATTTGAAACTTGTGTAATCAACAACTTTTAAATTAAATTCCCAGCAAATTATATCATGTATGAAAGTATAAACGAGATCCCGCGTTAATCGAGGGAGGTGTACTATTCTGGAAATTGCTGACTATTATCTGTGTTAAACTTGATCGCATTGGAGGAAAAATGGAAAAACACTGAGAATGAGTGATCCCTCTCCAATAGAGAAATATTCAATGTCTGTCTTAATCACAATTGTCAACAAATTATACAATTACATTTGAAATATATCTGCAAACATTTAACCATAATTCTCCAATTCCTGAAAGTGTAGATCGACAATGTACATAGATTAAGAATTAATGACACAGTGTACCGAACGCTGAAAGCTATATTTGATTTCTGCTGCCTCGACATTCGTGACACGTTTTGATCGTGATTATGCGACTTGAAATTACCAGGAAAAAAGTGTCTTTCCAAGAATTTCTAGGAAGACCATATGTAATTGACCTAAAAGCAAATCTATTCGAGTGCAGGCCCGAGCCTATTATTCCAATTACCGTAAGGTATAATTTGACGAACAATTATTGTCAACACCTAGGCTCTACTGTTTCTGCAATGTAATTTGCTGCACACTGTGCATTAAATCATTACCTGGCATTACTTAATTAATTGCTGATATTATTCTAATTAACGTGCGTTCTTTCTTTCCATGTAAATAATTAATTTTCGTAGCGTTCGTTCGATTAAACCAAAGCAGTGATTATGATTAGACTGAGTAAAAAATACAGAATTAAATAACTCAAGAAAGAAAATGTATTTCTAACGACGTAGTGATTTTAACTTGTCGGAATATTTTTCAGCCATCGTGTTAAACATCTAATGCACATGCATATGCACCGTCCTCGACCACACACAGAGGCGTATGTGTCACACGCGTGGAAGGTGCACGAAATATGCACACGTACGTGTGAATTCCTATACAATGAATATGCATGGGTCCAGCTCACGTTTATCTAGGACCTACATATGTAAACATTTTAATCGTTGAGCGTGTATATGTACGTATCCAGCTACGTCTATCGATTTGAGTAATCTAAGATACGAAATAAGCAATGACTCATTTCGTCGAGTTAATCAGCCAGCGATTCACAGACTGAAAAGTGGTAGTACTCCTCGTTTAATCATTCATAACCGTTATTGTGCTCGTTACAACGACCGGAACGACGTTAAATTAATCTACCCGTAGAGAACAACTGAAATAATCTGACGGCACGTAGCATCTATCAATTTGAATAATCTAAGTTACCACGATTATCGAGACAAGTTAATCAGCTACCAATTCAGAGGGTGGAAACGCTGGGACGAATCCAATTCCCCGTTTAATTATTCGTGATACCGATTGCGTTCGTTATAATGACTAGGACTTCGTTAAACCGGTATATTCCGGAGAAAAATTTCAAATATTTCGACTGTACGCCTATGGCTTTTTAAATGTACAATTTTACCCTATTCTGTTTCATTTCTTTTTCAATGTTTTCAATTTCGGCTGAATGTTTTCAGAAAAAAGATATGCAGAAATATAGTATTTTTATTTACAGATATAAACTATTACTTAATGGGGGAAATTTATCACTTGTTTATGTAAAGCTATCAGACTTAAAACAATTCGACAATTGATAATAGATATACCTATTTAGTGTCAACTTTTTGTGTTTTTACATTATTAGTGTCTCCTTGAAATGAAAAAGTAAAGTTAGATTGAAACAAATACAAATCCATAAGATATATTTCTCTAAAAAATATGCTTCCAACTCTTAAGCTGTAGTATAACAGAGTTTTCTGTTTATTGTAATTTTTTTGAATTGTTCACAGACATGAAAAGTAAAAAAATGGTACACCCTCCGAGAGCTTCATTTTTTGTCTTAAGACACGAATCGGTATTATTTTTTCAATCAAAGAAATTACAACCCCTAACATTTCTCCATTCACTTGCCTAGGTAAAATCAAAGTTTAAGAAACACCCGTCTCGTGAAAATTGAATCCCTGAAAGTAAGTTCGTACAGGGTATAAAAACGATTCACCCATTTCTAATAAAAATTGTGCAAAATTGTCTCTATAAGATTTTAAAAAATTGACCGTAGTTTTCTACATGAGAATCACTCGATAGACATTTATTTCCATTGCATTATACGTTACTTCGAGTATCGTTTTAATTTCTTTGGTACAAATAAGTACACAATAATTGGTAGTTCTAGCGTTATAAACGGCGCGGCACCGAATGCGTTAATTACACAATTTTTATTATGAGTTCTTTCATATCTCGGAGCCTACGAGAAGCGTTCGAACGGGCGGTCTTGAGACTTCGGAACGGAAACCAGAAATTATCGCGCCTCGTCTCGCTCGGAAATTTATCGAACATCCTGTGCACGCGTTCTCGCGCAGCCATGGCAGAGGTTTGCGAGCAATTGTATCTCGTACGGCGTGTATCGTTAAACGCGCTCGGTTAGCGAGCGTAGCCGGCCAGTCGTGTAGCGTAATGCCCCGCGCAAGGTTCACGGTGTAACACGTTAAATGGACCTTGCCCGAATTTCCTTTCGGTTATTAACTTCGGCGCGGAAACGATATACGCATCTCGCCATTGCTAATTAGAACGTCGAATTATCCGGACCCGGGTTCTTTGGACCGTATAACGAATGTTTAAACGTCGAGTCACCGACGACGAGCACGCGACGGCACCGAAACGAACGTTCGAAAAAGTTATTCGTCCCTCTCTCTCCGAGTCATAGTTTTTAATTGGATATGAAGCAAAAATTAGGCTAAATTGTTTTCTACCAGGTCGAGGAAACCCACCATCGAAAAACGGGCACCGCCAAACCCACGAATTCCTAAGCGAAATCCGCTCGAATTTATCGAAACTTTTGTTAAATATAAAATGTTTCTATCGATCGATCTTCTAGTCTGCTGGAAATTTTCGCGAGGATCGGTACGTTACACAACGGCAAACTATGTCAAACATAGTAAAATATACAACTTAACTGGTGTTGCTGGATCAATATTCACAAAACGGGAAGCCATTTTCAATATTATAAGAGTTAACGAATTATTAAACATCGCCATTATTAAGGATGAATACGTTCGATTTTGTAAAAATTGCAACACACGACGACAAATCATGTCAAACGAAGGAAAATTTTCACATACAATTTTATTCTACGTTCGATGGAAACAAAAGTTATTAACTACACCGATGAATTTATGACGAGAATTGCACCACACGACAACAAACTATGTCGAACTAAGAGAAAATCTGCTGTAAAATTTTATTCTACGTACGATAGAAACAAAGTTTTAATCCTGTACCGAACCAATATTTTCCAACATGGGGGGTCATTTTGAATATTACTAGAGCTAGAAAATTATGATGCTCAAAACGTCGCTTACGTCGAAATATTTGATTAATATCGTTGCTACTTAATCTCGAAACTTTATCGTCGCTGTTGGTAAACGAATCGGAATCGGTCTCTGGACGCGGCGGAGGAACGCGGACCGTTGGAACATTTCCATACGCTGGAACCTAATAAGAGGATCGAAGAGAGGAGAAATAAATAATTGGGAGGGACAGAAGAGAAACACGATCTTAAACGACGAACGAGAGCACGGGGAATTCTTTTCGCTCCGATGATACATCGGCGAGCCGCGTCCCGAGAGTGACTTATGACGGAAGGGGAATGACTCGCCGTGAAAAATAACAAATTATTGCAATATCCGTCGGGCAGAGCTCGCATGGGGTACGCGCGAGTGCCACGAGCACGTGTATATACCCTGGTATCTTCGAATGTTTTCTCCGGTCCGTGGTTATTTTTTTTATTTCTTCCCCGCTTCTCCTTACGCGGCCTATGGTAGACCGCAATAGATGCCCGTACGAAGAGGTAATCAATAATGACTTAATGTCCTCCAATAACGGACACCATGGGTGGTTTCGAGCTCTACCTGTTAGGGGCTCCTCTTGCTCCGAGAGAGATCACTCCGAGTTTCTCTCGCCTTTTTGTGCCCGGCGTTATTTGCCTGTCTTTCTTTTTTCGTCGTTCCTCTCCGCCCGGCTAATATACACCCACGTCCCCTTTGATCGTTAAAACCGGGCATACTTTCGCGGAGAGAGAGGGTCGTTCTCTTCCTTCTTAAAGTCTGAGTCGGTACCAGCTATTAACCGTCCGCGATGTTTCTTTGACTCGTGATCTGGCACGGCGAAACGGCATCGGAATAAATTAAAATGCGGCCAGACGACGTGAAAAGAGAAACTCGAATTGTGTCGTCCCTCTTTGATTAAGAGCTCGCGATAGGCCTGTCGCCCGGTGTGTATTTATGGCCCCGTTTGTGTGGTACCATTGACAGGGTCATCGACGAACGCGGCGTTGGAAAACCATCCGACCGTGGAATTCGTATCTCCTTAATACGAGTGGAGTTTTAATTTAAATTCTGTTCAACGAACGCAAGGGCGAATAAAATATTAAACTCGACGAGCACTATGAAACCAGGTTAATTCAGTGGCGGTTTAATTCGTACGTTTGAGCGCGAGTGCCACTCGTTGTTAGTCATTGTACGTGCGTTTATTTGTTATTTGTTCCCCGTCGATTTCGATGTCGTTCCCGTTAACGTCCAGAGCCTCGAATCCTTGTTTCGAAATTAATTCAATTTTTGTTCGTTAAAATTACGAGTTTATTTGTATATATTCTTTCGTCCAGAATGGTTCAAAGTTATTGGGCAGAAATTAGAAAAAATCGATCGATATATTCGATGCTTGATTGCAATCATTCTTCTTGGCAAAGATTTATACACTTCCCTAACATTATTTTTTAATGTTGTTCAATTGCCTGTCTTGCTTTGGTAAGGTATACCCAACAATTTTTGAAACACGAATGTATTTTTGAAGAAAATTTTACTACCTTCGTTTATTTCCATTTCATCCTTATATCTAATACTGGGTCAATTCAACTTTACAACAGTCATTCGTTTAAAATATTATTAAATGTTAACACAGAACGAAAGAAATAAAAAATGTTCTTCAAAGTGTGACAAATCAACCCTTTGTACTTAAAGACTTCGACCACCTACCAATAACTCAAACACACTTTCCTACGAAATAGATAGTAAATGCTCCAAGCAAATGTATCTTTTTTTTTAATTTTTCACTTTAAAACAATGATATCGTTGTGCTCCCTTAGAGGGTGCATCCAAATTCTTGCTAGATGTCCCTTCAGAGTGGACAGCCGAGTGCAAAGGTTAAGTATACACGCTATACCACCGATTAACCCAATTTGAGGTCTACCGTGTTGATGTCCCTCTCGCTCTAAATAGGGGATAATTTTGGAGGCGTTAGATCTGTCTATAGCATCTAACGTAAGTGACGAAGTAGCGAAATGACGTGCGTTTAAGGATGACATACCGACCACTATCTTCGATTCGTTGTCCGTTGGAAAGTAATACCCGCGACAACCTATGATCATATGACATTTCTCTTTTTCCCTATGCTCTAGATTCGCGTCGCCAAGTATTGATGCGCAATTGAAAATCACACGGTGCGTAGACGGGTGCACCTTTGACCTATAAACGTGTATATAAAGTAGGTTGAGTCGAAAAAATTAAACGCATAGGTGTTGAAATAGTTCAATGGGGAGGGTTATTAGAGTTCCCAGGTGTTACAATATGGAAAATTGTTGAATATTTATGTGCTAAATAAATACGATAGAGTTTCGACCTAAGTATGTATTTAATTAATGTAGTTTTACAAAACGAAAATGCTGTTCTTAGCTTGACGGTTTTCTGCTAACTGAGTTTGAGGCTCGGAAAGAAAAACGAGGGCTGCAATAATCCTCCTCAGGTAGTACTGACCTTTGCAAGGGAGGAGACTGCACCAATGGATACAAATTTTCATTAAAAATGCATGTATGCAATGCTTATTCTCAACAACACCCTGTCTAACGATGAACGTACGTCGCTTTCAAACATTTGAGTACGTGTCATCGCTATGCTGCTTGTTTGCAAAATAGCTTTCTTCAGCTGAGATTAAAAAATTGAATCTCCCATGTTGGGGTTATCTTTTCAGGACATAATATACATTATTAATTGCATAAATCGATTCTTTTGCGTAAAAGAAACGAACTTGTATTCATTTTAACACGTTGACAGATCAAACCCCTCAAATTGTCCACGAAAACGATATTTTGTTTTTAAACAATTGGAAACTAAAATCCAAGAGTCCTGTCTAGATTTATTTTCTTTGACATCTAATGTTGAGAATTAATTTTTTTAGCTCCTCGGTGTAAAATCGCCCGTGTATGGAGAGGATTTGATTGACCCGCGATTCGTTTGGGGCATAGTTACCGCAAAGCGCGATGCGTAGTGCCACTTGCTGAGAGTCATACTTTAAGTCGTCGAGGGAAAAGGGTCCCGAACGTCGCTTGAACCAGGGAGACGTCGCTTCCTCCGCCATGAATTAATCATTGCGCCGGCGTATAAATAATTAGCCGGGCGGCGCAAAATCGTCGATAAATATTTATGGGCGGCTGGTCGATATGCAAGCGTAATGGCGATTGTTACACCATCCGCGACGGTCGATTTTACACGGTGAAAATAATTCGCTCGCCAATTTTGTCAGTCGGTCCCGAAGTAGCCGCTGGGATAGAAGCAATCGTTTCGCGCGCGCGATCGTGTGTTATCGTTCGAACGACCGCGACCGTTTCCTGCCTCTCTTTTTGCTCTATTTGTATCGCTTTCGTTTTTTACCTCGTCTCCCGTGTGCCACACACACACACGCGCGCACAGCACTCCAATATACGTATCAACGCGCGAGCCTCTCTCCGTCTGCTCTTTTCTCCGCGGGTTTTTTCATATTTCTGCCGCTCCATTTCGCGGCGACAGGATTTCACGGACAGTTGATTTCATCTCGTCCATTTGTTCGAATCCCTTTTTAATTCCCATTGTATCTTCGATTCCGGCAAAGCTTCCAGTTCGAAACAGACCGGATTACCGCTGCCGCTAGCCCCACGAAAATTGCAGAGAACTTTGCGTCTTAAATACCGAGCATTGTCCGGTCGGTCGTTAACGAGCGCTCCGTGCGCGAACCGATGTGGACCCCGGATATTTTTAGCGTCAGCCACGCGGCCAACGATCCTGCCAAACGGGAAACTTCGCTACAAAAGCGACACTTCTTATAATGGTTAGGTAAAATAGCTTATACGTTCAAATTTATCGGATTTTTCAAATTTGTCTTGTTGAATAAGATATACACCAATGATAGTGCAATGTTTCAAATAAGAGTCTTCAAAGAGTCAGACAACTCGTTTCGTTTCTATTACTATTTCTTATATTGCATACATATATCATTATCTTTGCTATCACAATTTGCATTTCTTATTTATTGATATCAAAAGAATCAAACGATCGCCATCACTTCTGCCGATCAAATATGTTTCAATTATTCACATATGTTAAAATCAAAAATTTAAGGCAGGGAACATCGTTGAGCAAGATTCCTAATCTGTCCAACCTATATTTCCTACATACACTATTTTGGTACCGCAAAGATCTATTATTATCGTCCCCAGAATTATAAATGGTGATTTAAAGGTCGTCCAAGAAAGCGATGAGGTTCGCAGCGTGGCCTATAAAAGTTCACGACACGTGGTTCCGTCAGAATGGCTCGCAAACCATTTTCAATCGCTTCATTCCGAACATACCCTGACTTTTGACGCAACGTCGACGAAAATAGCCTCGAAAAGGGAACATCAGCGGGACACCGTCCCACCGTATTTCTACCTATCCTTTGTACAAGAATCTTCCTCGACGTGCAATTTTATAGACGACTCTGTAATTTGTATCGATTATGGTCTAACCGCCGAACGACGCATTGCTGGGGACACCGTGAGAGCAAGCAAATGGTCGGGACGCTTGTCCATCGTTCGGGAGAAAACGCGACGTATAGGTACGATTGGTGACCGAGCGCGCGTATCAAGGACTACCGATGTCTTTTCAACTAAACTAAAAAAAGAAACGGTGTTTCTTTTACGCCGTGCAACGTAAATGTGGCGCGAGAACTACGTCGAGCGTACTCGCGACGCTAAACTTAAATGGATATCCATAAAAGCGCGTACGCCTACGTGGAAGTCGGATAAGTTCGCGCAAAGGGGCGGCAAAAGGACGCCTGCCGTTATGTAGCGGGTCGGTATAAAAATAGAAAGGGAAACGATATAAAGCGGAAGCCGGTTCGCCCCGTGACTCGCCGCGGGAACGAATTCTCTCGAGTTACGGGGGTGGTAAATTTTTTTTACGACCTCAACACGTATCAACCGTGCAACCATTCGACAACCCCTGGATGACCATCTGTGTATCGAGTAAAAACTCTAAGTTCCTCGCGGATACCTCAGTAATAGTGATCGTAGCATTAACAATTTATATAATATTTGTGTAAGACGGATTGTAAAACTATTCTACAGGTTGTAGTTATTTTTCTAATAGAACAGAATCGTCTTGCAAGCTTTATGTTATATTCATTGACATAATATGACATTTCTTGACAATAACTTTTTTAATCTTAAGAATCGACTTCAGATGAGGTAATATTTAGTCTTGATCGTCAAAAGGGATGAGAAAGAAGGTGTTCAATTAAGAAAAATCTGACATTAAAATTAGAATAGAATAACTTACAAGGAACCATCGCGAACGGTCCGGCTTCGATTTTGATGAAACTTTGTACACTTATAAAGCAGCCAAAAATAATCGACACGTATTTTTTTTTAGCTGCGGTAACTCGAGTTTAAGGGGTGAAACCACCCCTTGAAGTTTTGGCTCGAAACGGCTATCTCGAAAACGGAGACATACAAAAAAATTGTTCATGGGCGAGGTTGATGGTTTCTTATCTACAATAACATGGTGTTAAAAAATTTAAAAAAATACAATTTGTTTATAACAAAAAAAAATTTATTAACTTAATTTTTCATTTTATTGAAATTTTCATAATGACAAAAAATGACGAGCATTTTATTCCAAATCCATTGGTATGCGATTTTTTAAAATTGCCTCCTACAGTTTTGCAGATTTTGATGATTCACATCTTGCGTGCACATCCATTATGGTAGTAGCCGTTCTAACTTTGATTTTAATGAAGCACTGTAGGCTTGCACTACTTCTAGAGGACAAAATCGGGAAAAATACAAGAATACCAATTTGTTGATGGAGGCTTCGTTAAGAAATTATTAACGTTTAAAGTTCCGCCCGTACTGAATTTTTTTCTCCGAAATGCCCAAGATTTCGGGGGAATGTGTAATGACCAAAAATGATTGTAATCGACCCCTGCAACCGAAAATAATTTTTTCAGAATGGTTTGAAATTTCTTAATTTTGTTGAAAAATTTCACACATTCTCGAATTTTTTTCTCAAAAGTGCGTAGGATTTCGGGGGTATATATATTGACCAAAAATGATTGAAATTGACTCCCGCAACTGAAAATGATTTTTTTAGAACAATTTGAAATTTTTTTTTTTCGCTGAAAATTCGTTTTTCATTTTTAATAATTTTGTTTGACGCCCTACAAAAAAGTTGGCCAATACTTTTTGTAGGTACCTATGAGCTCTACTCCAGAAAAAAGTTTCATTGAAATATATTCACTATTGTAGGAATTATGGCTGTTTGAAGATTGGACCATTTTTATGGGGTTTTTCTCATTTTGCGGGGTCAAGGATCAACTTTTTGCATATTTTTGCGATTTCTACGTATTCTTGATTAAAATACGCGTCGTTTGCATTTTTGAAAATTAAAATCCTTCAATCCGTTCAGAAGTTATGACATTTTAAAGATCCGTATGAAATTTTCGGACAACATTTCTGGCCATAAATTATATTTTCGATTAGGAATTTTTTTCTCGAAAGTGCGTAGGATTTCGTGGGTATATGTATTGACCAAAAATGATTGTAATTGGCCCCCGCAACCGAAAATAATTTTTTCTTGGAGGATTTGAAATTTTTTGATTTAATTTTTTAATAACTTTTTAACGAAGGCTCAATCAACAAATTGATATTCTTGATTTTCGTCTTATTTTGGCCTCTAGAATCTCCCATTAAAATTTTTCCCAAGGGTGGCCGAACTTTTCCAAATCCATTGGTATGTAATATTTTAAAATTGCCTCTTACAGTTTTGCAGATTTTGATGATTTACATCTTGCGCGCACATCCATTATGGTAGTAGCCGTTCTAACTTTGATTTTAATGAAGTACTGTAGGCTTGCACTAAATCAAAGTTAGAACGGCTACTACCATAATGGATGTGCGCGCAAGATGTAAATCATCAAAATCTGCAAAACTGTAGGAGGCAATTTTAAAAAATCGCATACCAATGGATTTGGAATAAAATGCTCGTCATTTTTTGTCATTATGAAAATTTCAATAAAATGAAAAATTAAGTTAATAAATTTTTTTTTGTTATAAACAAATTGTATTTTTTTAAATTTTTTAACACCATGTTATTGTACATAAGAAACCATCAACCTCGCCCATGAACAATTTTTTTGTATGTCTTTCCGTTTTCGAGATAGCCGTTTCGAGCCAAAACTTCAAGGGGTGGTTTCACCCCTTAAACTAGAGTTACCGCAGCTAAAAAAAAATACGTGTCGATTATTTTTGGCTGCTTTATAAGTGTACAAAGTTTCATCAAAATCGAAGCCGGACCGTTCGCGATGGTTCCTTGTTAGTTCCAACCGAGAATAGGTTATTTCACATACTTTGGTATTTTAAAATTAGAATACAATAACTCAGTTCCAACCGAGAATAGGTTATTTGACATACTTTGGTATTTTATTAAATTATTCAAGATATCATTATGAAACGTTGTTCCGCCATTAAGTCACATAAGTTTGTTCATACAAAATTATATAATAGTTTTAAACGTATCGTGTGTATTCTGCATAACCAGATGTTAAAACTTAAAATTAACCTGTTGGTGCATTTTCGCTCTACTATTTCAGAGCATGCACAGCAAAGTTTTGAGTGGAGAAATATTGTACGTAATGCAATTACACGGCACCATTTATCGCATCTAATCAATGTTCCCATTTTTTAATTTCACGTTCAGAAAATTATACAAACATGTTGCTTAAATATCTCGAAATTTATTGTTTATCATTATATTTTATCCACTTCCTTCTAAAAAGCTTGACAACCACTGACATACAGGGTGACTACTTTAAACAAGATATCTTTTATAGTATTAACCTCTCGTAGCTTCCACGTTTCTCTACCATTTTACAAACTTCGTTCCTGAGACAAAAATCTTCGCAGTCGCCGGAACTTGAGGGCACGCAGAAAGACCGAAAGTTATCTTGTAAATTCCCTTTCGATCTTCATCCGTTTCATCCTGAATGCGAGTTTATATTTAATACCCCTCGTGAAATATATTTCGGTGGATTTGTCTCCTGACGTTTATCGCGTTATTCGAACTCTCGAGGATCATTTTGCAAATAAAAACTTTACCAGAAACGGGTAAAATTCTTATTGAGATAATAATTTCGAAAAATTTCAATTACAGAATGAAATATTTTACAACGAACGAATTTCAACCGTTGGATCGAACGAACGTTACGTATTATTATATGTTGGGTTTATCGATTGCCTATTATTCGAATAAAGTTTTGCCCGTCTCTGGTTATTGCGTCTACGCTCGTCCGACGTAAAAAGAGCTTCTAACAGCCGGAAAACACGCACGTTTACGTGGTGCTACGGTGTTTTCCAAGAGGCACTTCCAAACAGCCGTGAAAACGTTCCGTTTCTTCATCGCGTACCCCGGCATTGAAATGCACCTGATCGATTCCAGCTAAATTATTCGTAAAATTACGCGGGAATGCTCTTTCACCTTTGCTTTAAGATAATCGTCGGCAACTTTAAACGTAACTGGAAATTTCTTTTTCTGGACACATTGTTCGTAACTTTTCGCGCATTCATCGAGTTCCGCGTATGTATAACACGTACATTTAACGCTTTGTAAGTTGGCTACCGTGTTATTTTGATCGCGCCGTTTCCTACCATTTATAGGCAGCCATCGATATTTAATTCGATTGCACTGGCATTGTTATTTCTTCCACGACTTTATAGAGAGTTGCGAAAAGAAAAAATTCGCGAAGCTTCCAGACCATGTTACTGAATAATACAAAATATTCATATACGTTCAAACGTGCTTGTCGATATCTAATTAATTTTCGATTTCTGTTGAAACGTATCTGCCAACGATGGAGGTACAGACACTTTCGGTTGGTCTGTATCGTAGCTACGATATTTTTCATTCGTTATTCAACGACTTTATTTACCAAGGTAGACAAAAATATAGGTTAAAATATATGTCAAGATTATAATTAATAATGACTATTGTTCGAAAATCCTCAAACAATTAACAAATTAAGCGAATAATTCTTCTGGTTGACAGAATGTATTTTAGTAAATATCATACATTGTTCTACCAATTAGAATTATCTACTTTATTTCTTAATTACATATAAAAGTACATTTTTTGGACGACTTATTTGAACAAAATTCGAATTATTATCTGAATCAGGATTTTTCGAAGTAAGGTGCGCCTCATAATCCATGGGCGAAGTGAAAATAATTTAGAAATCTTATGTTACTATCATTTAATATATATCCCTCTCCCTTCTGGGAAATGCAATTATAAAATCTTTCATTTGATACCACAATATTTGTAAAATATAGCATAGTAAATATCATATATTTATTAACGCGTGAGTTTTACAAACATTTAATTTCACCCGAGCTTTCGATACATAATTTATTATATTCACCGAGTAATTAATTCAATCAACCAAAATTACGCTCCATTGGTTCGGCAATTATGTGTAGAATTTTTCAGAACAGCAATTACTTTATGTCGTGAAAAATAAACATTACGTTTTATCGCGTATAAGTAAATTAATTAATTTAAAAACTGTATGTAATTTTATGTTATATAGATTTTTATAATATCAACACAACTAGTATTTCGACTGAAAAGCGACGAATGTAATTTTGAATTATGAAAACACGAAAATATTTTATTAGTCCTTCAAAAGATTTAGAAATCACTGATTGAATTGAACATTTATTCAATGATATTTGATGTTTGAATTGTGTCGATACAACAAGAAATGTCACCAAGAACATCTTATTAATACCAATGACTATTTATTTCAATACCTGTTTGACATCTTAAAGCAATACACGTGAATTTATACGTATCGATAGTAATGAGCATGTTATTGGATCGGCTACGTCATTAATCACAACCACAGTAACTTTGTCATAAATTAATGTCACAGAGCTACATTGGAGTTGTAAATTACATAGAAATATTTTATGGAAGGGACAGAAGTAGAGTGTCAGAATGTCACTGTGACTAACACGGTTGAAAAGAAACTCTTTGATGGCCGAGTCGGAAAGTAATGCAACTCTCATCTTCATTTTCATTTATTTTGTTTACTACGTCTTCAATCATATGTGAAAAATTAAATATTCGTAGGAAGTGGCACTAAAGTAAATGCATATCGTGAAATTATATGTGTAATTTTTTAAGAAACATTGCACACAGTATTTTGCTTCTCTTGAAATTGTTCTCCATGCAAATTGCATAGACTATTTGTAATAGTAACAGATTAAATTTTATTATGCAGAAGAGTAATATTCCAGGTATTTTCTTTAACAAGTAAATGTATTTTTCTTAATTTTACCGGCATTAGGAATGAGTCAAATTCAGATTGAAGATTGTACAAATCATAATTCTTATTTTATCTTGTACTACTACATAAATGCTTGTAAAAATATCAAACTATCGTTCAAATATTTGATCAGTAACAAACACAGCGCTGTAGTTTATTGATAATGTTGACGGACAAATGTAGTAGTTTATCTATTTATCAATTTTAACTACCTGTTGATAGAAAATTTATTTACAGTTGTATCAAATGGCGGCAGACAATCTGATTGTCGCTCGCTCCGGTTAAATTTCCATGTCCTAATTCATTCACGAATACGTTTCAAACTGCAAACCCCATCAACACAAAATGAAGAGATAGTTCTGTTAAAATAAATGATATAGATATTCATAGATCTAGAACATAGAAACGCCAAAATTATTTCCCCAAAACGGAGAAAAACAAAAGGAAAAAGTATTTGCTGAAAAATGATACAGTGAGGCAGTAATTGAAAAGCAACTTTCACCAAAGAGAGACAACGCGTGTTGTCGATCAAAGAAAACAAATTTTCCCTAAATCTCAAATTATAATACCGATACAACGGGTCAGAAGGAGGTCCAATTAAAGCAACTCTACCGTGTCGTTAGTCTCCGGGAACATCTTGCGACCGTTTCGTTGCCGTCAAATTCGAGGAATAGACTATTACCAATAGTATAGTCCAAAGATAGCGGTTTATGACATTCTGCGTCAAAGTTCAGCTCGCGTCGTCTTTCCATAAATAATATTCCACGTACCGTTTTCCACGGGGTTTCCTGAACAGCCCCAAGCACCATTCAAAGAAGTCATGTTGTATCGATCGGTGCTCTTCATCCACACCGGTTGCAATCGAACCGGATCGCGCGGCGAAAAACGTTTGAAGAGCGATAAACGCTAGCGAAAAATGTATGCTCTAGCTTGCGACAAGATAATCCTCAGCGTCCCGTAACACGCATCCGGATTATCGGGACGCAGGGATCGGGACACGCTCTCAGGATCCTCCGCGGGAACGATAATTATCTCGGATCGGTTGATGGGGTTACCTATGTACACCTTACATAGGCGCGCGTACACGCGGAATATCGTTGGAGATCGGTGCACGGGAGCGGCCAGATACGATTATACATTTTCATCGGTGCGTTACTCAGGAAGGGCCAGATTACCGTAATGAACTTCTGCAACCCCTCCGCAACACGGTCCAACGACTCGAAATATGGATAACCACGCCACTCATCTCCGCGATTTGTTCACTTCTTTCAGTGTTTCCCAACTTTTTCCCGACCCTGCCTATATGCAACGTTTCATGTTAGTACTGATTCTTGGATGAATGGCATTTCTATAATATAATTAAATTTCGAGTGGATCAACCGAGCAACTTTTGAGATATCATACTATTGAAATTTTGGTTCATAGTGTCATTTTTGTTCATCGATTTAACAATTTCTCCAAAGTCATGTAAACGATATATTGTGAACTAGAAAAAGCAAAAATATCTCAGTCTAAGTTACACAAATTGTCTACTAATTTTTGTTGCAGCATTTCTTCCTACAAAAAAAGAAATTTAATTTGAGATTTCTCCTATTCGACACGCGGTTGCAACGTTCCGTTCCCGCAAAATAAATTGGTGGATTGAAAAATATTTTTAATCGCTATCGACATCGCTTTAAGTTGAAAAACATTGTTTACATGCGTCGTTTCAACATTCGGTTGGGAATCACTGTGCCCGTTCTCCGTCTTTTTCGTTTCTGCGTGATTTTTCCTCGCCCTTCCGAATTTCGTCGCGGCCCACCGCGCTGATCCTACCCTCACGAACCGATATCGTGGTTTCTCCATCGGAAAAGGTGGTCCCAGCAATCGATCCGACGATCTCGCGAATGAAATTATTTCGCCCGGGGAGAAATTCGACCCGACGAAGCTTCCCCCGCGAGGAATTCAATTTCGTAGCTTTAGATGGCTCTAGCCGATCCTAGCCGCTCAATTTTGACCGGCCCGCTCGTCGACCGAGCATCGCGGACGTCGCTGCGGGCCACTCCAATACCAAAATAACGTTGGATGGCGCAATTTTTGGAGAGATTGCGCCTCTTTGTCGAGACGAATCCGCCGTGCTCGCAGTTCGTACCAGGAGTGTTGCTAAAGCGATCGGCCAATGTTTGCTGGAGAAACGTTATCTTCGTTTTCGTCGTTCGGGATATAAGAAATGCAAAGGAGCATTTCAGTGACAGCAAATACACACGATTCTACTTTTACGCGGTTTTGATTCGACGACGGTCCAGAAGAAAAACCGATTCTATTTTTGGTAATTGTGCAGATTTTAATAATTTTTGAATATTTTATCTAGGTTATTTTGTATGATCTTTTGAATTTTTATTTTGCTGTTTAAAAAGATTTGAAAGAAATATTTTTATATCCTATTCTATTCGATTCTATTTTTACAAGGTTTTGATTCGTCCCGAAAAAAAATCGATTCTATGGGTTCGCGAAAGGAAAATGCCGGTTGCTTTTAGGAAATACTTTATTTTTAACTATACTCTGCGATGGTCGCACTCGACTGGTCGCGATGCGGCCACATATTCACTCTCATACATACATTCGCGCATTCTTAAATTTGAAATACAGAATTTCTAAGGGAAAATAATACAAGTCCTATGTATATATATAATAATGTTTCGTCATGAATCAGTAAAAATTTGTGAAAATAATATCGTCCAAGCAATAAAAAACGACCCAATTACAAAATACAGTTCAGTAATTTTTAATAATAAGAAAAGAGATTACCTATCTTTAAGTTTCATAAGACAATATAATGCTATTAATTCCAAGTATTTTTAATACATATGCCATAAATCCGTCAATCTGGGATACATTACTTTAAACAAAGAGTGAGTTTCTCACTTATTACTAAAACAAATGAATACTATACGGTTACTTTAGTTCTATTTATTGCTGAAACCCAAAAATAAATTACTATTATGTATTTTTGCTCTGAATAGGAGGACATTAATTTTATATATTTTAATTAATTATACTCGCAGAAATAAATTTAGAAAGGTCAATGATAAAAATGATCGTTTTAAATAATTTTTGAGAGACATAACATGTTACTTTTTCGTAACCTCCCAATTAGTAACATTATTATATCTCACTTCAAAAAATATTTCTTCGAAAGGATGTAGTTTACGTTAACATTTCACATTAATACTGAAACATGTAATACGAGAATGTGCAAAGCATTATAACAACAAGCAAAGAATTTTACGTAGTAAATGCATAAAATACGTACGATCAAATAAGGGAAAGCATATAGACAGAAAACCATTGTCTTTTCAAAGTATGGGAGTTTTTAATAAAACAAGACACGACAGTACGTAGGAAACAACTGTTCCCGGGAAGTCGATAGTATAAAAAAAGTAGATGCTTTGCACTGAAATGCAGATAAAAGCAAACCTTTGAGGATACTATTGTCTTTTATCTGGCGCACCTCCTAGCGATTCTTTTAAAACGTTATGCATACTTCAGCAGGTAATTGATATGCCAATATTCTTTGCGCACAAAATTTATATCTATATTTGCTACCGATACCGGCTATACTCATAAAGCATCGTGGCTAAAAATATTCTACTACAACAATTCTTAACTTCCCCATTAGTCAAATAGAATTCAATAATATGCAATTCAAAGAAGCTTTCGTCTAGACTTCCTGCTATTCCACGGAGGAAATTCTTTTGACTCATTCAATGTAATTATCATCATTTCGATTTTGTAATAATGATATTAATGGAAAATATTATTATCTTATTACTAAATTTTGATTTAGACTCGTTTAAATGATTTTTATTTTTTTACGATTTTCTGTACCTGTCCATTGCCTGTTCGAAGAAACTCCGTTTAAAAATCGAACGAAACAACTTGAGTCAACACAGGATATTCAGTGATAACTATGCAAACACGAACTGTTATGGTACCCACGCTTGTACCCATCACGACTCGTTCACGATCCACTGATCCAAAACACATCAGCGAGACACTGCAGCCAAAAAAAACACACGACTGCGCAATTGAACAAAAATTATTTCAGTCTAGGCTTCTACTATTTCTCTAACGAAATTCATCGGAACCATAATATTATTCGACGGTGGAGAAACGATTAACCGCTGTAATAAATATTTCCTCGTCCTCGTCAATAAAATAATTATAATTAAATAGAGGAGCATTATTTAAAAATATTATATCAGGAGGCAAAATAATAATTAAATTGAATAGGTCACAAGATTCTCATCCGAGAAACAGTGGCAAATCCGAATTAGAATAATTTCTGTAGCTATGTGCTATTTTCTTTTCTCATAGATTAGAACGTATCTTCAAATTTGTTACTAATGTTATTCGATTGCCCAGTCGCGTAATTTTTATCAGAAGCTCAACAGAATGTGGGTCGCATAGAATCGACGATTTTACGATCGCGAGTGCCAAATAATATTTTATCAAGGACGGTAACTCCCTCCACTGAAAAATATTGCTCGACCAGTAATATTGTTTCGAGCCAGCTCTTTTAATCTAAACCGCCCCCACGAAATTGCAATAGGAAAATAAAACGGAAACCCGGTAACCACAATTCTCTCGCAGCTCGACGATTCGTTCTCGACGTTGTTCGAAGAAACACCGAAGAGAAGAGAAGGAGCCAGCACGGAACCGGCGTTTCCTTATCGCCCGTTCTTATTGTCTGTTTACAAGCCAGCATCGGCCCCATTAATAAAGCCCGGGACGGATGGGCGGTGAAACTCTACAAGCTTTTAATTTCGCGAGAAACGTATACGTCAGGAAAGCCGTGGCGGAACCGCAATGGAAGCGATCCTCTCCTTCCTCCAGCCAGACTGTCCAGCGTTCAAGTAGTCGCGGGGGTCTTTAATAAAGTGAACTTTAAGACTCCCGTTCGCGCGGAGATAAACTTTAACGCTGGCTACCGTTTCTCACCAACTCGCGCTGGCTCTCCGAGTACGGAATGACTGCTGGAAGACCTGGCCACGGGTAGCGCGGTGGCAACTTTCCTACCAAGTTCCTCGCCGTCGCGACTAAAAGCCGTTCCTCCGTTTAAGAAACGCGACGACGACACGATCAAGAAATATATCATGGCGGAGGATATAGGAGACCGAGTTTTTCGAAGAACAATGTCGAAAAATAGTTTCGTCGTCCCACGGAAAGAAGATATTTCCTTATATTCTACGGAATCGTAGATATTAGTTATTTAAGAAATAGACACAGAGGCATCTAAAAATAGAGAATTTTCTTCGCAACTAATTTTTAAACAGTTATCATTTATACAGGGTATGTGAAACTACCCTTCGACTTGACTCTCGATTTCTTTCAAGTAAATACTTTACAAAGTAGCGGACTTGTAGAAACATAAATACTTGGAAGAAAACCGATTGCTCAAATTCTTATTTCAATAAATAATAATATAACAAAATACACTTGTGAAAACAAGCGATAATAATAAATGGAATGCGAAGTAATAAAATTTATTATCGGGTCAAAGTAGACCCAGACTCCCAGCTATTCGGTCATCGCGGCTGTCCATCGTCCAAGATTAAAAGTGTTAAAGTTAGATTAAATATAATATTTCTTCTTCGATATTCCCAATTTTTAACGTTTATAGCTTGTCGAATAGCCCAATAAATCCAACATGGCCGGCGCGCAGTGGAACCATTGCACGCCAAACGCGGTAAAAAGTGGTTTTATATAAATATACCCACAATGAAATACTGATTCACTAATAGTTAATGGAACACATGAGCCATAATTTAGTATGATTTTTTTTATCATAAGTCGATTTTTGATACGACTACATGATTTTCAAATGTTCAATCTTAAAATCATCCAAAATTATAATCATCGTTTATTGTTGCTTTGATTCTTCAAAGTAAATGATGAGTAATTGAATTAAATTTACTTAGTACGTATTTAAATTACACCAAAGTACACTTTTATATCTTTACCATTTTTTGAGTTATAACTAATTGACCATGTTCAGTTTTCATTTTATTTTTTAACTATGAATGCAGTGTTCATTTTAGTTGCTTTTTGTAGAGTGGAGCCTTACCCTTTTTTTAAAAAAAGATTAGCTCCTACCAGCTGCTACTGCGAAAAATACAAAGATGATTAACTGTTTCGGCACGTGCGAGCGTCGGCGATTGCGAGCATTGTTATTGTTGTATACATACAGGGTGTAAACGATAACTTTGGCAAAAATCATAGGGTAAGTAGTGGCCCCATAGGCAAGTATTTTAAGCATGGGAACCCGTGTCCGGAAATGCACCAGTAAAAAATTACGGCGATCTTTAACTTCGGTCTTTAGCTCCTGATGGATAGAAAACCCATCGTACTGGAAACTGTTTCTTTTGAGGTGGGTCAGTCGTGTAGGTGACAAAGATGACAAACATTGAAAGTTTTACGATGAACAACGTAAACATTTAATGAAATCATGATCAAGAAACAATAAACTAAAAAAAGTTTGCCTATCCATCAGGCGCGAAAGACCAAAATTAAAGATCGCTGTAATTCTTTACTGGTGCATTTCCGGACACGAGTTCCCATGCTCAAAATACTTGCCTATGGGACCTCTACTTACCCTATGATTTTTGCCAAAGTTATCGTTTACACCCTGTAGAATATACCTACCTGCTTCACTTGGAAATTCCATTACTTTAACACTAAATATTTCGCTCACAACTTACAAGTATTTTTGAAAATTGTAACAATGCTCGCAATCGCCGACGCTCGCAATCGCCGACGCTCGCACGTGCCGAAACAGTTAATCATCTTTGTATTTTTCACAGTAGCAGCTAATCTTTTTTTAAAAAAAAAGGTAAGGCTTCACTCTGCAAAAAGCAACTAAAATGAACACTGCATAACATTGCATTCACAATTAAAAAATAAAATGAAAACTGAACATGTTCAATTAGTTATAACTTCAAAAATATTACAGATCTAAAAGTGTGCTTTGGTGTAATTTAAATACGTACTAAGTAAATTTAATTCAATTACTCATCATTTACTTTGAAGAATCAAAGCAACAATAAACGATGATTATAATTTTGGATGATTTTAGGATTGAACATTTGAAAATCATGTAGTCGTATCAAAAATCGACAAATGATAAGAAAAATCATACTAAATTATGGCCCATGTGTCCCATTAACTATTAGTGAATCATTATTTCATTGTGGGTATATTTGTATAAAACCACTTTTTACCGCATTTGGCGTGCAATGGCCCCACTGTGCGGCGTTGGAAACTCTGTCTTAGGTGGGAAAGCGGCTGCAGGCTAGCCAGCGCGCGAGCAGAGACTATAAACGAGAGGATTTCTGTTTGTTGCCCGGCCCCGCGACAAAGCGTTTGCTATTTGGAGCAGAACGACTTCCGAAAAGTAACTTTCCGCCGGAGTTTACACTTTACACTTTGGCCCGCGCCCGATTTTACCGAAATTACAGCCACGGAACTGGGACACCCGCCGTTGCTGGGCAAATATTTCGTGTCTCCCCTAGCCAATGGGACCGAACGAACACGAATTACGGTAGCTACGAGACACCCTCGCGAAGGGATCGATCTCTTTGGGAAATATTCTTTGCGTAGCGATTTCTTTTTGCCTGGTTTTCGCGGAGGGACTGGAGTTTCGAGAGCTGTTTCAACATTTTCCCAAGCGAGTTCGTAACCACCATGTACCCTACGCTATTTGGAGTTTTCTATGACGCGGACTTGTAAATTTACCGCACGTTAATGCACGAATAAGTAATCTTTCGTCAAGTTTGTACGATCCAATTTTCACTGTTAATTCGTTTCCCATGAAATATGGGAGTTTCCAATTTCGTCGATCGTCAACACGCGGGGAATTTCATTATCAATATTATTATTGTGAATAAGAACCGAGAAAAGTGTTAGATCAGCGTGCAAAGTAAGTGGCCCAATTTCTGAATTTAAGTTTCTGTACTTCATTCTCGACAGAAATGGAGCAGTTTCAATTCAGCTAATAGTCAATCGACTTTCTAAGTAATGGCGACGAAGTCTTTGTGCGGGTTTGTACAAAGGAAGCACGAGATATCCACAGCTTTTAGTAGTGTAGTATCGATACAACAGTTGTACAGGTGTTGGAATCGGGAATAACGAAGACTCGTGTGTCTACTTCGACGAAGACAAGGGTAGGATTGGAAATGAAACTGATGGGTACATAATTTCTGTCGTCCTTTTGGCGTGTTTAACGGCTCCACCATTTGTTTGTCGGTCAAATATAACGCTTTTATTTTTAAAAAATTTGATTTCAAGCGTTTAACTGTTTTTCAATACTCAAGACTGAGAATAATTATTTCGTGATTTATTACATCTCTGTTTCTGGAGCTTTTAATTTAATATCGTAAAATGTTAATCGATTACTCTTTACACTTTATTGTATATTATTCCCGAATCAATTATTTGAGTCACATTGTATTAATATACATTAATTCAATTAATATATGTTTTAAAAATAAGACATAATATTTGAAAAGTTAATGGAAAAAAAATGTATTTCTTTGAATATTAACTTAATTTCGTAAATTGTTAAATTGATGAACATTCAGTATAATAGTATTTATTATAAATTTAAAACATAATACTTCAGATATATAATTTTTGACACAATTTGTTGAGCCATTTTCATGGATAGTAATTTAAATTAATCGATGCGACTGAAAAAAAGGCGTTATTCATATCCAATGGACGTTACGCGAAAGGATTGATTTACCAAGAAACAGACGTCTCATTGTCAGCACAAGGACATTGTTAAACTCGATAACCGAGGACGCGACTATACGCGTTCACCCACTTTCCTCTAATGCTCTAATAGCTTCTTTCAATATCCACTTGCCTCAAGTTTCACGTTCTAACCGCACAATTTCTCGATCGCAAGTTGATGAAGACTTCAAGCGTTAAACTGGAACGCCGATATCACACTTTGCAAACTTCAACAAATATCCGAGAAGTCGAGCGGAACGAACTCGAGACTGTAAACTGAGAAATTGGAGGTGCATCGAAAAATCTAAACTACTATTAATTACGACGAGCAGAAAATGAATTCGGGAATACTTGTTAAAGTTTGTGTAAGCTGATCTTGGTCGTTTATTGCTACTTCAACGATTAAATCTAAAGTTCGAAATAAAAATACAGTGTTCCAAGCGTGTCTCTCAAAATAAGTACCATTTAAGGGTGGATTTTATAACAGAATTGAAACTGAATACTAAAATACTTATTCTAATACCTGTTCTGGTTATATTTTATTTTTATGTGCATTTATATTCTTACGCGTAAATATTGATATAAATATTTGATAATAATAATGAAAACTACAGCTTCACAATTTAGTGATGTATCGATGATAATTGAAAAGGAAAAGTGAACTAAAGTTAGCTACAGTAGTGAATCTTAAAATGAACACGTGATTCGTAAATTGAACATTTCTATTCCTCCGAGTTGGGGTCCCTTGGAGCCAGTGAAGCGTGAAAGACGACATTTAAATCTGCTGGTGTCGAATTTCACCTCCGCTGTACGAAAGATGGTACAGACCAACCCTGGAGCGATGTTCATTTTAAGAATCATTATTGTAGCTAAACCTATACATACAGAATTCGTATACTTACTAGAATTTAAAACAAAAAAATTTGTGGAAACATTGTTATGACATGGCAATACAACATAAATGCACAGAAAAAGAAAATATAAAATATAAAAGAAATTAAACACAAACTAAGAGCTAATTTATCTTTTACAAGGAATCGTCTGTACGTATTATTGATCTGAGCTCTCGATCAATATCCATTGAGTTTCTATATTTATTTTCTACGTCTCTGATATCAAACACAGTTTGAACCAACTTTCCAATTAAAATTAACTAAAATTTCCAAGGAAACGATAGTTAAGCAACAACAACGTTTGGTACCACGTGTACCAAAACGACGAACACGTACCTACTAATTCGCTCTATCGGCCGATCTCTTTCTTAAACCCATTAAAATCCAAAAAAAGTGCAATTTACTCGCACCACGTCGGTAGAACGCGTTATCTCGAATAATCTTGACGAGAAAGTTAAAGATCGCTCTGCATATCCAATCGCGCCAGAAACCGTTCAAGATCGATCAGAAACGAACCGACGTTGCACCTGGACCCTCCAATTATCGGCTACTCTATTATACGCGTTCATACCACACGCCGTAATCACCTGTCCCGCGCAACACCTTACGTACGGTTTAGAGTACGTTGCGTTCGCTTCGACCCCGTAAATATTCCGATCGAACGGAAGGGGTAGAAAGACGAGGGTCGCTGGCAGGGAACCCCATTCCACGCGTATCCTCTTCCTTCGTCTCCGCGTGTTTGCGTTTACTCGTAGCGCCGTTAACACCGGCTGCCGAAATACTAAGTGGGGGATGTGCAATCGCGATCGTTGAACACACCCCTCCAGGTCGAACGACCCCAACGGGCCGCATTCGTGCTCTCATACCCTCTTTGTTGTTCGTCGCGTCCCTTGGACCGTCCTTCTCGCACGGGTATCCCTCTCCAGTCACCCCGACAGCCATCTAGACTCCGGGAGATGTGCCATTTGAATACGAAATTCGAATACGCTGACGAACTGTGCATACATCAGTCTACGTCTGTTTGAACTGGTCCCCGTATGGTAATACCAGCCCGCCGTGCGCGGTTGCGACGTATGAGGCCGATTGCTCGGAACGCGTCGCGACGCCGGTACGCGTAAGGGTACGATTATAGCCGAGCCGTCGCGACGAAATCAAACAAATGCAATGAAAGTGTTTATGGTCGAGGAACTCGGTGAACATTGCCTCGATTTAGAATTAAACTTTCGCGATAACAACCGTACGAGGCTGTTATCGCTTTATGAATGTACAGTAATGATTTGTAAATTGAACATCACTCGAATGACATGTTCATTTTTGATTACGAATTTTGATTCACTTACGAATCACGTTCATGTTAAGAATCATCACTGTAACCAGTAACCAATGAAAATTAACGCCTTCTTACAAACATCCACTTTGAAGGAGTGCATTTTATATTATAAGACATGCTTGATTTGAACACGCTTTTTAATGAAAACTAAGAAATAAAGGAACAAATGTTACACATGACACCAAGCTAATGGCTGCGAATTTCGAATTATTTCTCGAGATATGAGAGAGAATTGTTTTCTTACGATTTAAGCCGGATAGGAAGCGGCTTCGATACGATTCCGGGATGTTGTCTTCTAGGGTTGTTTGCTTTCTTCCTTCGCCCTGCAGATTCGACTACGATGGGGTAGCGTTTGGTGGACGGAACAATTTGCGGAGAAGAGGGTAATAAAGGGGCAACGGTTCGTAATGACAGTAATTTAGACCGAGGGCAATATTTGCGACGATAATTCGAAAACATGATTCGTTTTTATTTCGGTAGGTCATGTCGTTAGGGGTGTTTATTGGCAACGGTATTGTAGACGCGGTATATAAGGGAGGTTGTTTAAATTGGATCGCGTTCAAAGTTTTCTCATGGGTAATTTTTCGTCACATTCATTTAAAAATATGTGATTTCTGTAAATCTTTTAAGAGAGCAACTTCGAATTTTATTCTAACTACAGATCTTTTAATTCAAGTTTCGTTAGTCATTTCCATCGAAATTATTGTTTATTTATTTTAACGTATATAATAGCTTGCATTTTTAGCGAAAAACTTATATTCTTATCTATATTTCCTTCCTCTTTCACAAAATTAATTTCCGAAATATAACAAAAATATGACTGTTGGAAGCAGCCTATTTTTTAGCGAATATCATCATCTTTACAATTCTTTTAATTTAAAAACTTCCATGTATATTACTATAGGGATACTTTAACAAGTATACTAATTATCAAGTAATCACTAACGCCATTTCACTTTCTCGCGTCTCCTCAAGACACGATAAATATTTTATGAAAGTCAATTACATATTTTATTCGCGGAGAAAAAATTCATTTCGATCAAGAGTACGGTATCGTTGCAAAAAATTCGTGAACACGCCCTCCGTCTCGACCAGGTCGATGGCATAACCCCTTAAGTCCTTCGAGGATCTTTTCATCCCCCCGGACAATTACCGGGATCGTTTCGAAAACGCTTAGCGACTATTTTACATAAGTTTCCCGTACGGTGCGCGAACGGGAGACCGAAAGATTCCATCGGTCGGAGAATCGAAGTCGTGAATCGGTATTCAGTTAAACTTCGCGATACGGCGTGGGTAGAGAAAACGCCGGCGAAATGTAAGAACGCGGTCCGTAACACGTATTCGACGGCCTCGAACCCCTCGAATTTCCCAAGCCTCACGCCACAGGAAGTCGATCTAGCGCGAGAGTCGGCTCGAGTAAAAAGCTAACTCGAATGTGAAATTTCAAGCGTAGCTTTCAGGCCAGGCAGGCGGCAGGATTTAGCGATCGTCCGCCTCGGGGTCGGGTCCCGTACGCTTGATCCTGAACCGTGGAGAGGTTACCAGGGAGTGGCGGGGGCGAGGGTGAAAGGGTGTGGAAGGACGGGGCGAAGTGGTAGAACCGGGGGTGAAGAAGGAGCCGCAACGTTCGAGGGTACGGAAAATGAGAGAGGTGACGCGGACGCGGAGCAAACTTTAAATGACTTTCACTGTTTTCAAAAGTTGAGTTACCAAAGGGAGTCGTCCGCTGCCCCTCTGTCTTTCTTACCTCCAACCTACGTTGTCCTTTTTCCCGTCACCCTGGAATAGTCCCACTCGTCGTTTCCCTCCGTCGAATCACCTCCGACACCTTCCTCCTTCGCGTTCACACTCGCACAGCAGCCTGGATGTGCTGTTTACAAACCTTACCCGACTCGTAATGGAACTTTTTTCAAGTTATTTCCGGGGAAAATCAGCCACCGTCTTCTGTCCCTCGTCTTGGTTGGTTTTCTCGCTATCAAAGGAACACTCGTACCTTTTGAGCACCTGCTCGTATGAAATTCAAAGTTTGCCGTCACGACGAAACAATAACGAGGGGAGGTACTCGACGTCCATCATGCTAAATCTTTTAACGATCGCTGGTTAGTCGTGCAATTACTACTGTTTCGCGTCCGCACCAAGTCGGGGGAAAGTAAAAGACACTTTTAACACTCCGTTTGGGCTCCAATGTAAGCTCACATAAAATTATATGTAATTGATTATTTTTCTGGTTCTGGGTTAGCATCACTATGCGATGAACATTTTTCATCAGAAGAAATTTCACTGTCACTATTATCTTCACTATTTATTAGCTCGTGAAAAACTTCTTTATTTTCTGATGATTGTTCATTCGTCTTAGACATCGTAATGTTATGGAATAATTGCAAAACGTTATAATACGTTCAAATAACGATGGTCTAAATTTTAACAGGAACCAAAATACGAGTTGACATTTACAGGTCTCACAGAATACTGACGAGTAATGCGTCCTCTGAGCTGTGTTTGTTACGTTATCGCTCTAATGTAAACATAAGGCACGGCGCACAGTACTCTATTTTGACGAAAAGCTGGTCAAAATATAAATGTGTCTTTTGATTTGTACAAGAATCGATATGCTGGGGTTTTCGAGATCGCTGATTATGAATATAAAAGCAAAATTTTAAAAAACAAGGTCAGGACGTTCGAATATGTTGACAAAAATGGTAATATTGCAATTACAATTGAAATTAATCACTAGACATTGAAATGAAAATTGCTATTTTACTGATTACTGCCTTTATTTTTAGTCAGATTCGGATCCTGACGAATATTGTACATTTATATGTTCACTATCGTTCACAAAGTTCACATACTATTTATTGTATGTTTAGAACTTTGGCAGGAATCTGTTTCTATATTTTTTTTTTTAATTGCGTCCGAAAGTGTTATTAGTGAATCAGAATGTAGCAATCTAATTAAAAATGTAAAAATTAAAACTGTACCTGACACATTAAACATGCTACATGTTTCAGTACGTTAAGACACACAAGATTTTGTCAGCTTTAAAGGTCTATGTATCAGTAAGCGATCTTTATATTTTTAAATTTCAAGTGGCATTTGATGCTCTGATATGTATACAATAAATCTTATTTTTACTTCATTCAACATTTAAACTTGAGAACTAATTGAAGAATAAACTTGAGAATTAATTGTTTTAGTTCCATAGTGAAAAGTCAAAGTGTTAATCATACATAAAATATTATTATAGGTTTACATATTGTAGTTACAAAATTATATTCCGATAGAGTTAGGATTTCCAAAAAAATTATTTAATGTCTTTTCAGTTTGACGATGAAAGTTTTACTATTCTCCAAACTAAGTTTTCGAATAGTAGCGCACAATATTGGAACATTAGAGTGAAAATTGTATCAAAGACCTTACAATACTATTCAAGAGTTTTTCAACAAAATTGACTAAAATTATCCTAACTCTCATTCGCCAGACTCAAGGTCGTCAAACGATTTTTTAACAAATCTACCTATATCCCGTTAATTTATAATATATCTGAAATTATTTTGTTTCACGTATTTTGAAGTATCTAACCACTAATTGAATTCTTCCAAGATAGTTGAAGAAACTGAAACGTTCACAAAATTTCGTAATTTGCATAAATGATCGAAACAGTGGTTACGTTCAGAGCCATTATCAAGAAATTCGATGTTATCCGGACCAATTGCACGACGCGTTGTGGCAAATTCTCCGTAATGGGGTGGACCTAGGAATCTTGACCATGACGCTTCTGCTCGAGTCGAGTTAATGCTCGGCGCTTCGTATGGCTAATAAGTTAATGTCGTCCGAGAGGTCCTCTTAATGAAAGTGACAGGTGAGGGTGGACGAGGGGGAGACGAGAGGGTTACAGGGAGATTTTGGAACATAGAATATAGCCGAGGACATCGGCCACGAGACGTCCAGAGTATGGGGCTAATGCGCACCGGAGATCCTTGGAACCCTCGAAAGCGACCCGGGAAACTTTCCCTCGATCCTCATTAAAAGCGGACGCAGAGACCGCGTCGCGTTTCATAAAACGTCGGACCACCTTCCACCGTCCAGGACGCGCCTGAATATATCGGGCGTCGTGACGACGGGTGAAGGATAAAGTAATCTGGCGTCTCGCGGAGTCCCTCGATAGCTTCGTCTACGTGTCACACTACATTGGTTTAAAAGTGTTTCGGATATCCTCATTAATAATAAATGAAACCATATCCCACGAAATGTTGACTTTTTCAAATCAGAATAACTCAGGGAATCGATTCGAGTAAATAAAACTATACAATTCCTTTAAAAACAATATGCACCTGCATTTCTCTAGTGCATCGTTGCACTTATGAAAAGAATAGACACTGTTGTACCATTCAATTTTCTTCTATCCGTTATTCAATTCAAGATATAACTAATAGGTGGCAGGTGGTTGGTCGAGCGCTCGCGAGAAAGGTACAGGTTAAGCGCAGCCCTCTGTTGACGAACCTGGGAAGTGTCACCACAATATGTGTATGTTGAGAATGTAGTCTGTTTGAGAAGTGTGGTCCTCGTGATGAGCAGAACACAGAGGCTTTGTATCAACTTTCCAAGTTTTTATCTCGATCATTTATCGATACGATTTTCCGTTGCTTTACGAGAATTGATACTGTCGTGCCGACATGGCGCAACTTGCGCCTCGTTGCCGTGATCGTAAATCGAGCGAAGATATAACTGGATTGCAAAAACGTTCCTTGAATTATTGCACCGTACGACGTCTATACTTGTATCAGCACAAATTGTTTCGCGGAACGGCGGAAAGAAAACGTTCGGTTTTTCTCGCGTCGTCGACGGTGTGTCTTACGCTTGCAGCACTCTAATTTCTTCGAACCTCGGAACGCATGTTCGGGACATTTATTATTGAGCTTTCTGCCTCCCCGGTCTGTGTGTTGCTTCTGCCTCTCGAGAGCCCAGTCAGGATGCGCTTTTTCATCCCTCCTGCATCGGGGAGAGAAGTCGAAGGGTAGGAGGAGGCGACGGAGGATGGGCAGGAAGAAAGGGAAGACCGACGCCGGGTAGGCGTGCCCACGGCAAGTAGTAAATTTTTGCTATTCATGAAATAGCGATTGCTTCCGTCGCCATAAGCGAGCGTCGACAACCGGCTACCAGCGAAGAATACACTAATTTTACGGGGGCCGCCGCCCTCGGTCCTTTCGATTTTACGCTTCTTTTTCCCCCCCGTTCACCGTTCCGCCCCCGTGAAGAAGGACCGGGGACAGAGTGGAACGGAAGAAATCTGCAAAATAGTTTTTCGCGTTAAAGAACGTTTTATGAACGGTGAAACAATGTTTGTTCGATTCCAAAAGTAACGAAGATATATTTAGAATAACTTTTCCGTGTTACCATTTTTAAGAATCAAAATGGCCTTTAACCTTTTCGAGGCTGATGGAACACGTATCCCCAAGGTAAGTTTAATATAGTAGAGCATTCCTATGAAGTATAATCTATTTTATTCTACGATCAAACCTCAATAAATTTTCGTTTCAAAAGGGTTAAAGTAGCACCCTTTCTTTCATTTCATTAAACAATGCTGGAAGTCTTCATCAATAATACTGTGTTCCGAATGTTTTCGATGCTATGAAAATAACTTTCAATCTATTTAATCTCAAATAATGTGATTAAGGTTTTAAAAAATCAGCTTTAAAAATCGAATAAAAATACACGGTGTACTAGCGAATAAATTCTTTGAGATTTTACACAGATAGAGACAATGCCCCGTGTCTCCAACAGAAAGAGACAAATAAAACGGTTGAATCGTGCGGCCAAAGGGTTGAAATCGAAGGCGAGTGATTGGATTCTTCCCCTGTTAGTGTGCGTCTGGCCGTAAAGGGACGGTCGACAGGGCGGATCTTAACCGTCTGCCGAAGAAGAAAGAGAGGCCCGACAACGAGGTCACGAGCGGGAGGCAGTTCTTTTCTTAATTCGGAAAACAATCGATCGCTAATGGCCACCGAGACCCCGTAGGTCGTTTTACGTAAGGTACGGTCGTAGGAAAGGAGGCGAGGAAAGAAGCTCCGTGCAAAGGAAGAAGGACCGATCGTAAGACCGTCGACGAGAACGAGGGCTTCTTAATCCCTCCTAAATAAGTGCGACCATTGGCGTAGGTGCCGAACGTTTGTCACCGGGGCCCGACCCGACGAATTACGCGAACCGTTTCGCCCACTCTTACTCTCTCCTCTCTTTTCTCTGGTAGCCCTGTTTATCCTTGCGTTCCTTTCCAGCGTCGTGTCGACCAATTGAATTAAAACAGATCGCATCGATCTCGAGAGCGAACTTCTAGACGTGCAAGCCCGTATATCTTCCGCTGCGCGTTGAGAGTTCTATTAATTCCGGCTGTTCGTTAGTAATGGAAATTATTCTAGCTACGGTGCCGTAGCTACGGCTGTGCTCGATGCGCAAACACCTCCGAGCTTTATCGCTACTTTAATCAACGACTACTTCGATTAATTATGCCGTACATAATTCATACGGCGCGCCAGCGTCCGATTCGATTCGCAACGGCGTGGATTGGCCGTTGGGCACGTTCGATGCCGGCAATAATAGTCGTATCGGTTAATCGCGTGTTCGCGAACAACGGGAGCACTGTCGACGAGCGGGAAGTAACATTATCGCGGCACCCGGTTAACTGCAGGACCATCTTGGACGGAATCGTGTGAATTGGTTTACCAGCGTGGCCTTGATTCGATCGAACGTAGATCGAAGCTTCTATTGCAACGACTATTACGGAATTTTTATTATTACCAGAAACTTAATGGAACCTCTAAAATCAGCATGTACTGTTACAAAACTGGAAAGATGACGACGGGTTCGCGAGCGTGGTCTTCATTCGATCGAACGTAGATCAAAGCTTCTACTGCAACGACTAATACGGAATTTTTATTATTATCAGAAATTGAATGGAACCTCTAAATGTATCAGCATGTACTGTGCAGTGCTAGAGAGATGACGACTGCAAAGCACGATGAACGATCGTATCTACTGAATCTCTATGTTTCAGATTTAAATGGCTGGGCTCAAGGCATGGATTGTAAAACAAATAAATTTGTCCTTTGGAAGTTGACTGTCCTAGATAATTTCCTTTAAATTATTAGAAAGTAAAGAAGAGAAAGGTGCTGAAACAGAACGCTAATTTAATGTAATACAGAATAACAATATTATTTGACAGAAAAAATGATGAAATACCAGTTTGTTGCAAAAGTAAACAAAATTTCCAAATATCTCTCCTGTGTTCATGATAAAAAAAAACTAAAAAAATCTATACAATATATTCAGTACAAAATTTTACACAAAATAAAATCTGAATAGTTTTTCATGAAATAAATCGATTTCTTTCCATCCCGTGAATAGTAATATAAAACAATGACTAAAATGCAGGAAGAATATTTGACAAAATATTTAATCTAGTATATCTGAGAGTAAAGTATACAAACTAAACTATAATTCCAAAGATCTGCCAAATAGCGGTCAAGCAGGTCTTGAGTGGAGATTAATTTGCTAAGTTATTATAACAACGTCTTGTATAATTATAAATGTCAGACGAACACGTGCTCCGCCACTCCCAGACTTGCTACGTGAGTTAACAAAGTTTCGGGACGCATTTGCTCGTCAAACTGACCCCACGAGTTCCTGAAACAATTACAAGCCATGTTCGTGCATCATTCTTTCACCTCACGCGGAACGGTATCGTATAACGTGCTGCCTAAGTGCGACGCTGACAACGCTTACAAGCGTAACGGAGCTTTTTGCGGGTTGTCTCTGCACACGCAACGGCAACACGCGATTCACCGCGAAATCTATGAACCCCGAGCGATTTTGCAATTGCGAACGGGGCAAAAACCGCCCCTACTGCTTTCCCACCCCCCTTCGTCCACGTGTAAATTACGGGATGTTCCACTCGCGCACGAACACCTTTGGCAATTAACAATTCCAGAGGGCAGAGAGTCGCTGTAGATACCGATCGATTCTTTTCTTCGAGTGTACTATTTACGCGAATTTAATCGCGTACGAATTGGACAGGTGAAATAGATTTCGCTCGTTCGCAGTAAATTTCATACAAACACCGAGATTACTTTAGTACTGTTTTGATACTTTTTTATTTTCTGAGGAACGAGAATTCGCATTGTATTTTTTAGTAAAAAATATTGAATATTATTTTGATGTCTTGACAGTCAGACAGGGCTTTATTCACGAATAACGAATACAAGTTGTAGATTCATTGGTAACGTAACTTTTGTCCACTAGTTTAGCGCGAAATATTCGTTAATGGATTCTAATGAATTAAAAGTTTCATTCGTTATTTATGAAGAAAATTTGACCAGCTCCGTTATACGTTACTAAAAAGAAATTATTTTACTGTCGTTGAGATCCACAACCCACGGTTTTATGAATGAACGACCAGTAATTAAACAGGACGCGGAGACTTACGATTGCAAATACGACTCATTAAGACCGTGCATTTACACTTCCGACGCATTGAATATAGGATTAACCTGTAGATAGTGTAACTTTTCGATCATAAACGCCCACGTACGCGTAGTTGAAAATGAATGAAGAAGGTTTAATGCCTCACTCCCCGCAATAAATGCAAATGTATTGTAATTTATACCAAAAGAAATATGTTATCATTGAATAGTAGGATTTTTAGCTGGACAAATAAACAATTGAAAACATTTCGACTAATGCAGGGATACGCATGACGAGTTAACTCGTCTTTCTTCGTTAATAGAAAAGACTTTTCAATTATCCCTGAATGCTTCAGCTTCTGGCGTTATTCGGTAACAGACTTATTTTTGAGAGTGTTGGGATTCTCTGATCTTAGAACCCAGAAGATTAATGGGTTTTTCGATTAAAAACAATTATGTACATATTTCTTGTGTGTTACTATCACTTAGACACAATTTTAATTTTTATTTATTTTCTTTTTGTTTCATAAGAGACATCACAGAACTTTTAAGTCATTCATACATATTCACGCCTCGTTTATTTTCTGTTCCCTGTGGTTTCTTACGATGTAAATCTCTTTATACACTGTTTCATTATTAAATTAAACTTCTGTATAAATTTCTAACAGAGTATTTAAATTATTTTCATCGAAAACGAATAAAATTTGTATAATTTTTGGATTAACAGGACAGGGAATGTAAACAGATTTCTCGGGAAACTAATGAAAATGTCGTGTGTTTCATCTTAGAAGACGTATCTTACTTAGATAGAATTGCCTTGAAACGAAAATTAACATGCGTCGCGGGATCCTCGCGAGAGATCGTATCGATTTCCCAGGACAAAAGTGCGTGGAGCGCGTGTAATTGTCAAACGAGCGGCGCGTATCGACGCCAGGGCATTTGCATACAGAGCGAAATCGTTGTTTGTCAAAATCCCTCGTTTACATTGTACCACGGCGCGAAAAACGCGCAAACACTCGACCGAACGGGACGCGCGCGTATGGAAATTTAATTATCTATCTGGTTTAACGCGATAATTCAGTTCATCGAGATTAATAGAATACAACGAAGTATAACCGGTTTTGCTCTTAATGCCGACACACGCTAAATCCCTTTAAAACTAGCCACCGTTCGATTATTTAATTAAAATACTCGCCGGGCGTGTCGTTCGATTTTCACGGTTCGGCGTGTTTAACGGGAGAATGTAAAACATGGCGCCTCCGATGCTCCGGGATTAAAAAAAATAAACCGGAAACTTCATGAATAAACGCTCGATGATGGAGACAGGTGCTGTCGTAAAGAAATTCACGAACTTTCGATTTACCCTACGAAGACTGACGAGGGGAAACAGTTGTTGAGCCCATCGATCAAAAAAATCTTTGAAATGTGGTATTTTTATGTGAAAAATTCGAAATATTATTTATTTTGAATCAAGTGGGCAATTTTCAGTCCTCGATTTTTATGAAATTTTCTGGATAGATAGTGGACATATTTCTGTTTATAAAGTATTTATACATTAGGGGCAGATACTCAAATGTTTTCAAGCTATTTGCATTTGGGTATTTTTCATCTAATGGCCCTATACATTTCTAAACTACTATTACTTCCATTTTATAGTTCATTTTATTTTCCTGGTTTATACGTAACAGGCAATAATTTTCTAACTCAAAATAATTTGGAACTTGGAAATTATTGAAGATGTTTATTGTATGTCCTGCAACTCTCTATAAGAACAATGCATTTTTCAAAGATATACAAATTATTAAACAATATCCTATCACAACAAAGTTGTTCTAATACCACACATCATTTTACAACTAAAAAATTTAAGGTAATTTCGTTCCCTTCTCTTTACATTACTTCTTTCCTAACATACGAAACTACTCATAAAGTATGTGTTTATTATTTTTAAAAGATAATAATGAATAACGACTCGATCTAGGGTTAACAGACAACAGACCTCTAGAGTCGAGAATCGGCAGCTCGGTTCTTAAGATCTACCGACGAACGCGAGGAACGCTGTCCGGTTGTTCCAAAGTAGCACACCTTACGTCATAACAACGCGAGTCCGACCGGTTGATCCACCTCGTGATAAATACGAGTGTCATATACGCGGTGCAATAAATCAAGCGGCGTTCTCCCTTTCGACGAAGGAGATTTTTGCTCCGGGTCCGGGTGACAACGCTTAACCGGCTCAAATAATAAATCGACCGACGAGACGAATCGGCTGCTGCGATATTATTTCGCGGTTCCCAGCCACGAAATACATTCTAACATCCTAGACTTTCCGTTCCACCTGCAGTGAAAGCAGTCGAGCGCTGGACGACTTGTTACAGCTAATCAAATGGAACTGATGTGTTTCTGCTAAACAGCTGTAACCCGGTAGCTGAGCGTTAATGAAACGAACTTCAGGTAGCAGTGAGCTTTGAATCGCAAAACTGAAGTTACCTTGATCCGTCGACTTTTAAGGGAGAAAGGTCTAATACGATCAATTAACTCTTTCGGTTGAAGTTTTCTCAGCCTTCTCCTGCTATCTTTTATTCATGAACCGCTTTTATTACATTTGGAGTCTAGGTACAAGATATGTGCGTATGCACATGAGTAGATACCCTAAAACGTTTCAAGTGCTCGATATGAAGAGACTTTAGGTCTGTAGAGGTTGATGATGATAAACAAGTGTCATTGCGTCTAACTGTATTGTACGATACGAATGAACTTAAGGACTAATAATTGCTGGAACTATGATCTTCCAACAGTTGGCAAGAGAGGCGACCTCTAGACCTCTAGTAATGTTTAATTCGTTTTTAACCTTAGCTTTTCCTTCTTATATAATACAAGTCATCACAATAAAGGGCCATATATTTTCCTTTTCCATGAAAATATCACCGTGTTCTCCTATGAAGATCATTTACATAATCAACAATAATAGCTTCCAACTATACTATACAAAAAAACTGATACAGTTGTGTTCGGATTATCCGGCACCCGGTTATCCGAATAACTATAATACAAGGTGGGAAAATTTTTCAACAAAATTAAAAAATTTCAAATTATTCTGGAAAAAATTATTGTTAGTTGCAGGGGTCAATTATAATCATTTTCGGTGAATAGACATACCCCCGAAATTCTACGTACTTTCGAGAAAAATATTCTTTACCGCAAATATAATGTGTGGCCAGAGATCTATAATTATATTCCTCGTTTTTTATCACTTCATATGTAGATATAGTCCAATTATCCGGTATATAAAATATTAATGGGAGATTTTAGAAGGCCAAAATAAAGCGAAAATCAAGAATACCAATTTGTTGATTGAGTGCCACTGGTCTATAAGACTTGATTAGATTTCTACAGATGAACCTGGATCATATACCATATTAATGACTACGTCTTGCAATCATAACGAAAGAGAAGAACCTAGATATGTAGGACATAAAAATTGCAATCTTTTGTATCATGCGAGCACATAATATCTAGTTTGTGGACTCTGAGAGCCTAATAACGAGGTCCTCTAGCTTTAGAGTGTATCAAAGTCTCAAAAACTTTATGAGACAAAATTTTATTTTACATTTTCGACTTACTCTAACACATAAAATCATCCTATTTCAGTTGTACCATGATTGCTGGGGCATCCTGCATGCAAACACTTATATCCCGTGTGTGTGTAATTTATTTACTATTAAGATGCGTCAAAGGTATTGAGTTCTTATAATAGTTATCTACGATGAAAAATTTGACAAAAGTGAAGGGTTAAAATTTCATCCTTTACATAAAATACAAAACACGATTATAAGATACAGAGTATCCTCGTAAAGCACGCGATGGAGGAAACTACGGTCTAGCGTAGAAAACGAGCATTTTCTTTCCACTGGCAAAGGAACGTAAGGGTGCACCGAATCTGAGATTCCGAGAAACCAATCGTCGACCGTGCTAATAAATGGAATTCAGTGAGACGAACATTTGACCTTCCGGGAAATCGACACCCGGCCGTTATATCCCCGTCCAGGAGCAGTCTCCGGCTAACAAGGACTTCCCGGCAGAATTTCTCCTTGCAAAATCCTTCGCCGCCGCATCGTCAGATCGTGCACAGTGACAAGGGGAATCTCATTAGCTCAGGGGACAATCCGTGATCTTTGTCCAAACACAGGAGCGGCCGCGTCTCGCAGGAGGCATCCGCCTTGTCCTTTGCTTTCAATCCGGCCGGAGGATGATCCGAGCGGATGAATCCGATTGACGGCTCCGGCCTTCAACCTGATCTCGGCGCAGACGAAGATTTTGTTCCCTGGCGTTTCGTCGTTAAGGGCCGTCACGCGGGAACAGTGACGTCCGCGTTTTAAAGCCGCGGCAAAGCTCACTGACAAATAGAAACGCGAACAGGTAAACGGGAACGGAAAGGAAAACACCTGTCATATTCCGAGACACCGTTTCAACGAAATTGCGTCTAAACAGATTCCTCGATCCTCGAACGATAGGTTCTTAACCATAACCCAAAGCGACAGGTTAAATTGCAATCTGTGTCTTACGAACATAGCGATTATTAATACTATAACTATGGAAGTGGTTGAACTGACCTATTCGTAATTTCTAATTCACGAATTTATTTATTTATTTATTTATGGATAAGGAAATTACCCCTTGGTACTGTTAGAACAGAACTTTAAAAATTGTATAACTCGACTTGTATTTTGCATTGCAATTTAATTAATTTTTCTGGTACAGATGAATACTCCATAATTATCGGTAGATCTAATGATAAAGGATCGAATAAATTTTATTCACGAACCAGATATTAACCCTAGTTTGCTCAGACCGAAGTAATTTGGACAGTATTTTTTCATTTCGGTTTCCTAGTGTGTATTAAAAATTTGTATACAACGAACAAGTTTTTTAATTTTGTTTCCAATAAATTATGTCATAGATACTTTTACGGTGAAAGCAAGTATTATAGGTTTTACAGTTGGTGTACCTGGCAACTACACCATCCACCTCTAACGAAAATTTATTACTAGAAACAACAAAACAATGGATTCAAACGTAACAATAGTCGAACAACGTTGTATAGAAAATGGTCATGAAATTGAGGAAACTATTTCAAAACGTTCGTCTCGGTGACGATTTTTCCTTTCAAATCCAGTGGAAAAAATTCTGTACATCTACAAACCGACACCGAGAAATTTGGTTCGTTATACAACTCTCTACTTGATAGTTTCAAATTTCCTGGCAGAACATAATACTGTTGAACACCACCACCGTATATATTCATTCTTTTGTGTTATAAATGTCTCTGTATTTGTTCGGTGTCTTCTATCTGTTTCAATAGTCGATCCATAAAACTCCAAAATATTCCTACGCTCCACAATGCAGGGTTTGGATTACACAATTTTACTGTTTAATCATTTTAACACGATCAATTTCCTTCACATAGATATGTATTCTAGGTTTGTCTATTTATCCTTAACGATGTTATTTTTCATAATTTTCTACCTATAAATCTGTGTTTACTTACATTATTAAATTCCATAGTTTTAATTACCTACAGTTGACTTTCATATTTTGTTAGTTTTCTGTAATATTAACATCTCCCACAAAATCTTGTCAAATTTGTAAAAAAATATAATAACTCCTGAGTCTCAAATGCAAATCACGCTACTATAGATAGCCTGTTCGATATCTGTAAAATTAAATAGTTCCAATGATTTTGTTTGTTTGAAAATAAATCGTAAGATACGGATTTGAAGTCCAGAACAATGCAAAATCAGGTCTTGGATTAACAGACAGATTAATTTTCACATTTAAAAAAATGTGCTTGCTTATAGAAGGCTAACCCCAAAGTATAAAATATGGTTATTTAAAAATCCTCTAATTATCTCATCTTCCAACCTAACAACGTGTTAAAAATCATTGTCCGAATTGTGCTGTAAATTCGAAACTGCAAATTATCGTTGAATTACGATGCACCAACGGAGTCGCTAATTAATTAAATCGAGCAGAAACGGAATTCGTAGAAATAGTCCGCGAACGGGGACAACTTTAATTGGCGATCGTTTCTTTAAAACGTTGTCTCGTATATCTGCGCGTGCACGCCGTTGTAACTCGACACCCACAGTTGCGAGAATCGACAGCCGAAGGGTCAAACCCTCGGCAATTCGAGAGGTAATTTTAAGAAGGTTTCCCTATCTCGTTGCCGGCAATACAACACTCGCCATTTTCAACCTTCCTGTCGGAGCAGAAATTCCCGCGTGCACGCAACGCACAATTGATCCGTGAAGCTTCTTTCTCCAGCGATTACAATCCGTTTGTACTGTGCGTTCGTGTGAATTTGGCTAGCGGGACGGCAGAGGGGTCAGGGGAATACTTCGTTCGCTCCACCCATCTCTTTCCACGGACCAATAGCGACGACACGCCATACTCTGAACTAGAGCGGGGAACCAATCAGACCCGCATTCCTTTCGCTAGTCAACTTCTCGCGGACTCACAGTACGTTCTCCTCGATCGCGGAGTTCGAAACGGTTTCGCAATACGTAATTACCGGGTGGCAGTGACGTAAGAGGATTTGCAAGGAAACGATAGAGAAGGCGTCGTGTCGTAGTTTCCAAGTTCCGCTCCGGGAATCGCTTCAAATTCGAACTCCTCCGAACTTTAATCTTCTTTCGACCCGTGAAAGACGGAAGCGACAGGTCCAGTCGCCGCAATTTTCCGGGGAACATCGACCTATTGGAAACCAGATTACCTTCTGCTCGTATAAAAATTTTAACCCGGCATAATGCAGCGACGTCGTTCGTTCCGACGTGTTCGTTGCCCGTTCACGCACGATTTGGTCACTTTCTTTGGCATACATTCCCTTTTGACACGTGCATATCCATATTTTACTTTGTGACATCGAGTCACCATCAGGACATATAACTTCTTAAATTTGACCTTTTTCGCATCTTTCACTTTCGCTTTTATCTTGTTAAGCTCCTTTTTATTTTTTCACCTTTTTCCTGGGTTACGTTGAACATCCACGTGCACGTACATTTTGAAATGGTACAGAAATTTAGACGAAGTTGCATTTAGTTTACTTCAGCGATTAAGGATATAAAAATATTAGGCCTTGTTTCCGAGTTACACCCTTAATCACAAAATGAGCTAGTATAAATTACTCTGCTATACTTTTTACGTACAATATGCAATAATTTTCTTTGCTTTCCTTAATAGAACATTTATAGATAAATTTTATGTAAATTTTGTGGGTCATGCTCCTCCAGATAATGTTATTTTTCTTCTTGAATTATAGAATGTTAACATTGTATTATCGAAGGAGACTGCAAAAAATTGTTGCTCGAAAGATTTAAAATAAGATAATTCGAGTGCGATGTTTGGAACGACACTTGTGTCATCCAAGTGTCTAGAATATTTCAAAGATTGAGAAATTCTATGGCAGCTTGCAAATATTTATTCGTAAATTTTATTCGTATTCGTACCGAATGGGGATATTCTAGGCACTTTTTACGAAGCTGCTGCACTTTTTTAAAGAACGAAAATGGTTGTAAACCGAAATCTAGATTAAACGGGGTAGATATTTATGGAAACGTTATTCGTCCCAAAAATACGAGAAAAACACGAAAAGTAATCTGCATCGATTAATAAACATGACATAATAGATCCTATAAAAACGACATCGATTGAAATATGAGGTGCAGTAATGATTCTTAAAATGAACATCGCTCCGAGGCTGGCGTGTTCATCCTTCGTTCAATGGAGGCGAAATTCGATACCTGCAGATATTTATACGTATCGTATAAATACGTATAGTATACGTATCGTTTTTTAAATGTCGTCTTTCACGCTTCACTGGCCCCAAAGGGGATTTCCTCAGTTGGAGAGAGATAGCACTACTTAACTTATGATTTATGTGTCCATTTTATTAAGCATTACTGTATTCAAACGTTTGAAACAAAAAGTTAACAAATGAAACAAATGTAAAAATTTCATGAATTTCTTAATTTTAGAGCCGTAGACGAAAGAATTAAATTCACTTTCGAATTTTTTACAGAAAAGTATTAACACATTGACTGCCTTATTAGTTATCACTAAGGAGCTAAACAAATTAATTCTCAAGATTAGATGATAAAAAAAATAAATCCAGATAGGACTCTCGAACTTTAACGCGGCTGTAAAAATTAGTTCCATGACAAATTATGGGTATGCTCCAATTATCTAAAAACAAAATTTCGTTTTCGTGGACAATTTGAGGGGCCTGGTTTGGCAATTAACGTGTTAAATGTAACTGTTTCGATTAATATGACAAAAATTATAGCGATTTAGATATCCCAGTTACGAATTCGCCATTTCACATGCAACAATCAAATAACAATCTGGGGGACAATTCGTGACAAAAGACGTTAATCTTTGTATGTCTTCGTCTCTATCGAGAGGGATGAAAAATTGGAGTTCTCGAGCGTCGCGTGAAAGTCGGCGGAACCGTTCGATTTCCATGGAATCCTCGAGATGTTATTCGCGAACGATAATAGACAAATAGCTGTTCGGGTTAATTGAGAAGCCCCGGCCAGCAACTTAAATGAGAAGTTAGTCGTCGTGACGGCTTATAGCCGGTGACCGTAATTAACCACTTGTCCTCGGTGCTCGGTCTCTCTTCGTTCCTGCCTCCTCGAGATCTCGTTCCATCTCCGCTTCCGCCAATCCGGCGCCTTAATCGAAAACCATTCTCGCGGCTGATGAAAAGTCGAAGAAAGAACCGACTCCGTTCTCGTTTCCTTCGTACCGCGGGGTTAAGTTTCTTCGTTCCTTGCAGGAGTCGTGGAAGCGCGCAGCTTTGTCTACCGCGGAAGTCCCATTTGCTCTCTTGCTTCGGTTTACTCGCCACTGAGAACTTTCTCGAGCGTGGACGCTCGAAACGAATAACGTCATTCCGTGCTATAGATTCGACAGTTTTATTAGGGTTGCGCGAAATGAATTTACTGCACCGACGTTTTTCTACCGGCCACTGTGCGCCATTTTTTCCACGTTCCTTTTCCCCCTTGTTATTGAAAGTATTTTCGTAGCATGCGAGTAGGAAAAGGAAAAAAAACGATACGTACACGCCTGTAGTGCACTTACGTTCATTAATTTTTCATGTATTGCACTCGCGACGAAGGCAGAATAAAAATGTTACGTATTATACTTTCATAGTGTTAATTTTTTATTGGAAGTCGTTTGATTATATTCGGATTGTTTCTGATGGAGTTTATTCTAGATTCAAATGATTAATAAATGGTTTTATATTCAGAAAAGAATGACTAAATAATTTATTTTTAATTAAATATTGTGCTTGAATAGATTTTCTATTGTAAATGAATTTGTGTGATAGTTTTGTTTCATTCAATATGAAAAAAGTAGTAACTTTAAACAGAGTCAGAACATCTAAATATCTGTATTAGTTATTAAGAAAATTCACTAGAACAAAGTCGCACTATTTCAAAGGGATACGTGTAAGGATAGAAAAAAGTTTTCGATAAATTCAACCACACGCTGTACCATTCAAAAATATTTAATTATTTTTAAATGTCCTCTTCTGTATACCAAAGTGGGACAATTTAATTCACGAATAACCATTTTAGTAGAGTTTTCCAGCGGTCTCGCTTGCCTCCGTGTCGGTTTAAAAAATTTGTTAACGGATTCTAATTCACGAAACGTAAATAAAATTACATTTCGAACGAATCAAAAATTTGTGTTCCTTATTCATGAATAAAATTCACCCAACTCCGCTCGTATAGAAATAGGATTTAGAGTTTCTCAATATCCTGATGTTTACACGTGTCATTGAAGTTCGCGCGGGTGAGCGTAAAGCATGAAATAAATATGCTGGTCACAACGGAACTTTGAACATGAAATCTTTCTTCCCTTTTACAGTGAAACTTTAGTCCGGTCACTGAATTTTATCCGGTAGAAATTTCGAACGTCTTCCAAATACGTGCAATTTAAAGGGGACCATTTCTGTTGGTTGTCCGCTTACATCCTACTTGACCAGTCTCTTTACAAGCAAAACCGTAATCTAGTTGCAAAATCCGATGGAAAATACTTATATTTACAAAATATTTTTATTTTACTTTTTATTGCTTTGCGTACACTATCTTCGTCTTTCATTTTTTCCTTTACGGGGCAGCCTACTTCTAATTTTTGCATTATATGTATAAAAAGTTGTGTTTCGAAGTTTATTCCGTGAGATATCCTTCTCTTTTATGTCACATATTTTGTTCTTAAAGCATTAAATTCTAAGAACCTGTATAAAAATATTCAATACTTTTACTCTAAACGTGCATTAGTACTTTAATAGTATTAGTAAATTAGTAATTTTCATCGGATAGAAACACCTTGTATACAAATTTAAATTCATTTTCAATTAAATAAATAATTTGTAATCCAGTTGCATAGCACACCAGTCATATAATCAATAGGAACTGCTAAAACTTCGTTAGGTATGTAGAGTAAAAGGAAATGTTAAAATAAACATAAAAGACAGCATAAATAATAATAGTTGATATGCCCATCGGATAGGGGATGAAATGCCCTTTAAAATAAGCGTTTGTACAAGTTGATAGCATAATTAGTTCCGGAGATATAGCAATTTTAGTTTCGGATGGCTAGTTTCGGAGATAGGGTTTGTTTACGTTTCGTTGATACGCTCGCGAGTTCATTGATCTCGCGCTCGCATCAATATGTAGTAAACAATGAGGTAGGTCACCACCACGCACGTGCAACAAAGAGGTCCGACGCGTTAGACGGAGACAGAGATAGTCGAATAAAAAAAATTACTATTTACATAAATTACGATATCTCGAAAACAGAAAATCGAATCGACATAATTCGAAAACTATTTTAAAGAGGAAGCTTTGCCGCTTCTAACGGCCGCTCATTTATGCAAAAAGCATGAGTAGTTTCGGAACTGCACGCTTCTAAAGTTTAACTATTTTGATATGCGTTGTTACACTGTTCTAACACAGTGGAAACTGAAAATTCTCTTCTTTTGTCTTTGCTATACATATATTTCCTAACCAGAATTTGATACCAAATTTGGTCCAGTTTTTTACAAAAAAATACAAATCATTCAACCGATCGGACGACCGATCGTGGTAGACAAAACAGACTACATATTTGTCTTAGAAAACAAACAATAAAAATAGAAGTGAATATTGAAAAATTCATAATACGCACCTATAAGAAAAGTAAATTGTATGATAGAAATTCTAAATGAAATTTTAAAAACTATCATTTGACCGGTCGTGGCAGGTTTAGTGTTAGTAAATTACCAGGCTTCCATACTTAAATAACCTTCTACTTTGACTACAAGTACAGTAATGATTCATAAAATGAACGTGATTCGTTAATTGAACATTTCTGTACATTTCATCATTACTGTATATTTGATTATAATAACTTGGATTTTTCTTTCTGAAGTCTATTTTTCATTAAACGAATTACCCAGGGATGACATTTTTCGATCCAATAACAATTCGAGACGAAGTAATTTTCTTGAGTCTGATCTTAGAGTGTTCAGGTTCCAGAATAGGACGAAACAACGAAGTTTGGACGATCGTAGAGACAGAGAGGGCCGATCGTTTCGTTCGCCAGTTAATGCTCGAACCTTTGATCTCGGTCCCGCCATCCTGGAGGGTGCGCAGAGGCGAAGTGCGGCCGGACAGAAGCGGAAGTGGTCCGCGGGAGGCTTAATTACGATGTAACCAACGTCGTTGCTCTTGTTTCTCGCGATATCGAGTTCGAGATCAGCGACGTACGTCGGACAAACTTTAGCATGTCGTTATTAATGTTAGCCGGCCGTTTTCGCGTATCCGATTCCAGCGCACGAGAACGGAGCGAGGCAGCTCATTAATCAGCCCGCGAAGAAGAACGGCGACGGATGCTCGACGCAGATACTATGTTGATGCGGGAGTCGTCGAGCTCCAAATAAATAACGCTCGACTGCCTCTCGCTGCAGCCCGATTCGAAATACTTTTTCCAACGAATCCAACTCGCTCGTTTGACCGTCGATCAAATTCGTGGGAATTCTTTTCTGAACGCCATCGATTCAAAAGCGTTTTGCAGCTAAAAATATTATTGCATTTATGGACTAGCAATTGTCAAAATATTTAAATAAAATTCAATCGTGTCTGTGTATTGAAAATTTATATAAAGCAGGAAAGATTTCTAATTTAATTTTCGACAAATTATGTTTCAAGCGTTTTTGCTGTGGAACAAAGTGTAAACGAGATGTTTTATTATTTTATCATTTTTCCTCTCAGGCAATTTTTATTAATATTAACAACTTCTTTCAACCTTTATTAAAGCTTTTAAATTTCTATTTGATAAAGTGATTCGTTTTTTAAAGTTAAAATTTCGCCTAAGTGATCTTTCTTTGCATCTTTATTCATATTAAATTTTTTCTAGTTAATAAATTTTGCACAACAGAAGGGAAATAGTAGACAAAGGAAGCTACGCATGGAGTTACTTTACGAGTTTTTCTTTTTATCTTCGCATAATTATGAAATCCTGTAAAAGAAATTTTCATATTTCACTAACGAATAAAAAGTTATATAAAATGTTATCGTAAAAAAATATCAGCCATTTACTAAGTATTTTTTTTTTCCAATAGCACTATTTATGCAATTCTCCCACAAAATTTCGAAATAAAAACTGTTAGTTACAGCGACCTTCTGTGGGCTCATCAACGACGATTTTTATTTTACTTATTTTGAGTGTAACCTGTTCGATGTAATACGACGAAAAATGTAATTCAGAACGTAGTATCCCGTGACGCGAAACAGCTTTCATTACGGGTCTCTGTTTATTGCCATCCACCACTCGAGAGACCATAAATTTCTTATGGAAATTTTACCTCGCGAAAATTTGTCACGTTCCAGGTGAAGCGAAATGATTCAATCAGGGACGCCTCGACTCCTATAATTGACGTCTCGACCGAAGGAAAGAAGCTTCGGTGATCCAAGCTCGCCTAATCAAGTTGCTCGGAGGTCGACTATTCGCTCGTCGATGTTAAACGAAAAACGCGAAAAAAGATTGATAAATTCCTACGTAGCCTGGAAGAAGTCGATCACCGTCTACGTCTTCCCTCGAAACGATCGTCTACGAGTGAAATTCGTGATTTCTTGATTCGCGACAAAATCTTATTCGATTAAACTTTTGGTTTTCCTTCAACGATTAAAGGATTAACAAACGTGTATTTTTTATTTTTAAGTATTGATGCGAGGTTTTCAATTATCATTTTTTACATCCAACTTTTACTATGTATGATATATTTGGCAAAATTTAATTAATTGCTTTCGATCTATATGATTCTTCGCCTCGATCAATTACATACGTTTCCTAGAGGAATATAGTGATCCCTTGTTAATGTTCGTTGGTTAGACTTGATCACGTTGCAGGCAAAAGTGAGTGAAATACAGAAAAATGTTCAATGTATGTTTATACTGTAGGTTTTAAAATCACTTAGAAGTCAAAGTATGTAGTCTTTTTTTTAAGTTTAAAATGGGAAGGGTAATCTTTTATGGCCTGTAAGACATTCCTTGTTCTAGGAAACCAATATCGAGGGAAAAAGTAGCGAACATTAATTAGGGATGGACCACTGTAACAATCCCTTGTACAATAACGTGTCTGACCCTAATTTCTTTACGTTGTACAATAAGGATCTAAATCATAATAAAATCTACATATTTCCCACGTTCTCGACGTCTTTACGAAACAAATTAATTCTTTTGTGAGGGCATATTTGAAAAATTTGTTCGTAATTAAATTGTTTGACGAGGGATTGAAAAGATAGCTTATTGAATATTTTTTGGTAGTCGTGACATCGGTCTCTCTGCGGGAGGATCTAGCCGCGCATTAATTAAATTAATCAACTATCAGGGGGCTCTGGGGACGTATCGTCGCGGAGAAATAGAAAGAAGCCAAAAGGAAGGGGAGTCCAGCGGACAGTTCTGCCGTCGCGTCGGATCACCAATTAGCAGAGCTGGGCCTTTCTCCTCGTTTTTCTCTGGTCCCGAATCTAGATAGCCCCATCCGGGGCGACGATCATAACGAATCGTTCGTCGATGCTCGCCGCGAGGCTATCGGGTAGAAGCTCTCAGAGGGAACAGAGAGGAACCAGTTTCGGACCGGTCCAGAGCAAGATGGAAGCCTTCTACTCCCGTGAAGCTCGTAGGACCGTGTTGGAGATGGAACGGCCGAGCCTATCCACCGATCGGATTCAAAATTGATATTCCTTTCGTGGTACGTACGCGACCCGCTCGAAAAAATCGCGAAAAGGGCCTCGCGAGAAGGACGCATTAATATGAGAGGGGTTCCGGTGTGCTTGCGTGCATTCCGTATCGGGGGACCAGGGCGCTTCTTTCTCGCGGGCAACGACAGCTGCTACGACCGCTGCTAAGACGCGTCGTTACCACGAGCGATAACACAATGGCCACGGTGCTCTTCCTACGCGGTTATCAACCGGCGATCGCCCCGGCGATCCTCGTGCTCGCCACTCTCTGGCGCGCGTACGCTATACGTGCACGCTCGGCTCCGCGGGAAATTATGGACTGTCACGATCGGAACGATAACGGGGCCGAGGACGTCCGCGGACCGACCGGTATCCCCCGTGTCTCGCGATATTTCGACCAATCGGTTCGTTGACTTCCTCTCTATGAGCCAGTTTATCCGAGACTCGTCATCATTCTATTCAACCCTTTGTGGGCGGACACTTAAGGGAATATTCCTTAAAATTCGTAACAATTCGTCATTTTGATCAGTTCGGTAGTTTGAGTGCTAAACAAAAATTAACTTCTTTAACATGCATGGAACAATTTATTGAATTAAAATGGATGTTACACATAAGATACTTTTTTTTTATTAGATACCTTTTTCTAATGTGTAACATCCATTTTAATTTAATAGATTGTTCCAAGCATGTTACAGAAATTAATTTTTGTTTAACACTTGAACTACCGAACTGATCAAAATGACGAATTATTACGAATTAACTCGACTGCATTTTGCAAATTTACCATGGTTTTCTATCAGACAGTGAATAAACATTTATTTGTTTATCGTTTTAATTTCTTTAGTATAAATAAATACACCATATTTGCCGGTAGTTCTAATGTTAGTAGCGAATTTCTCAATATACCCCTGCAATGGTAAAAGCATCTCGACTGCAAAGGGTTAATTTTTTTATTTATCCGAAACTTTGTGTTGAATTATAATGGAAGATCATTTTAAAGTAACTGAACGACTAATTCTAAGATAGAATTAGCCTATTGTACGATTTTTCTACTAAACTCTGACTGACTTTTTCGTATCCGAATGGATTCTGGAAGACATTCCTCTTGTTTATATAGTAATGCAAGTACCTACTCAAACGTTTCTCTGTTACAGAAATAAATTTTTATCAACGTATATGAACATATTTATATCAACGTATATCACCTATTCGTATACATACGCTCCCGAAATGACCATTGAACCGCAGTAAAAAAGTAAAACTGAAGTTTAATAATAATACAAAAAAACAAAGCTGTCGATGATAGGATAAAACTGATGGTAACCGTGGTTATTTCTAATTGAATGTAAAGAACTCAATCCTCTACCGAAGTTGAATTCCCTCGGCAATCCTTGCACACTAAGAAGTTTCAGTCAATGAAATAGTTAAATTATTTCATTTCTTTTCAGGATGTTGCAATAGTCCAAAAATTGGCAACGCGTATTGGCCAAGGGTCCCTAGCACCTGAGAACTTTTGTGCTGTGTATCTAATTTCTCATGCGGTGATTTAAAAAAATACCAAAAACGCGGAAACTGGGAGTATAGCAATTAACGCGTTAAATTATATATACAACAAGCAAACGAAGTGGCACTAATGGCGTTGTAACCCCTTAAATAGAAAGAGTTTCGGCTCCCTCTCGCGAAAGCAGCGCATAACGCTTATTCGCATATAACGACGTTAATCCATAGCCGACTTCTCTTCTCTTATCGTGCTCGCCTCTTCCCGGGGACCGTGGACGACGATCACGCACGCATAAAATAAATGGCTTGTAATGGAATTTCGATCCGGGCGAAATGAAAAAAAAATATGTATACAAATGCACGCAAGCGCGAGACGAGAGAGAGAGGGGAGGAAGGAGGATGGAGCGAGAATAAAAAAAAGAAAAAATTGAAACGCCGCGAGCCCCGATAGCGGTTAATTATATTGGGAGGGGAAGGGAGGCTACGAGTGTATTTTATCTGCGCGGGCGACTGAGCCGAGTAAAAGCCCGAGTGAGCCTTGGCCAGATAACGGCTGAAAGCTTGCCCCATTAAAGGTATCTAGATACCTCCGGACATTCTTCTCGGGAATATCTGAATAATTATCCGACGTGTTGCCGAGATTACGATTTTGTCGCTCGGCCTTCTTCTCCGCTCGCTGGACGTCGTCTCGCGTGACGTGCTGTGCGTCAGGGCATTACGATCTTTTCTGCCCGATGCATTCTTTCGACGTTCGAGCCGTTCCTTTCTCTCCTTTTTGTCGCCGTGCCACCGCGTCAGCCTCTACTCCGCGTAATCTGCCTTTAATCACGGGCGTTTCGGTTTAAACGAGACCCGAGGCCCACTCCTTGACCCGCCCGATGCATCTAATTCCGATTTTAAGTGACCCGTAACGCGGGGACCGACTTATTCGTCCATTACGGTACCGCCGATTCCGCGATGGGGAAAGTGACCCTCGCGTTCCTGGGAAAAACGGACATCTTGGGGGTTAACCATACAGGATAACGATCTTATATACGGAAATTATAAATAAATCGAATTTGAACTTTGCTGTAATTATCTATCCCTCTTAACGATAAATTGCAAGGAGTTGCATTGTTAGACAGGTTGGGTTACCATACATTGCCAGCTAGATTTATGTCATTACTATTACGTCCAGTAGAAGATGTCTTCAAATGAAATTGAATTTGTTTTGGGAGTGGTATATTCTGATGATACATAGTAGCTTTCTTGTAGATGGACGAGCAGAGGGCATGTGAATTAATATTTTTTAAAATGGATCATATATTTTTTCAGTTGATGCACTGTAATATTCTCTACAAACAAGTATTACTCTATTTATGTTAAGAAATCATTAGTTTAGGAGATATTTTAATTTTAATTTTGGTAGGGAATAGTGAGGCTTATTCAATATTATAAATTGAATACACATTACACAACACTTTCTGCATTGATAACACTTACCCCCTCAGTTAATGCCAGCTTTATTTACAATTTTAATCAACGGTGTTATGCAATGTAAACATTTGAGAATAGTTCAACTCGAAAAATAAGGTGTACACTAAGCTTCCAATTACAGTGATCATTAATGTATCGATTCAGAAAATGTCGTGATATGAATGGTCGTCACACTAAACCTTTTATCCTAAATTAATGATTTTTTAAAGTTGCATCAACTGTTGCAATAGTATAAAAATTGATTTTATATATACTAGAAGAATTATTTGAATTCGTACGACTCTCTTTCCATGGCGCTCTCCAAAAGACTCTGTGTAAACATTGTGTTTCTTCGCTATCGACTGCTTCCAATCTCTAACACTCAACAGTTCGAGTCACACACGTGTGGCATACTCCTTGCACCCAAAACCTCCACGTGTATTCCAAGAATTTACTCCCCACACGCTTCATTCCCCACCGTCACTCTAATCTAAACGCTCCGACCCAAACATTCATCATTCACACTCAGACATACGATTCACGGCGTGTAAATATTTGTCATTCCTAAAGTACTGTCATCCGGCGTGAAATTGTGCCACTTTTTGGACATTTCTCTGTATATTTTGAAAAGGATTTGAATTTTTCTTTAGTAAACTATACTCATAGGCACTAGCGAAATGTTATTAAACACGACAGATGTCCTAAAATGTTTTAACTACATTGTTCAGAGTGTAAAAAGAATATTTACGATGAATTTCAGAAATCTATACGTTTGGAGCCACGGATATTTGTTAAAAAATGGCAATATTCATTTTAACCTTCAATATCAAATCTACTCAACGATGAAACAAAATTCAAAGTTCTATTAAGTTCGAGTAAAATACATGCAAGGAAAAACAAAATATTCCTTTTACACCCTGTACACGTCACACCTTACGAATTACCGCGTTTCATAAAAGGACGAAGCGCAAAGTTTCCCCGTTGCCGGGTCGAAAGGGAAAGCGTAAAGTCGTGGTTTATTAAAAGACAGCCACAGCGAAGGGGGAATATTCGTGAAACATGGAAGATTACACGGCAGATCTGTCGAAGACGGCGATGATCACGGTCTGATATTTTTGGTTGACCGAGCGTATCCAAAGAGAGGGCCGGCTAGAACTACGAATTCGTCTCTGGGAGTTAATCCTACGAGAGTACGGTTAATCCTTCAGGATTATGTAACACCGCAGTGTTTAAGCGCCAGGCCCGAAACTCCGGAACACCCGCCCCTGTTCTTAGCTTTAGTAAATTTCCCTCAGCGCCCAGCTTTCCTTGTACATCTCCGTCCCTCCGACGCGAATATATTTCCGACGCCCCCGAAAACGTAGAACGAATAGGCAATCGGACGCGGGGGGAAGGGGAGGAGGGAGAGAAACTCCTTAACGCCTGTTCTTACGTCTTAAATGCCTCGAGCAGACGCGGCTTTGCTCCCAGGAATTCGACTAACGTTAAACACGGGAACTGCGTTTACGCTCGCGGATACACGGGGAACGTCCGTGGAAATAGCTGATGTTGGTTTTGTACGAAGAAAATGAGTAGGTCGAGGGAATCCTGATCTTTCCGGAGGTCTCGTGAAACGCGAACCCTCGATCCTCCTGGATACCTCTGAACTCTGAACTACGGGTCCGTTCTCTGCTAGCAATTAGCTGTCCAGATCTCGAATCTCGTTCGAAGAATGTAGTCTACCATTTTGCCAGGGATGGTGAATGTTTCAAAAGACGATACATTTGCAATTGATTCCGTTTTTAACGGAATTTTTATGGTAGGTACTACGGTCGAATTAACGCTAGAACTGTGAGACAATTATCGTGTATTTATTTGTAATAAAGAAACCGTAACGACAGACACTTGAATATTTAATCATTCTGTTATAGAAAACCAACAAATTTGCAAAAATACAGTCGAGTAGATTTTTTACAATTTTTATTAGAAGTTAAGAATAGGTCATTTTAACTACTTCGGTAATTCTAGTATTTCTATTAACGGGATATTAATTAATAATGCTATATTATCGTCAAATACAATTTAGTTTACTTAATATTTAAAAGAAAATTATATGAAGTATATAACTAAAAATACCTTAACTTTAATGTAACGTCAACTTTCTTCTGTCAGAACGAAGAACATTCAGAGGCATAGCTTAACAAGTTAAATAAAATATCTACAAACAAACAATCTTTGGAAGAAAAACAGAATTTTATACTATACAATTTACACACATTTCACAATTTTTTGCTGCCCGAAAATTTAATTTAGATCCTTTATCCGACATGATGGCGACTCCAGCGAATAAACCCCTCAATTATTCATCTATAAAATGTGTTCAGTTCTCGAATTACAGAATTTAGTTCGTACGAATAGACTTATAACTATGAATTTTTATTAATAACAAAACAAATCGAAAAATGTGAATTTCGCGTACGAAGATAAATTTCGCGATACGGCCAATCTTTAAGCGCGAAGGAGGAAGCATTCCTCTTGCACTGTCTTGTATAAAATGTTTGAATCGATAAAAAAAGGATATTTACAATGCAGGAAGGAGGCGCGATTACTCTTCTGGGTCCCCCCTCTCGGTGGATCGGAACCATTGGAAGCATACCCATCGGGGAAGCATTCTTCCCAAGCTGCCAATGCCACAAATCCTCTTTCTTTATTTCCTCGCGCGACACGTATATATCAATTAAGCCCGCGACGTATGCAAGAATTTCAGTTAAACAGAGACACGAGTCGAACGATAAAAAGAAAACGATCGTTCGGAGCCGGTGGAGTCCGTACCATCCGATCGTTAATCACAGATAAGCCGAACGTGACCGCGAGAACGGTCGGGTAACGGATTTCTTGCGAGCTTATAATATTTATTGCGCGAGCTTAATGACTTCCGATCGGTGGAAGATTCATCGGAGCCGAACGACGCGTGTTCGCGGTGGCAAACGAAACTCGACCGTACCGCGTTAGATATGCCTTGGATCGGAAAACGAGCACGAAAAAGGCCAGGAGGGACTCTTCCGAGGCCTGTGTCCCTTCGTTTCGATTTTTCATCAGGATCGGCTTATCTGACCAACGCAGATAACATTGCTATACCGGCAATGAGCGCCGGGCTTTATTTACCCGTTGGCTTTCCTCGAACTTGCCCCGCGTATCTGCTTGAAAATTTCACCGGAAGTGCCGTGTCGATGACAAACGCCCGCGCATCTCGTTAATTAGTATCGGCGAGCATTAACGAGCTCCAGGAAGTCGATAAGAGGCACGCCGGCCTACCTCGTAGTTTCTAGTAGTTCGCCAAGGCAGATAAGGGGAGCGTCGTTCCTCAAAGGCGAACGCGAAGCGTTCCTGCGTCCTCCCGGTTCCTTTATTTGCCCTCTTTTCCCGCGGATGAATACCGAGATTATTCCGTATCGTCCAGATCCGCTTAGATTATACGCGATAAACGGACGAATTCTAAACTCTCTATGTATCTGTTTCTCTCTTTCTCGCTCCCCGGTGTCTTCAGTTTCTAATTTCAGTGCTCTGCAATCCCATCGAATTCCATTCGCGGCACTCTTCCCAGAAAGAGAGATCTACCCGCATTCTCGGCCGTTTCAGTTCCGATTCCACGATTCTGGCAGCCATAAAATCTTGGCGATTTGAGTCTCGACCTATTTTTAGTTCGAAACTGAAATTATTTCTTGGGTACTTGTACAGGTTAATCTTTGTTGTAGTAGTTTTGCAATTTTTTAAAAAGCTTGTATTGCTCCGGGTACAAAAGTGGCTGTAACTGGAGAACAGAGTCAAATAGGTCATGTCAATATATTAGTTTATCCCATAACGTTCCTCTTGTTTAGACTGACGAAGATAAAATTCATAACTTAGTAGAAGTATAAAATTGATTCAAGGAATGTCAGATTTTTTAAAATACTAACGTCAACAATTATAGGCATTTGGAAGAAAAATTGGGTATGGTATCAAAACTGGAAGTACGTAATTGGACTATTAAATTAGAAAAATTTTCAGAAGCGATTAGGAACAAAATGATATTTTATAGTGCCCATGCTAGGACATGTGAAAAGAAATGATAAAGAATTTTGAATTTAATAAAAGAAGAATAAAAAAGTGAATTTAATTAGGAAATATTGTCACGCCTATTTTATTCTACAAAACTGCCCCCATCCGATTATCATTTATTTTGTTTGATTTAACACTTTTTAGTAGGTAACAAATTCGAAAACATGAACGAACTAAAACCAGTATTGAATAGTATTTTAATAAGAAGTCAAAAAAGTTTTATAGTCATGGTATAATGGCTGTGTCAAAAAAGAGAGAAGAAAATTTAATGGTATCTTTGACACATCGCTTTACAAATTTATGGGATGATCTAAAATACAGCTTTCCCTTAAGTTTAGTGTCCCCAGTCTACTATTGAAGTGGTTCCCATATGTTACGATCCACCCTACGTGTACGAAGATATTTAATAGGGAGAGGATGACCCTAGTCCTGAATCACTAGTTACAGTAGGAGTTGGACTTTGCTCGAAATCGACCTTTGCCCTGTTGTGAAGATTCTGACCGTTCGACGGTAAGTCTCGGTAATCCAGGATGAGTAACAGTAAATAGAAGATTGGTCATACAACAGTAGATTAGGATAACTACCGTCTTTGCGGTCGTTCTTGTCTCAGATGTGGCTACCAGCCTGGTCGGACTTAAGTTTCATCGAATGAACACTAATTGTGTAATCTTGGCTCAAATTAACAAAGCTTACTTTTCCTTTTAACCCATTCAGTTTCATATACTTTCCCATCTTTCAAAATTTTTATGAATCTCAAAATCATGTATGGTAATTTTTCGATCGAGACATACCAAATAATCCTCACTTTTCATTTTTTTTCTCGAAGCACCTACTGTGATTTAACATTGTCCGAGATTGACAACGATGAATCAGACTCATGGTTTAGGCCGAATGGGTTGAATAATTAGAGTGTTTACAAAGAAAGGAAGCCGGTCGTCCAACAATAGTACGAATTCAGCGTTGGTGTCATCGGTCATATTCGATCCCGGACGAAACGTTGGACATTGACAAATTCGTATTCGCGCTGACTTTGAAAATTGATCGATTCCCAAACAACTCGCGGGAAGACAAAAGGCGAAAGAGCAGTCGAGGAGAGAGGCCGCTCGGTATGCAGGTCTGCCCCATTTCGTCGCTCGTTAGAAATGACATGGCGGCCATGCGGCTCGCTTCTCCGGAGGGTCTTGCGGGCAGAGGAGAGGCCAAGAGTCCCGGTTCGATGAAATGGTAGCCGAGTAATTGAAATCTCGTGTTCCTCACCAAGTCGATACGACGTCCAGGGGCCTCTGGCCTCTCCACTTCCTCCAGCTTGCCGCTCTCTCTTCGTCCACCGATGCTTCTGTTATTCTTTCTACCGAGATATCCGGATCCGTTCGCATGTCACGTTCGTGGAACGCGAGCAACCAGGTAGGGCCCCGTCCTAACCTACCGTCCGGAGACTATAAGCCGATTATATCTTCCCAAATATTGAGACGTGCCTCCAGTGCATCGAGGCCATCGTCTTCCGTCCGAGAATCGTTCATCACGATCAGTTTTACTGGTAAAATTTCGCTAGAACGAGGATATCAGAAAATGGGGACACTTTAATCCTTTGCCCACCACTGGTGTCGCTACGCAAACAGAACTAAATTAACGAAACAAATAAAATATAGATTATAAAGCATTTTTAAAGTTTTACGTGGGAAAAGAACACTTTGAATTTTCAAAAGCGACACCACGAAACTCTCTTAAGTTTAAGATTTAGGTAGAAAAACATTATTAACGAATCTATAGATTCTATTAATTCCACCAGAAAATACTCTGATATTTCAGACGAATATAAAATGGATACGCTCTTCTCCTAAAAATAGAATACTTTTACCTTCTACCTCCTCGACCTTTCAGTTTGCACTGCAGATACACGATAAAGACGTACAATAATAATGTGTGAAACAGTCTATAAATAGACGTAATGTACGTACATAACAGAGTCAACAGATACGATCGGGAAGGAGCAGTGGGTACATAGTTCTTGATCTCTAATGGATGGATTTGTCTCTTGCTTCATAGCCGTGGCGAATCGAGCCATCAGAGTTAGAGAACTGGCTTTCCAGTTCTAGTCACGAGCTCGAGGAATGCATTATTTACTCGCCGAAAAAGCATAACTTCACTGACCTGTCGTTGGTCGATTTGGCGCCCAAGGAGCGCGAGGGAATCGTCGTCGAGGGAATACAGAAAATTGAAACGTTCGCGAAATAAAAAGTTGAACGAGCTGACGTGAACCGGGCGATACGATCGGGGAACGATTTTGCGCCGGATTCGCGTTTCGCTTGGAAACCGCGAGACAAAGCACTCCCGCGTCTTAAATTATGATTCATGGCCGAATCGGGGTGGAATTGAAATTCAGGACAGAGTGTCGGGCTGCTTGTTTTTCGACTCCAACCGATCCACGTCGCGTAAACGTTGTTGGAGCAAACACAACGCTATCGGCGATCGCTGCCGCATCCGCGAGACACCCGTTCGAACTACGAATTTACATATTTTTACGCGTGAGTAAAACCCCATGCAATTTTGAATAATACTCCGGTTTCCGCATTATCTGCGAAAGTTCGCGTAAATAATTACGCTCGCTGAACCGAGCCATGTAACTTCGCGCGGAACTATCAGCCTGCGTCCAATAATGGCTCCGTTATTTGGAAAAGTTCTCCTAAAACGACTGTCGAAATATAATTTTCTTTAGTAAGTTATAACTGTTAGGGAATTATAAATTTAATGACGATATTCGAACGAGACAATTTTTCTAATAAATCATATTACTATTATATTTCAAAATCAGTACAACAAATCTTCGTGTATATACTTTGCCACTATAGTTAAACTCCATTAGTAAAACTCAGAACTGTGAAGTTAAAATACAGTTACTCTCGCTTGTATTCGTACACTATAATGGTAATTCACTATAAATGAAAGGAAACTTTGTTTCTTGTGAATTTTTGCCATTTATTTTTACCAAATGTTGTTTTTATTACACTGTGTTATCTATATTTACAAAATGGGTATTTTTGGATTATCATTTTATGCATAAGATCATCAATCTCAACCTTATCAAAAGCTTTCTGTATGTCTAATAATAATAGCACTATTATTCTGTTTCTATTAAAGTTGAGACATATGTCATTAACAATTCTAACTACTTGTTGAACTGTGTTGTGCTTTTTCATAAAACTAAATTGTATGTCTCTGGTTAGCCTATTTTTTTCTTTGTGGTTTCCTAGTCTAATTCTACTTCTTACTTCCTTACATTTGTTTTTAAGTAACTATTTATGTTTTGGTAGTCTAGTTGTTTGCTATTTCTTTTTAATACTATTTCTAAACTTAATTAATTCATACTCTGTGCCCTGAGCTATTGTTGCTTTGGTTTTAATTATTTTATCCCTCGCTTCTTGTATAGCCTTTGTTAATTTTATGTTTTCTTTTACTACTTCTACCTTATTATTTATGTTATTATTAACGACAATGTTCCTATCTAAAATTTCCCTTATAATCAAATGTACGCCTTTCTAGTTCTTTCTCTATATTCGTTTCCTAAATTCAAGTTTTAGGAATCACCATTACAGTGTACGAATACGAGTGAAAGTAATTGTAGAATTATTTAAAATAACCAGGAGCAAAATGAGAAATTAATTTCTTGTAAAAATCATGACTAAACTAAATCACAACGGTTGTACAAAATTTGAAAGTTAATGCATTTCATAGTAAAAATGTGAAAAGTGTTACTTTTAAATCACAAAGTTAAAAAGTCTTTTGTCTTTTACGTTTGAGAACCAGAAAGAAGTTATTATACTCCAGCTGAACTAGAGTTCTTTTAATGGAAAGAAATTAAACTTAATCAGAATCTAATCAATGTAACGAGAGAAACATTGGTAAAAAGAAGGGATATTTTCGAAACATCTTTGCAAGAGCTAATGGGAACACACAATGAAGTCGAAGCGTTGAATCGCTCGTGGAATTCAGAAATAATGTATCGTGTTCAGGAAAACCCCTCTGAAGATTTGTTGGAATTGCTTCCACAGCACGATTGTCATCTAAAAGATGCCTTATGGTAGAAACTGCGTGTTTCGGTCCAACTAAATGGAACAATCCGTATTTCAGAATACAATCGAACACCTCGTGCAATATAGTCTCTACCCTGTTACCAGAAAATTCACCATCTCGAGCTGGAAACAAAAACTCACTTTATCGAAACGATCGAGCGACGCTGTATCGGCGCGTAACAGGCGCAATGTGCGATAAAATCGAGATGGTGAATGGGCCAGGAAACGTGTGGACCGATTGTGTGTTTCACGGGGTCCCAATCAGCCGTGGCAGCGGATATTCCGACATTCTTCAAGCGTTTTCACCATTCCCCAGCAATGTAAAGACAAGGATTGTCAAAGTTTGTGCTATCGTCGCACCAAACCTGATAGATTTTCTCTTGGTACTACGATAAAATAAACTTTGGTACGTCACATGTTAGAAAAACAAAGAAAAATTTTGTAATGGTGATGTAGTAGATGAAACTTCATCTTAAATGAGATTTCAATGCTTTTTCATTAATTGTTTACAAACTTAGAACTACTGTATGCAATATTGCACTTCAACATTTTCTAAATAATAAGTCAGAAGCTTTTTTTTAGAAGCCAACGGAGGTTTAATCCCTCCATATTTGACAAATTCTTTTAAGACGGTAGTTAGGAGAAAAAGGAAGATCCCTTAGATTTACTTTTCTATTTAAATAGCTCTCACCAAAGTAACATTTACATCAACCATTTTTTTTTATTAGACGTGTATCAATCTATAAATTAAATAATACAGTTGGTGAATCACTAACTTGATCAGCTTAATTTATACTATTACTGGTGACCGATTCAAAATGCTTTTCGTCTAGTGTAACATGGTTTGGAAAGAACTTCGAGACAAGTATACTAAATTTTCTGCTACTTGTTTTTTTTTAACCTACAGTTCTTTATAAAAAAAAACCTATATAAAAATAAAAAGACTATTCGATTGAATAATCGATGTGTTTAAATATCGCGTTAATTCGACGTATTCAAGAATAGTAGAATATAATTCGTCACCCCGTATTGTTTTTCTGCGTATGTAACAGACTCGAGAATCTTCGGTTGTCGTGTCCGCTACGCGAAAAACAAGACAGGATAGAAAAACTTTCACACACAGGTTTCTTTGAAACATCACGCGATCGACCAAACTACGCATAATTTCGAGCGAACGATTTGACAACCGTATAGAGAGAAGGTACAACAATCATAAGTTGGACAAAGGCGAACTCAAAACGTCTACAGCGCCGCTAGTAGGAGATTTCTCCCTTCCGAATTTGACTATCCGTGCTAGTTCGTCACTCTTAATTTGGCACCGGCAGTGAGCAGATAGGCATACGATCCCGCTCCACGGTAATTTCCAAGACTTCCGAATAGTTTCGAGTTATTCGAACTTTCGAAGAAATTATAAACGTGGAAAGGAAGTTCAATACGAGGCCGGATTGTGATACAATCCCCTACCATGAACTTCCGCAACCCGTTTACAATTTAAACCAAAAGAGTCATAAACGCAAGGAAGTTCTATACGAGAACGGATTGTAAAACAATCCCGTACTGTCAATACTTCCGCAGCCGTTTACAATTTAAACAGATCAGGTCGGCACACGACTAGATCAAAAGACTAAAATCTCGTAGATTATTATACGAGTTTTCGAGTTCAGCAGTGGCAACGATCCACCTAAGTCTGAATACAGACACGTATCGCTGCAATTAGAGGTCGTGTCCGAGGTATCGAGTTTGACTCTCGAACCTCCCTTGACTGTCGAACGGTTAAACTCCCACCTATAAGGGCCTTATTGACGCATTCCTTGGGTGGACTTGCCGTCCTCCAGTCGGTATTTGGGACCATCCTTGCGTTACCAACATCCAGCGATCAGCTAGAGCGCTGTTCCGTTATCGTCAGTGTGTACAGACACTGGTCGTAGAACACCGCTCAAACAGCGCTGTGGGGAACGTACCTTAACTGTCAGTCGCTGTATGTGCCGTTAAGGTACTGTACTACACCGTGCCCGTACGCATTACGAGAACGGTAAGAAGCCGAAGATTAGGCAACATTTGGAGCCTTACAACCTCCATCTGTTACCCTCTCCTATGACAGTCGAGACTTGCAATCGAGGAAAAATCGACATTGAATCTCACCTTCCCAAAACTGCAATCAAACGTTTCCTGGTTTAAAGGAAACGTATATACACATACAGACCCATTAGTTTAGCTGCGTAACGCGGCGGCCGAGTTCCCCGCTCCTGAGTGAGACGAGTACAACCAGGAGCGCGTGAACATCAAAACGAGACGGATATCGTGACTAACGTTAGCGAGTATTTAGGCTTAGTTCCGTCTTTTTTGTTTCAGAGCAACGTGACGCGAGCATCCGCCGAGGCGATTACCGAACGGCGAAGTTTTTCTTTCTCGCCAGACGACGGCGAGACGGTTAAAATCCCAGATTGAATTAAAATTAAAATAAACGGCTTCATCGACAATACAACGAAGCAAAAATAAATTTAAAGTGCAAATAATTATTTTTCCAACATCCTTTTCCCTCGTGATCCGGACCCCCGTTAGACGAGGTTCTCAAATAAACATTTGAGCCCTATTTCAACACGATGCGAATAAATTACTATATTATGGTCTTATTGGCTATTGCTCGAATGAAATTTCGTCCGTCTCGGTCGGGGACGTTTTGTTCGACACGCGATTCTCCGCTCGGTCTTGGCGCTCCTCGCGTGGACTCCCATGAGCCACCGAACAGTATTTAACCCGCGCGATAAATTAAATCGGACCCTCTTTCTGGCTCGCTCGAGCGAAAGTATTTAAACTCAAAACACACTGGGAGTCGCACGAGACAACCGCGAGGCGAAACGCTCGTCCGGAATTAATCCCGAGGCTGTGTTACCTGCGCGGATCCTCGCACGCTCCCGCGGCGAGCTCGTTCGCGCGGACAAATGCCGGGCAAAAGAAGAATCGCGAAACTTGAGTGTCGTTCCATCCAGTTCCGGTTGGATCAACGCACGATCGGTTTCTTCGATTCAACGACGACATGCACAAAATATCGTTCAACAGGCCCAAATCATTTGGTTCCTGGTAAACGAAAATGCAAATGGATATTTACCCTCAACGTTCATCAATTTCATGACAAACATCTAACTATGAACATTTATCCAGAAGACTGGTGATTACTGTTATGATATAATAATTTAAAAAATTTAAATACTCCGAACAATGGCACTCATTCATTGTGGTTTGTTCTTCGTAAGAAACTCTCGAAGTGCAAGGAATTCAGAATTGCCGCTATAAATGTGAAACTGACGTCCACGATAAAAGTAACAATTGTATTCCTACTACTAGAAATGTTTCCTTGGAACCAGTCAAGCTACTTATGCTTGAGGTTTGACAGAAACATGACATTGATGGAATTTTAATATTGTTGGTTTATTATTAGTTAAAATGTTATTAAGTAAGTGAAAGATGATGAGTTATCACTTATTAAATAAGCGAATACGATTCAAATTGTGCCGTGTCTGGTCCTATCTTAATCAAGAAAACTTGACGAACACGACAGTGAAAGTTTTATAAAAAAGCAACCAAAATAGTCATAATAGTGATGAAGATCAATTTTCACATTCATCGACAAAATAGTGAAGTAAAGACTATTAATTAACAACACTACTCGATGCACAGTTAAATAGGTATTGCGAGAACTTCAAAAGAAATCCAGTGATGTCGAAGGTAGGAAATACGAGTGCCTCCTGCGAGTAGTGGGGACGCGGTTTTAGGTAGACGCAGCAGTCTATCGGTCTTCGTTACATCCATGGTCGTATACGTCTGCGTTGCCCATGCAATTTAAACTTAAATTTGTTGTAAGAGTCTGTTGGATCGTTAACAGGGTGATCCTTCCCCGAACGAATTGCCAGCGTGTTTCGTTTCGTTTTTTTTTCTCTCCCGAAGTCTGGAGACGAAACGAGACGTCGAGTATTAATTACGCGACATATCGAGGATTCCCGTCGTGGCCGATGACCATTTTGTTTACTGCGTATATTTAATTATAAGGGGCGGATCCCGTCGCGCGACCGACTTGCGCAAAATTGTGACGCGCAATGGTACAATTATGTAAAACGGGCACCAAGATAAAGACGTTTCGACCGACGCACGGATCTGATTATGCAAACGCGACCGGTTGCGTAAGTCCCGTGCTACAAAATCGCAAACGGGGACGGAGTAATTACTATGTTGCATTTTTGCGACTGCCGATCTGCTGGTATAGCGTTGGCTGCCGGAAATATTCACAAAGAGGATCTGTAATCCTTCGTAAATACGAGATCTGACAGCCGCTGCCGGCAGCACGCAACGAAAGGAGTTCTCTGATTGGTCGTTTAATTATTCAACGAGATTAATACTTTACGTACCAAATATTCCGAGCAAACGATTTTCCAGTTGCAAGTAATGCGTTTATGGTTTCGGTATTGGATGGTAAATCGAGCACTTGCTAGAGAGTGGCCCCTCTGGTAGCGAGTACGGGACATGTCACCAAACATCGCTTTAACGCGTTGACTGCCAGACCAAACGCCTCGAATTGCTCACAAAAATGACACTTTGTTTTTGGCCAATTGGAAACTAGCATTTATCATAGAACTTACTTTTACGGCCTTGTTAAAAGTCAAAAGTCCTATCTAGATTTATTTTCTTTAACATTTAATCTTGAAAATTAATTTTATTAGCTACTTAGTGAAAATTCTGACCATTATATACTGTCTATTATAATTTAAATAAAACAATACTTACATAAATGTATTAATCGAAACATTTATGGTACATTTTTGAAAATAGAAGAAGTCCAAATATAATGTGTGGAGAATGAGATTTTATTTAATTTCTTAAGACTTGTGTTAAGAAAATAAATACAGACTTGTACAGACTGGATTCTTGTAATAGATTCAATAAAGTAGATTGATCGTAAAATGCTTAAAACCAAATAAGGAAGTTGTGGAAAAGGATTTAGAAGAAGCCTCGAGCTTAATTAGTTCGAGAGTAGTTGAGCAATTTATTTGACCGTTAAGATTTTTATGAAGCAAGGTGGCATCCGTCAATTATCTACGAGCTTCCAATGTTTGCATATTAAGTCAATTAACTCTCCAATGTGGCCGTTTAGGCATGTTCGCCCATAACAATTTTAAATATCAATAATTTATCAATTCGCAATTTTATTAATGTGTTTAGTATCTGCATTTTATTATCTTGTGAATCGTTTGTCAGAATTTTAGTATTTATGTAGCTATATTATCAGTGTCGAAACGATTGCCAATTTCTAGCTTGGTTACACTACTAGTATTTATACAAGCGCTAATAATCTCAGTAGTTGATGCAATTTTAATCGACGTTTTAAATAAATGGTTAAGAATTCGTGGAAAGAATTCTTTGGTATAAATTCACGAATTTATTACACATTCTCGCTCAGCGAATCAGAGAGTAATTCCACAGGAAAAGCGTAAAGAAAATGCCAGCAAAATTCCAACACTCGTAATATATCTTTTAGTCAATTTTGTGGTTGCAGATGTTCATTTTAAAATTCCAGCACCAAAACAATTTCCAAATTAATTTTAAAGACAAAAAATAGACTGTAAGGTGCATACCCCAAACGTAAAAAGTTTCGTTTCCGTTCGATCGATCGAAGATACTTGAGAAAAACCACCCCGTTAATCAAAAATTAATAAACACGACGACGAACCTAGTTCATCGGCGCCGCGCTCCCCAAACGCACAATCGAGTTTATTTTCTTTTCATTTCACCCAGTTTCGGGCCGCGTCGCGATAATAATGTCCCGTTGAACTTTCACCCCGATAGCGGACGGTTTATAACCCCGGTTATCTGCAGCAGAAGTTACGGAACGAAAGAGAATCGAGCCAACTACTCTGGCCCGGGTCAAACAGATAATGGACGATCTACACGGAAGTGGCTGGCTCCGCGACGACGATAAATCTCGCGGATAATATTTTCGCGGGATATCGCGCGATATCTCGAATTTTATCGCGTCCGGAACCGGTCGCGATGGCTCGCGCGGATGTTTTATTCCTCGACGAGCGTTCCGTTTCTTCGAGATCGTCGCGAAAAACTTCGTCGCGTTAACCCTTTGACTGTGGAAGTCGTATATACAAGGTGTTTCGCGCAACTTGGTCCATAGATCTATTTTTTTTTTTTAACGTATAATTTATTTTATCGAAATATAAAACAAAAACCACATTCTAGAAAAAGCAACGAAAAACTAAAAATATTATTGCACTCTGCCAATAGTATTTACGAACTACGTGCCTCAAACTTCTCGAACATGAACACTGCAAGTAAATCAAGAAGAATCGCGACGTTTCATATTTCTAAAGTGACTTTACCCTAATCGCGTCGGCTGATGGAAAATCGGAACGACGTAAATGACGTTTCATAAAGTCTCGCGGCAAAATTCGCCGATCGAGGATTCAATGACTCGCGTTTAAACGTTTTCACTTAATTACGCGATTCGTTCGCGGAGATCGCCAGCGCGCGTTTAACGTTGATTTTATGCGTCGATGGAGCGAAACGCGCATCCCGTGGACCGCGGCTCTTTCGACGATCCGTGTTTCAATCTGGCTCTTGGACCTTAATGTAGTACATCTGGCTCCAGCGATAAATTCTAGGGAGATTCGACCTACTTCGAAACGATGTGTCTTATGCCAAGTGTTCTTGGATATGGAGTAGCGATTATGACCAGTTTCGACTGTTAAACTGGGAGTCGGAGTACATCAGTTTTTTTAAATTGGCAGTAAAAACTTCTTTTCTCAAGAGTCATGATAATACCAAACAATTGATATTCACAGTAGCTATAAACAAACCGTATAACGCAACATTTCTTTGCATAAAACTCAAGGAACTATATTGAGAATGAATGATAATAATTTTACTTATTTATGAATATCCTTCGCAAGCACGAAATCCTACGAAAAACTAATATATCGATAAGAACAAAAATATTTAAAAGGAACTGTTGACATTATACAAACTGTGAATATTTATTTTCAATTTTGAATGACGATTTATGAGTAAAATAATCACGTAGAATACTGTGCAAAAAGATGAAACGAATATCGATTCCGTCTTGGTCCCTTCTTTCCCTAATGTTTGGTCCAAGGACACTTAGCAGACCTCACACGAAACGGCGAAAAATGTCGAGGCGCATGCGAATCGATACGCGAAAAAAGCGCGAGCAGCCGTGGCCCGGTATCTCGTTAAACGATTTCACGATTCACGTAAACGAAAACTAATTATTCTGTCCATAACGAAGTCCAGCGAGAAACAACGGGCCGGTTAAATCGGGTCGGATGGACGTTGTCGTCGACACGTGAACTCGGAAATAATTCCGCTCGAGCTAGAACGGAATGAATTTTAGCTTGCGCGGCGTTTTTAATTCGATCCGATCAGCATTAATTAGCTTGTTAACTACAGTGTAGTGTTCACCGCAAGATAAACATACCGATAGTCGACTACTGTCAAAATCCTTCTTTTCAAACACTTTTACTTCTTGCATTGCATAGGTTTCTAATTTTTTAAATGCTCAAAAGTACAATATAAAATTTGAAATATTCTGTAGATTTTCAATTGAGCGCAATAGGACGGGGGATAGTCCTAAAGTTGAAGAGGTTATCGAAAAGCTAACATTCTCCATCGAATCAAAAGTATGATGCTTCTCGTACTCGCCAGCAGAAGGCTACGCTCCATCTGCACCTCTCTCGCAAGTGCTTTGACCACCCACGTATTTCTATATATACAGTCGTCGTTCAACCACTGGATGTCTGATTGTGTACTGATTCTTAAATACTTTGTTATGAAAATTGAAGTAATTTGACTTCTAAAATATTTTGTACTGAAATATTATTAGTAAATTTTATAGTAATAATTTAATTTATTTGAACTATTATTTGGCCACTAGCAGGCCCAGGACAAAACACTTCCATCTGTTTCTCTCACTTCTTCCTACAATAGTAAACTGCCACAAGTAAACCAAAATGTTTCTTCGTGAATAGAACCAAAAATGAATACATCGAAAAATTTGTTTCGAGATCAATTTTTATAGAATCGAAGGCCCCAGTTTACTAATTGAGCCTCATATGTAGACCCAATCTAGATCGTTTTCCGTGTACTTTAACTACTCGTCGAACCTATCACTTTCTGGGACAGTCCCCGAAAGCACGCAGGCTCGATAGCGTTTCATTGGGCCGTTCGGAGAGGCGAAAAGTCATTCCGTCGAATGACGGAGATCCCGGAGGATGATTGCGCGCCGCGAAACCGGGGACCGCGGGCCCCCGTGCGGCGTCTAATGAGGCCGGACCGCCCTGCAGGCGAAACGTCCGGGGCCCCTCGCGAGGCTCCTGCCCGTGGAGTCGTCGCAGGCCCCCGTATTCTCGTATGCAAGAATCCGGCTGACCGACCGGGGCCAGTTGTAAATAGTTATTCGGAATGACAGTTGAATTTCGTCTGGGGCCAGAGAACTTTGTCGCGGGAGAGCTTGGGGGTCCTCTGCTCCCTCGTGGTCCTGGTTTCCTCGTTCTTTCGCCACGGGGCGGAGGGGTTGTTGCTTCTCCGATCGGTGACGGGTCGGACCCAGAATGCAGATAGTGGAGGGGGAAGGGATTCGTCAGCGGGGAACCTAACCGCGCGAGACGAGGAGAGAAGAGCGTATGAGCCAGTTGGCAGGAGGAATATACAAATGTGGATTTGGCGGATCGTATCTTCGTGAGTCGGCCGTGTTTATCTTTTGTCTCTCTACCTCCCCTCTCCCTCCTACTGTTCACGGTCCGCGCGGCTCTTGCCAAGCTCCTTCCTCTTCTCCGCAGTCTCTACCGTTTCGATCGAGAAACCACCGGTTTCTTATTATTCCCCCGCCGTGCGTCATTGTGCGCGCCGGACAAAGCGCCATGAAGCCGACCCCGGCCTTATCCGCCCGAGATATTCGGCAATATCCGAATGAACGCTCGAGCGGAGAGACAGCCTCGAAAGGGACACGGCCGGGGCGGAGGACGTATTAAAAGCAGAAAAAGGAGATCGCGGTAGGCCCGACTCGCGGGGAAACTGCGATCCTAACCGCTGATAACTCCTGCCCTGGGAACGCGACCGTAATTAATGGACCGGTTGTAATTGTCGGTGATGGAACAACGGAGACGGCTGTTGACTGCGTCGCGATCGGCTAACCCCTTCCAAGTTCTACACATTAGGTCAAATTTTAGATTCATTCGTAACCTCCATTTGCATTTTATTCTTAAATTGAAATCCATTGGCGATGCCACTACTTAACGAGTAATCTAAAATTTGTATTCGTTTGGCGCGACTGTAATGGGGAATATCTTAGATGTCCAAAGTACTCAAGAATGATGAACATAACGCGAGTAACATATAGTTTTTTTTTTTTACTTTAAAATAGTGAAATATATTGTTTCACCTAAACCCCAGAAAATAACATAATAGATAACATAATTTCAACAATCTTGAGCCAGTCACATATATTTCATACGTTGAAGTCTTTTTCACTTCTACAAAAAGGAATTAAAAGGTTGCAACGACAAATGCCTTCAGTTTTATTCTATCTTAGTTTTCTTGACCAGCAGATAGTATTATTTCATTTGGTCCACTAACGAAGAAGAACGTTACGAAACAATAAGTCTCGAGAACCGTAAGAATAAAAAAGCGACTCGGACCCAGAGAACGACATACATAGATTGTTCTAGGACTCGGATCCTGGGTTAGAATTCGGTGCTCATTTTCGCGGCAAAGTTGCCAGCGTGCATCAAGTTCTCGGGCGACTTAAGCAAACCCGGCGGCACGTATCGACACGGCAATCATAATATATGTACGAATGTTCAGTGTACTGGAATCTAGCGTAACTGACAAGAGATGGCTGCCTTGTGGCCGCGATCCAGGTCTCCCGCTATTTTCGACATTCGTGATCGAGATCGTTTTTGAGCGACGTCACCAGCTTACCGGGCGATCAAGAAGAAAAGAGAAGAGATCTCGATGGAATTTTTGTAGAATCTTGAATTTTTTATCGATTTATGGGCCGTTGTAGACGCTGTCGTCGAACGATCCCGAACAGCGAATCCCGTGGCCGCTATCCGTTGTTTTACGTTTGAGGCAATCGATGTTCCATCGTTCCCTTTACAAATTTCGTTGCGTAAGCGTTACACGCTGAAACCCAGTTGTACCGGTGTTATATTAATGTTCCCTCTTTTACCAATATATCATCGACACTCGCCGATCAAATCGTGTCTTAGCAACATCATTTATCTAGCGCCCGTAGACGGAAGGGAACATCGCCGCCACTTTGTTGGACCACGAGACGAACAGAGATACCCTACTGCGACATCGGACGATTAAAATCATTAATCGTTGATGTAATTTAATGGCGATACGCTGTAAGCATCGATAACTGAGACCAGAAGGCAGCCTCGCGCAGAGTCGTTGTCGCAAGACCAAAATGCTAATTCTGCTATTTGTAATTTATCATAGACGAAGTCGGTCTTCAGAGCGAGTTTCTATTCTACTCGTTGGATCGATCTGAAGTTTGAAAATTAATAGAAAAATTAATATCTTAGAATTAAGAAACAAGCAACAGAAAGTTTTACAGTGATCCTTCGTTAATCTTCGCTAGCTCCTACGATGCGAACGTTATCGAGGGAGGTACTGTTTTTTTGTTACTACTGTGTTAGACTTTGCAATGCAGGCAAAAGCAAAAGACACTGAGAATGAGTGAAATAGAGAGCCGTATTTAACGTTTGTTTATTCTACAGATTCTAAAATCGTTCAGAAATCAAAGTACATAATTGTTTTAGAAATTGCATAATTTTCGTATAGTAGTTCAACTTAAAAATAGTGAATTTTATGAACATTTAATGATCAGGTTTGCCACGATTACCACGTCGAGGGAGAAAGTAACGAGCAATTAACAAGGGATTACTTTATTGAATAATAATTTTCACTGAAATAGTAATATTTAGAAAAACAATAATTTTAATTATGAAGAATAGAAGCAAGCAACAATTCGGTGAACTTTTGTCGAGACGGTACATTCGAATTCGAACAACAGGAGAAATTCCACAGTTAGGAGTGCACCAACGATCACGTAACCTCTATCCGTATTAACTCTCGGGACACTCTTTTTCTTTGTTCTTTCTTCGTGCAGCGTCTGTCTCCGTCCGCCTTTCGTTGGCCTCTGTTGTGCTCTGCGGAGGTCCGAGGAAACCTGCCCCACTGGTCCACTGCCGTTGCTCCGAGGCTGGACTGTTCTGCTCGTCTACCGTTTACACGGCCAACACACTGTTCCGGCCCCTTACCTGCCTTGTTGTCCCGATACTATCGCCGAACACACGTGGACACGTTTTGTCTTCTAATGATCCAAATAGAAATTATTCCGGGCCGCCCCCGACGCTCGACCCTCGACGTCGCGTCCACCGGGCCCGGGACAAACATCCTGCCCCGTGTTGCGGCCCAAATTACACATTCAAGGGGCCGGCAGAATCTTCGTCGTCAGCAAATCGCTTTATTGCCACCAGAGATTTCTAGAGTCGCGCGATCGGAGATGAGTCCGAAACTCTTCTCAACTATTAACTACCATTGAATGATTGTAAGAATTGGACGGTAGGAAAAAAAAATCATTTCATCTCTTTTGCCACCCATTTGACGTAAATACATTTTCTTTGTAACGAAATAAAAAACTTTAGAGATATCTTTAATATAAAAATACGATAGAAACAGAAGATGAATTATTATTTCCAATACAGATGGAATATTTGAAAGCTAATTCGATGAAGTCTTTGAAGGGTGTTCGGCCAACCCTGGAAACAATTTTAATGGGAGATTCTAGAGGTCAAAATAAGACGAAAATTAAGAATACTAATTTGTTGATTGAGGCTTCGTTAAAAAATTATTAACGTTTAAAGTTCCGCCTGTAGAACGGCAATCTGCGAGTAGACCTTACATCCAATGTATTTTTTCGACTCATTTTTCTGGGGCTCTAGAGCTCCATTAATAAGCATTGGTCGAATTTTCAATCATTAAAATTAAAAACAAAAATAATTTTTCGAAAACGATTTGAAATTTTTTAATTTTGTCGACAAATTTGTCCACCTATTCGAATTTTTTTCTCGAATGTGCATAGGAATTCAGGGGTGTGTCTATTCACCAAAAATGATTAATTGACCCCCGCAGCCGAAAATAATTTTTCCAGAATGATTTGAAAGTTTTTAATTTAATTTATTAATAACATTTTAACGAAGCCTCAATTAAGAATTTAATATTCTTGCTTTTCGTTTTATTTTGGCCACTAGAATCTCCCATTAAAATTTTTTCCAGGAGTGGTCAAACATCCTGTATACAAAGAGATTTCTTATACCTGGCACAACAAAAGTTTATATCTTATCAATAAAGCATTTTCGAACATAAGTTTATATGAACTTTTTTCATCTATTTGACCTCATAATACATAGTATCAAGTTGGTTCCAACCTTTTCGGACAGCCTGTATTGTAGAATCGTTCAGAGACTAAAGTTCGAAATTTAGCGATATTGCAGTTTAAAAAATTTTAACGAAATATGAAAAAGAAAACCCCAGTCTCTAACAATTGACGTACGGGTTGAAGCTAATCCTAATTGCGTGTCAGACACGAGGATTCGATTTCTTCGAGCCTTCTGTGAAATCTATATTATCGATCTTATTTAAAATTGCGACATCTCGCGGAGTATGGACTGTGTGTGTGTGTGTGTGTTTGTGTGCATCTGCTGAATAAAGACTCGTGCGTCTTTCCTCATATACCGCAGTCGTATTCAATGTAAACATCGTTATTAAAGGCAGTATCAGTAAAGTGTTGTGTAATAAAAATGTCTTAAAATTATTATAAAGATACCACGAAAATAACGATCCAACACCTTCCCCTACAATCGAAGATGCCCTACCAGGACTCGGTATTGTCCTCTATATAACAATTGACGCTAATCTCGGAGAATCCAATTAATGAATCGAACGTTATCGAGTCGCCGCAATGGTCCGTCGCGACCGAGATGGCTAGAATATCAACCGAAATCTACATATTGTTTCGCCGACAGACGGAGATTCGTGCGACGGTGTGTTTAGCTCAACGAGGAGACGCGTATCAAGCCACTTACTGAAATTTCCTCGCGATGAGATATTTCCGGTAGCTCGTATCGCCGCACAACAGGCACGCGTAGTTCCGCGAAACAAAACAAACCACCGACGCGAGAGAGATCCCAGACACGCGTGGATACGGCGTCGGGACGCTAAGTGGAGGAGCGGCACAAACGGCGAAACAGAAGCCGTTTCACGGTTCCCGTTCGTGGAACAAGCGGCATCGAGTCTTCGGGACACGAATGAAAAAGCAAGCGAACAGAAAACAGCCGTAAATTCGAAACGGACACGTGCAGGCTCGCGTGCCACTTTGTCGTCCACATGGGAAGCAATTTACGGGCAACGGTGGGAGGGACTGTGTACATCGGGTATAACTTAATATGTGGGAAACGCTCCAGGGACAGACGCACCGCTCAAAAGCCGTTTCTTTAAATTTTTAATCGACCCAACCGGTCTTTACGGCCCGCAAACTAGAACATGTTTCTACGATTTGCTAAGTGGAATGGTTCAACGCTCGACTGTCACGACACCCTACATGTATGGGGATGACAGGACTTTTGACTATGGAATTGATAAAATTACGTTGGCTCACTTAGACTACCCCTATATTAATTATAAAGACTTAAATTAGGTGTACTTGGAAGTGTTCGTATACTACTACAGGATTTTTATTTGCTGTCCAAGTTGCTACTATTATGTAAACAAAGAAACTATAAAAGCATATCTTAGTCTTCTTTTTCCAAGAATTGTTATGTGTCTCAGTATGCACCCAGCTTACGTATAACAGACAAAGATAAGGAAAAATGATAACAACGCCAATGTTTATAATACTTAACAATCGACAAATGTTTCTTCAGATATTGGTCATAAATGCACAATATCATTTAGGAATCCTTGGGAACACCCAGTAATACCGTACTTTACGATCTCACAGACTCTTATGACCCCTTAAATCGCTACGATCCATCTATTATCACTCTCGTCGTTTATCGTTGGCTTCGATATCGATCGCGGTTGATGTATAAACCGACGTAGATGCTAACTCACTATTTTTCCGTCGTCGACGTGCGCTCCGTTGGATCTTGTCCGACTCTAACGACGCGATCAGTTTTCCCCGAAATTCGACGGAATATAAATGTCGCCGCCCCCGTTTCGTCGTCGAAGCGGATGCAAATCGTCGACGGATATCCCGGTCCACGCTAAAGAATAAGGGAAGGGGATGGAAAAAAAGGCAAAGTGGATGCGAACTGTCGTAAATCCAGCGCAGACTACGCGAGCGCGCGTGCCAGTCGCTCGTCCATATCGGAAGCAATTTACAAACACGTCTCTGCCACGTGGCAGGAAAAAGGTCCGAGCTCGCGAGCCCGTCGCTCTCGAAAACCCTCCGTTCCTCTGTCGTCGCTATTTCTCCGTGTATTTTCGCGTCGCCATAAATAATGGCTGTAATTCGCCACCCTAGTCGAGAGCCCGCCGCGTATCCTCTGCGTTCTACTTTGTCTTTTAATGCCTTCCGCTCTAACCATAGATTATTATTTTGATGTACGACGTCGGAGAACTGCAAGGCGACAGGACGGGGGTTAAAGTCACCCCATTTCACGGTGCACGGACAGAGACAGACTCCTACGACTGTTTGAAAATCACGGACGCTCACCCGGGGTTGCCGAAGAAGGTACTATGGACGTTCCATGTGATCAAGACGTTTTACTGGAAATTAATACGCAATATTTTAAACGTACCATTAATAATTTAGAATATCAACTTACGACAAAAAATGTAATATTAATCCGGTTTTTGACTCTTTAACTATTTATTTTGAAGAGTCGTACCCATTGAAAGGAAACGATATTTATATCAATAAGTGAATCGAATTTAAGTTAATAATTCTATGAACTTCCAAATATAAATACACACGAATTCGAATATTTATAAGGAAATGTAGAATTGAAACTGCACAAGTAACTATTTAAAATTTAAATTTTATTTATTATACAGTGTTCAAAGAGGCTCGGGAAAGTTTTTTTTAGTATGATAGAATAGAAACCAGTGTGTTTTGGTGACACTTTTTACCATATATTTTCATTATTTCTTTCTATTGTAGTTATTTGTCGATACGGAACAATGCAAATGCACTTCATATTTTACAAAAATCTCACAGAAAAAAATATAAAATACTTCACGAGGTATAATATCGGGCCATTTGTCGGGCTTCCAAAAAACATGGCTGTTTCTGAATCTGGTAGACTTTTTTACGACAGGTGTGGAATTTAACAAGCGTGAATTATGATTCATAAATGTCCACCAGATTAAAAAGTAACCGGTTTTTTGGGAGTCGGACGAATGGTCCGATATGCTGTGCTGAGTTTTTGATGGACTTGCTTCGCATCCTTTATGTAAATACATAAATAAAAAACAGTAAACAAAATGAGGTAGCTCAATTTCTTAAAAAGTGTAATTGCATTTCGCAAGTAGAATAATAATGGTCCTGTATTTGCGTAGAACTAATTTAGTAAAATCGGTTCGTCTTTTGTAAAATTATCTTTGGTAAAATCGTTTCGCTAGGACCGACGCCGACTGGTTTTATCGCCTAAAAGAATAATTACGCGAACGTTTGCTCGATAAATACAGTTCCCGCGACGCGATGGTCGCGGCGAATGTTTCGCGAGGCGCGCTTTAAGAAAATTGATCGCTCGAAATTACACGATTCGCCTCGCGAGTCAATCGATTAATTAAATCGCACTCGGAATCCTGGTGTATTGTAGCGATCGCAAGATAAAGCTGTACGATTAATTTGCCTACACGTACGAGACGTTCGTTATTAACTCCATGAAAACCTGGTTATTTATAGCAAGCGTGATGTCCGGTTGTGGATTGTCATAATATTTGTTCTGCGTGGAATTTCAACGGGTTCGATATCGCGTATAAAGCACACCGAGTAGAAAAACTATTTTACAATTAATTTTCATGATATACCTGTACGCTAAAATCTTCGACGATCTTTATCAGAGGTAAACAAAAAGTCTACGAAAATACAATTACTGCAAAAATACGAGAACAAACGATGAGTTTAAAATGAACAATTTACGCCATTTAATTATTATGTTCTTTTTCTTGGAAAAAGGATTAACAATTGGCCGTTAACCAGCCATTAATTAGTGTCAACGTAAACGGACAGAACAAAAAACATTTTAAGAACAAATATAATACTATATAAAACGAACTCAAGTTCGTAAATACCATTTTACGTGAAACAAGTTTAGTTCATTATTTATATTTGAATGAAAATTAAAAGAGAATTTTAATTCGATTTGGAGAAATCATTTTGAATGTTAAATTTGTGACAAGTCTTGTACACAGTATTTCTACTTTAAATTGATATGTGAAATTTGGATATGTAAATCAATTTTTGAATTTCTGTATGCATTTTCGTGATTATGTACATTTTTTTTTAGCGAATATTTCACGTTACGATATTTCAATTTCGTTATCAACGCACAACGTTAGATGAAATACAACTAAACGCCTTTCAAGCTCATTAAAGCTCGTTAAATTTAGTACGCCGACGCAACGCGATTCGGCTATTTACGGAGCGCATAATGCGGTTAAACGGGCCTGCGTTTATTGCCTGTTCGAGCAATCTAAAGTTCCCGTTTAACAGGTGTTCGAGCAAACGAGGCGCCAGTCGCTGTGTGTTTATAAATTTTTCTGTCGATCTGATAACAATTTGCTTCGCGGCCGGGCATTCAAATTTCCCCCAATCGGGTATCATTTTTCGATATTTCGGTAGACTAATAGTTGTTGTGTATCAATAATAGTGAGTACGTAATTTCCACCGAATCGTGATAAATGTTCGCCGTGAAAAAATAACTGATTTTTCAAAGATAGCTCCGCTTTCATATTTTCGACGTTTATCACTCGCACTTGGCGCGTTCATCGAGCGAGTATATTTCGAAATTTTACCGATACTGTGTTATTCACCAAATAGCTCTTCAAATTTTTGGTTATCGCTACGATCGTGTTCAATTTCAACTACAGTACGCCTGAAACTGTACTCTATTACAGTATATATAATTAAATCATCGATATGTACAGATCAATCATTGGTATTTCATAGAAACGCTGTTGTTAATTATTGATTTTTTTTCATGAATAGCTTCAACAATTCTTCCGCGAAAATGTTTTTATTTAACATTTTATTACTGCACAGTATGAGGATTTTTTTTAACTCATCATTTTTTGAACAGCCTGCACCAATATTTGCACTAATACGTACAAACTACATTTATCACGGCAATAATTACAAATTTTAGTGTATTTCTTACTTTAAGCGTATTAAAAAGGAAGTCGCCAATAAAATTGCGAATAAATTACGTTACTTAAATTCACAATTAACTTCTCTAACATAACACAAAAAACATCGATACAAAGGTGGATAAATGTCACGGACAAATATTGGTTGTGGTTATCGTTTATTTGAGACAAAATAATTCCTTTCTGAATAGGTGAAAATACGTCTCTGTCTCGACAAAGGGATCGAAACCACGTACGCGTGCAAAAAGGGGTTGCCAGGCACGAAACGGAAAAGGAAATATTTTGAGTGGCTCATGCAGCACCCCCTCTGTGTTAAACGTCCCCCAAAAACGATCCTTTATTCGTCAAGCGGGGAGGAAATCGTTTGCAAGCTCCTCGGAACGTTTTCACGATAGCCGATCGTGCGAGCGCGTGTCACACGTGCGCGTGGCATTCGAGCGCGACGCGGCGTGCGTAAACTCCGCTTCGAGAGGGCAACAACTCGCGTATACGCGTCGATGCTCTCCCATCGAGGCCGAAGAGTAACGCTGAATGATCTCGATATACTCCGTTCCAATAACCATGGCTCGACCAGAAAGGATAGATGATTCTACCTTAAAAAATATGTCGGAAATATGGGGTCAATTTTTTAAATACCAGCCTTCATTTTTAAAAAATTTGTGATGAAAAAATCTCTGAAGATGTTATTCCGTCTTTTTTCTTGAGAAAAGGATGCGTTATGATTCAATTGCGATTCACTAATTATAAAATCTCATAAAGGGGGATGATTCTACATTAAAAAATATATCAGAAAAGTGTAGTAAACTTTTTTCCTACGAGTCTTAGTTTTTAAAAAAATCGTCTTAACGATTCATGGGTCAGATGATGCTATAGAATTTGTCTGGGACTCCAACGCAAGTAGAAACAGCGAGCGATGGACAGACGCACCAGACAAATCATAGTCAATCGTACGCGTATCACGTAAGTTTTAAAATTTAATTACTATGGATACGTTTCATACATTTTAAATTTATTTTTTTCGCATAGAAGCTCCACCTTCCGCATAAAGGAGTTTCTCCCTGAAAATAGGAAAGTGGTACGAACCAATTACGATTAAATTTTTAAGTACGTCAACGAACACTTTTTGCAAAGTTTCGCCAAATTCAGCGTGTACTATTCACAGGGGTTCCTTTGTTAAACGAAAAATGTTTAAAGTTTGTTCTGAAATTGGAGCAATTTTTAATTAGAAAACGAAAACTCTTCTCTTTTTTTTAACCATTATGTTTATATTGTAATAATTGCAGAAATTCCCTCTCTATACAGTATATCAACGTACCTGGAATTGATTTATTCATCGAATACAGAGAACAAAAAGAGTTAATATCGCGCTTAAGATTTTGATGGAACCGCAGTATAATAATTTTGTTAAAACCGTCGTCTGTCACAGCTTGTCTCGTAGGCCACAGTTTGGGGCGGGTGTTGTTCGCGCCAGATCGACGATCGACCTCGAAAATTGCTTCTCGATTTTCCCGTAGTCACGTCGTGGACGCTTGACGAGTTTGTTGCGCATTATCGAGCCGCTTCGAGCGGTGGGAAATTTCGTTAGAAAAATCCGCTCGAGCGTGACCTTCCTCGATTAATCGAGTAACGCGCGCAGAGGGCAGGGGGCGAGGGTGGAGAATTAATTAATTTATTCCAGGAACAGGAATCTTCTGGGACGTTAAATTCGAAGGTACAACCCTAATGGTGGCGGTAGAAATTTTTTATCCTCTATTAATTTCTGTCAAGAATTACTAGTTTCAACGGGCTCGCCTTAATGTGGGTTATTCATGACTGACACTCTTAACTTCTATTATAATCTTTATACGGACGTGGAATTTGGATTCAAATTGATAATACGCTGTAAGAATTGCTTAAATCAGAGTCACGTATTTTTTTTAAGATTCCGTGAAATAAAAATGAAGAATTCGAGTATATTTGAGTAGAGTCAGAATAAATGATATATTCTGGATAGTTAATTGTAATATTGGGCGACGAGTGGATTTTATTCGTTCGTTTAATTAAACAGGAACGTCCCGTTACCGTGGAAACTATAACTCAGAAGCTTTTCTTTACAAGTGATAAATTGGCACAAGCATAGAGTTTCTAGGGGAAGCGAAATGGGACGAAAAAAAAAAAATGAAATTACCACTTAGGTTGTTATTAATGATACTGCGGGGAAAAAGAAAGATCGGTTCCAAGTTCAGGAGAATGTGGTATCGTAAGAAAGAGGAACGAGGACTGTGCCTAATGATTTGTACTTATTATTAATATAATAGTTAATCGTGGACTTCACGAAGACTGACTAAAATGTCCGATCCAATACGAATCCTTCTTCGTTCTTAGAGTACACAGTCTTAGGACTGGTTCGTTATTGCAAAGTTTCGAGAGCAAAATAAATACAACCACTTTCATCTGTCATTATGATGGATGAATGTATGCATAATCTATTTGTATTATAAATAGAACATAGTCGATGTTGGGAATGGGAACGACCAAATAAAATATGTACGCCGGTGAAGGTGTTATAATTACATGTCTATTGTTCCGTTGCCGTCGTCGTCTTTCATAGCTGTCATTACCGTAGCTCCTTGGAGAACTATGACCCACGCTAATAAAACTGATTATCTATTATCTCGCTGCTTTCTATTGTCAGTTTATAGTGTACGTGGAAACTCTACATCTATGCGCTATTCCAGGCAACGTATATCTGATTATTATGACATTATACGAAAGCAAACGGCTAATGGCGATTGCAATAAATGTAAGAACTCAACGGTGATCTTTATCGTGACATATTGAGTAACTATAAATTTCACAAATGCTATTACAAATCGTACCGTTTCAGATGTTAGGATACTTCGCTATGAAGATGATTATAAAAGAATTCTATCATAGCTTATCAGAGCTTCGGAAAAAGTAATCCTCGAGCAAACCACAAAATTCATCCTTTCAGCATCACGTTTTAAGTTTATATTACCAGTGACCCAGATAGAGAAGATTCAAAATAGTAACTTTATACACGTATTAAAATTATATCGTAAAATTTTTAAGCTACGAAGTTGAGACCTTGGTAAAATGCATTCAATTTTTTGTAAGTTTTTTCATAATAAATAGTGCGTGAAAATAATCTCGTGATCTTTTTGAAAAAATTACTGCTTTCCGTTGAACGAAGCACAGAAAATCAACGATATCGAGGAAGCAATAATTCGGTGTTTAATGGGTCAAAGATTTAAAAGCACTGCGCGCGGATCGATCTCGGTTCGATACGGAAATTTGATTGGAGAAATCCGGCCACGAGTGACTTTCCTCGATTAATTGCGCGGCGGGGGTGTAGAACGGCCGTTGTAGCGGCGGAATTAATCATTTATTCCTGGTACACGAATCCCGGGGCATCGTTAAAACGCGAACCGCGCGTCGAACGTAAAAGATCGAGCAAGAACGGCCGAGTGAAATTTGAAGCCTGCGCGCGGTCGAAGAGTATTTAAAGCTGGATAAATCGTAAAAGCGGGAGTGGGGGGACCATAAGTCGACGAGGCTCGTAAACGTCGTCTGGAAATGAGGCGGTTTTATTCCCCGATATAACCTTCTTTTCGTGAGAACAATGCGCGTTATCTGATGCTTGTCGGAGAGAAACGTTTCCGCGGCGCGATAATGATCTCGCATAAATACGAATCATAATTCCGCCCGTTCTATGGACACAGAACAGCGTACCCGTACGGTTGATTGGCAGATTTCTTGATTATCTCGATTATGTCGATTATCTTTGAGAAATTATGCCGCGCCCGCGACTTCCAGTCTATGACACACCATTTTCCTTTCGCCTCTTGGTCAGGCTGTGTCCTGTACCTCTGCAAACTGAAAATGATCTCGGAGAACGGAAATCTTGAGCACTTAGTCGACCTTGAAGGGACGTGGAATGGAAATCGATCGATCTCAAATAACCGGCATATTTAACGTTTCCTTTTCAGGATTCCTTTGCATAGATACATTTGCATTTTCAGTCTGTCATTTCTATATTCAATACAAGTTTTCGATTTTCAATCTTTTAACCACTTAAAATTAGATTAATAATAGCATGTATACTTATTTTTAATTTTACTTTTTCGAAAGTTATAAAATATATTGCTATTGATCGAGGTGTACTGCTCTGGTATTCTGTTCTCCGCCATTTTGAAATGTTGCCGAGCATAAATTTAAACATTGTTTCATTAAGTAGTAATAACTTTCATTATTAACTATCGAAAGCATAATACATCCCTTCTAAAGAAATTCGTATCTTGCAACGTCTGTAGTTCTTGGTGTAACTTTTTCGAGACGGCATGTAAAGAGACAGAAGAAGTCTTGAATGTCCAATATCGTGTCAGACTACTTTTCTTGCAAATTGGAAAATAAGAAACAGTCACGAAAAATCAGTTAAAGAACGACTATTTTACTTCCATTATACCATTAGGCTCCTGTAAAGGAATCTACTACAGGGTATTTCACCTAACTTGACCACCTTAAATATATCGCTTATTTTGTATGATAGAAAAAAATGTCAAGGGGAGAAAGTATTCTGTTCGAAGGCGCCAATACGGTGATGGATCGAATTTTTTTTTCAAGGTCATTTTTTTCGAGATTTCAAGGTCATCGTATTTTTTTTAAATGGGACCACATATTTTCGCTACAACAGTCTTATAGCTTATAAAAAGACGAATCCAACGATGTGCGATATGTTGACCTTCACGTGACCTTTAGCGAAGGAATTATGAAATGTTTGTCAGTAACTTCAGTACGCGTTCGGAGACGGTAAATGAAGGAATTTCAATTTCATTGAAACAGTCTTAAATTAAATGTTTATTTTAGAAGGTGTTCAAAATGTGCACCATAAACCTGGATACATTTTTGGAGGCGGTAAATAAATTCTTGCTGAACATTTTTCAGTTGTTCTACAGTAATTGATCTACATGCATGTAGAATCCTTTGTCGCATGTTTTCTGCTGTTGTGGGAATATCATTGTAAACTGTATTTTTTAGGTGCCCCCACAGAAAGAAATCAAGTGGCGTAAGATCCGGCGATCATAAAATCATTTCCACTTTTTCTGCTGTAGTGTACATGATGGAGAATCTTACTACACTGCTATCGATACCGCAACTTGTTGTGTACGTCGCGGCTTTTTGACAACGCGCTATTGACCCGCTTCGGTCATTCCCCTCTTACAATAATAATGCTTGTAAACATACTTCAACCGTTGAAAGGAGAATATGAATATCTATTTATAAGCACCAGAAACAATTACACGGTACACTGTTTCAATGAAATTGAAATTCCTTCATTTACCGTCTCCGAACGCGTACTGAAGTTACTGACAAACATTTCATAATTCCTTCGCTAAAGGTCACGTGAAGGTCAACATATCGCACATCGTTGGATTCGTCTTTTTATAAGCTATAAGACTGTTGTAGCGAAAATATGTGGTCCCATTTAAAAAAAATACGATGACCTTGAAATCTCGAAAAAAATGACCTTGAAAAAAAAATTCGATCCATCACCGTATTGGCGCCTTCGAACAGAATACTTTCTCCCCTTGACTTTTTTTTCTATCATACAAAATAAGCGATATATTTAAGGTGGTCAAGTTAGGTGAAATACCCTGTATATTATAGGGGCATCGAGAGAAATTCCAGCGTTTGGCTAATTTATATAACTTAATAGTTATGTTTTAAAAAAGAATCAAAGCAAATACTTGTCTATGAGAATAAACAAACAGGCCGTACTAAAAAATATTCAAACACTTCTACCGGAATCACCCTCGATCTCTCTAGCGTACATCGTGCGGACCAATTACAGAAAGCTTAACTGTCAAAAGGTTAAACGTTCACCGGGTTACGGCCAAAACTGTCACGGAATCACGCGATATCTGGTGGGTCATACGGTCGATTCGGACTCTCGTTTCGAATCCTAGCGATAAAATCAAAGAACGCCGGAATGCTCGTTGACCGAAAAATTCAATGTTCTAGAAATATACACACGGTGGCCGCGGGCGATAATACGTCGGAAATTATTGCGTCAACGGGCAAAATATCTCGCGAAAGCCAACGAGCGTCGCGAATATTTCCCATTCCGTCGCGTTAAAGGAACGACCGACGGCGCACGATATTTCAAGCCGTAAAACAACGTGTGTCGCAGATACTCTCTCCAGCCTCGGCGAACTACAAGCGCTTCGCGTTTTATTGTTATTATCGGTAATTAAATGGCTTTGCAGGCTACGTAATCGCGCTAATACGTCGGCGATTTTTGCGCAATACGGCCACGCCTTTTCCTTTTTACTGCTCACGATAAAGCTTTTGATGACCGGGTCCAAGTGACTACGATATTGCAGCACCGCGCGAATTCGACTGGACGCGAAGTCTGCTCGTAAACGAACGCCCGAAGTAAAGACATTATATTTCATCCTCGCCGCTGAACTATGTAATTTCCTTCTAATACCCTCATACGCATTTGGACGTCTCTCGAAAACCCTAAGTTATTCAGCCTAGAACAGGGACTCATCCTTCAATCAAATGAACGAAGAATGTTATTTATTTTGAGCATCGTTTCTTTCTTCAAATTCATCCATTTAACCCCTTGCCGTACAATAACGAGTCTGACTCGTGACAAGTTCTTGATGCCAAGTTTTACAATTATAAGGCTACTCACTCGTCATCAAGTCTTATATATTGAAATCAACACTTTTTTACATTTACGAGGTATTCATAAAAGAAATCTATTCTTTTTCGAGGCCATTCCTTGTACGAACAAATTTAAACAAAATTAGATAGTATACGTTTGACGAATTATTTAAAATTAAACCGTACGTCAAGGGGTTAAAAAGATGGATAGACCTAAAATCTATAAAAAAATTTTTATCAAAATGGGAACACGGTCACGTTCTACCACAACATTACTCCATTATTAGAAGAACCATACGTGCAATCGTTTTAACAAAATATCTTATGGGTTTATCAAAATTTAGTTATAAGTTTTTGTAATTTACACGCAATGAATTAATACTATTTGCAAATCAATAAGCTTTTGTTCGTAAAGAAATAAATGATTTATTTTATGTTTACAATCCGCAAGAAAAATCAATTGCTACCGTTTTTCGTTGTTCGAATTAAAATTCCCGAAACGCGGAGGGTTAATCGCTGAACGGTAAAAATATCGCTGGAAGCTGGTGGCATGGAAGCGATTGAAGCTGGGGGGAAATTTGAATTTCGGGTTTCACGGAATCGTCCGCGATATTACTTAAAAAAATTGTTCGACGCTGAAAACCGAGGGTTTTACGAACGCGCGAGTGGATACGTGCTGTCGTAACTTTCACGAACCGATATTTGGGAGAAGAGAAGGGGAGGAAAAGAGAGATAATGCTTTGCATCGTCAGGGAAGAGAGAAGGGAGGAATTTGAGACGGAGACGGGAGACGTAAAATGTCGTGCGCGCACGCCCGCTCGTAATTGCAGTTTGCGTTTCTCACGCGAGGATCTTCGACGTGATCTTCGGCTCCGCAGGAAGGTAAAGCGGCAGGAGACCGCGATAATTTCCGATGCGCGATAATATAGTTCGATTTATGTCGCGAGAATGAGACACGGCTGTTCCGCAGGAATTTCGGCGAGGAATTTGCGATCGAGCGTTTCGCTTTAAACGCTTATTGATTCGATACTACAGTGCGTAACAAAAAGTTGTACGCACCCACTTTTTTTCGATTATCTAACGAACGAGTTGTGATCCATGGATGAAACTTTTATATAATAAAGAGCATCTAAAAACACCTATTCTTATTATTTGTATCATCCGAATTGGAGCACACGTTCCCGAGTTGTGCAGCCGGAACAGTTTTCGGCTGGAACGAAAAGTTGTACGCACTTAATAAAAAATTAATTTAGTAATATATAAGACGCATTTTATTGATGGATACAGTGTTTTAATAATTAATGGGACCTCCTTTATTTTCTAATACTAAAAGGAGTCTCCTCGGAACACTTTGGATCAGTTTTTTGAGGACTTCCGGTGTGATCTCGTTCCAAGCGTCGATTATTGCGTCCTGTAGGCCAGCAATGGTTTCGAATTGTCGATGATCCTTATACACATCTCTGGCTATAATTCCCCAAACATCTCAATAATATTCAGGTCCGGACTTATAGCCGGCCACTCCAAAACCGCGATATTCTGGTCCGCGAAAAACTTTTGGGTCTCTTTCGAACGGTGAATAGCGGCATTATCTTGCTGAAAAGTATCTCCATCATCCATATGAGGCAAAAGGAATACTTCAAGAGTGCGAATGTAGTCCTTCGAAGCCTGTCGACCGCTTAGAAATGCAATCCGCGATTTCTTCCCGAGTTTGAACGCGTCCCAAATCATAACACTTCCTCCGCCGACTTGCCGTCTGACCTTCCGGGGTTGTTCCTTCCTGGTATCCTGCCAGCAGTAGTCCCATCTATCAGGACCATCTAGATTGAACTTCTTTTCATCGGACCACCACACATTATTCCATTCGGACGTCCACGCATGGTATTTCCGTGCGAACTCCAACCTGGCTTCTTTATGATGCGATTTCATTCTTGGTTTTCTGGTGATTTTCCGATATTTGATATTGGAATCTTCAACTAATCTTCTTCTAATAGTTGTATGGGATACCTCGTTCTTCAGTTGCGCGGAAATCCGGCGTGTAGACATCTTCCCGTCCGTGGCCAGCTTCTTGATCCTCCGAAGTGATCGCTCATCCAACTTTCTTGGACGCCCTGGAGACTTCTTCTTTCCATAATTTTCACGTAATCTGATGAGGTTTCTAATTACTCCATCAGATCTACCAAGTTCTCTTCCAATTTGTCTCATTGACTGTCCGCGACCGTACATTTCCCATGCACGGTTCTGCTCCTCCACGGATAATTTCGCACCACTTCCCATCGTTGTAGAATCAGAACTACGAGCGTCGATATCGCAACGACAAAAGACGAGTGACGATATTGTAACGACAAAAGACGTTCGTCTATTTCCAGTCTGATTCTACAACAATGTTTTATTAAGTGCGTACAACTTTTCGTTCCAGCCGAAAACTGTTCCGACTGCACAACTCGGGAACATGTGCTCCAATTTGGATGATACAAATAATAAGAATGTGTGTTTTTAGATGCTCTTTATTGTATAAAAGTTTCATCCATGGATCACAACTCGTTCCTTAGATAATCGAAAAAAAGTGGGTGCGTACAACTTTTTGTTACGCACTGTATACTTGGTCTTAGAACAAACTATTCGATTAAACCCCTCGCGCTGGAATTACGACTGTGAATATTTACATTAACTTTATGGAGAATGTATAACACGCTTACGAAATATCATGAATTTTATTACTGTTAAAAACACTTAAATTTTTTAAAATCGTGGTAAAATCGAAAAGAAGACGATTTTTCATGTAAAAGTAGGACTTACTTATGTTAATATTTACAAATTCTGAGGATAAAAGTGGCCAAAGACAGATAGTAAGATTGTTCCGTCAATGCTTATAAATTGTAATTCAAATTAATCGATAATCACAAAAATAGTAAGAATGTTTAAAAAATTCAGGTATATTATTCATAATACAATCTGGTCTGTAGTTCCTAACATCAGATGGATTTATTGTACACTATAAATAATTAAAGTAAAATAATTACAAGTTTGTATAAACTCATCGACTATTCACAGGATGTCTCATAAAATTTAATATTCAGTTCGTAAGTTTTTCTGTATTTTTGTATTGGAAGAAAATATATACCAGGTGGGAGTTTTATTGATGTTCCAATACTGTAACAATTAGGAGAATTGCCTTCACCAATCACCTCTAAGTGTCTTACCGAAACTTACATCACTTACAGACGATTCACTGTCCTTTCTTTGTTAGATAAATACCGTTCTCCTAACAAAATAATTTTAAATTTTCGATTCATTTCCACGTGTAACATATATATGCTTCCAGACCGTCCTAATTACCCACAAAAAATCTGTGTAATTAATGGGGAAAAGCGCACGGAAAATGTTCAATTTAATGTAGAACAATATCCATTGTACCAAAATTTCCGTGAAACGCGTGCCTTCGAGCAGTTCCAAGGTTCATTTTCTCGAAAACGAAGCCCCCATGTAAAAAAATGATATTCCACACATATTCGACCTATTTTTGCGTACAGGCGAGAAATTCGCGAAGTCGAAGAAGGTTTCGAGAACCAGCGGGAAATCGATGCTCGACAATTGCAGCGTATTTCCGACTTCTCGAACACGGGGAATTTATTAGAAGGCCCGAGAACCACTCGCGTCGCAATTTTTCCACCGGCCACCTAGGCAATAAACTTCGCGCAACCTACTAATCGTGTAACGGGCATATTAATCGAACGCGACGGGTCGATTGCGAAACCGCAATGCGGGAAGCGGTGGAATTGCAGGTGTTTTCAATTGACCCGGTGCGTAATAAATCAGCCGCTCTTTTCTCGCGGAATTCGAGAAAGCGCCGCGACCGGCAAAACGGGTGTGAACGTTTTGTTTGAACCGTCGCGCGCCACTCGAGCGCGTCAGCGCGCGGGAATTTCGAAAATCGCAACGGACACACCTATAGGCTTCGAACAAGGAGAATGTCTTCGTCCACCGAATAACCAGTCATCGAGTTTGCTTTCCGATTATTTGCAAAACGGGTCGAGCCACGAGGAGTCATTGGGTCATATTCCCATCGAACATTCTACCCTCCGTTAGGTGCATGAGTGAAAGTAACGTGTTTAGTTGCGCGGGTGACATGTACCACCCACTCCCATATTTCTCTTCATAGTTGCAAAACAGTTTACGTTTGAAAACATACTATGCCGTAAAATTAATCTTATTGTATTGCATTTTTTGTTAGAATTATTTTTCCTGGGTGAAACTTCATCGAAATTCGATAAAATTTCTATTTATTAATTTCTCTGATCTTCGAGTTCTTTTATTTTGGCTAGTGCAAGATAAATTTTAAATTTCAGTCTCTTTTTAGAGTTCCTAACTAAGTAAACATTTCAAGTTGAAAAAATCTATGTTCTATTTGATATTTTTTACAGTTTACAATAAATTTTACAATTCGAACGTTCGCTGAATATACAAACGGTTTAATATATCGATGCAGAGGTATGAAATAAAAGTAGAGTAAAAGCCCTTTTCCGGCTATATTCGTTACATAAAAGAATCAAAATATGCATCGATCCTTTGTTTGTCGTTTCCACAGTGAAAAATTTTTCAAAGGACATACTCGAAATAAAAAAAAATGCAATATCAATTTTTTGTCAAATAATATTATTTTTATGATTTCCTCCAAAAAGTATATAGGGTATTCGGCCATCCTTGGGAACAATTTTAATGGGAGATTTTACGTTCGAAAATTGGACCAGTTTTAGAGAGTTTGTCTCACTTTACGGTGTCAAGGAACAACTTTTTCAATATTGTTAGAATTTGTACATATTCTCCACTAAAATACGCGTTGTTTGCATGTTGAAAAATTAAAATCCTCCAATCCGTTCAGGAGTTATGGCATTTTAAAGATTCGCATGCAAGGATGGCTTCACATTAGATTTTCGGTAAAGAATTTTTTTCTCGAAATTGCGTAGGAATTCAGGGCATGTCTATTCACCAAAAATCTTTGTAATTTACCCCTGTAGCTAACTATAATTTTTTTAGTATGATTTGAAATTTTTTAATTTCGTCTAAAAATTTCAGTACCTACACGAATTTTTTTCTCGAAAGGTAGGATTTCAGGGGTATATGTATTCGCCAAAAATGATTGTAATTGAGTCCCGCAAACAAAAATAATTTTTTTAGAATGATTTGAAATTTTTGAATTTAATTTTTTAATAACTTCTTAATGAAGCCTCAGTCGAGAAATTGATATTCTTGGTTTGCGTCTTATTTTGGCCTCTAGAATCTCCCATTAAAATTTTTCCCAGGGATGGCTGAACACCCTGTATAGTGTAGAAAACATACTCCACAGTCTCGCATTAAAATTTCAAATTAATCACGTTTATAGATTTCACCTTCTTTTTTCTGCTCGCGAATGGGGATATCCCGTTAACCTCGATTCTTTCGAGTCCTGTCTTTGGCGACGAAGCTGAAACGTTTTGAATCGCTTCCAACGCGAAGCAACGTCGAACGTTATTTGGCCCCAAGAAGCTCTTGAAAGTTTCGAAATGTGACGACCATTTAAACGAATTCAGCTAATGTCTTCGTGGTTGTTAAAGGCTTGAATATCAGTGCGGATAATATAGCCTCCGAGCATTTGCATAAATTGATTTCAATAGAAAATCTTCTGAAGCATTGAGAAATTGATAGAAGCAAATATCTTTGTCCTTTAAAATTACACGAAGTCTAAAATCGCTCAGGTTCGTTAATTCTATTAAATGTGGTCCTTGCTTTACATTTTTATAGAGAGAAACAATCAGAAAGTCATTTTTATTGAAACTACAATTTTCAAAACTCAGAATATCTTTAAAATAAATAAGGCCACTGATTTGTAATTTTAACTTTTAACTGTTAACAGAAAAAGCACGATATATTTCCACTTTTTCCGATTCTTTAGATTTAAAATGACGCCGTTTTAAGAAGTTTAGTGTAAACAAAAGTTTATTTTAGAACACACATTTGAGAACAATCTATTTACACATTAAAAAATGAATAATAATATAAATTCACTAGTATTCCGAGTATATTATTTAGTCGTTTTTTTCTCTGATATTTCGCAATGCAGTAATCAATGGAAACTCTGTGAACATATTCTCTCTATTCTGCCCACTGTATCGTTTCTCGAATCGAAGAATGTCTTAGTGGAACTTCTCCCCGTATTCATCTGACAAGGGAAGGATATGAATGGGTCGGGAGCTTTTCGGATGAAACCAGTATGAAATATAAGACACGACGGAATGAAACACATCCTAGAATATTAGCCGTGTGCGATGACTCGTTTTTTTACAAAATAACTTCGAACAATGAAAGACGCATGAGAATCAATAAATAAGACGAATAATTTTTGCTGTCGACTTATCGATCATTACACCCACGTTCCTCTGCGTTTCTCTGACTCGAATTCCGTCTATTCGATTGCTACGTTTCAAGTTTGGCTTTTCGTTGCCTTCGGTTTGAAACTGGCGGGGTGGAATCGGATAATCGACGATTTCGCGCTTCGACCGGTGAACGGAATTAAACATTCGCCGCGGAAACGCACGCGTCGGATTCCCCACGGAGACTTTAGGATGCAGTAGCGGAGAGAAGTTGATCGTTGCTGGAGAAATGACCGTAAAAGCCAGCAGATTTCAGTGCGTTTATACGAATTCCCTGTGCCGACGAAGCGGAGGTCGCTTGTAAACTTTATCGAACGCGCGCTCCTCGACGAAACGTTCCTAGGATTCGTACAAATAAACTCTCCGCTCGTAAATTTATGCATAATAAACCAGCCGGGGTTGAGGCTGCGCGCCCAATCCTCCCCAAACCCCCGCCCAACCGACTAGTTCGCCACGCGTTACGCCTGCCCTCGCCCCCCTCGCCCCCCCTCGCCGAATCCCTCGGTCGCCTTCGATCGTTTCGCATAACTTTCCATAAAAGCGTCGCGTAAAAGCGTATCCCAGATTAAGCAATAAACTATTTTATCCTCTATCGGTGGAATACCGGACGGCCATTCCGGGACCGAACAATCGCGAGGAACCCGCCGTCGGGCATCGGGGCTGACGGACAGTCCGCGTCTCGCAGGCAAACGAGTTCTCCCGCTAGAGACGCTCTGCTCCTCTCCCCCCCCCCATGCCCCACCACACGCTCTTGCAGAACGATGGGCCCCTCACTCCTATGGTTTCACAGCACCGGGGATCGCACGCAATGCGAGCGACCCTTCCTTATGCGCTCGGAGCCCGAGTTCGATCGCTTAGTGTAATCCAGTCGGTAAAGTGTAAGTGGTTCACCTTGATAGGGTCCTCTTTACCTCGGGGCCCTACCCCCTCTCTGCGCCCGCCCGATGCGCACGGGATCCCCCCTCCCACTGCTCGCCCAGCCGTCACCGCGCCCCTCCACCGATCCCCAGACAATCGCGTCTTCGTCTCTGTATCCCTCTTCGGGCCCTATCATCCCCACTTCGCCCGGACGGCCTCTCGACTCCCCTCCACCCTTTTCTCCTCTTCTCGCTCTCGTGGTTCGCCACCCTGGTTCGCCTTCTCTCGCCTCTCTGGCCGTTCCGCCGTCTTCGTCCTGCTCCCACTCGGGGCCCAATGTAGCCGGCAGGGCCGTGCGTTTCTTTCTCGTGACCCGAGGGCACCACGGCCCGGCCCGCCCATTTGTAGCGCCCATGTCTGCGACCAGCCGCCCGCGGAGCGATACAAGAGGAGCGTGCGTTGTTGCGGTACCTGGGTTCGGTGGCACCGACAGGATAGGGCCCACGGCTTTTTCGATTGCCCTCTTCTTTTGTCCTTCCATCGTCCTTTTGGGTATCCCGTCCTCACGCTCGGATTCCTCCGGTGATCCCTTGACGGATAGGACGGCGAGACGAGCTTGTGCCGCGATTTTCATTTCTCGAGGATCGTGATCGCGACTTTTCTTCGAGAAACGAGAGAGACCCTTTGACGTACGTAATACGCGAAATAATAGAGCGGCGTTGCGTCGTAATTTTTACGACCAGTTTACTCGACGACTAGCTTTACAATTACAGTGATCCCTCGTTAATCGAGGGAGGTATTTTTCCATGAATTGTCGACTACTCTTACCTCTGTCAGGCTTGATTGTAGAAATGGTTTCTACTCAAATTAAATCAATTGTTTCTCTCGCTATCGTAAAATTAAGTCGCAAAGATGGAGATAAAAATAACTAATGACTCCTTTTTGGCAGTAAGGAGTTTCGTAGACTACGATTAATTACTAATCTTTCTTTTTCTGAATTCTGACGGTTTCAGGTTGAACCGCGCAAAACTTCAGTTCCGATTCCGTTACTCTTTTTCTCTTCATCCTGGTTTAATATTTATTCTCGGATTCCAAGATACGATCCGCGGTTGACAGTTCCTAAAATATGAAGCAATAGCAGAAACGTTCCTCCTGCGTTTTTTATGACTTCGATTCTGAAAGGGTTTTTGTAGTTTTTCTAGCACAGCGTTACACTCGAGATTACCGTTCAGCTAGTCGTAAAATATCCCGAGATTTCCAGTGATCCTTCCCTGCCACCGTATAACAACTAAAGACTGGATGGTACAGGCAGGTGATTCGATCCTAAGCCACCGATTTGGTCCCGTACACTGTTGGACAACCTCCATTTCCGTCGGTTCATCCTCCGGCATCCTCGTCGAACCACAGAACTCGCCTTTCGATCTTCGATTTGTATCCAACTCGTTATCGTGCCGATATAAATTATAAACTTTATTTCTGCATCTTCGTAATCGATCGTTGAATCGCGCAATATCCAATAATACTACACGTCTTTCACCGTTAACCCTCAGATTGCACGAGGCCATTTCTGCGTTATACTGCGCGAAGAAGCATATACTCTCGCATGATGGAATAAATATCGAGTCTAATTATATTTCTTTCATACATATTTCTGTTTTATAACATGGTGAGGATCAGCTACTGGGTATTTTGAATATTCTAAACGATGTTGAAGCGGTCTGAATAGTTGAGATTACAATTTTGTCAGGACACAACAAAATATCTCTTTTTCTTACTGAAGAAAATTCTTTGTTTTTAATTTATGTTAATGTTACGCGGCAGTATATGTACAATTGTTGTTACAATCTCTCTACATTTACTATAGCTCAGCGTCATGGACCTTCCTCCGACATCGACACATCATTCCAAGCGTCGTTGATAGTCTTTAATGGCTCTATTAATCATATCCCACGGAATAACATAAAATTCATGCTGGATTCCAGTTAGTAATTAACCGAAGTAAAAAAGAAACATGGAAAAAATTTGTAATAAAAGAGTGAATGAACTTTTCAGAATAATTTCCTGTTAATATACGACGAAGATAGATGTCGATATTGTTGAACAATTATGTGCTAAACTCCGTTGCGAGAAACACGAAGAGATGCCAATTTTGTATGCCACTTTGAATATGTCAATTCCCAAATAATATTTCAAGATTTATTGAGAATACCAAGATATCGAATTCCTGAAATTCATTCTTTACCAAAATCCTAATAATCAAACGCGGTAGAATTAAACAAAAAGATTTTTAATGATTATTTATTTTTACGTTTTAGTGTAAGACGTGAATATAATCAGAGAGAAAATAGTATTAAAAGGTGTATAATCTTATGACAGTTGCTCAGCCGAATATCGAGGCATATTTCTCTATCTGTTCTAGTAAATAATGAATACAAATAAATGTGTTTATTCAGAAAATTGAAAAATACGAAGAAACTTGTATTTGTAAAATCAGGTTTGGGGTCAAACGCCAACGGAGGAATTTTTAGCCAGAGTACCGGAAGGGTTAATGGAATTCCAAGCAGCGGGAGCAGCACTTGGCTCGTCTAATTAATTCCAGCAATTATCAATCGTTGGGCGAATTATCAGTATCGCGTTAATACCATCTTCCACGGTATCCGTGGAAACTCGATAGCGAATCGATCCCGCGTAACCACCTTTCACCAGTCAATTAGTTTCTGTGATGCGGAGGCAAACCGCGCGGCGGGATATCGGTTGCAACAGTCGTGCTAATTATACAGCACGTTTCCAAGTTACGATTGAGTTTCAGCCTGCAATCTCAGTTTTGATCCACGGAACGTCCGCTCCCGAAGCGACTTGGCCAAAGTGCCTTGGACGATGTTTGGTATCGGTAGCGACGACGACGCGATGAAACGGTCCAGACGACGCCCAGGACGCCGGTCATCTCTGTTTCTCGCTCCGGATCTCTTACCGTCCCCGTTTCCCCTCACGGCGCTACCGATGCACCGACACGATTGCAGATGCAAATCTCGTGGATCGTCGGATACTCGCGAACACCACGGATAGTTTGTCTTCCTCGATCCGGGGGAATCGATGGGAATGAAATTTATTTGCAACCTTAATTTATACGGGATTGTTTCTAACATGCGGGGACCCGCTTCGTCGATCGACAACGCAAAAACGATTAAAATGGTTTCTATGAATATGCAGTGCCGGTTCTAGAAGACCTCCGGACGGAGGGAGCCTCTTAAAAAATCAAAATAGAAATTCTACAGCTTTGACGATCGATCGACGTACGCCGAGAAATAAAGAATTCGAAGCAATTAAAATATATTTTCTTATCGAAGGGGAAGGAGGGAATGAAGTCTTTGTAACCTCCCACCGTCGTATCTGCAACTGTAAATAAGCTTATTTTTAATCCTAGAACTTAAACCTTAAATTACATTTATTTATATAACAGACTATTATAATCTATTAAAACACTTATTGCCGAAGAAATAAAATTTTAAGAAGCATGAAAGTAAACGTGAAAGCAAAAAGGCATTTCATATTAATATATCTGTCCCGCGAAGCTACATAATTGTTTTATTCACTAAGAGAACTTGCGGACGTACTTTGAGCGTTTCCTATGCTGTTAATTACCGGAGAAACAAGTATTCTACACTGATATTGCTACAAACAAGCTTCAAACATTGTGAATAAGTGATGGTTGTTTTTGGCTAGGTTTAACACCATCTCTCGTTTGCCACGACTCCCATTGCCTTTTTTGGTCCATTCTGGGCGAGCTGTTTTACAAATTTTTCATTCAAGAATATTTTCAATTGCGTTTAAAACTTGTTTTTGAAGTCTAGTAATGTGTATAGCTACATTAAATAAATGTCACTGATCCCGAGTAAATTCGTATCATAAAGAGATATGACATTTAAAAGGTCATTACGAATATAATTCGACGAGATTAATACATAGTCGCTACACGTTACATACAATACTTTTGTGGGGACTATTTACGTATTACCTTTGAATATTAATCTTCTCTGTGCGAGTGGATAAATCAAATGTTAAAGTGCCATCAATTACGCATGACGAAAGTCTGACAATTTCAGGAGTAATTTTATTTATTTACTTAATTATTTAATAGGTGAGTAATTTTTGGACTTACGATAAATCGTAAATAGAGAGAGTGGAATTGTCATAAATTCTGACATCTAAGAAAATCATACTTTCTTCCATATTTTCTTTAATAGGGCATGATATTAATTATAACCGGGTGTTTCACTCCCAAATAGAAAGTATGATTTCTTACAATTAGCAGGATTATATAAGAAATAAAATTTCACTCCATTCGTAAATTTAATAAATTTTAAATTCACATCATTTTTTATTCTAACCTCATTTTCTAGCTTTATTTTTAAATATATTTTTAGTATCATATAGCTTATAGAACCTAAAAATACCTTTAATTTAAAAATTCACGTAGAAATACGCTTGCATTGCTTCATCGAGTAACAAATTAAAAATTTCTGATATTTTCAATTTTACTCTAAAAAGCTGAAAACATTTACTTTTAACTACTGTAATCTAAATTATGTTTGTAAATATAGAAATTAGTGTTTAATGTAAAGGCTCTGTCTAAGCGAGTTTGCAGAGCACGGACGAGTAACGAATTGAAGATTCTTTGTGTTACATAAGAGGGTTCGATTGCATCGATGGGTCAATACGGACGTCAAAGAGCAAACGCACGATTCAAAGGTTGAATGGCAGCGCGAGACAAACGATACAAATGGCGGGGAAAAAAGATGACTAATGTGGCAGAATGGTCCACGCGGCGGAGTATCGATGACACGCATCAGATCTTCAGCGGGAGATAAGGCTGATACACGACGCAATCTCAATCTAGAGATTCGCGCATCCTCCAACTCGTGTACCGGGCGTCTTATCGGTTAAAGAAACGCGCACCTTGTACGCCGGATGTAAAACCACGCGGTGAACATGTTTATCCAATGAGATACCACTGCAAAATTTCGTCGCCGAGGGGTCATCCAATTAATTCCTCGACCACTAACAACTCGTTGTTGTTCATTTCCCGAAACTTGGTCAAAATTCAAATACTCGATCTATTAATATTTTCAATGGAAATATAATTAATTGCTACGAAAAGCTATGGATTAGAATAATGTACAAAATATGTACAGGTTGAATTCTCTATTGTGGTTATTTATCATAAGAAAATTATCACTAAATATAATTTTTATTAATTTTTAAACGCAATTTAAATATTATCTTTTTAACTAATATGCATTTCATTTATCCACTACAGAGGCATTGTTGAACTTTATTATTATCTAAAATTTGGTTACAAAGGTGAACCAATATAAATATTTTTCACAATGAACATTTCTATCACAATAAACTGTATCGCGAAAACTAATATCACTTATTAGACGAGAATTTGGACCTTTCATCAGAAAGTATTCGCGTTTGTATATTTCAAGTTAATATAGCTCGAGAAAAATGTGAAAAGAACACATTTTTCGAACATTATTCAGCATTACAGGTTTACACTATTTTACATTTCTTTTACTCCTATAACTTTTCTAGCTTTTAATTACAATTCTGCATATTCCTGGCATCTGCGTTACAAGTTCCAGCAATTTCTCTTGTTGACGCAGATGTGTGATCACATTTACGAGCACGGTAAGAGTGATACGTATGCAGTGGCCACCAACTACTTCAGACTGCTATAACAATTTCGGTAACAAACGTGACTAACATTCCAAAAATTTAATTTTTCGCATCTTGCATATAAAAGTAGTATATAAATATAATTGGAGTTACGTTGGTAAAAGCACTTCGATCACTTAAATTCAATTTTTTACACAACGATCTTTCCCTACATTCATTTTTCAAATCCTACACTTATAATTTATCCAACCCAGCTTACAAAAAAATGATTAATCAAAAATACCCGAATTTGGCTATACAAATTATCTACTTAATTGTATAAGATAAGACTAATAGAGCTATTTATATCTTTTGTCAGATTTATTTGGTACAATATTAATATAACTGCAAGCTCTTGATCACATTTTTTCAAGACTTATAAAACATTTTGTTTTAGAACTGCGTAAATCCCGGTGGAGTCTATTTTCGCGTCGGAACGATTTCGATTTATCTATGATCTTTAACGCGGTTCTGGAAAGAAGAAATAGCTTATCGATCGAGCATATCAATAACAATCCCATTACAGTCGCGTAGCCGAGGATCGCCGAGCCAGGATGTTCCTTGTGGTTCAACAGGATGCACAATAATTTCCTCGCGTTACGTGACGCGATCCCGATTCATTGATTCGCACGATCACCGGCTCGTACCTCGATCCTTGTGTACGTCCGTGTACGAGCGCGTGCACGTTGCCGGTTACACGTGGAAATATGTAATACAAGTCGAGCGTCGAGGAGGAGACGCACGCGTAACTTAGTGTCGAGCAGATCGATCGGATCCGATCGCTGGTCGCGATAACTTATGATTGATAAATCGATTCAATCGCTAACACGCACCGCGGCGAACCGGCCGAACGGTTACTAGCTCTCTTCGACATGTTATTAGGAACGTCTCGATGTACGTCATACGAGAACGTCAATTATCCGACTACCGACCAGGGCCCCACTGCAATCCTTTTCCACCAGAACCTGTTAATTTGTTGCAATAACGAAAATTCGTGCGACCAAAGGGGCGAGATACCGCCGAAGGACATCCGCGACCATTATCGAACCTGTCTTCGCGTAAAAACCCACACTCGAAAGTCCGATTTTGCCTCAATAACGATTTTGAGAACGGTTTATCTTTCTTTTTTTTTTTGATTCGTCTAAGTCCGTAACGTTTTCAAATTATTTTAACGATCGTCCTTTTTTTTATCAATTTGTTAATATTGTATAAATTATTTTTTAATTTATCTCCTTAAAATGGGTTGACTGTGTAAGTTGTTCGTGGAAATATTTGGGTTTTGTATCTCTTAATTGCATTACTTAATGATACTTCTTAAATTGTCCACCTTTCTTTACCGAAGACAAGGAAGACCTGAATCACAATACCAAAAGGCTGTTTATCCGATTACGTTTAATCCTCTTATCGTGGAGCCATTTTTGACCGTGTAGAAATTGTCAAGATTTTACAAAACAACTGTGGGATTATTCAGTTTCAGAAGCTTTTATTCGGACTTTGTACAAATAATATAATGTCATGTTAAGTTTCTAGCGCGAGAAACTTTTGGTACGTCCTGTGCACACTTGTTGACGATAGGGCAGTCGCTTTATCGAGCCACAGAACAGGATTTTCGTTGGGTTTTAGTCGACTGGAATTGTGTGTAGGCAGGGAAGAAACGAGACTGGCGAGAGGCGGGCAGACGGGATACTAAACTATGCTCGAACTAATTACCAAAGTTCTGGAAGAGTCAGCAAAACCATTATACAAGCGATATTTATAAAGTCTAACTATTCGCCACTCGTCTGCTCTTTTTTCTTCTCTATGCCTCGCAAGCGAGTTAGCGATCGACGAAAGTTTCCCTTGATCCAATACGACCTGTCTAAGGCATCAGAAACTTTCTCCTAAACGCCTTTTTAGACCCCGACGGTCTCAACTTCTCCGCTTTTAATTATCCTCGTCCGACCGCGGTTTATGATGACTTTAAATTAAAATATTTGAACGCTGGTAATTTGATGAACTCCGTCCTGAAAAGCTTTCGAATGTATTCCGGAGTCTTTAAAATTCCAATTACCCTGTTCAAACTTCCCGCTTTCGAACTATTGTGGAATTGAATATTCAAGTATTTCAACTATACAAGCAATTAGTGTCGCAGCGATTGTACGGCGAACGAAGCTCGAGCGTCGACGGAAATCGGTTTAAACGCTCGGCCGAAGACAATTTAACCCTTTCAGACGCGATGCTAATGTCTGTGTACGTGATTATACGCGTATAGTTATGAATCTGTTTCCCGATATTATGTGCATCCGCAATTGGTTCAACATTAATTCAATGGCGCTTTCATACTTGTCAATATTTTCTAAAAATAACAGCGGTATTGTAATATTATTCATTTACATCGAGAAATCCATTTGTACTGAAATGTATTTTCAGCATCTTTGTTCTGGGAGCTATTTTCAAATCTGAATAAAAGAAATATTCAAATATTTTTCAAAAACTACACGAATAACTTTTTACTTTATACTGTAGTGCACACTTCACGAAAATTGCACAAATTCAGTGCTCCGTTTCAATATCTCAGGATTAATATACTAATAATAATGAAAATATTCATACTACAATTTCTATATTGTACCAAGCTTAAAGAGTCCAGAATAAAATAAAAAAACGAAAATGAAATGAAACGTGTCCGACAGTTTACTGAGAATTAACCACCAATTATCGTTTATCGTTCCGATTATCCAACGGCCCAAAAAGCGTTATTAATTTTACCGGAATAATATGCAGCAACAAACTCCCCTAGTGAACCTTGTTACCAACAGCAAATAGAACTCGACGTGTTTGGCGTTTGCGCTAGATGCATCGTAACTTGGTGAAACTTTGGCTTCGACCATTTAGTTCGACGAGCAAACTGTACGCACCGCTGCACGGCGGATGGTTCTTTTTTCTACGTGTAGGGGGGAGTGGAGACGATTAAAACTTTGCCACGGCGATTGATCTCGAACCACCGTGCTTACATACAATTTTCCGTGTTCTTCTTTATCCCTTTTTCATCCGCGCGGTTGGCCCTCATTGTCGACACGTTCGACCAGCTCGTCGCCGTCGATTGGACAAGCTCATTAATCCCCAGCGTTCCTTCGGAGGCCGATTAAAAGCCGGGGCCGGTTACGCGCGGAGCTTCTTGTATCCTACGTCCTCCTATCGCGGAATTTTGTTGATCCACGAACGGATCGATCGGTCGAACGTGCCGCGTAGAGGAACCTGGTAAACGATTCGACGCCGTCGATCCGATTCGCAGAAGCCACGAATTCCGGTCGATCCATCGTCATCCCCTTTTCTGTCTGCGACGCTGGACGCGTGGTTCTTCTCGATCCTGAAGAATCGCTCGGGAATATTAAATGTCTCGAATGCGTTGGAATTCTTTCACGGACTTTTAGTATCCGCAGGATACGTCTGTGACGTGTGGGACCCACTTCGCTGGCGGATTGGGCGCACAAAAACGAGGAAAACAGAAACGTAGAATGCTCCCCGGTCGATCTTGTTCTCCGGAGTCTGCCATTTTTCTACTACGATAATTATCAATTGCAAACCAACCGAGAACGATCTATTTTAACACAATCGTTGCCGCATCATCCCCGTATGGGTTTGATTTTTCACTAAGAAGCTAAAAAAATTAATTCTCAACATTGGATGTTAAAGAAAATCTGGATAGGACTTTTGAATTTTAGCGAGGCTGTAAAAATGAGTTCGATTGTCTGAAAACAAAGTTTCGTTTTCGTGGACAATTTGAGAGGTTTGGTGTGGAAGTCAAGGTGTTTACTAATGCTTTGTATGCAATGGTTGGTAACTTCTTGCTTTCTTAAAGCTTCGATGTAATTAATGTATTTCTAATAATCTAAACTGTCTAATTAACAGTCTTTTCGTTTTCTTTAATAGAAGTTAAACAGATTAATTTTATAAGCATTTTTGTATTGTGACTATTGTTCATAAACTATCTGCTAAACTATTTGTGTACATTGTTATATAATTTCTCGTTTTCCTTAACGTCCAAGTTGCATGAATTATTATGGAAGAAGTTTCCATTTCGAGCAAACAATTTTCCAACATCGATTCTGTAGGACCAATTGCCCGATCACGACGAACCAGGTCAGATAATACTCAAGGTGGTGACCAGCTATGTTTCTCGCTTCGTCCCGATGCATCGACACGATTGCAAATGCAAATTTAGTGAACACCATAGGTAGTTTGTCTTTCCCAAACGGGGAATCGATGGAAGTGAAATTTATTTGCAACCTTAATTTATGCAAGGCATTTTCTTAATTTATGCAGATCTTAACTTCATGCCAAATACGTGGGGGACCCACTTCTGTGAAAGATTGGGGACACAAAAACGAAGGAGAAAGTTCACGTGTGCCCCACTTTATCTTGTTCTCAAGCTGCAGACATTTTTCTACTCTCGTAATTCTTAATCAAAAAGCAAGTTTGTACAATTGATCCTACTAAACTGTTTGCATACAATGATCGATAACTCCTCGGTACCTCGTAGCCTTTATTGACTACTCTGTTCTACGAGTCGGTATAGTTTATTTTCTTGCAACGAACACTTGATATTTCTGTAACTTGTTGTGTGTTCAAAGTGATAATGAATAGGTATCCAAACCAGGAAGTGGCAAGCATGCGTTTAATGAATGGCCTCGACGAACGTAATTCAGTCGGAGCAAGACGTCTGTATGCAGATCATTTCCTTAATAGATGACTGTCGAGTAAGAACACGTCTTAAAGATTAGGTTCAATAGTTCGATAAACATTACAAAATTATTACTTTTTAATATTACATTAGTTACAAGCTAAAAATATGAATTTCTATGTAGTACAATTTTGTTACGAAAGAATATTTCATATCTAAAATAATATCTTAAGTATTTTGGTTCTTCTGTGTTAAGAAAAAATTATTTTCTTAAAAGGATGAGTCAAATGACATGGTTTATCGTACGTGGTTCATTAACGCATTAAGCATCTCAGAAAAGATTCGATCAATTATATAAAAATAAGTTTTGGCTATTTAAAAAGAACTTTTAATAATATTGAGTACTGTAAATGTACACGTTATGCATCACTTGTATGTTTTGTATATTTTTCATGCATAAACACCCACAATCTACTAACTGATATCCAAATGTTAAACATACTGACACTTCGCAGAGTTTGTAAAATATAAAACAGTTGTGGTTTTTAGACCGACTAATAAAAAATCCAGCAAGGAACTGGGGTTAATGGGTTAAGAGGACACTGGAACGGCAATTAAAAAATCTTGTTAAAGGGCGATTGGCTCGTAAATAGATAGCAGCTTGAACAAGAACCGTCGGAGAAGAATATTCGTGCAGACAGAAAAGGCGCTATCGTCCATCTTGCCATTTATCAGTTCTCCTTAGCGAAACGACTCGCGCCCCCAAGATCGGAACCATCGGCCCAGTTCCGTTGGCGCTTAGGTATACAGCTGAATTACACTCGAGCGTTAATTATACCTCCGCAAAAGGACCCGGCCGAGGACGAGGCTAGACGTCAAGATCTCCGCTTTCCTGACCTGGTAATCAAGAAATGCGCCGGAAGAAAGTGATTTCAGTTTACACTGGAAACAATTACCGAGCGAACCGAGAAGGAAGAGAGAGGTAGCTCGTTAACCCTCAGCGTTCTTCATTTCCACTTCGCCCCCACCACATAGGAAAACAAGATACGAACTCTTCGCAGGAAAAACACGTTACACGTATCGGAGCCACGGACGGGATGAAGAAGTTTCGATTAATTCGCAAGTTCGGGATATTCTAACGTCGTGACCTTTTTTCCTGCGGTTCGCCAATGCCAGCTTGTCCACTTGAGAGTTTTGCTCTTAAGAGCATGGCAGCTCTTTCCCAGGAGAAAACGTTACGTCCTCCAAGGTGGAAGTTGCCTCATCGGCCGCAAGGCTAAGGAGGAATTCTTACTTTTAATTCTGTATTCGCTAGTCATATTGGCGATGGAAACTTTTATTACTTTGACGATCATTGTTACGTGTATTGTCCAGAGATGACTTATTGGCTAGGCATCTAGAAACTGAACAGTACAGGAAGAAGGAGATTAGATCACTCTCCCTAATTCCCACCAGAAACTATTGGAAGACGATATGTTATCACACTACAAATCAAATCATCCGTACGCTCCACAAAATCCTCTTGACTGTTTAGGTTCTTAGCTTGACCTCGAATCTTGGCTTGGTTCATGATCGACTTGTTCAATAATAATCAAGAACCTAAGCCCCTAAATGGAGATTGCACCTTGCGTCGTTTAGTTTGTAAATAATATTTCCAGCATCTTTGCGTGTCTTATTTTTAGCTACACTGTCTATTCATCTAGATAAACTCAGGCACAAAAGCTAACCACTTTGTCAGGACTATGATTCTTTTGTAGCTTGCATCTTCTTCTTGCCCATCATCGAGCATCACTCTAACTACTCCAAGTACAATTGCATCTGAGAACGTTTCCTTTCGAGTTAATAAATTAGCAACAACGTAACCAGGTCCATGACCCCCTTAAGAGACAGAAGAGTGTTTTGAACGCTATTCGAAAATCGAGGTCCCCGGACGTCTAGCCAGGGATTGGCGCAACCGCGTTTGGACGATCTTATGAAAAGAAGACGAGCCAGAAAGCAGGGCCTGGACTGTCCGCGGGATCGGTGAAATCAAAGGACTATAAGGTATAAGGCAGGTTGCCGGCCAACCTGTGCCAGCGGAGAATAACGATTCTTTCGGCCTTGCCAAACAGGAATACGCGCTGCCTCCCTCCTTCGTTCTCGGTCTATCTCCCTCTGTCCCTCAGTCTCGCGGATCCTCTGCAGCGTAGGTCGGCGGTGCGTGGACGGGCCTCGGATAGGTTGTCACCGCAGTAGCCCCAAAGTAAATGCGCTCCTCTTATTATTCGGACAGAAGATTTAAGCGCAGCTCGTTCGCACATGAGTTATGCTCAAAAATTGAGGTTACCCCAGGCCCGGGACTGCCGAGCCACCGAGAGCTACTTCTGGATCCCTCTTTCTCTCTTCTTCCCGCAGCCTCATGGCTCTCTCTCGCCGTCTTGATCCTTCGTCCTTCCCCTCGTGAACTCGCTCAGGTCTTCTTTCTCTTACCAAGGTGGCGGTGGTACCCTGCTAGAGGGGCTCTCTCCTTGCTTTTGTTTCGACGATATATTTTCTCTTCGCATCGAGGAGAGATCTTCCGCTCGCTCTTTCATCTATCTCTCTTCCGTCTTCCCTCGTTCGCGATACGCCGCTAGAGGGAAGATGGGAAACGCTGCTCTCACCCTCCTCCCTTAGCCACCCTACCCCCGCTCCCTGCCCGTTGCTCGTCCGTTCGGAATCGTTCTCCTCGGGAATTCGTGGATTATAATAAATGCGTATGCAGTAGCCGGAGGTATAGAACGTCGAGTGGTCCGCCCGTTTTCTTCTTATTCTTATTCCGTTTCGTCCTTGTCCGCGTGTCTCCTCAGCGTCTCCCTCCTCCGGTTCGTCGTACGTTTCCTTTTCGTCCACCGCTTTTCTCCCCTTCCAGACCGCCGCCGCAACGACGGTGGCTTCCGATATACGCCGGAGTCGTAAGAACGACGGGCATCGATGGCATGAAATAATTCAATCGAATCCACGATGCCTCGGGTAACCGGGGATGAAGTACCGCGAACGAGCCACCGCGTGATAGCCCATCGGCGGGACGCATTGTTTAGCTACCTCGGATCGTCCCGATGGCGACACGGGCCAGCGCGATTTCGGCCTCGGACTGCGCGCGTCCGCCAGCGGAATGCAAATGTCCTCCCCGCTCGTCCCTCTCTCTCCTTGTTGGTCCTTTTTCCTGAATCGAGCCACGACTCGATCGAAAATATATCGATACGCATTACGCGACGGCATCCTTAATTGGCGATACGATGGACGCGTAGATACCCGCGGCGAGGGACGCTCGACGATGCACTCAAAACTCGGACGTTCGCGTGATTCACGCGGCGATCGTTCGGGAACGTGTCGAGTCGGAGCGACAGGACCGAGGAGCCACCTCTCAGGAAAGCAACGCTCGCAAGTTCTCGGCCGGTGGATACAAGGTGCTCTATTAAATATTCAATGGTCGTTGCTATTGGTATCCCGTGCGAGAGCGTTTCAACAAGTTCCAGCGGCGCGGTCATATTTCAGCCGCGCGAGGTAACTAGCTAATCGATGCCTCTGAGTTATATACGCCGTCTATCCTATTTACGAACTATTTATCTCGTTAACCGGTGGCTATATTTAAAGCGACGTTTTCGACGCTGAGATTCCTGACGTACTGCGAACAAAGGTGTCCCGAGTACTGTTCGTAGCTGGCAAAATGACGATAATAATAGGGGCAAGAAGGTTCTTTTTTGAGGGAAGAAACAGAATTCTTCAAAAGTTACAAATTGCAAGCATTTATTCTCTATAGCTGAAATTTAAGCCAAACTACTGTTTGGTTTTTACAAATAATACTAGGAAGTTTTTGTTGACGATTGGTTATCTTGCAAAATGAGGCTGCAAGACACCTTGAAAAAACTTTCCTCTTTGCTAACCAAAATTCTACTATCATGAGATTGAAATCAGCAGCTAAATTTTGGAACCGCTTATATTTTAAGCATCGCAGGTCACATTCCCATAAAATAAATTATGGGGTACAGACTGTCAGGTCACAAGTTGTATTCTTTACTTCTTTGGTTTAGATACCATAATTATCCCTCCAACTGCCATATGACCTATGCAATGAACGCATTATGCATTGCGTGCACCAACGAGAAACATTACAGCCTAGTACGGGTAATTCCCTCAGTTTTTTCCGCAATTAGGTAGTAACCATGGACATTATTTGGCTTCGGTTTGTTCATTTCTGAATAATCCCTGCAGAAGAAATAGCTTTAATGGGTGTCGCCATTTGACATGCAGCATTCAGAGAGAGAGAGAGAGAGAGAGAGAGAGAGTCTTCTGTATCGCGTTCATCAGTATTTGCAGCCCAGTTGGAAACAGTTTGAATGCATCCATAAGGTGCTGGGCAAATAGGCCAGCTTTTTCCGTATCGGGCTTGCGTTAAGTAACGAGATAATCAACGGTCCCCTCGGTTTATACGAGGTCTCGTCCAGCTCTCGAGTATTTATCTCGTTGCTCGTACGCCGGGGGTATTTAAAGACGACGCACAGAACCGCTCCTACAACGAATCTAATTAAGGTCGTCGGGCTGAACCGCGCGGATCCATAGAAAGCGGGCAGTTCCGAGTGCGTATGTACACGATACAGGTGATTATTCACCAGCCATGTTAAATGTCCGCGTACGTATTCGCAAAACTGTTGCGTAATGTATCATGAGAGCACCGCGAATACCAACCTCTCTAACGCGTACCGATCGAATCGAAATTAATCGGTGCTCGAAACCAGTTACGAAACGTTGACTATCGCCAGACGAGATACGTGCGAAACATCGACGAATCGAGATTTACGGGAAAACCGACGGAGTCGTGCCTCGGTACACCTTCTTCCTCCTTTCTTTGTGAAAACCCGAGGAAACTACGCCGAGCCGCGAACGCGTAATGGCAACAGTACTCTCTGTTGCCATAACGTTCCCAGGACAGGGCTATTAGCGAACCTGTCCGCGATAGTGTGTCTTTAGATCTAAATAAATGGTAGATAGAAACCTGGGAAAATAACGAAGTGAAATATTTATTTTCAATAGAATTAATTTTTTCGTGTGATGTGAATTTTGTATGGGAATTATAATATCTATTATTGTTTCAATAGTACATAGTAGAAGCAAAATGTTCAATATTCCCGGGATAAATGTGAACATTTGATCTCCATTGCATGATTTAGCACACCTGTATAAATTTCATTTAATAATGTTTCCTTTTCAATTCCTAAGCAATTCCTATTTTCTATAAAAATACATACGATATATTCAATTCATATATTCGCTACTTGACGATGAATTAACATTTTGTTGGTTGATTAAAAATAGCTGAAAAAACGATATTTATAATTTCTAGCTTTGGCTTCTCGAGCAGAAAACGTTCAGTCCTCGGGTAAGCAAATAATCGCAAATCGGTCGTTCCACCCCTCGAACAAAATTCGATTTTTCCCCGATGCGTTCGATTAAATTCTGGATAATAGCGGTCGCGGAGCGAAGGTTCGGATAGGGAACCGAAAGTGGAAGGAAAAAATAAAAAAAAAATTCCTCTACTTCCGGCAGTGCGCGATGTAAACGGAGTCCGGGTCTCGCGAAAGAGAGTTTTTAATTTCCCGCAAAATAGAATCCTTCTCGCGCTCTAGCTACGGTCCACGCCCATCCCTTGTTCCACGTAGTGATAAAGCAAATAAAGCCGCTCGCGCCACGCCACAATAAACCCCCGGTCGAAATCGCGTAATTTAAATAAATTTACATCCGTTTGTACGCGAATAAATTTCACTTCGTTCTTGGTCCTCTTTCCCTCCCCCGACCTCCCTCTGTTCGCGTCCCAACCGTTCCCTGTCTTTCCGTCTCGCTTTCTCCGTATCCCTCCTCCTCGTCGGCGTTCCTCTTATCGTGTCCGTGGTTGTCTGCCTACCGTCATTCCACCCCCGACCCTTGCTCGTCGACGAAATCATTTTGGCAAGCCTGGTCCCTGCGGTTTCTCCTTTTCCACTCGGCGATGAATAATCAAAAAGGGGTGTCTTCCAGCGAAATTCCACGGCGTTGATAACGGTGCCGTTGAATGGCCGCGAACTGCCTCGAGACCCTAACAATAAGTACCTTCAAATGGAAGGACAATGTTCCAAAATGGCCACTTTCGACGCTCGTCGGAAAACAAAAATTATCACACAACTTGTTTTTAAACAGTTGTCAAAGGAAACGGTATCTATAGGAGTGTTTACCTATTGGGGGTTAATATTTTAGAGTATGGTTCTACAGGCGAACATGAAATTGCATTCGAGGCTTCTTTGCTTTTCTATATACAAATAAATTAATGTGATTAATATTATATTAAGTCTCAGAAAAGTCGCCCCAATTGCATGACGCGCCCTATGTATGTATATCGAATTTTTTAATTAGAACGTTGATGTATAATTAATTAGCCATTAGAGAAACTACGATAAAATCCCGGCTCTAATGACCAATTAATTACACATCTACGTGCCAATTATTTATACATATGACTCAGCAAAAACTATATACAATTTGCAATTAGTTTATTCAAGTTGTTTAAGATCATTCTCTTTTTCAAATACTCCCAATACAGATAATTTAGATAAACAAGAAGCTTACAATTTCTTGTAGTCACTATGTTTCCAACTTCAGGAGTATTAAAAAACATTTCTGACTACATTACTCCGTATTAAAGTAAAGGAAGATACTTTCAGTGATTGCCAGATTTATACAAACAGGATGTACAAAGTTCATTTAACTAAGATATACTTTCTACTTTGTAAACAAAATATAATCTATAATCGTAAATGTTAGAAAATACTAATTTAGTATAGAACGAAGATTAGTAAAATTTGTTTTAGCAAATTTAATCAATAATTTTCTCTAAAAAATAGCTACTCTCGAGCATCGTCCATTTCCGGATTCTTTTTTTTTTAACGATCGCTTATTAACGACAGGTACTTAGCGATACCCATCTGCGGCAGTGTTGCTTTGAAAAATTCTGCCTTTGAGATGATCGTGATGCGATCTCGCGATGTCGTCCATCGTCCGGAAGGGTATCTTTTTGAAATCCTACGGACCGATAACGATCGACGCGATGAACGACAATGCATGGACATTCAAAACGGGCGTGAAGCCTCGAACAGAGAACAGCCCCGTCGACCATCGTATGAAATTTCCCCGTTTGCATCGCCGTCGTGCAAGTCATTAGGCTAAAACGACCAGCAAAGGTTGTTTCTTTCGTTAGCCGCGGAGCGCCGGTTTAATCGAAGGATAAACGACGCCGTAATTAAAACCTGACTCATCATCGCATCGGCCAGAGATCGCATAAACGCTTTGAAAAACAAATATCAAAGCGACGACGAATCGATTAAAGGACGCAATTAGCCCCCTTTGTCGCGTGTCTTTTCAACGAGCTGTTTGCGAAACAGTGCCGAGCCGCGCGGCCTCGTTGAATAAAACGCTCCTTAACGAACGAACTTCTTGAAAAAAATCCTGGAACGCACTCGTCGACGCGGTACCGCTACGCTCGTCTTCCGGGACGCAATCACCGGAGTATTTTCTTTCCGTTTACAATCGTTTATTCACTCTTTGGCGCTTAGGTCCTCTAGAATTCACCACGCGGACGATTAATGTAAAGGGATTCCCATAACGAAGCTGATTATTTAACTAATTGTTGACATCTTTTTTTAGAGACGAGATCAAGGAATCTGGGATCTTTTGTAGACACGCTCATCGACGAACGTACTGTTCGAATTTTGTTATACGTAACTTGGAATAAATATTTTGGATATTAATGAACATAACACGTAAATACGAATCCCTTGTTTACAACACGATCAAGCCCATCCTCAGTTTCTTTCATCCTCGAGTGAAATCGACGGCCTCGGCGAAGTCTCGAGACAAGAATTAGGCAAATGTCCCCGGATTCGGGATCCGTAACAAGACAGAACCGGGCGTCGAAAGTGGCAATCGACTGGTGCTTCTTGATGCATATTAAAACGTTATTAATAATTCTCCCGGTGTCGTTGTGCAGAAACTGGATCACGGAGGCAATAAAACTTGTCATCCCCCAATTTATATCGCGCCAATCTCTTTCCGCGAGAGTCCCGACAAAGTCGCTCGGGATGGAATCTCCGCCGAGGCGGAGGGACGGAGGGGGTCGGTGCTCGAACAACGCCGCGGAGTCAACGGTGGAAGAAACTCCCCCATCGGCGACGACGTAAACTCGAAACGTTTCTGATCGTATCACGGGCAACATCGGGGCCCCGGAGTCCATACTTCGCGACAGTTCAGATAGGAAACATTATTTACAGCGAGAACTGTCTCTCGGAGGGTGGCACTAAAAGAGACAAGCAACGCTCCGAGAGCCCTATTCTGCCCCGTAGACTGCATTGTGTCTGGCCGAATGTTACAACGGCAGACGTAGACGCGGACCGCCCTCCGTTCCAGCGGTAAGAGAGCTAAAGGAGCCCCGGTCGACGCGGAATCAATGAAAGACCCTGGAATGATATACGACGCATAGACGCGGAATAGCGTTCGCTCTTTCTGTTAACCCTATCGGTTCGACGGTCGACGGGGGATGTAATAAAGTCGATAATAACACCGAGCCGCGGATATTTAGTGCCAGCTATAAATCTCGGGGCAAATCGACGCCGCCGTTCCATCCACCCGTTACTGGCATACATTACTACCGCGGTAGCGGATCCGACGCGTGTACCGACTGACGCGAGTCTCCTCGCGCCGACGTTCCGTTCGTCCCTCGTACCGCGTGTCTCTGCGTAAAACAGACATAAAGTTTCGAGAGGTAACGATGGAAATGTGCCAGCGTTTCGACCTCCTCCAACGTGAAACGACCGTGTTAAGACATTGCGAAAACTGGGGTTTACGAGAGCGTAGGAGTCGATGGAAAAGAGGCCATGGAACGCTGGGACTCGAATTCCAGACCTCTGACTATCGGCTACTTTTTCCAGAGAGCTGCCAATTTCTATTAGGGTTCGCTCGTGTAGCGAAATTTAGTCGAAGACTGTCCTTTTAAAGAAAACCACTGTGCAGAATTGAAAGAATGATTTAGCTGGACGTTAAATTAATTATTCTTGCGTCGTAATCTTTGTAGAGCACTGGCAATATGAATTAATAATGACTAAATAATTGAACAAACTTGAAAAACTTGTGGTAAATCCATATAGAAGAGAATTAATTTCCTCCGTTTTGAAATAGGCCCTCAACATTCTACGATATCATTGGAAAATTTAATTATAAAAATCTATTTAAGGTTACAGAAGAGATTCATAAAATCAGTCATCAATTTCCTATAAGAATTTTGAGATTAAATCGACGAAGATACAGTGTTCAGGCACCTCGTTATAGATTAGGTCATAAAGCACTACTCTCTGTCGACAGACACGTCCAGTTCTTGGAACCCTACATTACGTTCTATGTAGAGACATTGTGTACGTGGAAAACATTGCAGTCACATTATGGAGTGATTGACGACCTTACAACCCGTTAACCGAAACGACACTCAACAACTACCTCTGCTAACATTGAATGTAGTCGTGACGCTCAAGAGATCTTAGGCTTATCCACTATGTACCCCCTACCGTACCACAGCTAGGGTGAGATTTGAACTAGGAATAGCCCTTTCATCGTTTTCCTAGTCATAAAGGAACGAGTCTTGGAGACCAGACTTTATCCAGCATGAGCAAATCTTCCTGTTGGGTCATGTTTGCAAAGTCTAATATAACAGTTGGGTCACCAGGAAGTCAATAGCACAAGAGAACCCTTGTAGACTACTTTTCTGTTTGGGTATAGTTTATAGTTTATACATTTAGCTATTTTGAGTGCAATTCTCGATCTCGAATGTTAATCAACTTCATCATAAGACTGAGTTTCTTTCCTTTTTATCCTTAAGAGACCACCGTACCAACTCTTTGCCTTCATTTCTTAGAATATACCTAAAAGTATCTTTCGACTAGGCCTAAAGAGTTTATGGAATTGAAGAATTGGGAATATCATCCTCGACTGTACAATACAATTTTCTGTAGACACCATCAAATTTCTCAACTTTCTTTGTACTCGTCGATCAGTTGTTTACTCCGTTTGGTTACCGATGCTCCATCCTGTTTCCCAAACGAAACGTAGGAGCGAGTGTCTGTTCCGTGCCATGGCGCTCAGGAGCACCCAGACTATCGAGCCTATAACCTCGTTGATCCGAAGATCACGAGCAAGATCCACCCCTAGCGCGCCACTGCCAGGGGATATTGGACTCGGAATAACTAGCCCTGTCATCGTTATCCCAGTCATAAAGGAATGGATCTAAGAGCCTCGCCGGACTCCAGTCGGCATAAGGAAGTTTTTTCTTGGGTCGTTCTTGCTGCCCGGGAGTCTAATACGACTCCCACAAGGGAATGGACCCTCACCAAATGTAGGAGTCGAGGAAAAAGAAGGGGGGTGGACGATGGGACTCGAACCTGGAGTCCTTAGGATCAGCCACTTTTTCAATGAGCCACAGACGAGCCCCTAATATCTTGGTGCTAGAGCCCTTCGATTGTTTGGATATGAGAATCATTGAAAAACCAAAACAATCTAAGGAAATGATAAGTTTAACTGAAATAGTCAGGAATTAACTCTTTGCGGCACAATAATTTTATTAGAATTGAGACCTTTCAGAAATAAGGGAAGAAAAATTATTTAATGATGAAAATCATGAATTCGATGAAAACATGATACTCTTGCATAGTAGCAAAGCAAGTGACCCTTCTTCGGCTAGTAGTCTGAACAATAATATGGCAAAGCCCCATGCTTTTCTAGACCATAATTACTTTTAGAAATTAACATATTAAGAGCCTGATTGAATATTGACTTCCCTGTGGGGTCATTCCATGCGAAATCGGACACTTTTCGGAGTACCATGTCGGATTTTGTTCTACTTTGAATATGTTGTAGTCTTTAGTGATATATAAACGTATCTCGAAGGATTTTTAAAAATTTTAAAAATTGTTGGTTTTACATCTGTTTGAAATATAGAGCTCCCTTTTTTTCAATAAATAATAGCTACTAAAGTAAAGAAGTTATAAAAATGAAATTTTAGGTACTTGTAGCAGACAGTGAAAAATCAAAAGTTGTAGCTATTATGAAGTAAGTAATTTTATAACAAACAATTTAATCCGGTAGATGATCATTGGTACAATCCAACCATTATTTCTCAACCAGAACCTAATCCCATCACATCCCATCATATCCTATCCCACTAGAACATTGAACATCCTATCCCATTGAATATTGACAACTTAAATGTGTATAATGCTAAGTGTCATTGGCAAAGAGTGAGTGTCCAATAACTGTTACATTTTCCAGCAGTCCAACACCCTATGTATAACAATAGCAGGTATAGGCGCTTGGCGGTTGCAGGCACTGCGCGACTTGGCCGGTCGAGCCAGCGTGCCACGACGCGACGCAGCGTTCCATTCAATTAATTTTTATAAGGCCAATTTTAAAGTGTCCGTATTTGTAAAACTTGGTCCGCGAAGGGGACAAACAGGACTATATGCCCATTTTTTTCAGATTTTTAAATATTTCCCCGCTATAAAAAAATGACATTTGTTGTAAACAATTGCAAAATAAATAGTCAAAAAAATTTTTTTATTAATTGAAATAATTTTTATTTGATACTCCCATGGGTCTGCTACAAGTACCTAAAATTTCATTTTTATAACTTCTTTACTTTAGCAGCTATTATTTATTGAAAAAAAGGGAGCTCTATATTTCAAACAGATGTAAAACCAACAATTTTTAAAATTTTTAAAAATCCTTCGAGATACGTTTATATATCACTAAAGACTACAACATATTCAAAGTAGAACAAAATCCGACATGGTACTCCGAAAAGTGTCCGATTTCGCATGGAATGACCCTGTGTAGAGCCTATTCTTTATCTATCCGAAGACTCCAGGAATTCTATTCAAATAAAGTGTTGTTTTAAGAGTACTGTGGCAACACATGTGTTTCCTGGCGGTCACGAGTATCTAATTTCTCGATGACTCTTCGATAATCCAACCGAGGATACCTGATTGACATATCCAAAATCTTAAAGTCAATTGTGATTACAGTCTATCCAGAGTTGGCTAAGACCCTTTCGAACGTTCTTTGGTCAAGAAATATTTTCGTAGACCGTTTCTAGGAAGGACTAACGGCACCTGGAGCATCATATTTGGAAAATTCGTGACAGGAGAATTTCGAGGACCGTGCCTTGGTGTTCGACGTCGGCTATCGACCGTTCTAAGACGCTCTGGTCGAGGTGGGCGGACAAGGAGACGCGATTCCTACGTCGCGTTAGAGACACTAGTCCGGGTCAGGGAATATTTTATTGTTTCGAAAGTAACCTCGTCGCAGCGGGACTAGATTCTTCAAATTTTCGTGAAAGGCCTGCGTTCGCCGCTGAAACGGTCGGGGCATTACCGGTCCCATTAGCGATGACATTCAGATATCCATTAAACGTGCCAGATAAGCATACATTATGCAAATAGGATCGGCCCGGTACACTTGACTCGTTAATACAATTTATAGTCGCCGAGCCGTTTAACCAAATGGAGTCGCTTTTATTTTACGCGCGACCCACGATTAAGCGCGGCCCGGTGATCCTTCTCGCTCGAAGGACGCGAGGATAAGAAGAGGCTGACGGTGCAGAAACAGGATCGATATCGAACGACGGACAAAGATAAATACTAATCGTCTCGCGGTGTTGATCGGTAAAGCGAAGTAACGGCGATCGTCGTGTGACTGGGAATAAATGTAATCTCCGTTTCGATTGAGCGGTTTTTTCGTTTTATAGGAATGTCAGCGAGCCAAAGGCTCCCATAAGCGACATTGTAACACGCTCGCGATCAAACTCGAAATTATCTTCCCATATGGACATCTAAAAAAACGTGTAGAGGTGGGGCAAATTTTATTCGCAAATAAGAAATGAAAATTTTTCAATTCATTCGTAAAATAACTTCCATTTACGTTTCACTTGTGAATTGAAATCTACTAATGAATTTTTTAAACTGACATCCAGGCTAGCTCAGAAACGAGTCCATACTTTTTATTCCTTAATTTTTTTTATTATTTGATATAATGCTTGCAACAAATAAAATTTAAATTAACTAAAAAGACTTCACATAATAACACTAATTATATTCCCCTTCCTTCGTATTTACACATTCTTACATTTTCATTTTCCTTTTATTACCGTAACCAGTATTCCGACGATATCGATAATTCACCGGAAATGTTTACTACACTCTATTTGCTCGGTGTTGTGTTTCGACTTATAAAATAAAATTAGTTCCGTTAATTAATCGTCGGATACTGTAGGTCATGCTGATCACTTTTAGACCGTATGATATCATACCTAGCTGGTAAAACGTGTCCTCGGGCGGCTACTCATTATTCCATCCGCCTTGGTTGCTCGTAACGTGCCGATCATGCATACGTTCTACGAAAGAAACTCGACGCTGGCTTTCGAGTAGGTCTAACAATATAATTACAGCAACGGGCCATACGATACAGACGACGGAACTTAATGACAGTTGGCCGGACGGGACTCTTAAGTGGCTCGAGGATGACTGCCGCGTTGGCCTTTTCTACAGTGCGTGTTCCAATTCAAAGTCGCTAGAAACGGTCGATTTCTTTCAGCGGATCTAATCCATTCGACGTAATTAGGAAATCGCGATCGACGGTCACGATTCCTTCGCCGGTGATCGACAGCGATCAGCCTCGATCGTCGTTGTAAATAGAGGTGAACGTAGTTTCACGGATTTCGTGTTTCGAATCATTGAGTAATTTCTTCGGACAGCTCCGTGGCTTCCGAAGTAGGCAATAACATTATTACGATCACTTTCAAATTGTCTTACTTGAAATTTCAACAAAAATATAGTTTTTCTGTAATGTAATATCTCTAAACAAAGATAGAGGATGACGTTGGTTTAAAATTTTATATCAAATTTCTTTTCAGAAATATGAAATAATGTTATCCACTAAAAAACATTTTTTTTATGAATGTTACCTACCAGTTGTCGAGGAAAAATGATGCTTGGAATCTTCCCGCGTAAAATACGAGCAATTTCGCGTAATCATTGAAAAATTTTCTTTCGTTTTCTTTTGTCTTCGAAGCCCATTCTATACTACCAAACATGCTCCCAGAAAGTTTGTCGATCATAAAGCGTATTCTTTCGCATCGGTGGCGTTTGTTCCAGACAGCCACGTACACCGTGAAGACGTCGATGATGGATGACAGTCGGACCGAGAACGATTTGTCTCTCGCAGTCTAGGAAATGTGGGAATGCAAACAAACCGCGGAGGTCGTGAAAGTTTCCTTAAAGGCCAGACGTCGGTTTTAGGCGTCGCTTGAACCCCGCCACATAGCTCCGGAAAGCAACTTCGACTTCGTCTCGCGCGCGAAATTCAGGAATACGTGCGTAGGGGTAGCAATTTTCAGTGAAAATGTCGTAACTTCAATTTTAAAAATTTCGTCAACCGTTATTAACAAGCAATAATGCGTAATAAAATGAAAGTTACGAGCAACGCTCTTCTATTCAACATGAATCAAATAGTTCGAAAATGTTCTGACAATTAAGCATCGAGACTGACTTTACTTTATGGTCAAAACGTTCTATCGAAGGTAAAGTAAACATATCACCGATGTACATATATAACAAAGTAGTCGATTAAAAGGTTTCACGTGGGATGGAGATCAAATTGTTAGGAGGATCAGCACCAAGGAAAGACGGACGTATGGCAGTCGCGGAGGTTAAGTATCAATTAAATGGAAGTTTCGATGCTCGTACTCCGGGCTGGAGTCAAGTGTTTCGTGTTCGTACAAGCTGCGGTTGTACCGTGTATATGTTTGCGCCCGTATCCCGTGTTTCACGACAGAAATTTCCGTGGACGGTACCCACGAGGAGGGTAACGGTAACGGAAATGCTAATGCGGCGCCCGGCTTCAGGAAATACCTAAGCAAAGGAACACTCCAACGACGACAAAGACGCAGAAGCCCGGGGATATCTCGTGGCGGTGGCTATGTCTTCATCCCCTGGCACTTCTTGCGACATCGTGCAAAGTGGATGCGGTGAATCACGATGAAAGGGCGTCCGGTCATCGAGTTTGGGCGAGAGACTAATATGTACATTACGGGCGCGGAAGAACCTGCAACTTGGAAATGCCTCGACGTGTGTACAAAATTATTACTGATCTTCTACGAACGAAACAACTTGCGCGATATTAACCCCTTAAACCGTGAGGTTGGTACAATAAAGAGTTCCGTTATTCGTTGTACAACTAGAGGATGATTCCTCATGGCAAAGTAAATTGTTTTCAAGATAATAACACTTGACAATTTGTTTGGTCTACTTACATCGACGTCCAACCACATTTGTCTCTGATATACAGGCATCGATGCTACATAAAATGGCTCGATTAGGCTATAAGAAAATTGGTATATAATAGTATTTCCATTCACAATTCTACTGATAGAGTATTAGCTGAATCATTTTTTCTTTTAAACATGGGAAAAAGAACTTCGAGACAGAGAGAAGCAGAAGACAATATACTTATGTATATGATAATAATGTCTTTACTGTACTAAATTATTAAACAATGAGAAATTAGAATTGTGTGAAAAGAAAAATTGTAACTAAAGATGTTTGTTAACCGAGCCTTGAGATAGTGGAAGAAATAAAATTTACGTAACTATACGAATTAGTATAACAACGAAAAAATTAAATGAAATAGAAAAGTCCGAAAAAGGAATTTAAACATCACTAAATGGAATTTACACATGAATAACAAATTAAACATCTACATCTAGAGGACCCCACACAGACTATGAGATAGCTACTTGAATTCCTCGAGAATAGTGAGGCTGGGACGGTGATACCATAAACATTTTCCTTGACGAGGGTAGAAATCCAAATGTCATCCTTTACGAAAGATATAAACACGAGAATACAGACAGGGGTTCACTGGACCTCCAGAGTTAATAAGTAAACTTGCTGTTATTATTAGAAGTTTTTATTACACATATGTGGAAGTATATACAGAGGGGCCCGGATATTATGGCCAAACTACGACAGTACGTTCTCTCGGTAGAAAAATATTTATTTGAAGTTAATGATAACGGACTTCCACTTATTTTTATTACGGGACAGCGTGAGTATGGGTCGAAGATATTTATTTACGTGTTGTATTTACTTAAAGATTCACTTCTATTAATTATTTGTTATCAAAATGTCGATCACTCTTATCAATATAAAACTGACGTTCTATATTAGAATATTTAGCGCGGCAATATTTTTGCTTAACATCTGCTTAATTTATTTTATTCTTCAGCCTTCGTTATTTACACAAAATGTAGCTCATATCTAGACGCGTCATAAAATACGACACAATGAATGTAACATACATTTACGTTTAAACAGACAGAAATTGTTACTATTTATCTCAGGCAGACTATAACGGCCAGTTCTGTTTTCCAACATGAATTTATGCTCGAATGTCATACTGTATCATATACTTCACGGCCCAAAGTTGTTAAGCATACAACAGTGCATTAAAAGTGATGAAATGCGAAAAAGAATTCGTATTTCATTATGTTCGTCATTAGTATGAAGGAGTACTATAATATATTTATATCACATATCTATAATATTATATTGCCACAAAATATTACTTTTATAGAGGAATTCAGAGGCTAACAGCTTTGTTACTCACAAGAATGTCAGTACTGACCTTCGCCGATTTTAATAAGTCAGATTTATAGGCTTATCAGGGTGTTCGGCCATCCCTATGAAAAATTTTAATGAGAGATTCTAGAGGCCAAAATAAGACAAAAATCAAGAATATTAATATATTAATCGAGGCTTCGTTAAAAAGTTATTAAAAAATTAAATTACAAAATTCCAAATCATTCTGAAAAAATTGTTTTTGGTTGCGGGGGTCAATTACTTATTACTCTTATTTTATTCACAACTGACATGTTGATGTATACGTGGACCTATATAAGCTCGCAAAGTTTCATTAAAATCAGCAAGGATCATTACTGACACACCTCTTATCAATGTACACGTCTAAAAACAGAGTCTATTGAAGGATAAAAAGAAAGAAACTTATCTTCTTGATATGTATATGAACCCACTCTCCAAACTTTGCAGAACGAGTCAGCCAGTTGAAGTTGAACCTTCGTTTCGAAGACAAACCGCGGAAACAAGAGGGTCGAAAACGGCGCCTGGAAAAGTAGAAACCTTAAAGGAGCCGAGGTGCGCAGAAGCTCGAGTGGTATTTCGTTACTGTCACCCCGTGACAGCCGCGCACCCCCGCCCGGTCCCGACAAGCGAGCGGGATTGGCGAATTATTATTAAATGCCGTCAAAACAGCGAATTTATTTCGGCGCGGTATCTTATTGATGTAGCGGTGGACCGCAAGGTCCGTGGGCCGCGCCGCGGGAGGCGAACGGGCCCCACCGGTACTACAAGGACCATAAATTTCTTTGGATCCAATATCATGCCTGTAACTCGTTAAGCTTTTAACCTCGTCCCGGCGTGCCTATCGCCGCGATATTATTTTGATGCCGGCCGCCAGATATCAATCAGGCCATTGTTGCTGCGGCCCCGATCGCGCCGACCCGGTCCTCTCACGCTTACTAACCGACTTGTACACTCGCGTTCGCCATCTTTCGCCGTGTGTTGGTGCGCGAACGCTCTGACCGGGGTTCGACGGGATCGCGGAACGTGTCCTTTCCCGTTCCTGAATAATCGAAAACGTTGAGTGCACGTCCGTGTTAGGCACGGACATTTCGAACACCTTCGTGCAAGGCTGCAAGAATAGAAACCTGTCGGGAGGACGGCCATCGTCGTGCAAGATCGTTCTCTTTTCTAAATCCCAGTCGATTATTTTTCGAAACGCGGAGCTGCTACTGTGCGTCCGCGAAAAGTTGACTACGAAAAGGAGTTCGAGTCTGATTGGTTCCACACTTTAGTTTAGAGTTTGGCGGGCAAACGGTCCCATCGTACGTCGCTATTGGCCGAAATAACGATGTGTCGTACAACGAAAGTGATCGTTAATACTTATAGAAAACTTTAGTGGGCAATATTGTATAAAATAAGACTGAACGATTGTGTATTACAAGGAATATAAAGAGAAAGAATCTCGGACTAGTAACAATTATTCTTTTCCTACAGAAATTATGAAAATATAAATAATTATAATTATGTTGTACTACATAGTCTGAATGTTGGTCTATTTGATTGTAATGCAAACGGTACCGGATAAAATTGCATGATTTTTCTTTTGGAAACTGAGGAATATTTCTGACTGACAGCTTTGCAAATATTTGAAAGGAAGGATAAGTTGCTTTTTAATGTAAAGCTCCTAGGCATCTATGTAGGTCAGATCGTTAATACTTATCAGGAAATGATCCAATTTGTACACCTTTGGCTTTAACATGCTTTAGCAAGATGATAAATGTAGCCCCCATTGCAATATTTAAAATATCAGGTGTAGATATTCGGTAATTATAAATATATAAATTATTAAAGCTATGCAGAACTATTTGACTTGTAATATAAATGATACGAGTTTTAAATTGCACCATTTTTCTCTTGCAAACCCAGAAATACCTTCGACGCGTAACTTTCTAGACGCTCTGTTATTGAATATTGTATGAGAAAGTATCATTTTTCATTTTTAATACGGGTTTCCGTGGATTTTCCGTCCTGGAACGATGAAGTTCATTGAATAGGTTAAGCGATATCTATATTTTAACGGATAGTATTCCTTCTCAATCCTAAGCACGCATGGTATGTATTATCACGCCGCGGGGCGTATGAAGTACTTGAAGCAAAATGAAGAAGATTTTCATCGCTGTAAGGTTTAACTTCTCTAATTGGATATTTTAAAGTGGAAGGTTACTAACCTGCAACTGATAATCATCATATTCTACAGAACGCGAACCAAAAGAAAAAGAGAATTACAATATTCAGCGAACAATTAAATACACAACGGTACATTGTACAATATGTGTAATAAAACTTTTAAACTTTTTAGTTCCTAGGTAAAGAAATTCAATTATTATTGAAGATGGATATGCCAACCTCTATAATGTCAAACCTGTATTTTTAATAAAATTGTTTAGAGTTTAACGCATTTTAAATGAGTATGCAAAGAAAAACTAACAATTTCATTACGTTATTATTTCGATATGTTAAACTTCATTCCCATAATTTTGATTATTTTTCAAAAAATCCTAGTACAATAGCCAAATAAATTTGATTACTTCTGTTCGGAAGATCCCAACTACTTGAATCACGAACACTATTGACCAACTTATTTCTTACGACATTCGATACCATAGTATGTTTCTCAAGAATTAAGAATCACTAATAATAACAATATAACAGTAATTAGCCTTCAATGTTACCCATCAAATATTTAAAAAAATACAACATGGCGTTACTCAGCTGTGCTATTGTTAAGTTTAACCTGAAATGAAGAGAAGGAATATTAAATATGTAATTATTGAAGTATTTACAAATACGCGTACAAAATTATTGCAAGAGAAAATGTAAAACGCTCTTTACGGCTGCCCCGTCGATCGTGACCGGAAGTGGGGTTTGTCCAACGGCAATGTCGATCGGAGAATTCGGGAAGACGATACGAATCGAGCGGCACGAAGATACTGCATCGTTCAGATTCCCACGTTTCCCGAAAAAGGAACGATTTCGCATCGAAATGACACGGTACGATGCCCAACAGGAACGCGGCAGGAGGTCACGAAACGAAGAGGACACGATAGGACATTTTGGTCGCGTCGTATGCGACGCACCAACAACACCAGTCATTATCAAAGTATTATTATTGTTCCGTGGTCGGCGCGCGGGGTCTTTTACCGATTTGCAGCGTGCCGCAGGAACACGGGGCCAAGAAGAGGAATGAAGAAACGGAGGGAAAAAAGAAGAACGAAGTGATGACCCGGTAGGGTCAGTGACAGAGAAAGAAAAAGAACGACGGATGGAGAGAGATCGTTTCGAAGAACGAACGAGGTGCTTCGAAGCCAAACGAAGTTCGTTCCAGTCCAAGAAACACGTGAGACGAGTGGAAGGCAGCTCTTCGTTAATAAGTTAATAACTGCTTCAGTATTTCTACGAAATTTTGAACGCGCCTCGTCGTGGGAAATTTTGTCTCGTTAATCTGTTCGACGAGATCGGTAAGCACGCGGACAAAATTCGATGTCCGTAAATTATATTTGTGCCACGCAGCGTAGAAAGTTATGGATAATTTAAACGCGTAGGGGGGCCCCGTGGAAGACCATTCAAATTTTAATATCGCATATTTATGCACATTCGTTCGAATTTCCACGTGGTGTACTTTCGTACACGCGTTACAACCGTTCCTACAAAATGTATCTTCGATCGTTTTTCTTTTTAACGGAGAACCCACGGGCCTTAAATCGTCGATGACAAATAATTGGACGGCCATATCCATTTTACTCGATGACTAGGTAAATTTATTTGTCCTTTCTATCCAGTGTTTTTAATTAATCGTGCAGCGTTGTGAAGAGAAACAGGGAACTTGACGGAGCAATTTAATTTCTTTTGACATTAAACACCAAACCTTTAAGACCAAAATGACCTAGAATGTACATGTGTAACTTTTTATATTGTTTGATTGATTTTCCAAAACACAAGAGCGTATAATCGAAAAGTTGGAAATATACACGCGTATAATGCGTATCGTTAATGTTAATTTAGGGAAATCTGCGCGTCGAAACAAAATGCCGGAAGATCTCTGGGGAGATCGTCGCGATAATTGCGTTCGAAGAAGCATCGAAGTCACTGATCCGTGGCGACTGATTCGTCCCGATACTACTCTCTTTCGCGTTTCGTCGAGTCGGCGCCGTGACGCTGGGCGAAGACGATGTCTCGCGTCGGTATCAACGGTGATTACGGTATCCACGGTATCTTGATTAGTTCCTCGGCGTCGTCTCCAAACTTTCGTCGTTAGCTAATTGGCGCCCGCGTGAAACCGCGGTGTTTGTACGAGCACGGTGTACATATGCCGCGTAGCTGACATCCGTCGGCGTGACTTTGTTTTAACACGACCGGCCGTGTGCCTGCAGTCTCGCGAACCAGCTCTCTGATAAACGTGCCCGAAGTAAAACTGCAATTTGCTCCCTTGACAAGGCCTCTCTAAGCGTTTCCACTTTACGACTCGTGGTTGCTAATTGCCGCCGACTACGCTCTCCTCCGGCCTGCGCGAAGAAATTCGACGCCTCGCGCGCATTGTTTCTCTCTTGCGGCATGCAAACCGGAATCTTCATAATTTTATTCCTCCAAATAATTTTTATTTCAATTTCAATTGCATTCCACGTTCCCTTTTCGTTGACACGTTTCTCGTAAAATATACTCATTTATTCTACTGTTAATATTTTCGAAGGAAAACCTGATACTTGAAGAATTTTCACATAGTTTTGTCTGCATTAAATGTGATCATTTTTAGCAGGTATATATTTCCATCCTCCTTCTTGGAACCCTCTGCAGAATACTGGCTACAGAAGAATATAGTGTTATGACTTAGACATCTAACAATATTATAAAATAGTAGAAGTATTCCAATCTCCACAAAGATTAGAATGTCCAAAATCAAACATTTTTGTTACAAATAAAATTCTATCAGAAGGAAACAAATTAAAATTGAGGATTGAAGACCCACAACAATATACTGTTGGGAGACGAGATGTTGGCACTCTACCCACAAGCTAAACGACGCAAGGGGCAAAGGGAATCATTCGTATCTAACCTCTCCACTGTTTAGTTTTGTGATCGATTTACCCAATAATATCCAAGAACCTAAGAAGTGGAAGGGAATACGTAAATCGTCTCGTCATCTCGTCCCCTAATAGTACATACTCAACGTAGTAGATTGAAATTAATATCGTCATGAATCCTTATTAAAGCAAGCACCAATTACGCACAATGACTAAAGTCGAGCATTCCGCGAAGCACGAGACCAGAATTACGACGCAATAATTGTGAAAAATATTCAAGAAACTCTATCAAAGAGCTGTTACGTTCTAATTAAATAAAAAATAACTACTAAGTGAATTAACCGACGTTAATTGCTTAAGCGGCAGGGCTTTGTTTCGTTGAATTATTTCCGTTCTTTCCCACGACGCCAACAGCGCAAAGAGGTTGCAAAGGAACGAACGGTTCGAGTTTGATTTATTCCATTTTGATAAGCCCTTTCTGCTAATTAATGACCCCGTGTACGCGCGGAGTACTACGATTATTCTTCAAATTAATGCCACGTACGGCTCGTGTTTTTCAGACGTTATTAAGTTTCATGGTAACGATACCGTGATAAACGTCACGATCGTGACGTTTAGCAACAAAGATGGCCAGTCTAGTACAGCTTCGTGGCTGGCGAAGAAGGGGTGGTCCACGACCGTGAATAGCAGACATTATTTCAAAGATCCGTTTCATTCGACGATAGAACTCGGTCCCTCTCGGGGTCGTTAAAGATTCATCGGACCTAAGTATGCACGCTGGACGCGTGCATGCACGGTTCTGATAACCGAACCTTGTAATCACGTATCGATTCACGGCGCCGTTTCGTTATCGCGATAGCGTCGTTTCCCTCGGTCGAAGCAACGATGAAGCGTTTCTTGCAACTTGTCTGCGAACGATAGCTCGCCGGAACGGAACTTCCAGCAGACCGTGTGTCGCGGTCTAATCGATGTACGCAAAAGGGGCAACGAAGAGCAGAAAGAAAGACGTTAATAATGCAGAAGCGCGGATGAAGAGGGGAAATAACAATGCAAAACTACACGCAAGACGAGCAGAGCTATAACTCCCACGGAAAAAATGTTTCGTATCGGAGAGATACTAATTAATTTATTTTACGGGGCAACTTTTTTTCGGTTCGAACGATCACGACGACGCGACAGACTATAGTTTCTTTTGTTTTTATAATTGTGGGTACTTTCATTTATATAATTGTAGAGAGTATTTGGCACCATTCAAAATTTAAACATATAGAAAAATATATTATGTTTGTATATTACAACAGATGTATCCAACAGGTGACATTCTATTTATTTCTATTTTTTAAAAACGTACGAAATTGAACTTCGTCTTTAATTTCGTAATTCAAGAACTTCGTAATTCATAGTACGATACACTTTTTGCTAGTCTAAAACTTTGAAAAAGTTGATTCTTTTGGCGCATTTTTATGGAGTTTCTAGTATACAATAAATGGCTATAGAAACTTGTTTCGAAAAAAATGGGTTTAAAAATGACTGCGTACAGTAGTGGAGTATGTAGAGGGTTCAGTTCGAAGTCCTATAGTATTGGCAATTTTTCGGATTGTGATGATTCGTATTCCATATATCATAAACTTCATGAAAATGCATACAAAGGGAATCGACTTTTTCAAAACTCAAAACCGGACAGCTTTTATAAAAGAGGATATGGTATTTGAAAAATGGTCAGCATTGTTGCTGAGTTTGTTTTCTATAATCACCTGATGAAGGGTCCCATCTATTGTATATAATATTATCGACCCTAATTTATATAATAAAAAAAATATAGATTGCTTTTTAAAATCCACATAGTGCCGGTTTCACTTTTTACGTTAGTTTTACATGCGTAAAGTATTCCTAAAGTAATATTTCATCATCATTTGTAATTTACGCACATGTTTCGAATTTTTTTAAAGCCATTTTTAGAATTTGGTATCCAATTGTTCACTGCAAATATTTGACGTAAATTCGAATAGACAAGCTTTGAGGTTTTTTAATAACCACACAAAGGGAGTTTAGGATCTATGAATAATGTTCGTTACATCTTGACAGAACTAATCCGATACTGGAAGTGGCAATTCTCAGAGATGTGGATTAAACCCACTGAAATTGATTTTGATACTTAATACTGTACGAAGATCATACAACTGAAGCGTTATCGATGCGGGGGAGTATTATAGTATTGCATATAATCTGAAATATACGAGGATCCTAAATGTCTTCAATAGTACGCACTAGAAATCCTACAAAGGAGCAAATTCAAGAGTGGATAGGAACATCAAATAATAACAACAATTATATTAATAAAAATAATAATATGAGAGATGTTAATTATTTAATATACTATTTTAATTTTGAAATATCTCCAAAACTAATTAACTCGTGAGTGATGGACACTGAGTCATTTTCTACCCATCTCTTACATAATATTTATGCACAGCCGTTTATATGTATATTCTTTAGAATATTAAATTTCCTATTTATTTGCAATATATAAATTTATAAAATTCATTCCATACCAGATTATTGAATTTTGTGTGTCAATTGTGCAGATAATGAATACAGAATAACTAGTAGAGTGGGTCGTAAATGATCCAGACTCGGCCATCCGAGGATTGTAGATCATCGCCGCTGAAGTCGAGTACCTGAATCTTTGACGAAAGAAAAAGAAAAGATCGAACGACGAACTTTGAATCCTATTTTCGACGCCCGTAGCGTAAAGTGGATAAATGGGAGGACAAAATTTATGCATAGTTTCGATGTTTACGAATAATTAAGACGAAGGCGGACACCGAAGGCGTCGTCTCGAACGGAGGTGGGATCTTTAGGTTTACTTCAACGTCTTCAGCACTTTAATCCGGCTTTGTGTCACACGTTATACTGCCACTCAGAAAATATTTGTATCGTAAACGACTGCTGGCCCGCCGTCGATAATATTCATGATCTGTCACGGTGCCTATCGGCTGTTTTGAAATGCAGTTTCGATGCGTTGGATACTAGACCGGAAATTGGTATAAATAGCACTGCGTAAACAGGGCTATTTATATCCATTGACGTCACAATACAAAATAGAGCCGAGTACCTGCGAAATATGACGGGAGAGAAAATGTGCTGCAATCCACCGCGCTTGGGAATCGGCCATTGACCGCAATAGTCGATTTTGATTATGTGGGAATTTCCATTAAAAACGATATACATATCAATTTTTTCGTTAAATTTTCTTAGAATATCCTTGAAAATATAATGTGTAAAAAATTACCGAGACTGTAATCATTTGAAGAGGATAACCAAGATGCACAATATTTAGAAATATATTCCTAAAGTTTTATTTTGAAATTCAAAAAAGTGGCGGAGTTTTAGAATATTTTCGAAAGCATAACAAATTGCTCAACGTCCGACAAGTTTTGATGCACTTTTCTCAATACCATGTTTCTCGGGATTGTAGACACGATATCTCGAGAATTATTGAACCGATCGATTTGAAATGTCTCGTGCATATAAACTAGATAGCTGTCTATAGTCCACATCGGACTTAAGTCGATATCGTTAAAACTTCCACTTTCGTAGCCCTCAGAAATGTCAACAAAATTGGGATAATATCGAAACCCTTCAAAATGTTGTAATCTTCTTACGTCACACATTTTATTTTTTATTCTGATAGGAACTGCAACAGCACTCCTATACTTCGACAATGTAGAAACTCTCTGTATAGAAACATTTATGTTCCTTAAGAAGTTGAACGCGGAACTAATTTTGTTTCACTTGTCGTTAAACTGCGTATAAATACAGAAAAAAGTCTAGATATATTTTTCAACATTATTTTAAAAATTTGACACTGTCGATCCCCAAAAAACCGAAACCACCTAAACAGAAAGTTAAGTGTCTAGGGCCGGACATAGCGTTTAACATGAACTTTCCATTAAAAAGGAATTTCAATAACGTAAATACGCTCTTAATGCGAAAGAACGAAAGGGGCCGATTAAAAGGTACAAAGTTGTCTCGTGAAACCGGAGGCTCGAATTCGCCGGTAATGATAGCTTTCGCGAGGGGGTTGGAATCGTAATTTCTAATTAACTCGGCCGCTTAAACGCTCACGGTTGGCCAACTATCGCGACAGTGTTCCACCGCGGCTGCAATCAAACGGTTTTATTGTCCCATTGTGCCCGACGACGATCGGGAGCCAATCGAAAAATTATATCGACCTTTAATACAGGAAGCATAATGGTTGAGCGTATCGCAAACATCCACGAGGAAATGCATCCCGGTAGTGAAATTTTTTATCGTGTCCGCGCCGGATGGCGGATAAATTGATTTGTGATTGGATCACGGTACCGCCAGCCAGGCTTAAAGTCGAGTTTTATTGACGATTGCTGAGCGAGCGTGCTGCCGTGGCATGCTTCTCGTGGCGAGCGGTGCTTTTTTCGTCGAAACGACGCGAGTAAGATCGACCCGGCGTCAGGACGTCATTCGTCATGCAGGACACGCGAAAAGGTTGTCGTCCAGCGTCTCGCCAGAAACAGCCTATATCTCCTCCCTCCTCACCTTTCGACGCATATATGGTATCAATAATTTATAGCTCGTGTCTCACAATTAAACGTGTATTATTGAAAACGGGTACGCGGACTCGCGAGGATGATCCTCGTCTGCGACTCGGTTATTACAGAAGCCTGGCGAGCAAAAAATTATTGATACATCGCGTAAGTTCGTTTACAGGCTAGCGTACCTTGTCAATGGCGGTTATTGATTTAATAGAACCGTAAAATAGATGTTTATGTGAGCTGATTTATGTGGAAGACGTTCTTCTACGCATTCAATGCAGTACGGGACGTATTATGGCTGTGTATATCGTTTTTTTCGATGTGCTACGTCTTCGTGATCTTTCCACTATTTTTTGTATCGAAATTTCCATTGTGTTCAAGGACGAACGTTATTATTAATAGAAAGATATTGTATAGAATTATTGGTATATTGTTCGTTTACAAAATCATGGTTATTGATTAGGTGTTCGTAAAAGTTTTATGTATGAGCCATTTACTCGGAGAATATATAAAATCGATTTTCTTAAAAGGAGGCCTCATTTATAATCGTTGATATAATTGCAGAAATGTTTCGAGTCGAACTAAGAATTAGTTCTAAAACTATGGCGACACCTCCAGCACTCGGCAACAGAGTGCACTCAATCTGTCCCTTTCACACAAGTAGGTACTCGATCGATCACCTATTCCTATATGTATATACACTTCTCAATCGATCATCGAATATCCCAGAGTCTAAAGTAGAGCCTATTGGGGTTATCCTACTGGATGAGTCCATTACAATGATGATTCTTAAAATAAACCCCAGATGTAATTCGTAAGTTGAATAACTTTTGTATCCCTCTCAACTGGGGGGATTCGTCCTGGGGACAGTGTAGCGTGAAAGATGACATTTAAAAAATTGCACAATACATGCAGGGTGCCGAAATTCGTAAATCTGGGAATCATAAATTTCTCTTCATCTCCATATATGTAATAGTTTCTTATAATTGTATTTATCGTTCATAGACGCTCTACCAACATCCTAAATCACTTAAGAGAAGATCGGATAATTAAGTTTAAACTCATCATCGCGAGGATCGCAAATACGATCGAAACATCGGTGGACTCCGTACGCAACGAATAGATTTTCCGATAGAGATTTCGGTTCGTCGACGATCCTCGACGTAGTATCAATGCTCGCAGCGCAAAAATTTCTTCGGTAAATTGATCGGAGAGCGCGGATCGGGGCTCATTATCAGCGATTCCTCGCATGCGACCGCCGATTCTCGTCGGTTCTCGGATCCAGTCCGCAGTCCTCCGGATCCAGGGACGTCTTAATCACGGCGCATCGTGAGGCCTCGGGCCGCGCTTCGTCCGATACTCTGTAAATCCAGCGGCAAGTCAACTTCTTTTACACGATCGGAAAAAGGAGTTCGCCGTACGTGTCGTGTATATCCGGCGACACACTCCCTCCCTGTCCCTTTCATACGTTCTATCCTCTTCTCTTCCCCCGATTCCATCACCCCGTCGAGAAGGCCATTCTCTCCGTCTCTTTCCAGGTTTCGCGTGCACACGGGGGCAGATTAACGTCGATGGGGCGCCACGCGCGCCCGTTTTTCTGTCGGACTCTCTCGTATCCGCCGTATCGTTCTCGCGGTCGGCTCTATTTGTCCTTATTTATCGGTCTGTCCGCGCGACTTTTTCTCCGATTCCCAATGCATTATCTTGATCGATTACTCGTTACGACGCTGATTTATATTCCCGTACGTTTTCTCGACTCCGAATGCCGCGGCAGCCGGCGTCGCCGGTGCCACATCGCGATGGAGAACGTCCCGCTACCGTGGCGATTTCTGGATCTCGGCCGGCGGGGAAACTCGCCCGCGACGAGCCACCACGATTCTCAGCCTCGATACAGCTGGCAAGGATATACGGTTCTGCCAGGCCACCGGGCTATTAATGCGCCCTTGTAAATGGCTCTTCGCCGGTCCCTCAAGCTTTACAATCCCTCGCTTTTTCAACGTCCATTTCAAGTAATTAATATATTGGATTCTAATATAAATAAGTTCAGTCATATTCCATCGTTTGCATTATCCGTTAACAAAGTTATCAAAGTTTAACAAAGGTAGATAGGAATTATATTTAATTATGTACGTATTATTATGACTCTTATTAATGGCAATTGATTACAATTGACTACAACCTAATATAGTAACTGTTTTAGGGACGAGGAAAGTCTTTCTATATACAGAAGTCAGAAACCACAAATAAGATGAAAATGCTATGTTTCATAAAAAATTTAATAGCTTTTTTGTCAATGGGCGAATCAAGTTTTGCATAAGTAAAATATTCATTCGTTTTATACAAACAATATCATTATTTCAAAGTTTATTTGAAATATCTGTTGTTTCAAATGATAAAATAACTGCATTATATGAAATATCTCTTGTTTCAAATAATGAAATAATTTCATTATTTGGAGTACCTATTATTTCAAATAAATCGATACTTCGGTTATATCTAAATATCGATGTGGGGAAACAGACGACTGAAATAATATTTCAAATAGCTATTTCTTATTTTCGTTTCAAATAAAATTTACCCTGGTATGCGATGCGATAATGATTGATCTGAAGTCATAAATCCAACAGGTTCCAATGGAAATATCAATGTATTCTATGGATGAAAATAAGACACTTTTACGTTCGTTAAATTATATTAAGGTTCTATATGCAAACGAGGAATAAACTTTTACCAGGGGCAAATAATCATTTCTAAATTGTGTAAACGATAGCACTCATTATTTCTAAACTTGTTAGAAAGAAGTACATAGCTTTAAACTCCTTTATTTATATTAAGACTAGAAATCTTGTCCAGTACTTTGGTGAGATTTATAAAGAACTTGAAATTTTTCCAATTAAAAAAAATAAATAAATGAAAAGTAGTAAAAGCCATGGAGACAGTCTCAAAATATTTAAATAAAACAGTGTTTTTCAACCTATGAGTCGCGATTTAAAAGCACATTGTTAAAGTTTACATTTTCATTCAAAAATTTATTGAAAATATAGATTACATTTGTTCTAACAAGTCATATTTCATATACAATTTATTTGGTGTATCTGTCCATTACTCGCTATTTCTAGTTGTATTGATGCCCCAAGCCATATTTAATTGCATTCGTATCTCATGAATTTTTAAAATCGTTTTTCCAAAAAATCTTTTCCAGTAAGAAAACAATTTACTTCATATTTCTTGATGTAGAATCACCCAGTTTCTGGTTGTAACATGGACATGGTTAAACTTTTTACAGCGCTTTGTTACGAGATCAGCAGCATGTTCCGTTACCGAACTTGATTCTCAACGAATGAATCGCAATTCTACTACAATGCATTCTTTTCTCGGAAGGAAAGCAGAATAACGCGCCCAGCAGATAGATAACTTCAATTAACGGATCCGGTTGCGAATTTTAATGAAACGTTCGTACGAGACGCTAATAGAAACGCGTATTTTTACATGATTTTGGTTAGAAATTTTTTGCGCCATCGTTGGAGGCCCCTCGATGCTTTTAATAATGGTTTTATAGTATTTTGTTCGGGCTTTGCGGTATTCGATACACGTAGAAAATATTGCCTCCGTGCACGAAGCTTGGTTTAACGCCGCGATGGAAAATGCAAATACACCGCGGGGAATATCATATTTTAAATGAAAAAAACTGCATTACCGGTGCCCGTATCTGCCGTAATTCCTATTATTTTTCGTCAAATACGCGCGGCTATGTTTCGTATACCGCCGGGAGAGTATCGAAAATCGGGGATTTCATAAAAATGAATTTTCGACCAATCCCGATTACATCGAGCGCCGAGTGTCGCGGCGCGCCCGAGCGTAACGGGCGTTTAGATATGCGCTTTGTTTCCGACTGGGTAGATGAAAAAAAAAACAAAAACAAAACGAACAAAAAATGAGAGGAAAACAATGCCACGAGACACGACTACACAGACCGACCCTTTTGCCCCCCATTGAGTCCGAAATTGCACTTTTTCCCGGCGTCCCTCGAGCGATCCATCGATCCCGGGAATTTAATTCCCGAACGCGCGAGATGACATGGCTTTCATAGAATTAGAGAAATCCTATATTGTGTAACATTATTCGTTTCCACTGGCTCGCGTGAAATATTTTTATCGGCCTCGTCCAACCGCCGAATAGTCCCCTCAAAGCGCGTTGCTGATCCACTTGTTACAAAGAACGAGCTTCGAACAAAGAAATTCTATATTTCTAAAATCAAAGAATATTTGAATTCGAATTCCACTCGAAGCTCGTTCCATGTATTTTTTAAAAGTGAAATTTTTCTAACGCCTTTGCGCGGAGAGAAATCTGTATTCTTATATCGATTATAGGGAACAAGGACGAGAAAAATGGGATTCAATAAAAATTAGTGTAAGAATTTTAGATAAGGACTAAGAGATAAATAACTATTTATAGATGATCGGTTAACTAAAAATTAGAATTTTAATTAGAGAATTAAATATTCCCATAAACAACAATCAAAAGTTGCTTGATTTCCAAAGTAAATACTACTTCTACAGGGGGGCTAAAAAAAAATGTTTAATTTATTATAAAAGGATATAGATAATAAACATTTTTCCATATTGATACATGAATCGTCATGATTTAACAGCTATCAGACTTGCAAAATATTTGGAAACCATTGTGTTGAGTGATAATAATTCACTCTGATGTTTCGAGTATAATAAGGATTGAAACCTTGCAAGATGGAGAGAGGTATCCCGACAATTTTCGTATACCTTTTCGACTTTTTATTCTTCTATCCGCTACTCAGAGCCCCCGTTTCTAATGCACAACATTCCCCAAATAAACACGGTTTTCGAACGGAACTACGCCGTTCATAAGCCATCGTTTCAGGCTTCATCTTCCGACTGTAACGTCAGTTCTTTCCAACTCGAATTCCCAGAGCTTATCAAAGGTCGTCCCGCCGGTCGAAGATAAACTCCGTAAAAGGCTCGAACGGACCTTAATTAGGCGGCGCCCTGTTAATTAGGCATCGGCTGAGAGCACTTTTATATCGGGCGAGAATCGGTAGCGGAAAACAGAGAGGTAGCCCAGGAAATTATAAGATAACTGTCTTCCATGAGAACCCTATGATACACACCGTAAATGCGCAACGATAATAATTCAACTTAACAATATGTTTGCTTCTTCATATTTTTCACGCCACAAGAAATAATTAAACTTGGTTATACAAGCGTGTTGGCATACCGTTATTTGCAAACGTAAATTTCTTCGACCATCCTCAAATGCATAATATAATATAATGTAATTTCATTCGTGAAAGTAAAAAAGAAAGATCTTTTAACGATATAAAAGCAAAAGACACATATGGTGTAAAACTTGCTCGAATTTCTAAATAAGTATAACGTATTTCCTTTGTTATATTTTTCTAGCTTTTCGCATGTACATTATTAAAATAATCTGATGTAGTATTATTACAGATGAAATTTATATTATATTTTTAATTATACAAATTTTTGTTTCTTCTACAGTAACACTAGATCGCTGTGATAAGTTCGACCAGTTCCGAGAAAAAAAATCTCGTCCAGAATATCCAAACCAAAGGTCCACCTATCCTGATTCGATTGGAAGAAAAGAGACAGCAAATACATCGATCCGAACAATACTCTTGTCAACGACGTCTTGAGATCGGGGAAAAATAATTAATTAAACCGTACCGAGGGAGGAACAGGATCTCGTAGCTTGCCCAATCAATACTATCGCTTTCGTGAAATCAAGAACATCGATTCCCATGAAGCACCGAGTCCGGACTCGAGCGAAGAAGCAGGTAGATCCGATCTAGCCAGATCAACATCCGCCTCCTCGATCCCCATCTCTCTGTTCCGGGCGTTTCGAGACGGCGATCGGTGCAACGAACTCGATCCTCAGCGATCACCGGGGCATCCCCGGCGTCGTTTCGCGACCGGCTGCGGCACGTGAGTGTGCGTGTGTCCCCGCGTGTCCCGATCCTCTCTTTCCACGAGAAAAAGTGCCGGCGCGACCCGTAAATCAATCGTCGACGCACGGAACCAGGCCCGAACCGCGTGGAAATCGTACGGTGGGCCGGGCTTAATGGCGGTCGGGCTTGCGTGTTAAACACCAGTTATCTTGCCGATCGGTAAGTTTTACGTTTGCCCTTAGCCCAACTGGTCGCGTGCTCGCCGTGGGTTCAGATCTTCATTGGCAGACCCCCGGTCCCTTTCGAGGCGGGCGGAGCTTTGCTTCGATATCTTGTAAGTCGTCTTGTAACGAAGACGAGACGCGGACGGGTCCTCGCCTTGGCTTCGTTACGCGCGCGAGAACGGGGATGGCTTTCAATCGCGCAACCCGTTACCCTTGGATCCGTTCCTCGGCGGATCCGGAAGCCCTTCGAGTGCCCTTTGTTTTGTACCCTCCACCGTAGATATTCGACAGGTAGACTGCGTTCGTTATTGAGACATTTCTCTGAACAGATAACGGAGATGAACGCTGGGCGAGCGATTGTTCATCCAGAGAATGGTTCTCACGGAGAACAGGTTCTTGGAGAAGTGGCGGAATGCTGCCTACCAGAACTGCTATCTCATGCACATGTCACAATTAACTCCTTGGTCTATAATATCGGATCGTCGTCCAAATGAATTGTATTTGTGCTTAATATTTGATGTTTTAATCTTACTACGCGGTACTTTGCCTAATTATAGAGGTTTTACTGAATTTTAATAGTATCGAATAACACCCAATCGCTAGAATTTTAGCCTAGGTCTCGAGCCTCTTCCCCAGGGATCTCATTAAAATTGTTCGATAATAATTCCAAGTGGGCCAACTAGCTTCTCACAACTTTCTCTTGGACTCTCTCGGACGTATTGATTTCCAAACACGTTGGTTCGTAGACAAAGCACAGTGATGATTCTTAAAATGAGCCCTAGATTCATAAGTTGAACATTTTTAGCCACTGAACCGCGAAAAACGACATTTATAGAACGACATAAACGATGTTCATCTTGAGAATCATTACTGTATCTCGTAATCGTAAATCCAACACTATACTCAACTGCCTAGTACAGTTCGGATCACGAACGTGCAAATTGTCGAGACCACCCAGTTGCATCGATCGAGCGCGATGGTCTACCAAGATATTCGATCCAACCGGGTGTCTCAATTGTGCCAAACAAAACAATTGATCGATCGGTCTGTTCTGTACCCATCAACCGGTCCGAGTCATCAACGGAGTCTTTATTCCTGGCCGCAATGCCTGAAAATAACTGGCCGCGGTACCAAACATGTTACGAGGTAACATGACGCAAGAACTCAAGCAGTGAAAGCTGACGCATCGATCAATTAAATTATCCCTGTCGCGCGGTTGCTCGTGGATTTCAACGACAGTCGATACCAAGGACGATCGAGAGACGGCCAAAGACGGACATGGCTAAGTGTTCCCGTGCCGAGTCTCTTCCTTTCCGCGTCAGAGTATATGTCGCCTAAGGCTTTTCCACGAAGCCTTTGTTCGCTCCATAATGAATTCAGTAAGTTTTGTCGAGGGTGGTAGTTTCCTGCTGGCACCCTCAAAATTGAGATCGTTGCACCGTCGGCGGCAAGGGTCAGGGAAGAAGGGACACGGGGAACGGGGCAGAGAGGCGGGCGGGGGGCAATTTATGAACTGACGCTTCCTTTATGAGGGGGCGGTTTCGGGCCGCGACTGAATTTTAACACGTGACTCACGGGCGCAATTGCGGCGCGTGGAAAGAACTCGCTGGATATTACCGGAACGTATCTCTTATCCGTTTTATCTAATCTGATTTCGAAAAATCGATTTATCTAATCTGATTTCTGCGAAACGAGGCGGCCGCTACTTTGTTCACAAGACGTTATTACCACAAATGCCTCGAAATTGTTTCGGACAGTATATTCCCGAAGATCGGTATCTACCGAGACGTTGCTTCTAGAGAACAATTTAACCCCTTCTCGTTAATCATTAACCAAACGTTTTTGCTTGTAAAATTACAAAGATTACAGAGAGGGGGGCGTCAAAATGGTATCCTTAGGAGGATAATTGATATCGTATGATCTTGAATTGATATCGTATAGCGTGGTTCTCCGATAGACAGATTTATTTCAATAAATAAAACAAGGATTCTTAGTTTGCACGAAACGTCGGGTCATATAACCCCGCAGTCATCGGAAGTGTATAGAAGATCTGGGGTCATAACAAACGGTACCGAAGTTTCCACATCGTGAAACTCGATACACAGGACTCTCGTGTGTGACACAGAAGAATCCAAAGCCATATAACTCGATACCGATAACTTGTGGGTCTCAATACGAAGGATCTTCGAGTCTCAACGCAGAGCGTTACGACTGTAGCAGTTACCTAT